>NC_141685.1:1935256491-1935856491 GCF_964263255.1 Lissotriton vulgaris | reverse complement strand
CGCAAGTTTGCTGGACATAAGACGTCAATTAAAGATGTCACTAGGAAGTGATAGTTATCAGTTGCTCATTAGAGTTCCATTACTAATCAAAACATAGCAAGCGGGGATTTCCAGGTTTGCTAAGTTTTTATCTTGTTGAAGAACTCGGAGTGTTATCTAGGAATATCAGATAGTGACTGCTGCTCTGTCATTGCACTAATTGGTCGCAAAGGAAGTAGCAGAGAGTCATGCTGGAATGTGGCTCTGTGGCTCTGCTCGTGTGAGGCCAGAGATGACTTTTCAGAAAATCGCACTTGAACGGTTATGCCAATATAGGGAAAAAGGGGCTTTATAGCCGAATAGGGGCATAAGGTCACAGTATCGATCAGGAACCTAGATAAGCACATGACACCCACTCCACGAATTCATGTCCATCAAAATTACTAAAACTAAGCAATAAGATGCATGTGTAACATTGCCCACCCCAAAATACATAAATGCATTCGAAATAGGCGTACTTGCAATACATGGAATTTAGGTACTGTACGTTTTTTAAAGCATAGTAATCATTCAAAAGGTATTGCATATGAAATCAATGAACGATTATGCATAAAGAATTACACATGAAGTATCTCTGACAGAAGAAATGCGAGATAAATCATCACATAAAAATGCATTGTAATAATATGTGTGCTAGAGGCTGGTGTTATGTTGTTATGTCTCTAGATGTGTTTTTTAGAAATAGAAGTGTGAAGCTTCTGTTCTCTAAGAATAGTTTTTACGTTAAGCAAAGAATTGTTCGTGCCAAAAGGAGAGGGTCAATATTAAAAAATTGTCCAATTCAAAGAAAAATCAGTTTACCAAAGCTCCTGGCAGTTTTATGTTGATCAAAACTGAAGGCCGAATTCAGAGTTCATGGGAACGCCGTGTGTCGGAAAGCTTTTCAAAAGTTATTGTTTCTCTGTGGGTGAGAACATCGTATCAGACAGGCTCGCAAAGAATTGGTCTACAAAATCAGGTGATAGTTCAACCAAATTAGATAGCGCTGTAACTTGGCAGGTGTGAGAATGATTGCTGTCATCGAAGACAGGACCAGCCCTGCTCACAGAACGTTGTACCTGGATGATGTTGCCTTTGTCACTCGCTCCACTGTTACCACTTGGCTGTAGTACAGGAGTCTCCACGAATGCCGTCATCAGGATTGGTAGCCGCTGGGGACAACACAATGCGTGAGCCGTTATTGGACTGAGCAAAGTATCGACGTCCATTGGTACTGCTGATGGAAGTGAAAGACAGATGTCCAACACGCATTCATCGCCGCAAAGCATACACCGTAGCACAGGTAAAATGCAATTTTGCCATATTGGTCTGAATGAAAGGAACCAGGTCATGTTTAGATCTCTCAGCCTGGCCAATCCGAGGACGTCAGTTATCCTGTCCCTGTAGCGCATTGCTAGGATTGTTTCTTCCATTCCCATGGGAGCTATGTCTGAGCCGAGGCTTGCCATAACGTAGCAGGAGGGTCAAAAATAGAATCCCTGCGATGAGTCCAAAAAATAGTGGAATACCACCAAAGATGGAGTGCACAAAATTAGGAAAGATTCCCAAAATTGCCTGGAAGGGTGTCAGCAGTCCCGTAAAGACTGTCTTAAATATGCCTGGGATGCTTGTAGCACTAGACATGTTAAGGAGTTGGTCGAGCATTTGTACGAAATGCACGGGGCAATTTGTTGATAAAAGGTCATGGACCTCAGTAGCCGTCCTTGCGACTAGAAGATCATACGTCTCTTTAGATGACGTTATAGGCACTGTTGTCTGTAAAAGCACAGATTTCATTTTGCTTAATGTATCAATTCGTATAGAATAGAGATTCAGACGAGGCCAGAGGGGAGTCACTAAGTCTGGAGGCCCGCTCGGGAACAATGCTTGCATGCAACATTTGACCATGGACGTTACTTGTACTAGATAACTTTTTCCGGGCGCGAGGCCACAGCACCTGTGATCCGTTCTTAGAATGTAACTCCCGTTTGCGAGTTGCATAAAGAAGGGCTCTATCTGAGTTGCAGGTGTGACTAGCTGGTGGCATGAAAGGTTGTTTGAATTGCCATCACATGCTCCGTGTAAATTAATACCCTGACACAAAAGTATACCGCTCAGTGAGTGTTTACAATTTTCACCACTAAGAAATACATTTTTGTCGCTGTCACTATAGCAAGAATGAGTGTATGGTAATTTCCATTCGGATTTAACATATCCCTTACCCAATTGTTCATACTGGCCAGCACGTATGTACTCAAGGCACTTTTTAAAGCGGAAAGTTGTTATCGGAATTGTGATAATTCCGTGTATTATCCATTCAATGACAGGACTCTCTGACATTGTCAATGGTAATCTCTCGAGTTTCTCGATGCTCAAGATTGTATAGTCTGCTCCTTTCTTTGCCAAACTGATCTGTTTATCAGTAAGGTTAAAAATGGAAAATAATGACGTTGTGTTTATCAGACGCCAAGGCACATAGCCTGAACGAAGATTTTGCTGCGTCCAGCCTAATTCTATAATAGAGCGTAATTGAGACTGGCCATGTTGTAACATTAGCAAATCTCTGTCTATCACATCAAAGGCAGAGGATACAATATTGTCCAAAGAATATATTCTGGAAGACAGAGTCATTAACCCATTGTCTACCACAGAAAGTGATTTTTCCAAATTAATACGATCAATTTCTCGTATTTTTTCAGCAGTTTCAATTTGCTTTACTTTCCAAGCCTCGTTGTAAGCAGCATAGATGCTGGTCGCTATGAAACGCTTTTGACGCTGTTTGCGTGGTCCAAAAATGAAATCGCGCAAATCAGCACCATCTTTTAATAAAGACAAGTGTTGCTTAATTTCAGCCAGTGTGGATGTAGTTAGCCATTCTAGGCAGAGTTTCCCTACACTGTATGTGGTTATAATTCCTGGATGTTGTCTCTGGGAATATCTAGGGTCTAATCTGGTCATTTTTAAACCCTGTGTTTTATTCAGGAATCTATCTTGACAGCTATTTGTGTCTGTAGGCCAGATTAACCACTTTTTCCAATCAGGATGTGTTCTGTTG
Organism: Lissotriton vulgaris; assembly: GCF_964263255.1. Classification (NCBI taxonomy): domain Eukaryota; kingdom Metazoa; phylum Chordata; class Amphibia; order Caudata; family Salamandridae; genus Lissotriton; species Lissotriton vulgaris. The sequence continues at coordinate 1,935,853,418 of NC_141685.1, read as the reverse complement.
AAATTTAAAATGTGTGACACGTCTAACTCAATATCAGCTGTTGTATTTTCAGGTATTGGCTTTGGTATAGACGGTGTTTTCATTTCTTTGTTCTTGGCTAGGCCAAGACAAGATGTTTGGTGTACAGTGTCATTTAAAAATAACATTTGTTCTGGTATCATGCAGGTTCTAAATAGTGCTTCTATGCCTTGCACCTGCCAATCTTTTGTACCCCAAATTGATTTCGTTTCAATATTATTTTTCCAATAATCAAAACCAAATGTCATCATTTTGTCATAAAATGCTTCTGAATATATCAATTTAGAATTTGTCAGCATTGTTTTCATTCCTGTTTTATCTAACAGTTTATAATAAAACGTTTCTGCATCACTGGTGTTAAACCCTGAAAAATATTTGAATTTCTCAAAAAATGCTTTAGAACTGCTTTTAGGTGGTGTAGAACAATGTTCCCATTGATTATACATAAAAACATTTCTAGGCTGTGCAGATTTATGCAAGTAATGATCCCCATAGTGGGTGTAACAGAATAACTGCTCATAACTAGATGAACCTTGTAAATAATCATGATCTGTGAATCTAGCTGACATTACTAAATCAGACATCATGTCATTAATACTGTTAAAGTCCCAATCATCAGAGAATGTACTTGGTGTCACAAAGTCACTTAAGGAAACCTTTAGTTGATGAGGATACTTCAGGATTTCTACCGGACCATAGATCTCATAGTCTGTTTTCTCCCATACTACCCCACCAGGTATTGGAATTGCTGTGACATTTACTGTTGACAGTTCTCTTTTCTTCACGTGGGATGATCTGTGTGGTTTCAGGACTAGGTTGATGTTCTGACTTGCTGTGTCCATTGTAATATATTTTCCTTCAATGAATTTTCCCAAACACAGTACCATGATGAGCCAAAGCAGGAGGAAAAATACACCTAGACCGAACCAGAACTCTAGCCAAGGGGAAATAAGGTAGATTTCCTTCAGTTGATGAAAGAGTTCCGTTGCTTTTTCTTTAAAAGACTTTTTTGTTTCTGGCATCACTTCCGGGTCATTTAAATCTTCAGAGAAGTTGTCGAAGTTGATGAAATAACCAGAGGCAGTTCTGTCAATTGATGGGATTGTTCTTTCAATCTGTCTCTCGGTAGCACTTTCTGATGCCACATCATTGTAGACTGGTGTTGTTTCTTGACGAACTGTTTCAATCTGTGTTTCAAGAGGCACGAGTTCCATGGCATTATTGCATAGTCCTTCATTGTGCACTGCAGGCTGATCGAATGTGATTAGTCTTTCAGTTTGAACCTCTTGGATTGTTGCAAGTTTGGGTATTCTGTTGTTTCTTGGGAGTCCACTGGGCCTACTGTTGATTATAGGCCACATGCTTGTGGTTTTACCAGATCGATGGACACGACTCTGTTCTCCTTTTTACCAGCAAGGGGCGGTAGCACAACTGATCTTGTTCCGGTGACTGCTAAGACAGGTACTGCTTTTCTGTAAGAAGGCCCAAATTCCTTCTTAACCGCGATCTTTTCTCTGACTAGATCCCCAATCTTTGGAATCCAGACAGGCCTTGCTGGGGCTGTTGCGGGTGGTGCCTCGTCAGTGGTACTTGGCTGTTGCTTTAACTTTATGTTGCTTAATGATTTTCTTGTTTCATTCAGTTCCTGTAAAACAGCCAAACGGTCTTTTACTTCAAACTGCGTTGTTTCTTTTTGTACCACTGACATCTGACTATCGAGGTCCTGAACGTTCATTCTTATTCCGAACAATAGTTCGTATGGGCTGAAACCTTTTAGAGAATTTCTTGGCATGTTGTTAAGACTAGTCTGGATACTTATTAAATGTTTGACCCACCCAGCGCCTGAACCTAATACCTTCGCTGTTATAGATTGCTTTACGTCCCGGTTTTTTCTTTCTATCACACTATTCCCTCCCGGGGTATGACTGACAAGAATACCACAACCCAATTCCCATGCTAGCCATGGCCCTCCTATAGGCTTGAGAGCTGAAAGCAGGACCCTGGTCAGAATGGAACGTGGTAATTGCGTATGTGCCGATATGGACTCGCTAATCTTTTATAACCGTTCTAGCGTCAGCCGAGCGCTGGTGGCCTCATTATTTTAAGTGCATTTCGTCTTAACTATTAATAGGACGCAGGACGGGGTGTAGGCAGCGTTACGCTCTTTCTGATTGGTAGCCGGTAGCAAGGTTCCTTACTGCGATCCCTATTACAGTTTTCACAGTTGTTTGCATATATTTGGTGTTCTACACTCATTCCCGGCCACCAGAATACTGATTGTAATTCAGTCAGTGATTCCTTGATCTTTCTGTGCCTAAGACCCAAACCCATGTGTGCGTCTGCTATTAAAAATATTCACCTGTTCATGTTTGGAATTACTCTATCCCCCACTCCAGGGATTCGAGCAAAAGGAACGGAGTTTGCATCGATTATGTATGCATAATTGAGTGGATAGTTTACGGGTAGTGCTGCACAGTCGCCTTTTACGGTCGTTTTTACTGCTAGCATGGTTTCCCCGTCTATATACTTATCTGTACGCTTTTTTGTGGCTACGGAAGCCGGGTTAGTTGCTACCGCGGTGGCTGTATTAGCCAATGAATTCCCTACAACGTGAACGCCATCACGCTGAAGACTCTGTGCGTGAATCACGTGAGTCTTTTGTAGTTCTTTGTGAAAAAGAGCTACTTGTTCCCAAAGCAATTTATGCTTTATTGTGGCACCTGTGTCATCTTTGTAGTCGTTTTCGATCCAACTCTGCAGTTTGTTGTTGTAAGATTTGACGCAAAAATGAGAATCGCACACGATAAGTGTGGGGAATTCGCGTTCTGCATTTTCGAGCGCCATCTTTAAAGATCTGATTTCAGTTCTCTGAACCGAACAGTTTCTTACAGATTCAGTTTTTGTTACTTTCGGTCTGAATTTACCGCACAGCCAACGACCTTTAATAATCGCACATGCTGCATCGTAGGATTTTCTCTCTACGTTGAAATGCTGTACAAAGCTATCTGTATAGATTATACATGCGTATTGTGGGAGAGGCAGGATTTCGATTGGCAGAGGATATTCTTCTTCATATTCTAAATCATTCAGTTCTTCGTATTGCGGGGCGAAGTAGTATTTCACGTCTTCCGCTGCTAGAGAATCTATGCACTGTATCCATTTTGGATCCAGTGACACTGTAGGCAGGTTTACTGGGCTGAATAGCGCTTCGAAGGCGGATTCCACTGTAAGGATATTAATCCGTTTGCCGTGTGCTAGTTCTCGTTCATTTGCTAATGCGATTTGCACTGCGTTCACAGTTCTTTCTGTGCGACTGAATGCTTTTTCTGCTTGTGTGTACAAGTGAGATTTAATTGAAATTGGTACCTTTTCTCCCTCATTAGAGGTTAGGTACGTGAATCCGCATCTTCCTGGGATGACTCGGATTACAAGATCGATCGTGTTGTCACGTGTATCTAATTTTGTTTTTGCTAACATGTCTGTTTGCAGTGATCTCAAAATTTCTGTGTGTTTTTGAGTCCAATTGATTTGTTTTAAATCAAGTTTAATTAGTTCGTAGAGAGGTTTAACCCTCTCTGCGTAATTTAGGATGTAAGTTCTTCCGAAATTCAGAAAACCTAGTATGGATTGTAAATTCTTCAGCGTTTTTGGAGCTTGGAGTACAGCGCACTTCTCTAAGAAGTTGTCCGCTAGGCTTTTTCCTTCACTTGATAATTCGTACCCTAAAAACAGTACTGTCAGATGGGCAATTCGAGACTTTTTAAAGTTGAATTTGTAACCCTCTGCTGCGAACCCAAGTATAATGGTGTTCACTCTTTTCAAGTGAGTATCCAAGTCGTCGTCTGTGAGATAAATATCATCTACGTAAGATAATGCTTCATCATCATAGATTTGTAGTAACTCTGTTACCCTAGCTGAGAATAGTCCTGGGCTGTTCTTGAACCCCTGTGGGAGTCGACAGAATTTTTTCTGCGACCCAAATGCGGAGAAAGCGGTCAAATATCTGCTTTCTGGTGCAATGTTTTGACAAAAGAAACCATTAGAAATGTCTAATGTCGTTTTATATTTTTTCCTAACTATGTTATTCATTAGGGCTGCACTATGCGAGTTTTGTACTGCAAAAGTTTTGCAACATGTATTAAGGTGTCTGTAGTCCAAAACTAGACGATATGAATTGTCTGGCTTGGAGACAGGAAACAAAGGATTGTTCATTTGAGAGGTGCATGTTTCAATCACCCCCTGGTACTCAAGTTGATCTAAGATCTCCCTGACCTGTTTTTTTAGCTTCTTGCTTTATGGGATACTGCCGTTGGGCAGTTGGTTCACTTTTTAGTTGGATTTTGTGAGGAGGTGAATCCTCATCCCATCCTACATGATTTTTATATAATGCAGCTGCCTGGGCTACTGCCCATTTCCTTGCATATGTGTATTTTTTATGAATCGGTATGTGATTCGAGAAGGCAGGCATAATCACTTCTTTGCCACGAGGGCACTCCCTGACAAACTCCGGGGGCCAATCTTTTTCAGCTAGCAGAATATCATAGCCTTTTGAGAGCTTATCCCAAAATAGACCCTTAATTTTCCTAGTCTTATCACCCTCTATACGCAATGTTATTTCGTATATTTTATGGGGCTCGCTAAGTCTGGCGTCGGCAGTTTCAACCTGAATGTATTCATTCGTGTCCACTGTCTCCAGATGACTCATCAAGATCTTGCGCGCTATACTGATTTCTGCTGCACTGTCCAACATTGTCAATGCCCACTCCCCGTTTTTCAACTGTGTCCTCAGTATTCTCGGCATGGTTGATTACTCTAATACTGGCTACCTTCTTTTTCTGAAATTGAGATTTCTTATTTTGAGCAGGTTCCTTGTCTTTGGACTTGGTGTGCTCTCCTGGGTCTGACCGTCCTCTTCTTTCCGAATTCTGTGGAAGAGATCGAGAGGGACGTGTATCAATACTTTGATATCTATCAGGTCTTTTTATATTATCCCTATTTCTAAGGTTATATCTTTTCTCAGAGGGCTCCCGTTGGGGAGACTGGCGTTCTCGAGTCGGAGTTCTTTCCCTCCGTCGAGGAGACCTTCCTCTGGACTGGAAAACTTTTTCCTTGGGAGTGGATTGTTTATTTCCATCCCAGCTCTTTTTAGGAGTGTTTGAATTATTTTTAATAAATAATTTTTCTGGATTTTCGAGCAGTTGGGGCTTAACTGGTTTCCCACCCAAGCTGTCTCTACCTAATTCTTCATAGCATTTTTCTATGATTTTTGCAAGCTCAACAGGATCTTTTATATCTGTTTCCCTCAACTTCTGGCGAATCGCCACAGATGCTGCTTCTCCCTTTACATTGGCTAATAATATAGCCGTGACCTGCTTGAAGTCTTTCAGTAATTTCATACCTAGATTTAAAGCGGGTTCTGGACCGAATTCATTTTGAATCTGTTTTAGCACGTCTGGTATTACCGCCATAGACGGAACACCGTGTGTTTTTGTGTAAATGGAAGCAAAGACTGTACCCCAAGTGTCACAGTCCTCCACGTGTGGTGCGATTCCCATAGGAAGGCAGATGGTCAAGATTCTGTGTTTCTCAATAGGGGTAGTATCAGGAAATACTGCCTCTATTTGAGTGATTTTCTGGGCTAACCAGAAAGGAATTTGTTCCCGTTTTACGGGTGTTTTACCAAGACATGACTGTATGTTCTGTGGTGTAATTTTATTTGTGTTCCCCTGATGAGGGGTCAGCTGGTGTGAATTAACAGCTGGCTGGACTGTTGCAGTCCGTATTACATATTGGACTAATTGCCTATGTATTTTTATTAATGTGTTTAGCTGTGCTAACAGCTCTTCCTTAGACATTTTTGCAATGTCAGGATGTGGTGTGTAGCTGGCTAGAACCGGCCACGTGGCTCCTGGTCTACCTAGTGGACCGAGCCTAGTTATGTGATCATTGTGTTTTAGGGCGCCATTAAACCAGAGCAGGTGCTCTTGAAATTTAAGTGGGATTTCAACCTCCTCGAAAGGAGCGTACTCTCCCGGAGGTTCCTCTATTTTGTAATAGTGAAACTCTTGTGTTATAGCGTTTACCGCTGGAAAGTTTATCCATGAATAGAATACCTCTGTCTGCCGATACTCGTGAGCCTCTATCACGAAAATTACTGTACCACCTTGAGGTGGCAGTCCGTGTTCTATAAGTTTTAAAGTTATAGATCTTCTTAACTGGACCGGGATGATAATAGCACCCGGGTCTGTGTATTCGGGACCTTGCTGAGTCGCATCTACTGCGGCCCCAGTGGTGCCGTTGTTTTCTACTGACATTGTATAAATGCAGTTTTTGCAGAGTAGGTCTCCAAGGAGACAAAGATTAGATGCACAATATTTTGGAACACTGTATCCTTCAACGTTGAATAAACCAGAGCTTTACATAGGAATCTCTTCCTACTAAGGTCGGGCGGATTTTAACCTTTCACCCACTCCAGACGTCTATTGGAGTATTTACGGGAGAAAGGGGTGTGAAATATGCACGACTGAGTTACTCTATAAGTCTTGCGTTAGTTTATCGCCTTACCAAACGTTAGGGCGCCATGTAGTGTAGTTCCTAGTTTCCCACTAGGCCCTGCGCATTGGAATAACATAAACAGTAGTATCGACGTGGAACTGCGGATATTCCACGCCTCCACTGACTATGCTAAACTTAATTGGGTTGTGTTACCAACTAGCTCAGAGGTCACTGGAAACTTTCTTCTCTGCATAGGAAGTGATCAGCTTCCTTGGCACAGACAAGAAGGGATTCAGCTTTCCAACAACCGTGCAACATGACAACTTTGCTCCTCAGATCAAGAGTCGATCTCTAGGGTCGTGTGAAACAATAGACATAGATTTCACTCAGTCAGTCTAGTGCAGTTTACTTTCACAGTATGTAGAGAATAGAGAGACGGGCGTTTATCAATAAAGGGTTAACATTTATTGAACAGTCTTTCTTCTCATACAAGAGAAATGTATTGCCACAATTGCAATAACTGTTATTATAAAAAGTACGTACAGTAAGATAAGAATAGCAAAATAGAACTGTAAAAGCATTGATATGGTTTCTTAGCCATACAATGGTTTAAAAGTAATAAAACATATATACAGTCATATATACATTAGGCTAACATACTCAACTGGTGCTTCTAACTAAGCCTACCCCAGTGTGCCTGACCTAAGCCTAACACGTGAGAAGGGGAGTAAGTAAGTAGCTTAAGTTAAGTTGGTTTTGCCAAGGTTTGTTTCAAGAATTCTCGTCTAAGGGTTTAGTCAACACCATACCTCTGAATAGAATGATGGAGGATTGGTATCTCCTTCAGGGGTCTCTCTCGATATCCCAGTCACCCGCGAGGGTAAACTGGAAGCGCCGGGACTGGATTTCTCTGCACGAGAAAGGCAGCGGCTTCTCTCAGCGCGTCGAGGAAGGAGGGGTGACAGCGTCCGCGGGCAGCTGGGCTGGATGTCTTCGCAGAGGACGGCTGCACGGCTCCTCAAGCGTACTGCACCATAGGTCGCGCTGTAGCGGCGATAATGGTAATCAGTAGCTTCACCACCACAGGATAGCAGGCTGCAGCGACAGAGTGCTAGTTTTTACCAACACGGGGTCATGCAGGCAGCTGGCATCAGCAACATGTTCGCTCCTTGCTTAAGGCAACGTTGGTAATATTTATACCTGACAGGTGCCGGGTTTGACGCAAGTTTGCTGGACATAAGACGTCAATTAAAGATGTCACTAGGAAGTGATAGTTATCAGTTGCTCATTAGAGTTCCATTACTAATCAAAACATAGCAAGCGGGGATTTCCAGGTTTGCTAAGTTTTTATCTTGTTGAAGAACTCGGAGTGTTATCTAGGAATATCAGATAGTGACTGCTGCTCTGTCATTGCACTAATTGGTCGCAAAGGAAGTAGCAGAGAGTCATGCTGGAATGTGGCTCTGTGGCTCTGCTCGTGTGAGGCCAGAGATGACTTTTCAGAAAATCGCACTTGAACGGTTATGCCAATATAGGGAAAAAGGGGCTTTATAGCCGAATAGGGGCATAAGGTCACAGTATCGATCAGGAACCTAGATAAGCACATGACAGGGTGAGGGCATGCATGGCTCCCTCGGAAGCGCTCCAAAAGAACCTCGCGTCACAGAAAACCATATAAACTTCCACATACCTCGACAGTAAAAATAATTGCCGGAGACGGAGACAGGCCGGGGGCGAGTCCAGGAAACAAGTTGTGAGACCGAAAAGATGACCGTTTTCAGAGAAATAGAGGGCGTGCCTTCAAAGGGAAGGTTGTGGATTCACAAACACGGCTCACAGGTTGTGGGGGAAAGAGACGGAATTCAAGGGGCGTGGCCCACTTGTTTTCTGAGGGAAATGGGGTTTCAATTGGATCCCCGGAGTCTGATAAGTTGTGTTGATTTGTCTTGTGGCCAGGAACTGGAGCTGACGTCTTAGGAATGATGACACTGTTTGTTGCACAAGGCAAAACGTGCGGAACTGTGTGATCTCGGAAGAGCCAGTTAACGTCTTTTGTGAAGAAATTGTTGTGGTTCAGCGTAGCGTGCAGCGGGGATTACGCCTCGTCACATGAGTGCGCAGCGTGGCTAACGAGAAGGGATCGGGCTGGCTTCTGTTTTGAAAACAAAACCGAGCCCAGCACAAGGCATGCGGAATGGCACGGCCGGTGCGTCCTTGTCTGCTTCAAAAGTACAAATGAGTTCACGCTTGCGCTTGGAATGCGATAAGAGGGGGCGGAGCGGGGAGAGGGAACAGACGGAGGGAAGGCCAGATAAGGGGAGGGGGGAGGAGAAATGCGACACGGCGGGCAGGGGAGGGGGCGGAGCGGGGAGAGGGAACAGACGAAGGGAAGACAGATAAGGGGAGGGGGGAGGAGAAATGCGACACGGCGGGCAGGGGAGGGGGCGAGGGGGGAGGAGAAATGCTATGTGCGGATGAGGGAACTGATGTGCACGCGCTTTTAAGCTCAATGCGCATGCGCATTGAGCTTAAAAGTCACGGGCACTGCAAGGAATCGCCACGATTCCTTGCAAGTTGGACAAAGAGTGGATAAGCCTCCATAGTCTCGCTTGCTCGATGCGCATGCGCATCGACAGGCGAGACCTAAAAAGGTAGGGCTATGACCTTTTTCAAGATTTGCCCGGCGCTAACCGCCTTTGTACCATTCAAATTACCAAGCAATGAGGCAGGCGCCGGAGACCAGAAGGCAGGAAACAGAAGTTTTATTCCGACGGAGCAGAACACATCAGATCAGACAACAAGGTATCGTCTCGAGGTGCTCTAACAGCCTCTCTGAGGCCTGGCCTCTTATACCCTGGTTTATGACATGTGAGCATTCTTTATTGCATAAAAGACTCTTTAAACTTATGAAATGACGTCCCCATAATCCTTGTGTCACGCCCACCCCCATATACATCCACAATAGAGGTCCTCACCCTGTTGATAACAGGAGGGGGCTATCACACGGCTGAGTGTTCCGCCGATTCTTAGGATGTGTGCGCCTGATTGTATCCCATGGGGTGGGGAGGCCATGATCAACAGTTTGTCCTTTGAAGAGGGGCGACTCCATACAATGAGGGGCAGTAAATGATATCTCCCGGCTTATGCGATGGCCTCGGACCTGTGTGGACAGTCGGACACGGGGAGGGGGTCATCAAAAGAGTGGTATTCATGCCGCGTGGACAATCGAGCGCGGAGGGAAGGTTTATCAAAAGAGGGGCATTCATGGAAGGAGAGGAGGTGCTGGTCAGGCCTAGGCGTGACTCCCAAGGACAGGGTCATGCAGAAGGGTTATGCTCATGAGAGGGAGGGAGGGGGAGCCAGGGTGCGCGGAGGATGCTTGCTGGGTCAGAGGGGCGCGCTGGCGATAGATCGTGGACAGGGAGACCATGATACCTAAAATGGCTGTCGCGCGCGCTGTACGTGGGTGACAAGCTGGCGCAGATGATGTTCAGCCCGTAAACTAAAATTCCACAGTCCTCCCTTTTAACATGTCTCGCCAACTTGTCAGTTCGGATTTATCCCCATAAGGCCACGTATTTCTACTTCATAGAGGGGACTCATGTGCTCATTTCGGAAGTCCAAAGTCTTTGGGCACATACAGTTAGAAACAAAGCTGCACAAAGATGGCAGACATTGGATACCTAAACAACACACACATAATATCACAACAGGTATCAGTATGAAGGAAAACAACCTCCAACCCCAGTCCTTCAAAGTGTCCCAAAACCAGCTCCCAAGCGACCATCCTTCTTGTTCTTGGTGAACCTCCGAGGAAAGTCTGTGGAGGTGCTCAATTGCTTTGTAGACTGAAGGCGAGTTATCTGGCACGTAGGTGCAGCAGCTAGATCCGATGATGCGGCATGCTCCTCCTCGATCGGCTAGGACCACATCTAGAACAAGGCGGTTTTGAAGGGTCACAAGGCGGACCGCCTGAAGCTCCGCCGTGTTGTTAGCGAGGATGCCAGCCGTGATGTTGATCGTTGTTTCTACTGCCTGGGTCAGGTGTCGGATAGCGCGGCTGTTTGCCATTGGGCCCCACAGGGGAACGAGTCCCTTTGCTGCATCCAAGAACTGAGCTCCAGTGGAGTCGGCTTGTCCAATGTCATCTGCACGCCTCTGCCGGTAATGGTTAGCAGGGGCTACATACGTGGGGGGGAGAATGAAGGCAATGTAGCAGATACCCTTCCAACCTTTCGGGAGCCAGGTGTAAGCTTTGGTGCCACACACAAAGTACATATTTGGAGAAGCAACAAAGGAAGGGGGATCAACTGAGTTCAATGTTCTGGTGATTCGGCAGGAACTGTGACCCACCAGCTGTGTTCCCTGGCCTTCGAGACACACAAGACCTGTGACATTGATAACAGACAGAGCCACAGTCAGAGTGGCGGTAGTTTGTTTTCGCAGATGAGAGAAGGTGGATCTAGCTGGATTGTGGAGTACCTGTACTTCGACTCGTTCTTTGGCTGGAATGTCTTTAAGGAAGGTGGCGCCTGTGAGCGCAGGACACAGGGGAGCAGAGGTCTTTCCGGTTTTGTTCAGCCAGAACCCAGAGTAGAAGTGCGACACTGTCTGGCTGGAAGTGGCGTTGTCCTTGTGGCTCTCTTGCATGAGGATCAACCAGGCGAGGCAGGAGCCGTGAACTGAGAAAGGAGAAGGGATGAAGGGGATGGAGTGTCCAGTGGCATGCGGGAGCAACCCGCAGATCCAGCAGTTCGTCGCATTTGCAGCAAGGTTGTGTTGGTGCAACAGTTGCACGAAGGAATTGTTCCAAAATTCCCTGCGCCTTTCTCGGAGCTGAGGCGGCAGGGAGATTAGGTGATGCTCTTTCATGGGGGTCGGTTGTGCAGTGGGCAGCAATGCCTCATGAGCTGGTGTGCTTTCCTCCAGAATCCAGAAGGAGGTCATGAGGAGGAGCCAGAAGAGGAAGACAATAAAGAGGGCGATTGTCTTTGATTTGTGCAAATTGTCAGTCTGTGGGTTTCTATAGTGGGTATTTCCTGTTGCTTCCATCATCTTCTTATCTGGCGCTTCCATCATCTTCTTATCTGGCGCTTCCATCATCTTCAAGGGGCTCGGTAGCGGGCAGAACCACAGACTTCGTTCAGCTTCTCTCCCGGTAACCCTTGGTTGTGTTTAGGTCACCGTTCTGAGATTCAACTTAGTCCGTGGCCTACTTAGCCGAAGCTCCCTCCTTTCGACGCAGAAAATACCCTTCTCTGGTTGGCACAGTGGGGTCAGAGAATTTTGCAAGTTCAAGTGCCCCAGTATCGGGATAACAGTTCAATGTCGGTCGGTCTTTGTTCAGGAGCTCTTCTTGGGTGTTGACGTTTTCTGTCGTGGCCAGGTTCACAGAGACCTTCCGGCAGTGATGTGCGTGCAGCCAGTGCCTTTTCCCCTCCACTCGAAGCGCCGTCCGTGTGGTAATCAGCACTTGCCAGGGGCCCGTCCACCGGGGTTCTAGGCTCTTGGTCCGTTGGAAGTTGCGGACTAGAACGAAGTCCCCCGGTTGGATGTCGTGGCCTGGGCCCCTGGAAACATCGGGGATGGCCTGCTGCACCTGTTGATGAATGACAGACAACGTCTTAGTTAACTTGCACAAATAATCAGACAGTAGGACGTCCGGGACGTTATGAATGGAGGTTGGTTTGGGAGCAGTCCAGAGGTTCATCGGTCGCCCGAATACAACCTCGTAGGGGGTCAAATGGCGTTTGGTGGGAGTAGAGCGCATCGATAGCAAGGCCAAAGGGAGAGCGTCTGGCCATTTAAGTCCGGTGGTTGCCACTATTTTTGACAATTTCAACTTCAGTGTGGCATTATGGCGTTCCACCAGGCCGGCGGATTGGGGGTGGAAGACTGCGTGAAATCTCTGTTTCACCCCCAATCCCTTTAGGATTAGTTGGATAACCTCAGCTATGAAGTGGGGGCCATTGTCGCTCCATAAAATTCGACAAAGGCCATAGCGAGGAAAGAATTCTTTCAGTAGTACTTTGGCAGTAGTCATGGCAGTGTTGTCACAGGTTGGATAGGCCTCTACCCATTTGCTGAAGGCACATACGACGACTAGTACATACTTCAAGCTTTGGCATCTCTCTAGTTGGATGTAGTCCATCTGAAGGACCTCAAAGGGGTGATTGGGGGTCCCAAACCCTCCCCGGGGTACCACAGTTCCTTTCCCGGGGTTGTGCTGCAGACAGATAAGGCACTACTGGACTAGGCGTCTGGCTGAGTCGGGGATTTTGTCGTTGTGCCAGACTTTGGAAATGAGTTCGATCATGGGTGCAGATCCTATGTGTGCGGGGGAATGAGCCATTGTCAGTATGGGGATCAGGTATGAGTCAGGTAGCAACCATTTGTTTGCATCTTTTGTTCGCCAGCAGCCCTCATCATCCTTCAAACCCACCCCGGCCCACTTAGTCAGTTCGTGAGGGGTGCTGGCCGACTGGATGTCTCTGATCATTTCCCTTGCGTCAGTCCATTTCTCTGCTTGTGACCTGGTCACATACATGCGTGTCACCGTCCTATTCTCAGCTGTGGTTCGTGCAGTGATGTCGGCCAGTGCATTCCCTTGTCCGACTAAGTCTGTCACCTTCTTGCGTGCCTGGCATTTGATCACTGCTAGTCGTTTGGGGAGGAGAACCGCTTCAATCAGGGCAGAAACCAGATCTCCGTGAAGGATAGGGGTGCCGTGGGACGTCAGGAATCCCCTCTCCCTCCACTGGAGTCCAAAATGGTGAACCACCCCGAAGGCATACTGGCTGTCTGTATATACGTTTGCGGTGGTCCCTGTGGCTATGATGCATGCTCGTGTGAGGGCTATCAGCTCTGCTGCCTGGGCAGATCGTTGTGTGATGCAGGCTGTCTCAACTACTGTTCGGGCTGTTGTTACTGCATAGGCAGCTGAAGTGGTGCCATCTGGGAGTTTGATGCATGAGCCGTCTACCCATAGCTCTCCATCGGGGTCAGTGAAAGCAGTGTCTCGGAGGTCAACTCTACTCCTAGTTTGTTCGTCCGTGAGGGTCACACAGTCGTGTATGGGAGGAACGTCGGCGTCATTTTCAGGCAGGGGCAACAATGTGGCAGGATTCAAAGTCGTGCATCTCTTTAGTGTGATGTGGGGTGCAAGTAGCGTCAGTTCGTACCCTGTCAGTCGTGCGCTAGTCAAATGTTGAGTCTTGGTTTGGTTCAGAAGGGTGTCGATAGCATGGGGTACTAACACGGTGAGAGAGTTTGAAAGTACGATTCCTTCGCTCTGGCGGATAGAGACGGCAGCGGCAGCTACCGCTCGAAGGCAGGCAGGCAAAGCTCTGGCTACAGGATCAAGAGTGGCGGAGAAGTAGGCACAAGGGCGCTGTTTTGGACCTATAGACTGAGTCAGGACAGACAATGCACACCCCTCCCTTTCGTGGGTGAAGAGGGAGAAGGGTTTGGAGTAATCCGGGGTTCCCAGGACAGGCGCTGAACAGAGGGCATCTCGCAATTCCTTAAAGGATGCTTGACACTCAGGGGTCCAAGGGAGCGGGAAGGAGGCATCTTTGGTTAATAGGGCAAGTAGGGGTTTCACAATGAGGCTGAAATTAGGTAACCACTGTCTGCAAAAAGAGGTTAGGCCAACCAAAGAGCGGACTTGCTTTTGTGTTTTTGGGACGGGGTGTCTAGGATGGTTTGGATTCGGTCGGGTGTGAGTTTCCTCCCTTCTTTGGACAGGAGATGGCCTAGGTATGTCACTTGTGGCTGGCAGAACTGTAATTTCTTTTTGGAAACTTTATGGCCATTCTCTGCAAGAAAGTGTAGGAGTTGGACAGTGGCTGTGATTGCAAGTGGGGTGGTGTCGGCCGCCAAAAGGATATCATCGACATATTGAATCAACACCACTCCATCCGGTAGCTGGACGGCGTCCAGCTGTCTTTTGAGGGCCTGGCTGTAAATGCTGGGACTTTCAGTGTACCCCTGGGGGGCTCTACAAAATCGGTACGAGCGGGATTTTAAGGTGAAGCTGAAGAGATAACGGCTGTCTGGATGGATGGGGATAGAGAAAAATGCATTCTTGAGGTCGATAACAGTGAAGGTGGTGGCAGTGGACGGGATGAGGGTCAGAATGGTGGTGATATCTGAGACTACGGGGTATTGGGGTACAACCACTTTGTTAATTTCTCGCAGGTCGATGATGAAGCGGTACGCTTTCTCATCTCCTTCGCCTTGCTTCTTAACAATAGGTAGGATTGGGCTGTTGCAGACGTTGCTAACCACCTCTTCAACCACTCCTGCATCTACCAGAGACTGAATGATCGCTACCAGTGCCTTCTCGCCCTCGGGGGATATCCGATATTGTGGGAGTTTCGGGAGCATAGCGTCCTGTCTTACAGTTATATGAATGGGGTCAATCATCATTCGTCCCACATCAGAGTCATTTTTGGCCCATAGGTACGGAGGCAGGGTATCAAGCAAGGACAGGTCAGCATCAGTTATGGAGCACATGTGTCGTGCAGGGCAAGATTTGGGTATGTCTGGGTTGTCGTACAGGATGACTCGTATTCCATCTGGGGAACACCTAATGGTAGCTCAAAAATGTTTCAGTAAGTCAATGCCCATAATGGCGTCAGGGGAGTTGGAGGAGAGCAGAAATGTTGTGTCAGTGGTGTTGTTTTCTAGGTCAAAGGTGATAGGTACGGACAGGGGGTTAGTGGAGGGCATCCCATCGAAACCTATCGATGTAATGTGTGAGCCAGACAAGGGTGCCCTTGGAATCAGTCGTTTCGATAACACACTACGTGTCGCCCCAGTGTCTACCAAAAATTGAGACTCTGTACCCAGGACCTTAGCGGTGACATAAGGACCTTGCTGGTCAACACAGAGCTCGACTGGATCCCTCCCTTGCCCCTGGCAGTCCTATGCAAAATCGGGGGCATTCTCACCGTCGGATAGTTGATATTGGTTCTGTCGGGGGTGGTCAAATGCGTTCAATCTCCCTGATCTGTCATTGTTGGTGTCGTTTGTGTGCCCTCGTCCTTGTCCTCTATTTCTCGGACCACCCGCCACATCCCTGGGGTCCCTATTTCTGTTCATCTCTAGCAGAACCGGACACTGGGATTTCCAATGGCCGAATCCTTTGCAGAAGGCGCATTGGTCATCGCTAATGTCTCTACGTCCAGTGTGGGGTGTTGGGGTGTGATCTTTAGGAAGTGGATTTCTGGGGGTGGTCGATTGGTAGTTCCCCCTTTGGTGTTCCCGTCCTACCGCTATACCTTGTATCTGGGCTATCATCACCCTTTCTTTCAAATCTTTCTTCTTTTTCTCGGACGCCCTATCATTCTCATTCTTCTGGTGCTCGTAATACTGAGCCATCTGAAGGATAGCTGCGGGTTTGGAGGCCCCCCAACTACTCTCACTCGTCTGCAGTTTTTGGGAGACCTCTTGTGATAGTCCCTTTACATAATTTTGTACAAACAGGTGTTGTCCGGTTGCGGTGGTCATGTCTTGGCCACTGTAGTCGGAGAACACTGTCTCGAATCGGGAGAAGTATTCTGACACATCTTCCTGGGGTTTCTGACGACAGGCCGTGACTATCGACCAATCTACCTTTTTCTCTGGGATCAGTGTCTTTAACTTCTGAACTAATTTGTCTGGGAGTTCTAATATGTCCTTTACTGGTTTCCTTCCAGGCTCTCGCTGTCTATCTAGTTCACTGAGTTGGTCCCAGGTATGTCCAAACAGATCTGTGTGGTCAGCCTTCCGGATTTGCTTCCACACGTCAGCTGGCAGGCATAACCCGAAAAACAAGTCAATGTCCGCTAAAGTCATTATCGTCGAACCCAAGGCGGTGTCTAATTCGGTATAGAATGCTGTCGGGTTCTTTCTTAAATCGGGCAGAGTTTGTTTAAAGGTTAGGATATCTTGTCGGTCCCATGGTTGGTAAACCCAATTGTATACAACCCTTCCTTTTGCATCTGTGTGATTAATATCATCGCTTGTTCCCTGGCCACGTGGCGGGATCCAGTAAGGGGCCGCCTCTCTGATGGGCATCATAGTGTTGGCTACTTCTACTGAGGTCGTTTCAGGGACTGTAACCTTGGCTTCTGGTTTTTGTTCCGTGAGGTGGCGGAAGACCTCAAGCGTCTGCATGAAGAGCTCCGTTGCCTCGCGTTCAGTCCCATCTCCAACATCAATCTTCCTATACAGCGTTGTTAGTTTAGCGGGGCCCTTACTTTGATACCTATCCTCATATGCGTTCAGGGTGTGGTAGCTGAATCGCAAAATGAAATGCCGTCTGTGGCTGTCGGCATGCGAATTATACATGTTCATTGTGTATTCTTCGCTCTCCCTTCGTTCTACTAATGTCTTTGCTATTTTGTCAATCCCATCCCGTTCATCTTTGCTCAATCTGTTTGGTCTGGCTGGTGGGTGCTCGCTAGCCTCGGGGGCATCTGTCGGTGCTGCTAAGGTGGCTGGTGCGGAGGCCGTGAGGGCTGGTGCGCTAGCACTAAGGCCGTTCTCGCTCGTACTCTGGGCCTGCAGGTGTTGTTGGCAGGGAGCATATGGAGGGGGCATGTAGAGGATTGGGGGACCTAGCAGTAACTCATTGTTCGTCCGCTGTTTGGAGGGCAATTCAGGGTAGAGCGCAGAGGGGGTCCTAACAGGGCATTGACCTGTCGACCCTGATTCTTGGTTTTGTGCAGCTTCTTTTCTTTCTTTTATTTCTTCTTCTAGTTGCTTAGCGGCTAGGTGGGCTGCCTTTCGTAATTCTTTCCCTATTTTTGCTTCTTCTCTTTTCTTTCGTTGTTCCGTTTCTTTGCGCCACATGCCAATACTATCGAGCATAGTGGGCGTGGTCTTATTTTTCTGGAGCGCTATTTCCAATGTTTTTATTTTATTTTCATCAAAGGAACCTATCAGTGGCCACTGACTTTCGGGGTTCTTCTTTGTATATTTATGCCATAGCTTAGTATAAGCTATAGTGACTAGTCCATGCTTGGTGAACATGTCCTTATTAGGGGTGCCTTCCAGTGGGGCTGGATGGTTCATCTCTAATAAGCGGTCCGGGCTGTACAGGCTACCAATCAGTGGGGAGAAGATAGGCATGATGGGTTACAACGGGGACAAAGGTCTGCACTACCTATCTTATCACGGCGGACAAAGACTAGACAGAATATTTCTATTCTACGTTGTTTGTAGGCCGTGAATACCTCAAAAGAACCAATACCGAACACTTAATGTACGGTCAATCAAACAATCAATGGGGAGAATAAGTGGGTACGACGTGTTAAAGTTTTGCGTTACCCACTCTTTCTCTACCTGCAAAGAGAGACCTTGTTCTTCCCTGTTTGCAGACAGAGAATCTCCAGACAACAATCCACGAACGACAGTTCGGGAAAACAGTGGGGGAGGAAGATAGGCACGACGGATTACAATGGGGACAAAAGTCTGCGTTACCTATCCTTCACTGCTTGCAAAGAGAGAGCCTGTTGTTTTCTCCGTTTGCAGACGGTGAATCTCCAGAGGGATCAACAAAGCGTAATACTAGTATTATCCAAATCAAACAATCATTTCTCAATTTGTCGTGTTTACACGACCTTACCCGGACCGCATGGACGGTTTCCTGTCTTCCGAATCCAGTGCCCGATCGTCCTCTCTTCTTCGTGATGTTCGTGGCACTCCTGATGGTTCCCAGTCAGGACCGTAGATCACTCGAGAGAGGTCTGTTCGGAACTAGTGAAGGTCGGATGATCGGCTGTCAGACGAGGGTCTATCGGACACGAGCTCTCCCGATCGTTGCAGTCGTTCACTCTGTCGTCGGGACCTCTCCCACTGGATCCACGTGTCACTGATGGGCCCCACGCTTTGGGACGCCAATTGTGGAAAAAGGTAGGGCTATGACCTTTTTCAAGATTTGCCCAGCGCTAACCGCCTTTGTACCATTCAAATTACCAAGCAATGAGGCAGGCGCCGGAGACCAGAAGGCAGGAAACAGAAGTTTTATTCCGACGGAGCAGAACACATCAGATCAGACAACAAGGTATCGTCTCGAGGTGCTCTAACAGCCTCTCTGAGGCCTGGCCTCTTATACCCTGGTTTATGACATGTGAGCATTCTTTATTGCATAAAAGACTCTTTAAACTTATGAAATGACGTCCCCATAATCCTTGTGTCAAGCCCACCCCCATATACATCCACAATAGAGGTCCTCACCCTGTTGATAACAGGAGGGGGCTATCACACGGCTGAGTGTTCCGCCGATTCTTAGGATGTGTGCGCCTGATTGTATCCCATGGGGTGGGGAGGCCATGATCAACAGTGTGTCCTTTGAAGAGGGGCGACTCCATACAATGAGGGGCAGTAAATGATATCTCCCGGCTTAGGCGATGGCCTCGGACCTGTGTGGACAGTCGGACACGGGGAGGGGGTCATCAAAAGAGTGGTATTCATGCCGCGTGGACAATTGAGCGCGGAGGGAAGGTTTATCAACAGAGGGGCATTCATGGAAGGAGAGGAGGTGCTGGTCAGGCGCAGGCGTGACTCCCAAGGACAGGGTCATGCAGAAGGGTTATGCTCATGAGAGGGAGGGAGGGGGAGCCAGGGTGCGCGGAGGATGCTTGCTGGGTCAGAGGGGCGCGCTGGCGATAGATCGTGGACAGGGAGACCATGATACCTAAAATGGCTGTCGCGCGCGTTGTACGTGGGTGACAAGCTGGCGCAGATGATGTTCAGCCCGTAAACTAAAATTCCACAGTGAGGGTGAGTGTGTGAGGGTGGGTGAGGGTGAGGGGGTGTGAGACTGAGGGGGTGTGAGGGTGAGGGGGAGAGGGTGTGAGGGGGAGGGTGTGTGAGGGTGAGCATCGCAACCCATTTTGTTTTCTATTGCTTATTTATATAATGCTTTGAAGAACCACAAGCGTGCCTCGGTAGAGATGGAACGGAGAATTGTTGAGAGAAAGTAAAAGGAGGTGGTAGGATAGTAGAAATGTGTAGTATTCCACAAAACGTTACCACAGAAAAGGCTCATAAAGCGAACAGAGATTGAGTGCATTCTCATTAGGCTGTCATAGAGATCTGGCTGGTAGTCTCACTAGGAGGTCTGATAGCTGACAGACCTTGGTATTAGTATCATAGGGGTGTCAAAGCACAGACTAGTATTCTACTACCTGGAGTGTCAGTGGCTGGCCTCACCATTGGTACAAAAGACCACCTGAACGGTAGACAGGCTGAATGGGTTACAACTCCTGGTCGATTTGCCAAGGTATCTACCCTAATGCCTGCTGGCTTTCAGCTAACTTTTCCTGACCCCCGGTCAGCACTTTGGGCAGCAACAGAGGGGCCTCTATGTTTGAGTCTAACAACCGCAAAGAGAGCTATTTGTAGGACGTAGGTCTCCTGGAAGCGTCTCTTAGCAAGTATGTGTTCCCCAAGCACGACCCTATCCCAGAGATGCACAAACAAGGCACCAGGTTAATGCCCTAGTCCACCCTCCAGTGTATACGCTGGCTCCTGCCCGTAAAGTAAGAGGCCCTGTCGCCGCTCTGCACACTTAACCCTCTTGCACACACTTGCTTTCGTATTAAGAACGATCTATAAGGACCGAGCCCTCTAAGTTTTCCTCTCTGCTCATTGCACTCCCGCCCCCACCTCTGTGGAGGAGCCCTCCTCTCGGGCTCTCCTCCCCACCGATGCCGCCTCGGTCTCTCGCCCGGCGTGGAATCGCTTGTTTGCTAACCTTGTCCACCACAGGCCCCCATAAAGCCCTCGTGTTTCCCCTGCCTCTCGCCACGTACGACCACCCCCTCCGGCCCGTCCGCTCCGCCCCACCCAGTAGGAACCTTCCTGTGCCGGCTTGTGTTTCACCCGTAAGCTGTCGAGGTGGCACCAGAGCAGAGAGTGAGCGCAGCCTCTTAGGGGCCGAGAGGCTACAAACTGGCAGAGACCTGAACGGAGCAGCAAGAAGGGCGGCCGGGAGGGGTCGAGGGACCAGGGTGGGGGATCTCAAGGCCCAGAGAGCGAGAGCAGGGACAAACAGACAGACACCAGAGGAGGGTTGCAGTGTTCCTATGAGCTGGTGCTGATGAGAACCCAGACAGGGTGGATCTTTTAAGGTGATCCTTTTTAATGGGGAGGTGGGGCGATGACTCCCTGGCCTCTTCGACCCCAATGATTTTACCCCCACAAGAGGAAGAGTAGGATGTACCCGTCCAGGAGGAAGGCAGCTCTGCATTACCAGGAGCCTGTGAGGTGAGTGGGTGCAGACATGGAGAAGGGTAGAAGGGAGTGCAGACACTGGGGGCAGCAAAGGAAGGGAAGAATACCGTGGCCAAGAGACATTTGGAGGTAGAGGGAAAGATGCATGTAATCAATTTACTATAAGGGCACACTGCATAACGGAATTGCTGTGGCGAATACGGAGACAAAGTAGCATGGTCGAAAGAGACACATTAGCAAAAATCACGTTGTGTACAGGGAATTCTAAGCCCGTGATTATTGTTGAAGGCGAACCTACAGGGGCCACAATAAACCCAAGTTGGTTAAAAAACAAGCGCTCGCCCGTCCTTTTAAGACTGGGGACGAGTTTTTTTACTTTCTTTCTACGCTGTAAACAACAGTCAAAAACACGCCCCCCAGTCTGAAAAGGACGGGGCTTAGAGACAAATGGTTCTTCTTTCTATCTAAGCCCTGTCCTTTTCAGACTGGGGGTGTGTGTTTTTGACTGTTTACAGCCTAGAAAGAATGTCAAAAATGCCCCCCAATCAGAAAAGGGCGGGGCTTAGATCGAAAGAATGTAATCACTGGGACCTCTTCTCCAATGGCTGGCCGCAATTAAGGAGGCCAGCCAATGGAGAAGAGGGGCGGGGCTTAACCTCGCTACTCAGAGTCATTAAATCTCACCAGCGAGACTGCGCATGTGCGCAGCCTACGCTAGCCGAGACCTAATAAATCTAGGATTTATAAAGTCACCCGTGAGGGTCTCAAGGCGCAGAATTTTAGGCATGGGGAGATTAAGTGATTTTCCAGAATCACTGGATGTTGAGCTGATACCGGTGCCGAGACTTGAACCAGGTTCCCCCAGCTCTGAAGTCGGAAGCTCAAGCCGTTACGCCACAAGAATGAAAACTTGAAGTGAACTTACAAACACTCATCCCTCCTTTTATTGATTATATTATATGATTACATTATAGAACTATAACCGTATGTGACAACATGTGGGGAGATGCAACTACAAAGCACGAAGACTGCCAAGGCACCAACCGGGACTATGGCGGTTGTGCCGGTCCCTGCAGCAACCAAGGGGGTGGGGGTCGCGCGCATTGTGACCTAGCCGACACCCTCCCTGCCCCTCGCCCTGATAGGTTATGCTGGTTTTTGACCCCAGAAGCACCCAAGTACATCCGGTGCACGAGTGAGGCAAGGCGGTTTGGAAGCCGGATTAGGACGGTATTCCTCAGTTTGGGTTTTAAAAGGGGCTGTGGAGCGGTAGAACAGTCTTTTCCTTCGCCACTCCAAAGCAGTTATCCCAGCGCAAGGCTGTCCATCGGGACAGAGTTGCTCTCTTTCTTTTCCCCCACACACCATCCCCTGAGGCAGCAGATTTTGTTGTGTGTAATGCTTTATTAAATTAAATATTTTTTTTGATTGATTTTGAACAAAAGAAAAAAGAAGACAAGGCAACATAAAAAGAAAGCAGATCACATATTCCAGAATCCCTATTAAAGGAATGTCTCTATGAGTGGCCTAATATGCAAAGAATATACATCATGTTGGCAGTTACAGAGAACCGATCCAGGAGGCAAATCCTAACCAACTGGAGGCAGCATATCTACAGTGTACTAAGGTGGCATTCACAATAATCAATAGTAGCAACTCGAAGAGCATCAGTCCTGGTCAACATCTGTATTTTGTTGCACCAATTGGTATTGTGCAAATAGACCCCAGAAGCCCTTCGGTCGGCTGTGTGGTGGAAGCAATTCATTATAGACATCTGATTGGGTATTACAGTTTACCATATTGTTTTCCCATTCTGCAATAGTAGGAACGGGACCGCATCCACCTCATTGCAAGTCTACGTTTTGCCAGAAGAAGACCTATAGCTACTAGTTTCTGAACATTCTTCGGAAGGGGCTTCGTATAACCTAGTAGTGCCAGTAGGGGGTCAGGAGTGAAGGAGAGGCCCACAATATCATTTACTTTAAAAAAGTTTACCCAAAAGTCCTGCACTTGGGGGCACTGCCAGGCTAGGTGAAAAAAATTGACACCCGGCATAGTACACCTTTCGCAGTTGTGTAAACGCTGTGGAATATGATGAACCCTGTTTAAGAATTTAAAGTGGGTTAACCTGTGACGCCCATTGAGAGAGATCTTGCGAGTGACTTCGCAGCAGTAATACCAGATATCATCTGAGAGTTAAACCCCAATATCTGCTTGCCAAACCAGTCGCGCCTATGTGTAATGAGTCGTCTTAGAGGGTATTTCTGAGGCATTTGTACGAGAAACCAACGTAATGGGCGATTGTGAGTTCAATAAAATAGACAAAGGAGGGATCTCCAAAGGCTCTGAGAGCTCGTTTCCTAGCATAGCTCGCAAAGCGTGCCGGGTCCGAAATAAATGGAATTGCGTGAGCGCAGAAGGCATCTCCTTGCCAGCAGTGACCTCCTCCACGTTCCCCCGGCCATTTTTAAATAAATCGCCTATCTCGTGTATGTGCAAAACTGTGTATTGAGCGAAGAGCCCCTTGCTCAGAACTAAGAGAAAACCACTGACACCACTCCACTCTCAGACGGGGCGAATCTAATTGGGCACCAGCATACATCTTAAGGAGCACATGCCAAGCATGGACTGTGAAGTTAACCGAGTCAAGTACACCACAACATCTCAAAGGTGTTTTAGTTAAGAGGCGTGGCAAGGGTGTCCAGGGCAGCAGCAACATTTTCAATGCGAAGGTGAGGTAAGTCATGTGGCCCATGTATCCAGCAATGGACGTGCGAGGCCTGCGCTATCCGGTAATATAACTCCAAATCTGGTGCGCCCAGTCCTCCCGTAGTGTATGGCAGCATGAGAGTATCCAAAGCCAGCCCCGGAGTCTTTCCCGCCTGTGCCAGCATATTCATCAAAGTGTGTAGTTCTCTAAACAGAGGCTGTGGGGCCACTATGGGAATATTGACAAAGAGAAAGAGAAAGTGAGGGAGTATCACCATTTTCATTAAAGATACCCTACCCACCAGCAAGAGCGGGAGTCGTATCCATCTAGCTATGTCTTCACTCAGCTTGTCAATGGCCCTGCCGTAGTTCACCTTTATTACTTGGTCTGCATCAAAGTGAACTTGGATATCCAGGTTAACGAACCGGGTCGGTCGTCCGTTGGAGCAGGAAGTCAAGGGGGGCTGGAACCGTTGCCTGAGTCAACGGGAAAATGATGGACTTATCCCAGTTAATATTCAAGCCCCAATAGGCCACTAAAACTAATCACAGGGGCAAGATGGACCTCTGGATCGTGGACATATATCAAGCATATCATCAGCGTAGGCCGAAGTGATTGAATTGTAGTTAGGGATCCGAAGTCCCCTATGTCCGTGATATTCCCGTAGAGGCTCAGCAGCCCCCGCATACTATAGTGGGGATAGAGGACACCCTTGGCGGGTGCCCCGCAAGATATGGATCGGGCAGAAACTGTGTCACCAGTGCGCACTTGGGCTATGGGCGAATTGTAAAGCACCGATATTATTAGCAAGACGACCTCGCCGACCCCCTTTCGACGTAGTACCGCCAGCATGAACTTCCATTTCATTGAATCGAAGGCCTTTTCGGCGTCTAGAAAGCCGCCTTAACCTTTGAACAAACATGCTGAATGGCGCCAAACACTGATTGTACAATAGCGTACGGCCTGGGATAAAACCGGCCTGCTCCGGGCCCACCAGTTGGGGCAGCAACGGAAAGAGACGATTAGCAAGTATTTTAGCAACTATTTTTGTGTCCACATTAAGTAAGGAAAGTGGGCGATAAGATGAGCATTTATGGGGATCTTTATCAGGTTTCAACAATGTTATGATCAGGGCCTGGCGCATGGAAGGGGGCATTATCACAGCCGCTCCCATCTCGTGGAACAGGGTAGTTAGATGGGGATTCAGAAGGTTGCTAAAACCTTTGTAAAAGGATTCTTTTAGGCCGTTCTGTCCTGGGGCACTACCCTCCTGCATAGAGTTTAAAGCCAGACGTATCTCTGCAGCTTCAATAGGGCATAGTAAGAATTCACAATGCCAATTTGGTAGCCAGGGGAACTCAATATACTCAAGGTACTGTAATATGTCAGCATCACTAGGGGAGACCTTAGAGATGTATAACTCTTGGTAATATCTATTAAACTGGCTGTTAATACCCATCTGTTCGGTCACAATTGTCAAAGCCCAGCTAACCTGAGTTTCTGTTCAGTTCTGATGGAGGTTGTAGACAGCCCGACCCCACCCTGAAACTGCTTGTTCCAGCACACTAGTTTTAAAACAGTGCACTAAGAACCAGAAGCTCAAGGGAAGGGGGGAAGTGGATAAAATAAAAAAAGAGAGACAACACCGTTCTTGCGTTTCCACTGTAGAAGAGCTGCTAAAATCTGCGGCCCTCTCTGACTTCTGTAGAAACTGGTGCCTAATGAAACATAAACAAAGAACAGATAAGTGCAACCTATCCCTAAATGTGCTCCTGACTAAACCTTAATCTTATTATGAATTCTCTTTCTAGAAGTACCTCTTGGATCCTGGTCTCAAGCTTTCAGGTTTGGAATGTGTTACTGTTCTGGGATGTGCTTTCTATCACTGTAAAACTTCTTTAAAATCAAACGAATATCAATACCAGAATTACCAACGTCTAACATTCACCTTAATATAACTAAAGCCTAAATTCCTAATAGCAAACTCACTTTTCACACATTTTCAGACTTTTTCTAAAATAAATACTGTACTTTTACATCAAAATACAGCAGGTAATTTATAAAAGTCCTTGATTTACTGTTTGCCTTGCTGTCAATGGTTTCCTCTGTTCGATTCTTAAAAAAGTTCCATGTAAAACAATGTTTATTTCACAAAGTTCCACAAAGTATTCTTGTAACAAAGGGTTTGAACCACAAAGTTCATGGGAGATATCTTGTTCCAAATTGTCTTTACATGAATCCAAAAATCGCTGATAAAGTTCCTTCAGGTAATAAAAGGTTTTGCACTTACTTGTTGCTGAAAAGGGATACTAATCAGTCTAACCTTGACCTCTTTCTCTTTTGCAGGTCGATTGCAGTGGACAGAAGAGGGGCTGAGGCAAGAAGTAGCTGGAAACCAGAAGAAGGAAGAGCCAGAAGCCGTGCCCGTTGAAGTCAATGAAGGTCTGGAAAGAGCAGGAGTGCCAGCGCCAAAGGATCTGTACTCAGGTAAGTGGGAGGTAGACGAGCACAAGCACTGGGTGAGGCTCAGGGGCTGCCTTTTATAGACAGGGCTGGGTGTGGTTCGAAGAGCTGGGTGTGGTTCGAAGAACTGGGTGTGGTTCTCACAAGCAGGTGTGCAGAGCTTCAGTTATTTTGCTAATGAGTTGAAGTAATACATGGCCTAGGGAGGAGTGTTCTAAATAAGACTTGGTAAAAGCAAGGTCCAATGTGCAAACAAGACAGCAATGTCCAAACTTGTGAATACATTGAGCAACATACACAGAAGTCTTAGGGAGGGGCTGAGATAACAAGAAAGGCTTTCAGTAGTATGTTTAAAGAGAGCTATTACAGAGACCACTAGTGCAATGAGAGGGGACATGCTCTTCGCTGTGCACAAACCCTAACAGTCGCCCCCCTCAAAGGCCCACCTACTGGACGGTGTTTCCCTGGATTTTTTAGATAAAACTGTCTAATCAACCGTGGGGCATGTACATAGGACACTGGTTCCCATGAATTCTCAGTTTCGTCATATCCTTTCCATTCTACTAAATAAAACAGACGTCCATGAATTCTTTTTGCTTCTTTTATGCTTTTCACTTCATATTCTAGGTTTCCCTTAATTGGTATGGGTGGAGGTGGTGGTTCGGGTCGGGTATTTGGGTTGTACGGCTTAAGCAAGGACACATGGAATGTAGCATGTACTGGGTATTCTTTTGGTAAGTCCAATGTTACTGTTACCGGGTTTACTATGGAAGTTATACTAAAGGGTCCAATGAAACGTGGTTGCAGCTTTCGGGATCCCTCCATATTTAGGTTCTTTGTGGAGAGCCATACTTTGTCACCGATTTTATACATTGGGGCCTCAGATCTGTGTTTGTCTGCTTGTCTTTTCATGCTTTCTTTGTACTTTAATAAATGTTTCCTGGCCTTGTCTTGTATGTCACCTAATCTCGTTAGTCTATCTGTTACTGTAGGCAACAGGGAATTTTCTAATAAAATGGGTATAGCTCTCGGATGAAACCCCTGCATGAAATAGAAAGGTGAGCAAATTAGAGCTGCATGCTCAGTATTATTATAAACAAACTCCGCTACAGGGAGAGCTTCCACCCGTTCACTAAAATAATCAACCAATAAACAACGTAGCGTTTGAAGTAAGGTTTGGTTCAGTCCTTCAGTTTGTCCATCTGTTTCTGGATGGAAAGCAGTGGATAGTGCCACATCTATTTTCAGTTTTTCGCATCATTTTTTTCCAAAATCTAGAGTTGAACTGGCTACCTCGGTCTGACACCACTTTACTTGGCAAACCATGTAAACGCACAATTTCTCTTATAAAAATATCAGCAAATTCTGCCGCAGTTGGCAATTTCCGTAATGGTACAAAATGTGCCATTTTAGACAAAAAATCCCCTATCACTAAAACTGTTGTGAAGGATTTTACTGGTGGTAAACCTACAATAAAGTCTACACTCACAGTTTGCCAAGGTTGTTTGGGTGATGGCATTGGTATTAACAAACCGTCAGGGGCCTTATGAGAAGATTTATGTCTTGCATAAACTGGACAGGTAGTGACAAATTGCTTAATGTCCTTACTCATATTGTCCCACCAAAAGTGTTTTCGCACATTTTCCAGTGTTTTTACCCAGCCAGGATGACCTGCCAACGGTGAGGCGTGATGCCAAATTATCACCTGTGTTTGTAATTCTGTGGTGGGCACTAACAGCATGTTGTCGTGATACAATAAACCTCGTTGTATTGAGGTATGGGAATCCTTTAACCAATCTTGAGGTGCCATTTGCATGTGTGCATTATATAGATCTGTGATGAAATCCTTCTGTTGTACTGGTGCCAAATGTTTTTGGGGAGGAATAATGGGTTCTCCTATTTTGTCTTGTTTCATTTCTGAGGTATGTCCGTATCTAGATAACACATCAGATTGAATTTGTTGTGCACCTGGTCTATAGGTTATAACGAAGTCAAATGTACTAAAAAAATTTAACCAGCGCATCTGACGTGGAGCTAATGCTTTTAGTGATCCAAAGAACTGTAGGTTCTTATGGTCAGAAAAGATGGTAACAGGGTACTTGGCTCCAATTAAATGGTGCCTCCATTCAGAAAAGGCTACTTTGATAGCTAATAGTTCTCTTTCAGCCACAGTATAATTTTGTTCAGCTGGTAATAACTTTTTGGAATAGAAGGCTATAGGCTGTAATTGGCCATCTATTGCATCTTGTTGAGGAGAACTCCTCCTAAAGCTACTTGTGAAGCATCCGCTTCAACAAAAAATGGCAAGTCAGGATCAGGATGTTTCAGAATTGGGGCTGAAGTGAACTTTTGTTTCAGGAGTTGAAAGGCGTGAGCCGCCTCATCAGACCAAAGAAATCGTTGCCCTTTCCGCAACAAGGTGGTTATTGGGGCCGCAATGTCTGCAAAATGAGAAATAAACCTCCTATAAAAATTGGCAAAACCCAGAAATTTCTGAACATCCTTCACAGAGGATGGTTCTGGCCAATCAGTAATAGCACTAATTTTCTTTTCATCCATAATTATTCCTTGAGGTGACAGGCAGTATCCTAAAAAGTCCACTTTGCTGACATTAAAAGTACAATTTTTCTAATTTAGCAAAGAGATGATTTTCTTTTAACTTTGATAATACTGCACGAACATGTTGGGTATGTTCTTCCGGGTTCTTAGAGTAAATGAGGATGTCGTCTATGTATACTATGACACAAACGTCCAGGAATTCGTGTAGGACCTCATTAATAAAGAATTGAAAGGCTGCAGGGGCATTACACAACCCAAAGGGCATTACTGTGTACTCAAATAGACCAAACTTTGTCTTGAAAGCTGTCTTCCACTCATCCCCCTCTTTTATTCGGACCAGGTGGTAAGCTCCCCGCAGATCTAGTTTAGTGTATACAGTAGAATGTCTTAATTGATCCAACAACACAGGTATTAGAGGAAGAGGATATTTATTTTTTATTGTAGCCTTCTTTAGTCCTCTATAGTCGATACACGCGCGCAGAGATTTATCTGGCTTCGGGATAAAAAAAAGTGGAGATGACACCGGAGATGTGGAATGTCAGATGAACCCAGACTGTAGTAGGTCGTCTAGGTAGGTTCTTAAATATTTGGTCTCTTCGTCAGTCAAAGCATATACTCTGTTATTAGGTAAAGGGGCCCCTGGGATGAGATCTATACGGCAGTCATATGACCGATGTGGGGGTAACACACTAGCCTTCACTGGATCAAAAGCGTCTTTAAAGTCAGAATATTCAGGAGGGAGACTTGGTTCGTCTTGTGTAACACTAGCATAGTGTATTACTGAGCTCTGTTCTGTACCTGCTTCTTGATACCAATTGGTTCTACAGAATGAGGAATCCAAAGTAACTGTTCTGTTCACCCAATCAATTTTTGGGTTTTGAGTTGTTAACCAGGGTACCCCGAGAATCAAGCCAAAATTAGGGGCATCTATCAGATCAAAGCTAATCATCTCTGTATGCCCGTTTTGACAGACCATGACAAGGGGACTTGTTTGTTTTGTGATTAATCCAGAGGTCAATTCTGACCCATCCACTGCAAATACTGCTTCTGGACAAGGCTTTAGGCAAATAGGAAGACGTAATGTGTTAGCTAACTTATTATCCACAAAATTTCCTGTTACTCCTGAGTCCAGTAGGACAGGGAGAGAATGTCTAACTTGGATAGTAACAATTAAAAAGATCTGAATTATGAAATGTCTAGGTATGTGCGGTACCATGAAGGCTACAGAATTAGAGGTTTGATTGAGATGTTTTCTCGAACAAGTAACCTCCCCCCTTGTCGAGCTTAATCGTTTCCCGACTCTGTTGAGGAGATAGAGGAAACAGTACCCTTTCGTGAAGTTTTAGGTTTTACTGGACATTCTCTGGCAAAATGTCCTGCCTTGCCACAATATAAACATAATTGAATTTTTTTTCTTCTTTCTTTTTCCTCTGACGTGAGTGGACCCCTGAGTGTCCCTATTTGCATAGGCTCAGGTTCAGGGAGTTTATTATCTGTGTCTTTCTTCTCATGTCTAATAAAAGTTAACCGCGATTCCAGTTTGGATTTATCTCCCTCTCGTTCTCCTAGTCTGTGTTCCAATTTCACGACTAACTCTACAAAGTCAGAATAGTCTTCTGGCAAATCAACGATATGAGCCAGCGCGTCTTTTAACTTGTCTCTCAAACCTTTATAAAAAAGGGAGACGCGATTTTCTTCTGGCCAACATGTCTCGGTGAGTAAACGATTAAAACTAGTGAGATAGGTCAATAAATTCTTGTTACCTTTTTTAAGATTTAAAAGCTCATTATCGCTTGCCTGCATAAAAGTGTGTTTTGCAAAAAGGCTGGTAATAGTACGTTTAAATGGATTCCAATTATGGAGGATGGGATCCTCTCTGTCCATGAAAGGAATTGACCAATTGGCTGCTGTACCGCCCAAATAAGACAAGACGAATGCCACTTTCGTAGCATCAGTAGGGAACTGTTGTGGTTTACAAACGAAGTGTAATTGACATTGATTGATAAAAACATGGAATTTGTTAGTATCTCCATGAAAACGTTCAGGTGCTGCTAAAGGCACAGCATTAGGAACATTAACAGTAACCTCAACTGGGTGGGGGGGAGTTGCATGTTTTGCTCGCGCCCCTGTCTCTGAGGAGGTTTTAAACAAAGGCGTACAAGCTGTGTTCCACTGAGATTCCCTAGGTTTATACCTGCTTAAATCCTGTTTTAAAAAGGTGTTTTCCAACTTTAATTTCTCTATTTCCTCTTGCATATGTTGCAAGATGCCAGACACTGATTCATTATGGGCCAAGTCCTCGTTTACGGTCTGCGCCATAACCGTGGCGTCAATGCCCTCTGTTTCTTCTCCGGCATTCATCGTCCAACAGAACTGAATATTTTAAAGGCTTGTGCTTCTGTCAAAGCCCAGCTCACATGAGTTTCTGTTCAGTTCTGATGGAGGTTGAAGACAGTCCAACCCCACTCTGAAACTGCTTGTTCCAGCACACTAGTTTTAAAACAGTGCACTAAGAACCAGAAGCTCAAGGGAAGGGGGGAAGTGGATAAAATAAAAAAAGAGAGACAACACCGTTCTTGCGTTTCCACTGTAGAAGAGCTGCTAAAATCTGCGGCCCTCTCTGACTTCTGTAGAAACTGGTGCCTAATGAAACATAAACAAAGAACAGATAAGTGCAACCTATCCATAAATGTGCTCCTGACTAACCCTTAATCTTATTATAAATTCTCTTCTAGAAGTACCTCTTGGATCATGGTCTCAAGCTTCCAGGTTTGGAATGTGTTACTGTTCTGGGATGTGCTTACTATTACTGTAAAACTTCTTTAAAATCAAATGAATATCATTACCAGAATTACCAACGTCTAACATTCACCTTAATATAACTAAAGCCTAAATTCTTAACAGCAAACTCACTTTTCACACATTTCCAGACTTTTTCTAAAACAAATACTGTACTTTTACATCAAAATACAGCAGGTAATTTATGCAAGTCCTTGATTTACTGTTTGCCTTGCTGTCAATGGTTTCCTTTGTTCGATTCTTGAAAAAGTTCCATGTAAAACAATGTTTATTTCACAAAGTTCCACAAAGTATTCTTGTAACAAAGGGTTTGAACCACAAAGTTCGTGGGAGATATCTTGTTCCAAATTGTCTTTACATGAATCCAAAAATCAATGATAAAGTTCCTTCAGGTAATAAAAGGTTTTGCACTTACTTGTTGCTGAAAAGGGATACTGATCAGTCTAACCTTGACCTCTTTCTCTTTTGCAGGTCGATTGCAGTGGACAGAAGAGGGGCTGAGGAAGAAGTAGCCGGAAACCAGAAGAAGGAAGAGCCAGAAGCCGCGCCCGTTGAAGTCAATGAAGGTCTGGAGAGAGCAGGAGTGCCAGCGCCCAAGGATCTGTTCTCAGGTAAGTGGGAGGTAGACGAGCACAAGCACTGGGTGAGGCTCAGGGGCTGTCTTTTATAGACAGGGCTGGGTGTGGTTCGAAGAGCTGGGTGTGGTTCGAAGAACTGGGCGTGGTTTTCACAAGCAGGTGTGCAGAGCTTCAGTTATTTTGCTAATGAGTTGAAGTAACACATGGCCTAGGGAGGAGTGTTCTAAATAAGACTTGGTAAAAGCAAGGTGCAATGTTTTCTAAATAAGCCTTGGTAAAAGCAAGGTCCAATGTGCAAACAAGACAGCAATGTCCAAACTTGTGAATACATTGAGCAACAGACACAGAGGTCTTAGGGAGGGGTTGAGATAACAAGAAAGGCTTTCAGTAGTATGTTTAAAGAGAGCTATTACAGAGACCACTAGTGCAATGTGAGGGGACATGCTCTTTGCTGTGCACAAACCCTTACAACAATGGAGCCCTTTTCATCTACCAGCTCAACCAGGCTTCCAGTCCCCAATCTACGGTGAGGAAGTGCTGCAAGCACTGAACCTGGCCTGTTGGCTTATCCGTAGGATCTAACTATAGCATTTTTGCCCATGTGCCTGACCTCACTGTCCGCTTCAGCATGGTATTCCTCTATCGTGGCCTTTAGCAGTTCTCGCAGCTCAGGGTTATTTCCAAGGGCCAGTTCAGTCTCCATTTTAGCCATGCGAGATTCTAACATAGAAAGCCTGTTCCTAATAGAGCGAAGGACCCCGCGTGTTTACTAATGGCAATGCCACGTATGTAAACCTTGAACGACTCCTAGACCATTGCCAAAGAGTCAACGGAGCCGAGATTAACGGCGAAGAACTTAAATTGCATCTTGGAGCTTGGATTTAAAGACTATGTCCAATAACGAATATAGAGGATATCTCCACAAGAAAGGAGGGGGGGCGACGCAAAGGGACAGAGATAGCCAGCAGAATAGGCGAGTGGTCCAAAAAAGAGCGAGCCAGAACTGTGCAGTCCTGTACCTTGGGCAGCAGCGACTGCGAAATGAGCCAGTAGTCCATTCGTGTATGAATGTCGTGGTGCGCCGAGTACTGTGTGATTCCGCCCCTAACATTGGATCTAGCCCCCCATACATTTATCAGTTGAAGCTGTAGAGCTATATCAGCAATGGATTTAGCTGAAACAGGCAGGGGTCGAGGGAGCCTTTCGAGCAGTCGAGAGCTGGATCTAAGACACAACTAAAATCACCTGCTCAAAACAACGACAAAGGATGATGGTCTCTGAGAAGTGCAAAGAGGGACTGCTAAAACTGTTGGTCATCATAGTTCGGGCCATAGGAATTATCAACAATGAAATTCAGCTCTGTGTTATAACATCTGGAAATGACGCACCTGCCAGCCAGGTCAGTATCGCAATGTTCTAATCGAAGCCCGGATTTAGGATTGACCCATGTCAACACCCCCCTAGAGTGGGACATGAACAAGTAGCATAAAAAGGCCCTGGTAGCCTATTACCAGTAAGTAATACACATCCAGGGAGAAGGTGCGTTTTTTGAAGCAAAGCAATGTCAACTTCCTTGCACTTTAAGTAAGCCATGATCTTGCGCACCTTTTGAAGGTCATTTAGGCCCCTGACATTCCATGTCATGAGGCTCAAAGGCCTAATACAGCCCATTATGGTCTGCAGACCAGATATATAGTAAGGAAGAGCCAGTAGAATTTCCACCCTGCTCAACATGGACGAATATAGATATGTGATCTGCAAATAAAGAAAAACAAAAGAAGTCCCAATCCCACCCCTCACCAACACCTTGCATACCCCAACTGAGCAAAGGTGAGCAACAGCCCTCCTTACCATGACCAAACATTAAAATTGCAAATGTACTGCACAAAAGCAACAAAAAAAACCTAGAAATGTAGAGAAAAACAGTGTGTAACGCATTGAGGCGAATGTTACCCAGCAATGACAAACAAGTCTACCCCCGCCCCACCACCGAACTTCAATAATGAAGCTTCAGTTACAACAAACATTGACAAAAAGGAGGTGCCTATAGAGCCCAAATCGTTTGAGTGACCAGTGCCGGAGTGCCAGGCATGACGCCCCACAAATCGTAGCACAAGAAACTGCAGATAAGTAGAAAACTGCAATCGGTCACAAACTGATTATGCCAGAGTGAAGTAAACCAAGCAATCTGCACAGAGTATTAGCATCAGATTTAGCGGAAGTGCACTCAGCATGTAGCTCAACAGAACAATAGTGGGTGCATCAAACAGCGGAACATATTATGCCCAACTACCGCTCCTCAGTCATTATAGTCAAAGCTTTGTTATTAACTAACACTAACAATTTGGAGATACTTATACGTAGCAAGTCCTTAACCCACCTATTGCTAGAGTGCCACGTGTGACATCCCATCTTTATAATACTGTTAGATTTGGGGGTCTCTAGTTGGCAGAGGTAGGTACCTTTGACCAAATAGGGACCATTGCGTCTAGTCAGGGTAAGGGGCTACACTCCTAAAATAACCCCTACTCACCGCCTTGGTTGCTTGGCACAAGCAGATAGGCTTATCTCAGAGGTAGGGTGTAAAGTATGTGTGAACACATATAGTAATACAGTGACAACAATACAGATGGACACCACACAGGTTATATTATAAAAATAATGATTTTTATATAGACTTAACACAAGACCAAACAACAAAAATCCACAATTCTGTACTCAAATATAGACTCTAAAATGTTATAAAATAGCTCAGTTCTCTCAAGTTGTAAATGTGACACTTTACTCTCAATGTACCTTAAATGCGTAACGCAAAGAAAACAAAAGGGTTGCAGGGAAGGTGATGCGTTGGTTCCTTACACGCAGGGGAATGGATGCCTCAGTTCCTTACTGCTGTGCAGGAGAGTTGATGCTCGCTTCCTTCCTCTGTGGGGAGGTGATGCGTCGGTTTCTTACTGCTCTCCGGTACGATGCGACAAGATGGCACCTCGATGCGATTCTCTTCTCCGGTGCAATGCGACAAAATGGCATCTTGGTTACTGTTAGAAATGGGATCTCTGGTTGGCTAATATTTGCGCCAAAGCCAAGCAGAGACCACCACTCTAGTCAGGGCAAGGGAGTTACACGCCAAAGATAACCCCTGCTTACCCCCTTGGTAGCTTGGCACGAGCAGTCAGGCTTATCCCGGTGGCCATGTGTAAATCATTTTGCGCACGCACAGAGCAACAACATCCCAGGCACACTACAAAAGGAGCTCCACAAAAGGTTATATCAAAAATAGCCTTTGTATTCTCATAACACATTAGAATAGTAAACACATAATATACATGGTGCCACCTGGCACTAGGTCCTATCTGCAAGGGATTATATATACATGACAGGGCCACATGGACCACTGTCCGAACCATCACAAAGTAAAACAGATAATAAACGTACAACCAGTAAACACTGGTAATCACTGTACTTAGCATCAGCCTGTAACATAAACTATATTATGCACAGTATCACATCAGGTGCGAATTACATTCTGCGCCAACTTCAACAGCATAAAAACATTATGCAATCCTCTCATAAGTCTAAACGCATTAGACCCTAACCTCCGAAGCATAACTCACATCAGGGGCATATTTCACACAGTGAAACATAATCTCCCTAGCATAAACCATGATATGCAAAACAACCTCATAATCATAAAAACACATTTAGAGGTATCAAACAAGGTGCATAAAACATACTACATACATTACATTTCCTAGCACCACCATCACACTAGGGCCTGGTGCCCTAGAGTCCTAACAGTCCCCCTGGACAACTGGCATCTCAAAAAGGGGCTCAAATGCCCGGTGTCCAAAATGTCAGGGGGCGCTGCCAATGCAACGGAAGTCCAGGGTGTGCCACTGCACAAACCTAAATGTAGCAGCTGTAACTAAGAGCTGCTCAGCTGGGAAAATACGGGGCACAGGAGTGCATCTCACTCCTAGATTAACAGACATGTCCCCAAGGAAGAATGGCCTAAACATTGCAGCTGCCCACTACTTGCTGGGCATCTCAAAATGTGGCATGGTACAACTGTGCCCTCTTATGCAAATGTGCCCCAAACGTGGCCGCTGCCCTCTATCAGGTGGGGCAGAGGCGAAAAATGCACCTGTGGGGCCAGGGCACCTTGGTGCCCTCACGTTTGAGCCACCCAGGCTCTGGAAATAAACATGCCCACATGGAGCTCACTGGCTCCTGAAATATTCATACGCAAAACAGAACTTTCCCCCAAGAATGGGGCAGCTGCCCACTGTCAGGTGGGGCAGCTGTGGAGAAGAAAACAAATATGCGCTGGTCAGCTGGAGCTCTCTCAACAACCATGCCCTAGTTGTAGCCACCGGGGGCTCTAAAATCATGCTGCATTATTAGAGCATCCCGCAACGACAGGTCCGCTCTTGAAAATACTGCGGGCATGTCTC
This sequence comes from Lissotriton vulgaris, assembly GCF_964263255.1. Classification (NCBI taxonomy): domain Eukaryota; kingdom Metazoa; phylum Chordata; class Amphibia; order Caudata; family Salamandridae; genus Lissotriton; species Lissotriton vulgaris. The sequence continues at coordinate 1,935,817,116 of NC_141685.1, read as the reverse complement.
CCGCCCAACCCTCACTCACCAAGATCCGGCGCAGGGGGACTCCTCCTCTTCTGTTGTCTCCGGTCGGGCCTCTCAATGCAGCGGGACCAGCAGCACTCCCCTTGCGGTGCAGGGCTTCCCTCTCACTCTTGGGAGTCCCGCGCTGCCACCGGCAGCCTCTGCCGCCTCTTCTCTTTACCCTGGCCCCCTCCTGGGACCCGGGACTTTGCCGCGGTGCTCAGTGAGGCGGGGTAGGCTACTGTCCTCCCCTCGGCCTCAGCTTCTTCCGCCAGCTTGGTTTCGGCGGGGGCGGGGGGGTACCGACGGAGAGAGCCGGGTTTCATCTTATACCTTAAGCTGGTGCCGAGTGAGGTGTGGTCTAATCCCCAAGAAGCAATGATCCAGCGCGCATGCGCTGTCAGCGAGACATTTAGTAAGCTGCTTTTGGAAGTGCTTCCAAAGCGGCGAAAGCGTCGACCAGCTTACCTGCACGCGAACAAGCACGCGTGCGACGGGCACAATGCTTTTTATGTCGTGCGTGCGCACAACTCGCAGGGTTTTAAAATTTTTTTTTTAATTTGCGGCCCGGCAGCGCGGCCAATGTTTACGTGCTTTGCAGTGTCCTCCCAACTGGCCCTCCCCCTCCCCCACCACAGAGTGCGTTTCACGGACGTCACTTTCATGTCTGATTCTTGTCACTTTCACTATCGACCTTGAAACCTGCATTCAAAATGAAGTCGTTTTCAGTTATGTTTCATGGCGAGTGGCCATGTATTAGGTGTGACACTGATTGCGCGGCGCCTCATAAAGGATGATACGTTGCGTATTAGCTGAGACAAATAGTACCTAATAGCAGTTTTCTTCTTAAATATGCTGATGCTGGTACTTGCAACAACAAAATCCACTTCCTGGGGCATTACCGGGCATTTGTGCATCTTTAAATAAATATCGGCAGGTGTGACCTCCATGTGTGTTGGTGGAACTTTTCCCCCACATACCTGAAAGCGTGGCGCCCCTTCCGCTCAAAGAAAGCACCGATTCAGTCTCCATCAACAGCAGCGTCAACCCCCCCCATCCCCCTCGCAATAGAGATGCACAAACATGTCATTGCAGGGGTCAGTGTGCTCTTCCCTTCCGCCTACCATAGTCTTATGTGTCATCACTGAAAAGCGACCAAGATGCGGCTCCCTAGAAACTTCCAACTGTCTGTAAACTGACCTAAAAAAACGTGACCTGTTCATTTGTGTCTTCTGGGTTTAATAAAACCTTAGTGAGTGAGAGTTCCTCTCTTGCCCACACAACAGCGGCACAGGGATTTTTATTACAGGTAATAAAATACCTAATTTGATGGGTTGTGTGATGCTCTTTCTGATGTGTCTGGAATTAAAACAATTAAACCGTATTATCTTTATAAAGCTTCTATCCAAAGTGATTTACATAGAACACGTTTGCATTCAATTAGCATTATTAAAGAACCTTTTGTTAATAACAACCAATTCAATCAAGATTTGTTAACATCCTCTAATATTTCACATCTGTACGCTTTCGTTCTTTGTTCCTTGCTCATTTTTGAGTTTCACCCAGTAGGTTCAAGATTCTGTTTTAATTGTTTTTTTACTCAAGCATTAAATATATGATCAATTTAGTCAATCCGTTTATAAAATCAAACGTGATTGACGTGCAGTTTTCATTCTGTATTAAACTGTATAACGATATTGATTTGCTCTTATCTGTCGTTAGGTGGTATTTCCAGAATAGGTCATCCATATTTATCCAGTTTGTTGAACAGGTGATCTGCCCTGTTATGACTGCCTTTGCATTGCAGGCTTTCACTAGACATTAATCACGTGCACATCTCCCACACTCAATTACAGAACATTACAAAGACCCACTCCGCTGCTTCTGCCTCGTATTCAGCCATAGTAGTCCTACACAACTTACTATTGAAGATCTCTCCCAAGTAGCACTAATATAGATTTTATCTTGCATTTGTTTTGTTTTTTTACACTGGAATTACGTAGAGGTCCTCCTAAATGTCTGCAGTATTATTTATTCTGGCCTCTGGCGGCTGAATCCGCTGGTTATGGAGAGTGTAGACATTGCTTAGTATGAATATACTTTGCTGCACAAGTATATTTGTGGCTTGCTGTACTGGGCCACAGATGAATTGTTTTTTGTTTTTTTCCTTATTTTCGCAGCTTGTTTAACAGAGTACTTGGATGCCCATGGCTTATTTCAGAAATATAAGCAAGTATCTGAATTATGACTGCCTTAAGCACTAATCATCCAAAAAAACGAATGGAGGGCACAATAGTGTATCTTACACCGAGGCTAGAGTCTCATCTTGACACTGTTCATTGTCTTGGTGTGCAGGAGCTTTCGGAGAACAAACACTGATCTTTATTCACTCACACACCCACAACCACACACACCCACAACCACACACACACATACAACCACAACCACACATACAACCACACACACACAATCACACACACACAACCACACACACACAACCACACACAGACAACCACACACACACACACACAACCACACATACAACCACACACGCAACCACAACCACACACACAACTACAACCACACACACAACCACACACACAACCATAACCACAAACACACAACCACACACACACACACAACCACACACACAACCACACACACAACCACACACACACAACCACACACACACGCAACCACACACACGCAACCACACACACACAACCACACACACACAACCACACACACAACCACACCATCAGTGCACACTTTCACCAGGCACAGACACCATCAGTCATCAGTGCACACTTTCACCAGGCACAAAATCCACCAGCCATCAGTGCACGCTTCCACCAGGCACACACCACCAGACATCAGTGCATGCTCTCACCAGGCACACACACCAACAGCCGTCAGTGCACGCTTTCACCAGGCACACACACATCACCAGCCGTCAGTGCCCGCTTCCACCAGGCACACACACCACCAGCCGGTAGTGCACACTTCCACCAGGCACACACACCCCCAGCCATCAGTGCACAATTTCTACAGGCACACACACCACCAGCCATCAGAGCACACTTCAATTGTTAACTCATCCACAATTAACTATTGTAGCAATCTCAGTATGGCACAATTTACTTTTAAACAAATGATTCTAAGGTGGAGCATGCCACCATTGCTACAAAAATAAATACACATCTTTTTTGGCCTACCATTTATAGACTTTTGTTGCAATTGGTGTTGTAAAATTTAGCAATGCCAATAGCTCAAACTTATTTAATGCGAGACCTATTACATTGCAAATGCTTGTTATAGAATAGCAGTGACAATAGTTGTGTGTGCTGAGGTCCCGAAGAAAGCCTGGGAAAATGTATCCTTAGTGGATGAAACATGTTGATCGCTGAGACAGTGATTAATTCCTAACTGTCTCTTTTTATCACTTGCACTTTGGTTTTTAGTAGGACGACAGATTAGAGATCACATTAAAAGAATCCTTGTGTTATCTCTCCGCTGTCTAGCCCATTTTAAAACACACTTTACACTCTTTTATTATTTTTTGCACTGCACTGGCAAAAACTCTTAATTATAAAAATAAGAAAAAGATTCCCTTTTGCGCTTACTCTTTCCTGTTGGGAACTACACAAGAGGATACAACTGATTCTAATTGTTCCCCCGTTTGAAATCAAGGGTGGACGTGAGTCGGTTGGTTTGGAATCCCAGATGATGACACTGGGCACTTGAATGTGCAATGATGGGACACAAATTATCCTGAGGTGGTTCTAGTTTGTCTTTTTCACTTCATTATTTTTCTGCACTTTTTTGTTTTCTTTATACTGGATCAAGGTAGTGCCGAATGTGGCGTTAGTTCTCAGATTGATTCTTTGAGGAACGTTGCTTTTAAAACCTATGGATTCTTGTGTTTTTGCTGAATAAGAATTTTGGAGTTTGAATCCTTTATAGTCTTTATAAAATTTTCCTCTGACCCTCTATATAGTGATTTTAATCTCAAAATGTGGCCTGGTACCACTGTGCCCTCTTATGCAAATGTGCCCCAAACGTGGCCGCTGCCCTCTATCAGGCAGGGCAGCGGGGAAAAATGCACCTTGGTGCCCTCACGTTGGAGCCACCCAGGCTCTGGAAATAAACATGCCCCCATGTAGTGCACTGGCTCCTGAAATAATCATGCGCAAAACAGTACTTGCTCCCAAGAACAATGCAGCTGTCCACTGTCAGGTGGGGCAGCTGTGGAGGGGAAAACAAATGTGCGCTGGTCAGCTGGGACTCTCTCAACAACCGGGCCCTCGTTGGAGCCACCCGGGGCTCTAAAATCATGCTGCATCGTTGGAGCATCCGGCAACGACAGGTCCACTCATAAAATGCTGCAGGCATGTCCCCCGGCCAGCCCTCACTCACCGGGCTCCGGCGCAGGGGAACTCCTCCTCTTCTGTTGGCTCCGGTCGGGCCTCTCAATGCGGCGGGACCAGCAGTACTCCTTTTGCAGCGCGGTGCTTCCCTCTCACTCTTGGGAGCCCCACGCTGTCACCGGCAGCCTCTGCCACCTCTTCTCATCACCCTGGCCCCCTCCTGAGACCCGGGACTTTGCCGCGGTGCTCGGCGAGGTGGGGTAGGCTACCGTCCTCTCCTCGACCTCTGCTTCTTCCGCATTCGCCGTTGGCCCTGCCAAGAAGCAGGCGAACTTTGCCTGGCTTCCGGGTCGGCGGCCATTACTTACTCGGCCCGCGGCGGTGAAACCCGGGGTGGGCTCCTGCTTCAATCTAGGCACAGAGTGGGATGGGCACCTGCATAAATAGAAGTATAAGTGGAGTGAGCACCTGCATGAAATTAAAATAATCGCGGCCTCAAGCGGGGTGGGCACCCGTCGAAAAAGGGATAATGGGGGAATCCCTACGAGGGGGATTCCCTCACCAAGGGCTGCAGCTCAGCGCTGCGCAGGCCCCAGGCTCTCCCCCTCCTCTGGGGAAAGTAAAAGAAAGAAAGCATAGCGCTTCCAGGGCTCCAACGTGCACCCAAAGTCCCGTGAAGGTCCTGGAGCTGGGAAGAAAAAGCAAAAAGGGTTCCAAGAAGTCCTTTAGGCATCAGGGGGCAATGTAGGGCCCAGGGAGGCAAGCCCCCATGGCAGTCCCCCCCATGGGCCCCAGCAGCAGCATGCCCCAGCAGGAACAGCAACCAAGAACTGAACAATTTTATGGGGACACAGCCCCTACATTTATATTATTGAACCCCTTTGTGTCACAGCACTGGGCTGGTGGGATATGTAGCATTCCCTTGCAAGTAAGACAACCAGAAGAAGAATTAAGTTGCAGTTTTAATCCATAAAGAGGAGCACATCCAAGTACTTCAGTGACAGATGGAAGAATGATCAGTGATACATCATAGAGTTCTAACAGTGCTCTGTAGAACACAGAACACCAGCATTCAAAAGGATACACAAGAAATGCAAGCATGCAAGAACAGGATACTACATATCGTCCCTTTTTCTAAAATAACAAATACCTACTATCCCCCTTTTTCTAAAACAATAAAAACAATAAAAAGAAAAATAGTAAAACTAGTATAAATACATATAAATAACAAATTCCTAAATTATGTACCATAAAAACACATACAATTATTTTAATATCCCCACAGTACAGATGAATGTGTAATTCAATAAGCCCATAACAATTTTGTCATTCACTCTTCCACGAAATTTGATATTATTTTAACAGCTTGAACAATTTATGGAACATTGCAAACTCTATAAAAACTGAGGACCATACATCTTTGGCTCACTTTTGTATCTTCACCCACACAAATAACTAAAAAAAAAAAAACTAATTTCACTATCTATGACAATGCACTGTATTTAACAATAACTTTTAACACTCTTGTCAGTACATATCACCATATTGCATTGAAACTTTTCAGATGTAGAAGATGAAGGAGAATCAACGTCAGAATCATAATCAGAAGAATCAGTATCATTAACATGGAAAATTTTAGATGGCTGTGAAGAATTTCTGTTGCAGACTTTAGCATAATGCCCAATAACCCCACAATTAGAACATTTAACAGACCTACCGGGACATTTCTCAAAACCTGCATTGTGGTTCTTATCTCCACAACGATAACAAGCAAAGGAAAAAGAATCATTGTTATTATACGTTTTCCTTGTGAAAGATTTTGAATTAGAAGACTTTCTCTGAGAACTCCTATCGGATTGAAACTTCTTATCACCCTTCTTGTCAGACAACTCCTTATTAGTTTTTACCGAAATTTTGTTAACCGTAGTAGTTCCGGATTGATCAGCTAAAGCTTTGGAGCTTCTATCAGATAATTCAGCTTTTTTCAATAAAGTTATCACATCCTTCAGACTAGACTCTCCCTCAATCCATAGTCTATCTTGAATACTCTTATTCCTGGAACACACAACAACTTGATCACGAATGAGTTTGTCGTGTAATACTCCAAATTTGCAATGCATGGCAAGCAATTTCAATTGGGAAACATATTCTTCTACTGACTCACTCTCCAATTGTTTCCTTTTGAAAAATGCACGTCTGGTACCACCAATACATACTGTAGGTGAATAATGCTCAGTTAAATCAGAGATTGCAGTTTTAAAAATGTCAATGTCACCTGTTCTCTCTGGTTTCTGCATCTGATAAAGATTCTTAAACCTTCTGGACCAAGACTATGTAGAAGCATTCTCAATTTACGTTCAGGAGACAAAGTTCCAACATTGTCCTCCAAAGTAGCTATATAATTGAGAAAATATTCCTTCCACTCAGACCACTTAATAATTGGTTCCCCAGGTGAAGTCAAAAATTCCTTAGGTGTACTAATATTAATATTGATGCATGAAGAAGATGCAGTGTTAGAAGAATCACTTGTGGAAGAAGAATTGGTATTGCTCATGCTTGTTTCAAGAAGGTACAAACAAAACTAAAATAAAAACTAAAATGTTGAACAAACTTACAATGCTGGTCGAAATTGTTGAAAACGCTGAATACATACGTTGAAACTGAAGAAGAAACAAGGTACTGATGTGCTCCAAAAGAAATACGAACTCGTAATTCAGTCCGAAGAAATTCAAGATGGCGGCACGTTTAAAGCACAAGGTTACGCAACGTGACCTTTGAATTGCCAATCAAAGCGCATCTCGTACGTAACATGTCACTAAGCAACGAAGAAGCGTGGCGGTGCGAGCGCTTGTTCCATGCACACGCGCGTTGCTGGGCAGTGAATTGAAGAAGTGCGCAACAACGGAAAGGCAATTTCAAAGGTAAACATGCAAACAAGGTTTACTTTTCGGAATGAAATATTAAATATGAATGAAGTATAGTTCGAACATGAACCAGCCAATGTACTCACGTTTTGTCAATAAATTTCCTCAGAAATACGATGTTACCTGAAATTGTAGTTTAACCTCAACCAACATTTTACAACGAAGAGCAAAAAAATAAATATATATATATATTCCCAGAAAATAGTTAAATCTTTGTAGTAAGTTGTAGAAGTAGATTTGAAGAAGAAAGCGATGAATCCTCGAAGAAATTGATGAATCCTACTCAAAATCAGAGTACAAATAACGAAGAAGAAGAATAAAAATTCCCAAAAATGGTTATTGGTTCTTTAGAAGTATCCCGATCGTCGCCAATTTAATGTAGCATTCCCTTGCAAGTAAGACAAGCAGAAGAAGAATTAAGTTGCAGCTTTAATTCATAAAGAGGAGCACATCCAAGTACTTCAGTGACAGATGGAAGAATGATCAGGGATAGGCTTGGATAGTTAGGCAAGAAAATACCTACTTTATAAAAGTGGTATTTTCAAACACAGAATGTTAAAATCAACTTCACTAAAAGATGTATTTTATCATTTTGAGTTCAGGCATACTAAACTCGAATTTCTACCTAGTTCCCTGAGTCAGTTAAAATGATAAGATGTTATAATGAAACTGCCCATTCTGGCCTATGGGGAACAGGGAGCTTTGCAATAGTGAAAAACAAAAATGGCTGTAATTCACTATCAGGACATGCCACACGCATCAGGGCATGTCCTACCTTTTACCTACAATGCACCCTGCCCTTGGGCCTACCATAGGGATGGCTAATCTGTATAAAAGGGAAGGTTTAGGGACTGGCAAGTGGGTGCACTTGCCCAGTTAACATGGCAGTACCAGACTGCACACAGGCTCTGCAATGACACACTTTACAAGCTGTTCAGTGGTTGCCAAAATCTGTGCTGCAAGCCCACCAGCAGCATTGGATTTACAAGCCCTGGGCACACGCAGTGCACTTTACTAGGGTCTGACAAGTAAACCAATCAAGCCAATCATGGAGCCACTAATCCATACATCAATTTACCATAGGGAGCTCGTGCTCTGTGGCACGGAACAGCAGTGGCACAGTGCCAAAAGCATCTAAAACCAGCAAAAACATAAGAGGCAACAGGAAAAAATGGAAGGGAGACCCACGCCAATGGTGCCAGGTCTAACAAATACCCAAAGGAAAAAGCCCCCATAGAGAGAGAGAGACAAGAAGAGGAAGCACATTCAGTAGCATAAAGCCGCAATTAGTCTAGCAACCAGTGCGGCGTAACAACCATTTTAACAGCGTGAATACACCCAACACCCAATATGCATTCTAGCATAACCACAGCAATCGCAACAAAGCAGTAGGATAGCGCAGGGCCTACTCACCCCCCTCAGTCATTATCATCGAGGCTGCCATTTCCGCCATCTGCGTCAGGAGAGGCCATCTGACCCTCCTGTGCTTACCAGCCCTTTCCCAATCCTTGAGAGTTTTCTGTAAAGACTGAGGGTCTGAGAAGATCTTAGATTTACCATCAAACAACACCCCTGAGTCTTGCAGGATATAGCATAGCGTACTCTGGCTTTTGATCATGCAGCTTGCGCTTCAGGGGAATAAATTGGTATCTGGCCTCCTGAACTTTAAAAGTAAAGTCAGGGAATAAAGAGAGCAAAGCCCCTGATACTGCAAGCTGCCCTACGTAGCGCGGCGTCCCTGTCTCAGTAGTTCAAAAGTTTTGCAATAATGGGTCGCTGAGGGGCACCGGGCTGGGGCCTAGGGCCCAGTGAGCGGTGCACCCTCTCCATGACAAACAGGGGAGAGAAGGTTTTAGCACCCAACAATGACGTAAGTAATTCTTCTACAAAGGACTCCATATTGCCCGTCGCAGTAGATTCAGCCAAGCCAGTAATGCGGAGGTTACTGCACTGCGAGCGGGCTTCCAAGTCTTCAGCTCTGTTCTGCAAGGCAGTCAATGCCCTCTCCACCCACTACTGGGCGCTGCCTGAGTCAGACTGGGCCTCCTCCACCTCCGCGATGTGGCGCTTCGCCACGTCCAAGCGTTCGGAATACTGGTCGACCCTCTCCGACATTCTGTCCATTCTATGGGTCAAGGTGTCAATTTTTCAGTCAATAGCTGTCAGTCCCTGCTGCATCGACGCTATGATCTGTTTAATATCACCGACAGGGTCTTCAGGAGGGTTATCAGGCTCAGACATCGTGTTTTCTGCTGCGTCCTCACAACGTCTGGATTTGCGCTGCTCAAAATTGATCTTCGGCTGAGATTTATCTGGTTTACCCATCATGGCGCCACCAGCCCACAGTCCTATTCAGTCCCCATGCACTGGGCAACAACACTGGAATTCTGCAGGCCTGGTGCACGGAGCCGCAAAAGTAGTAGTGCACAGGAGTGATCGGCAACAACAGTTATCTGCACCGATGTGGTGCTGATCCTTGCTCCCTCCCTGCAGCAGACAATGACACCGGTCCCCGGTGTTGGAGGGGGCCCCAGGAAGAACAGGCAGCAAGAGGCAGATGGGGGTGGGAGAACTCCACCCAAGCAGCACCAACACGCAGGACTTTTAGGTTGGGGAGTGCTAGGCCAATGACGTCAAAGCAGGATCTCAGTAGACATGGGGCCGAGGCCGAGCAGCGCGATCAGGTATCCGATGGACCCCCCACCGGGCCGCGCCACGCAGTCAGTCAGAGATCAGGGCTCACCTTGCGTCTGCCGGTCTTAGTAGTACCCCCTCAGTAGTTTTTAATTCCGGGGGCTCCCAGCAGGGAGTCTTGCTGATAGGGGCCTCCGCACACCACCAAGCGTAACCGGCAGCTATGGCGGGCCGTAGCCATGCTGGATGCCTTGCTCGTCAACCTCGCAGACATGCCGTACGCTGTCACGCCCTCTGCATGTCAGAACGGCGGATATGTTCGGGCAAAATAGCTCATGGGCACAGCTACTGGATCAGAAGGCAAAGGGCCTCATTAATCTGGCATCTCCATGCAAGATTAGAGGATTTGAAGCTGCAAATTCTTGGCAGATAGTGCCGGTCGCCAGCGGAGCTCAATCACGGAGCGGCCATCTTAGGGCCAGACAAGCTCTGCCCCGTGTGCAATGCTTTTTGCTTATGTTTTTTCTTTGCAGATTGTCCGAATTGTTTTGCTCCCAATCTATTTGTAGGTATTGTTGTGTAGATAATTTTTCCTTACAGGGCGGCGTCATTGTCATATTTTATATAAAGTATCCTTGGTCTGCGGTGGGGTCATGATTGGTGGACATTTTTTACGGTCCTTAGTAGGCATCACCATGGTCAATGGGGACGTCTGGCGGGGCAGTGGTCTCTCATGGAACCCCAGGGAGTGGTTACAGCCGGTAGGCTGGAAGGTGCAGAGGGAGGGGAAGTTCTGCTTCCGGTAGGCTTTTTGGGCCAACCCCCAATCAAGCAGATGGACGCCAAAAGTTGGCATAACAGAACAGCCCCTTGGAGTTAATATTGAGGGAGTAGGGGGACCCCAGGGGATAAAAACCTTCTGGGTAACTGAGCCCCCTGCGCAAAGTCTCTCCGGTAGAAGGGTGGGGTCTAGCACTTTGTTGGACCAGGCATGACCTGGCCCCTAGTTACACTTCGGAGTGCGCAAGAAAGCAATAATGTATATCATTTCGTTTATGTGAGGAATGACTATGTATTAGAAAACATGTCAAGGCTAGCCAGCTGAAATGATGTACATATTAATGTATACACATTTTTGGTGTACTGATGTAATGGATTGATGGATAGTTCTTTTCTGCGTATTGTAAATATTGTAAATATTACATTTCAATGTGTTTTGTTATCTTTGAATAACATGCGGCAAGGGTTTTATGACCCCTACCCCAAGTCATGGTGTTGATCTGGATTTATGCCTCGGGGGACAATGGAGGGGTTGGGACCCCAGGGGGGGAGTAAGGGGAATTTATGTAGAGGGGACTCAGCACTACCTGGCCATATCAGTTTAAGGCAAAAGTCTCAAAAAGGAAGTGCCCACACGCTGTAAGATCGGCTCATTGGAGGCTCTCCGCACTTCAGTGATGCTGACCTGCATTGGTATCGCGCAGGTGCCTCTAACATGTCCAAAGGGTAGAAAGCGGCATCATACAAGTGAAGCACAAGTCATACTTGGACTAAAAAATGCACTTCGATGCCATACCAGTGGTGGACCAGGCATTAATTAAGTGCCATATATCAATAACAGCCAGACTCCCATTCTGCTGGCAGTGTCCAGTTGTGCCCTCTGCTGGAGTCCACGCGACAAACTGGGCATCGGTTGATGTTAGAAATGGAAAACCCTTTGTCACTCCTAACTAACCAGCTCAGCTCACCCTGTTTCCCCCTATTCATGCCCCTCTCAGCTCACCCTGTTGCCCCCTGTTCATGCCCCTCTCAGCTCACCCTATTTCCCCCTGTTCATGCCCCTTTCAGCTTACCCTGTTGCCCCTGTTCATGCCCCTCTTCCCCCCAGTGTATGCTCCTCTTCCTCTCATGCAAACCCTCTCCATGGGCCAAGGCTCTCATACTCTAGTCTGCACCCGGGCTCCAAGGGTACATTTATGTAATCGCGGGGGAAATTTAAAGATGAGCTCGTACTTCCTTTAGGCTTTACATTTTTGATCACGGCTTCTCAAAGCCTACAGAAACGATCATTACATTTGACTTTTAGAAAAAGCCTATTTACCATAAAGCAAAATAACAAAATTAATGGTCGTTGTATTTGCATGTTTTGTATTCTGATCTGTCCCTGCTGGCCTTGTCCTAAATTACCTCTGACGACAGAGGAAGCGCTCTCGGGCATTCGGAGAATAAAAGGCCTTGGAGAGTGCTCGGTCATATGAAAACTTTCTCTCTCCCTTCCGAGATCGACAAGAGGGAAAGAGAAGGAAGGTTGACTTCCTGCAAGCGAATCCAACCAATCCTGGAGCTGCTCTCATACTGTTTTCAGCATGAGAGCAGCCCCAGGAGTGGTTAGAGCAGGCTACCCTAGCGCTCACTTTGAGGCTAGGTCTGTGCCTGTAATCCCCTGGCTGTTTTACAGTGCTGAACTAGCTGTGTTTTAAGTGCGCATGTCAAATAGGATGGCTGTAGTCAGCTGACCAATCAGACATGCCCACTGAGCACTGGTGATACAAAAGGGGATTCATTTCATCGCTTTGTTCACCCTAAGTTGGCAGGGTATGCTCAGACGTGAGTCCCTTGCTCACTTTGCCACTGGATTCAAGATAGCCTAGCTGATGAGGATTATGAACCCGAAACCGGTCCCAGGAAGCTTGTTTCCGGTCCAGGGAAGGCATGGCTTGGCAGTTTGGGCTGGACTGTTCCCATGAGGCACAGGGTCAGACTGATTTGCATATGGCCATGTCTGTACTGGGGTGGCGGAGTGAGCTAAAGAATGGTGGTGGATTAAACCCAGATCAGTTGACTGGGGTGAGTGTTTGATTTGCTTAAACTCTCCGTCCATCATCCCCTTTTGTATCGCTTTGTTCGCCCTAAGTTGGCAGGGCATGCTCAGACGTGAGACCCTTGCTCACTTTGCCACTGGATTCAAGATAGCCTGGCTTATGAGGGTTATGAACCCGAAACCGGTTCCAGGATGCTTGTTTCCAGTCCAGGGAAGACATGGCTTGGCAGTTTCGGGCTGGACTGTTCCCCTGAGGCACAGGGTCAGACTGATTTGCATATGGCCATGTCTGACCCGGGGGGGCGGAGTGAGCTAAAAAATGGTGATGGATTAAACCCAGATCAGTTGACTGGGGGTGAGTGTTTGATTTGCTCAAACGCTCCGTCCATCATCACCTTTTGTATCGCACTGAGCACTGATAGAAGTTATGCTGCAATCTGTAGAAATCTGCCCCGCCCCCACCATCACACTCATGCTTTGACAGGTGGGCCAGAGGAACACAGAATAATACAATGCTAATTACCATTTTATTATTCTGTATTTACAGCTGCGGTCGCAGCTGGCGGGGCAACGCCACCCTTTAGGGGGAACCACCCCTGCCTGTATGCTTCTAAACATATCGCACACCCACAGGTGTGTGTGTCGATAGTAGGTGGCAGGGCCGGCGCTAGGCATGGGCAGAGTGGGCAGCTGCCCAGGGCCTCGTGCTCATCTGAAAGACAGGCCCCCAATTTTACTGTGAAATGCCACACTTTCACATATTGCCCACCTGCTCCTCCAGGGCGCCCTCCCCACACAATCACAATACACATGCGAGTCGACCTTGCTGGTCAGGGCGAGTCGGCATTCCTGGGGGTGCAGGGGTGAGGGAAGGGGTAAACAGAGTGGGGGAGGCACATCAGCCGGGACAGCAATTATGGCTCACAGTATCAGGGGCGGGTCAGTACCTCTGTTAAGTACCGGCCATTCCCTTTCTGCATTTTGTTGATAGGTGACAGAAGGTCCCTTTGTTTCCAGGACCAGCTGGACACAGGCAAGGTGAGGTTTGTGAGAGGGGGAGGGAGTAGCCAGATCAACTGGCTTTTGTTAACTTTTGATCACCCATTTTTTGTGCATTTAAAATGTATGTAGAACTGCAGGTGCTAGGGCAGTGTTTTACGAAATGCCTTGTTACTGCTTCGAAGGCCCAGAGGAGGAGGCCCCCTTTCCCTGGGCCTCTAAGCACTATAGCAAGCTGCAAGGTCCAGGTATGGGGACCCCCTTCCCTGGGCCTTGTTGCCAGTGCTCCCTCTTTCCTTTCCTTTATTTGTTCCCCTGTGAAGTGAATTAAAAAATAAAAACACTTTTGCTGAAAAGGCCGTCTTTTTTCTGACATTTTTCACTGCCAAAGTGAAGCCTTGGGATGGAGAGAAATAAAAGAATCAAAATGTAAAAAATACCTAAAGCAAGACTGAGTGGGTCGAAAAGGGGCCAGATTGATTTTATTCACACCCAAAACACATTAGAGCCACTTTACAGAGTTTGCGGGTGAAACCCTACTTTTGTTTTCTTGCCTTTCTCTGAACAGCATTGTTTTCCCCGGGTGGAGAAGTGCACCTTTCCTGTATGTACTGCAGTACCTGCTTGATGAGCAGATTGGAAAACAAAATGCATACCACGGCTCTGTATTCACGAATGTGGTCTTTTCAAACCATATTGCTTATGTTTGGTAAGGATATAAGCAATGGACATTGAAACTGGCCCCTTCCGGCCCTGAAGTCATGGCCTTAACCTTTCATGCAAAAGCACTCATTGATTTCTGAATAATAAGTGCAAAAGCGTTAAGGTAACCATGTTGTTCCTGCTTACATTTCACATGTTTTTACTTAATCTTACATTCCTTATGAGTGTTTGCTTTTTCCAGGATGTTGTCACTTTTTTTTAGGCAGCATATTGCTCATGTCTAGTCCCTAATTTGAATTGAGTTACCTCCAGGTGTTTATAGCAGGGCGCAATAGGATTGTAGTTGAAGGCAGTGCGAGTTTCTCTCAGTGGGGCAGTATGGTGTTCAGTGGGGGAAAGGATGTGGCACTATGGTCAGACCTGCCGGTTTTGAACTGGGGAACCAGGTTCAGCCTTCATGACCAGTTCACCAGACCACTCTCCTTAGAGAGCACATTTCCATGCTAGACCTTAGAAGGCCCAGAAAGACCTTAGAAGAATGGTGTCTGAGCACCAGCAGGTGGACCATAGCTGTGGCAAGTGTGGGTTAAACTTGAAGGTCTGTGCACTACCACTCTCTCACATTAGGGAGCTATAGAGGGAAAAATTTCATCAGGTCACCCTCCACTCAATTCGTACACCAAAAACACAAAGACCTGATCAGCGCAGGCATTAACTCTCAATAGCTTTCCGAGAGGAAATGGGAATTTTTTCATATATCCCACCGACAACCCTACTTTCAATTTCAGGTATTGTCACAATTCGTTTAAGCTCTACTAACTTTAATTTAAAACAACCTTCAAATTGTAAGTAACTGTGTATAACAATATCCTCCACTTAAACAGATGTATAGAAAAACTAAAATTTGTGAGAAAATGTGTGAAAAAACGAGATAGCACCTCACATGTGCTGCCCCGTAGGAGCTTGCTGGTTGGTTCTCACCAGTTGTGCCCATGTTTCTATCTCGCGTGAAAAAAAATATCGGTGTCCAGAAAAAACAGTCACGCTTAAAAGAATTGGGACTATAGCTGGATTGGAAGATGGGTAGTCGGTGGGATATATGAAAAAAATTCCCATTTCCTCTTGGAAAGCAATTGAGGGTTAATGCCCATGCTGATCAGGTCTTTGTGTTTTTGGTGACTATCCACTACAACCCCAATTGAAGCTCACCTCGAGTCTTTTGGGGCAGGCCTACGAAGCAGCACATCCTAGAGCAACAGTGACTCTGTCACTGAGGTCACAGGTCCCTTGAGCAGGAGGGCTCTAGGGCGGTGCGACAGATAAGATCGCACTGAGCGCTGACTTCGAGTGGGGGCGTCATGTTTGCGAGTATATTATTTTTCTAAAAGCACTTGCTGCCTCCTTCCTGGCCTCAAGACATTTTCTGCAACAATAAAAATGTCATGATAACTCCGGTGATTAATGTTCTTCTGTGAGGACACGGACTCTCTGGAGACACAATCGGGGCACTTTCCCCTCACTGTTCTCCCCTTCTGTATTCACAGAACGTCCCCGGGGAGTACGGCCCCCTTAAGTCCACTGCCTGGGCCGGTCATGTGATGGGATCACTTGGTGCAGACGTGCTGAAAACGGGAGACGCGAAGGAAGTTCGGCGTTCGGCAGGACCCGCCTGTGAGGAGGAGACGCTGGTGACGAGCATTTCCATACCTTCTAAATTTGTTTGCCCTAATAAAACTCACCTTAGTGAACAGCAACCCACTTTGTGTTGGTCTGCTTCTCGCCCACGTTACATATTCCTAGAGAGAGATGGAGTTTTGTCAAGTGGAAGTTTTGACTTGTGGAAAGGTAGCGCAGAGGGTTAATGTGCCTGCTGCAAAGAACATGTACCATGCAGATCACTAAGTCCACATAATGTAAATAGGCCAGTGGGTTACTGCTTTTGTAAGAGAGATCCTATTGTTACTTGCAGTTTATAAGTCAAAATCCTAACATAGAACAATGAGTTATTAACTGTCATCTAAGAGCTGCATGCAAACTGCAAGGTATAAATTACAGCATTATGTTTTTTTCCCCAGCCTTTTGATTATCCTAATGTTGCAAAAAGGGTTCATTTGGACAGAAATGATTCTGGTTATTAAAGAAACCCCCCAACCATGGTATTACATTCTAAATTCAGAGTTTGTTTTTCTCCAGATCAATCACTATTAAACTATACTGCATATTAGTATGATTGTCATGTGACTCCTAGTCCTTTGTCTTATGTAACATTACCTACTGTGATTTATACACGTATGATTGTCTCTGTGTAATATGTGATATAAAGTTCTCTGACACCCTACTCTGGTAACAGTGGCGCTGTAAATCAAATTAAATGCATCTGAGCGAGAATATGGTTATGGAGACTTGAGGGGCACTGTTAAAGTGTGGTAGTGAGGGAATCCGTGGCAGAACTAGTCATTGGTGGGGCACCAACATTGTCACACAGGGCTCCACTAGCGCTAAAGGCGGCCACTTGTACTTCCTACAGTTCTAACAACAAGTCGAAAACGAATATTTTAAAACCCCTTGAATATGAAGCATACTTTCAAGTCAATGTATGATTTAGCAGTGGTCTCGGTTGTTCTAAGTCTATTTTTTTTATATACAATCTTTATTTGTTTGCAATGGTGTCTTGTAATGTTGTACTATATGTGTTGGGTTTTTGCACTTAACATAATTATGGCTAGTAAAGAGCCCACACACAAAAAAGATTGTCCTACGTCTCTTAGCATGTGCTTGTGGGATACTGGTGAGAGGATTTACGTTAAAACAAATTACGAAGTATTAATGTCACCCTAAGTTAGCAAAATAAAGGCGCAGAAAGATAAGGGAACCTTTTGAAATTTGCAATTATATCCATGGTGTGAGAGGTTTTGTCTTGTGTCATTTTATATTTTGAATGATCCCACCCCTTATTACCTCAACAGATCTCCCTCCTTTATGAGGCAGAACTGAAAATTGTATCATGCACTCATATGGAAACAATCAGTTTTCGAGGAATAAATAATATACATCTTTGTGAGACCTGCACCTAGCTTTTCCATCCAATGTGCCAAATGTAATCCATTTAATACAGTTTTAAAATATATGGACTTATTTCATTTGTATATTTATATTTTTGTCCATGTTACGGATATCCACGTTAGGTCTCTTCAGGGATGCCAAATAAGGTCAATAGTCCTGCAATGTCACTTTCTGTGATGTCACTTTTTGTGATGTTACCAAGGGCGGCTCCTCCACTAGGGCGGAGGAACGTCGCCTTGCTGCTTTCTCACAGTGTGAGAAGCAGAAATACAAAATGCTAAAACTACCATTTTATGTTTCTGCTTCTCGCACTGCGAGAAAGCCGAAGTGTTTGGCTGGGGGCAGGCGGGTCTGCTTTAGGGCAGGGGAGGAGTGCCTTGCCCAATGCTAAGGGTGCTGACTGTTAGGTTGGCCCTCCAGGGCCGACCAAACTAGGCATGCACACTCTGGCCTGTCTCCATGTAGGCTGCAATGCACCCTACATGGAGAAAATGGTCTCCCTAAAGGTGCCTGGCTGGTCTGCGTCCCGACCAATCACAATGCTGCCATTGCAGCGTTGTGATTGGATTAGGGTAGGTAGGCTGCGTCTTCCTGTTCATAGCAGGTCAGGAGCAGAGACGACGTGAGACCTGGGAAGGTAAGTTAATTTTATTTTAAAATTACCCCCCCTCCGCGTGAACCCCCGCGAGTCCCCCCACCTGCGAGTCATGCTAGCCGCGACTAGATGTTACATGCCAATTAGAGGGGCCTCACATCTTCACTTTCACCCAGGGCCTTAGAAGGTCTAGGACCGGCCCTGGTAAGTGGGACGCAATTGGAGCTGCGCCGCCTCCCTTGCTCTTGCGACCCACTGGTCCGAGGCAGGGGAAGCGCTATTGGGCCAAGAAGGGCTTCCTGTGCCCTGTCTTGTGAGTCATGGGGCAGGAACTCACTGATGCAATTTGTGCTTTACTTCCTGGTTATGGTTTTGCAGTGCCAAGATGGTATTTAGGAGGTCGATTCACGGCCTCTGCCTCTCTGTTAAGCCATCATGATGCCATGACCTGGGAACGCTCCAGACTACAGCATTCACACCCACCACCCAGACCTTCCTCTGGTGGCAGAAGCAACCAACATTGACTCCTCAGAGCGATAAAAAGCTTTCTACTCAAAATGCCTCCTAGGACTGAAGGAATGGACAGCAATCCTTTTTTCTGCAAAGGGATATCCACACCGGTTTAGTTGTTTGGTCCAAGCTGGGTGTCTACGGCCACTATGTGCTTGGGTGTGTGCAAGATGTCTGGTTTAGCTGTGTGAATGCAGAGTGTTTCTGTGAGAGTATTTGGTGTACAGTGTACAGGGCACAGTGGGCTTGTGTGAGAGCATAGTGTGTGGTGTGTTTGTATGAGTGCACAGAGATCCCCTTGTACGTGTACAGTAAGTGGTGTGCCTCTTAGTGGAGGGTGAGTGGTGTGCTTGTGTGAGTAGAGAGTGAGCGATGTACTTGTGTGAGTGAAGGGAGGGAAATGTGCCTGTTTGCATGTACGATGAGCAGTTTGCTTCTATGAATCTATAGTAAACAGAGTTCTTGTGTGATTTTTATGGTGGGTGGTATTCTTTTGTAAGTTTATGGTTCAGTGGTGTGCTTTTGTGAGTTTACAACAAGAGATTTAAAATATTGCCTTAGCTTAAGTGTAACTGCTGCAGCCGTATTTCTGCTTATGGTAAAAATGCCCTTAAGTTGTGCCTGTACATGACCTGTAAAGCCTTGGTTCAATGCTTGACATTTGAGACAAGAAAGTTTTGATAAGCTTATTCAGTCGCAAGAGTTTACATTTCTGTACATTTATGATGGTTGTTTTATTCTTTTTCATGATTTCAGAATCCTGTACCTATGTAACACCTTTGCTCCATTCTCATCACATGTCTCTATCGGTGTCCTAGTTACATAAACTTAAAAGTTGCATCTTACCTTTGCTTGTGAAGCTTATGCTCATTTGAAATGCTAAAGAATCCGCCACTGCTGCCATTTCCTGTGCTTCACACATTAATTTTTCTTTCGGTAATAAACATTTTTAGACATTGAATTGCCATGTGTAGATTTTATTAAACAGATAGGGTGTGCTTTAGTAATTGAGTGATGTGCCGGTGTGAGTGTATAGTTTACAGTGTGCCTGTATAAGTGTACAATTACACAACATACACAAAGAGAGATTGAATTAGGGTCGGAGGCCAAAATTTAAAGACTAGCTGGAATATGTAGCCCCTAAACTGACTTAAACATACAAAATATACTCCAGCGTCTATATAACGAGAGAACTAAAAAAGGAAGTTCCCACCAAGAATCAAAACTGTGAAATTAAATAAACATAAGAATTTATGTGTATGGATTCCCATCAGTCACCAAGCCTGGTGATAAGCTTCATCATTTGGGTATCCTTGATCTATAGACATCAGAGCTTGCGAATGTCAAATGGGTGTATTTACCAAGATGAGCAAGATGTAATACATGGGACCCCAAAGAAAATGTTTTTTTGTGGGTATTTTATTAAATGCAGTGAAAAAGTGAAGTGTGAAAATATAAAATTGGTGCATGAACAGACTAATTCTTCTTATTTGTGTCAGTCACGATCAAAGATTAAAAACATGAACGCCAGGACTAGTTTTCACAAATAGCTGTCCTAGGCAGTGGTGGTCAACATGTTTCAGCACGTTAAGGCACTAGATAAAGCCATGTGCTTTCGTCAGGACCTCAACACAACAAAACTGCAATGACTACTAATTACAATACAAAAAAAGGATATGGTGTGAGTACAACATCTCACAATTCCGATTCCTTCTTGATATCTTCAATTTTCTGAAAAATACAGAACACAAGAGATTCTTGGAAAGAAACGACCAAAAAAGTTCCCTCTTAATATGTGGCCACAAAACATTCTGCCTACATATATGCCCCTGAATGGTGCTGGATGCCAAATTACATACATGTGGAAAGTGTACCTAATGCTGAATGGTTTTGTGGTTGTGTACTGAGGATAGATGTTATTGTTTTTAAATGTTAAAGTCTGATGCACCACAAAAATTTTAGTTTGGTGTATTTTTCTTTTTAGAGCTGTGCCATCGTGAGTCATTGCCAGGTGGGGTGAGGCTTTATCTTCCATATTACGAAGGTAAGATGGAATCAAGCACCATTCAGGGGCATATATGTAGGCAGAATGTATCCTTTTTTTGTATTGTAATTAGTAGTCATTGCAGTTTTGTTGTGTTGAGGTCCTGACGAAAGCACATGGCTTTATCCATTGCCTTAACGTGCTGAAACATGTTGACCACCACTGCCTAGGACAGCTATTTGTGAAAACTAGTCCTGGCGTTCATGTTTTTAATCTTTGATCGTGACTGACACAAATAAGAAGAATTAGTCTGTTCACGCACCAATTTTATATTTTCACACTTCACTTTTTCACTGCATTTAATAAAATACCCACAAAAAACATTTTCTTTGGGGTCCCATGTATTACATCTTGCTCATCTTGGTAAATACACCCTTTTGACATTCGCAAGCTCTGATGCCTATAGAGCTAGTCTGTCATTCTATACATCAAGGATACCCAAATGATGAAGCTTATCACCAGGCTTGGTGAATGATGGGAATCCATACACATAAATTTTTATGTTTATTTAATTTCACAGTTTTGATTCTTGGTGGGAACTTCCTTTTTTAGTTCTCTCGTTATATAGACGCTGGAGTATATTTTGTATGTTTAAGTGTACAATTACCCATGTGCCTGCATGAGTGCATGATAGTCACGAGAACACCATACGTCCGCGTAGCAGCAGTTTAGGAGAATTAGACACTTCTTTCACATGGATCCCTGATGAAGGGCTAATGGCCCGAAATGCATTGGACCATTTATGTGAAATACAAGGAAAATCAGTGGGATACACTTTGATTTGAATCAAAACACAAAGAAAATGCACGTTCATGAAACAAATTAAATAAAAAAAAAAGCAAGATTACTAAAATTTTGGTGTGATCTCATCTTGTGAAATAAAACAGTTACGGATTGAACTACATGTTAACCCAATCGTGGGCATAGTCGAGCCCAGGGGGACGCTTCCAATTGCTAGGAAGCGCAACTAATAATGCATCAGGAACCCCCATCTCACATCCACTTCCGGAAGACGCTGAAAACTTGTCTGTTCAGCCAGGAACCCATCCGGACCTACAAGCCGGCTCTAGCACCTGGATACCCTCATGGGTGATTAGTCGCACTCTACAAATCAATATAACACAACATACCATGGTGAGCTGTGTGCCTGTGTGAGGGCAGGATGAGCTCTGTGTTCGTGAGGGTGAGTGGTGTGTATACTGTGACGGTAAACAGTGCACTTGTATGAGTGAACAGTTAAAATGTATGAATGCAGAATGAGAAGTGCCTTTGTCGGTTGTGAGGTGTAGGGAGAAGGGTGTGTCTGTGTGTAAGGTTGGAGTTGTACCTGTGAAGTGAGCATTGTGCTTGTGTGAGTGCATATGTGAGTCTGCACTGCACCATGCTCTGTAAAAGTTCAGGGCAAACCTTGGCCCTGTTAAATGCAGGATGAGAGGTGTGCTTGTATGAGCGTACAGTGACAGATTTGCCTGTATCAGTCAGTATGAAAGGGAGAAGGATGATTGGTGCTTTTGTGAGTGCAGTGGGAGGAGTGTGCTTGTGTGATTGGAAGGAAATTAGTGTGCCTATATGAGTGCTAGGGGGAGGTGAACCTTTGTGAGGGCAAGGGGAAGAGGTGGTTGTGTGAGTGCAGGGCGAGGAGAGGGCCTTTGTGAGTGCAGGATACATCACATTAAAAACAAACCTGTTGGCTTTGTCAATGCTTTTGATGTTGATCTGGGTGATTCTTGATATCACTGATGCCAATTCCAATTCACCAGGTACACGTTACTTCTACTGACGTCTATTTACTGGCATATGGAATTTTGAATGTCTACTGAACTGCTGTGGCGAATGTTCCAGCTGAGTCCAGATGCTACTTTAAAACTTGTTATTGGTGTCTGATAGAACTTACTGGCTTACTTTGCTATTGCTATTCAGCCATTAAACGTTTTGTCCTCTCCACATGCACAGCCCAATTGCCAAGAACTTTCGAGCCATGACTGAATTGAGCAGAACCATGGACGCAAATTCACCAAAATGCCAGGGGCGGCAGAGTGACATCATCCAAATAGTTAGCCACTGACCACATTACAGGAAGTGACCATGATAATGTTAGAGAAAGTATTGTCACGTGACCCTTTGTATATTGGCATTAAGATAGTGACAACAAATTAAAACTACAAGCAATAAAAGGCAGAGTGGACATTAAATGAAAGATTAGTAAAATAGTGCAAATGGTTTCTAAAGCAGTTACTCATCTATTATTGAGTCACACATATATTTTAATTCATGTGGTATCATGAAATGCTATGTGTGTGTAACCTTTATATGCCAGGAGGGCCGCCTGGATATGGCAGGTTTGTAGCAGTTTCTACCAAGATACAGCCAGCATAGACACAGCACCACATGCATATGCACAGGCCCACATACCAAGGCACAGCTCAATAAGCCCCAAAACAGCACTCAGTGCCCAGGTACAGCCTTCGGTTTTCCACACAGCATCAAATGAAAGCTTCAACCATTTTTTCAAGTGTCCATTACACACCAAGGCCCAGATTTACCAAAAACGACTAAATTTGCTGCATTGTGTTTCTTGAAAGAGAGAGACAGCAGAACAGTTCCATATCTGCTAAGATACAGCACTATTTTCCTCTCCTTGCTCTGGTGCACTATAAGCTGCCAAGCTCCAAAACACACACACACACACACACACACACACACACAGACACACAAACCCTTGTGCCATAGTGCAAGGATGTGAGGTTTCTGTAAGAAATAGTTTGTGTACTGGAAAGGAAATCTTCCAATACAAAACTATCCTTAAACTCCTTTCTTGCTTTGTATGTGTGCTGTACAATGCAGTATGCATTCGAAGTAGGAAAAACATTTCTCCTTGTTACATCTTCCTCAAGGAGTTATAAGATTACGCTGCAAATCCCTCTTTATGAATGTTTACGGATAAAGATTTGCATCAAAACCCATAAATGGTTGCATGGGAACGTCCATTTACCGCTCATGGAACATTCACTTGATGTAAAGTAATGCAGTGTATAGTGCAACTTTGTGTTACTTTGAGGAACTATCCAACACAATCCTGATGTGCGTTGGACAATAAATTCCTGCATAACACTTTGCAGCAAGTTTGCATCAGAAAAGTTACATAAACTTGGGGCAAAGCAGTTGGAAATCTGGGCCCAAGTATGTATCTCATAGGCAGCAGCAGAAGAGAGGCAGTCAGCCAAGTGGACTGACCATAAGTCACTGTTAAGCAGGTATAACCTCCCAGGTCACCCCCAGGTTATGGTTTTCTTCTCTCCTCTTCTGGAGGGAGAAGTCTTGAAAATGCACAAGCAAAGTACAGGAGCTGCAGTTGGCACCCCTAAACTTAAACAGGACTTTTGTATTAAGCCTGCAGAAAAGTAATATTTGAATTTTTTTGAGTGTGCATTGTCTGCGCTTCAGAATGTTATCTAATTGCAAAATAAAAACATTCTGAAATGGGAATCAAACTCTGATAAATTAAATCTTCCCAGTTCTGATGGGACAACAGAATGTAAACAGGTCTTATGCAAGACCCATTTTCTTTCTGTTCATGCCTTAGTGATCTTTGATGCTAGGGGTTCCAAAGGCAGTGCCAGGGTTTGCAGGTAGCAAGTTAGGGGTTGCATCTGTGTCCTCTGGCGACCCCTAAATGATATCCATGAGTACAACTTGCCTCTACATAATCAGAAGAAATGTTTTGATTGGGGTGGCTGTTGCATGGCAGTGTGCATAAGCAGGGGCATTGTGAACTCCCTACTTTAGCAACTACAGCAGTGTGGTGTTTTTGATGGGCCTCTTCCGTCTGCATCTTGGCAGATGACTGGTTAACCTGTGAGGGCCCCTCTTAAGGGGAAAGGCCCACCCCCTGGGAATACCTACGCAGAGTAACTTGTGCAGGAGGCCCGACTGCCCGCAGGATTACTTGCCTCGAGCACCCCATAAACACCCATTACACCTCCAAGGGCCTGTGCAAGCTTGGCACCCACATGCGTGTGCGGGTAATGGCCGTGAAGGCTTGTTCGCAGCGAGCACTTCCATCCCGCGCTATCTGTCTGACTTGCTGCAAGCAGCGCCTGGAGAGCCCAGTCAAACCTCTGTCCCACCTATCCCAAGTAAAAGGATGCCGTCTATGGACCCGAAGTGCCCCACCAATCATGACCCCATCCGCTGATCTAGGATATTACAATAAAAATGACAAAACACCAAAACAGCTGAAAAATAAGAGTTCATGTAAATGAACAGCAAATAGGTAACTAAAACACTAACTTAAATAATGTGAGGCTGAAAGAGAAAGCATCATGCACACGAGACCCAGGAAAGTTAAACAATACAACAATCTGCTGTCTAAGGGGATGGTGGGTGGGACAAAATAGGAACTGGATCTCGTACCCCAGCGGGGAGGGACCAGCAGCGTCCTGTCAGCGGATCGGTGAACGTAAAAGAGACCGCCCCACCTATTCGTCACCCTTTTATGTGTGGAACCCAGAGCAGACTGGATTGGCCGGGTCTCTGAAGTGTTAACCCACTTCGGGGTCACCGCCCACCTTGGGCCCAATAGCTGGGGCCAATACTGCTTGGTGGTGGCGGCGTCACCCTCTGCCACCCCAACACAATGGTCTGGCCCTGGCGCATCTGCGATAGACGCGGCACCCTCAATTTGGATGTGTCTTGCTATATGGCAAGGCATAGCTGAGGTCCAGCCCTTCCCCTGGAGTGACACTGACCCCCATCTCCTGCCCCAGGGCCCTCAATCATCCCTTACTGTGACAGACAGCCCAAAACATCACTTTGGACATATCGGTAAGGGGTCATAAACCCCGACCATATTTATGATGATAACAAACCACAAAAAACATTAAAAATTCACTCAAATCATTTCCCAAAATTATTCGCAGAAACACCATAAACTAGAGACATGGTTATTTTCAATTTTGATTGATAGCTAACCTTGACATAGACTCTAATACATAACCATTCCTAACCATATCTAACATTGACTCTGTGTATCCAGCTTTGAGCCTACGAGTGAGATCATGACTGGTTAACCTGTGAGGGCCCCTCTTAATGGGTAGATGCCCACTCCCTGGGAATACCTCCCCAGAGTGACTTGTGCAGGAGGCCCGTCTGCCCATGAGATTACCTACCTCGGGCACCTCCATACACACTCATTATTCCTCCAAGGGCCTGTGCTAGCTTGGCACCCATGCACCCGTATCGGGATTGGCCGTAACGGCCTGTTGGCAGCGAGCAATCTCTCCCCCATAGCCTCTAGCTGACTTGCTGCAAGCACCCCCTGGAGGGTCCTGTGGCAACATTGTCTCACCTATCCCAAGTAAAAGGATGCCTTCTACCGGCCAGAAATCCCCCACCAATCATGATCTCACCTGCCACAGGCCAATATAGTTCACCTACTATCTGGCCTCCCCCCAAGATGGTCATGTCCAGATAGCCGATGTATGAGATAGTCTATTTTCACTGCCCTAAAGATGACCAATGCCCATTCTTTGCTCTCCCTAACAGCCAAAGAAGAGAAGGACATTGCAGATGCCCAGAGGATATCCCGAAATAAGTCTGTACCCTTAGGGCATACATTGGCACCATCCTTATGAACAATCTCCTCTCACAAAGTTTTGCGTGTGATATTCCTCAAGTGCCCTGGGGACCTGTACAAAGCTTTGCATAACTGTATTTAAGTGCCTGACTTAACCATTTACTACCTTGACGCGCACCCTTCACCTCAGTTCTTCCTTGGTATCAAGACCAAGCAATGAGGTTAGTTTGTAGTGGAGCAGAGCTGAATACAGGTTCACGGAAAGGATGGGACCTTTGATGAAAGTGTGACTACAAGGCCTCCCTCTCATGCCCCAGTGGGAACATATTTCCCATATCAATGGGGTAATTCCCAAAGCAGCGGCAAGTAAACCCCTTTTTTAAAAAAAAATTCACATGCAAATCGCACACTTAATGTAACCAGCACACGTTAGTCATGTCTTCGGGGGAGTGGCTTCTTCGCTACCCACCATGACGAAAGCCCAGGACCTTTTGCAGGCCGACAGAACAGTGCTGAAACATGTTGGTGCCTTAGGGTCAAAAGACCATCACAGCCTCATATCCCTATATACATATTTTTTAACCTTCCCTCCCACTCTTCTAATAAAGGATACCTTTAGAGTGGGGGAGGAATGTTGTCTTTAAAGTTACGCCCCATACACCCTATCTTCATAAGTGCTCCCTGGAATATGGTCAAGCTCACCCTGACTTACAGGAGTTAGGGTGAACCTGATGATAATGCATGCCACTACTAGAGTGGGTGAGGGTTATAGAAAGAAAAGGATCTGTTTTCCTTCCCGCCCAAAATAGTGGGTGTGCTGTTAATAGGCGTACCAGTGGCCCCCACCTCTATCGTTTCCAAGGAGCCAGGCTAGCTCTGGATGGGATACTTGTTTGTTTTTGAGTTAGCTGGGAACAGCCTACCCAGCAAAACAACTTTACCAAGAATCAATTCACACAGTTGTTTCCTACCCAATGTAGTCAAGTAATTCACACCCAGATGTGTGATTAGGAAGTCTGGGGGCAGAGGTGTGCAACTATTGAGGGCAACATATCAAATCCAAAATACAGAAAGGTAAGTTTGTATAGATTTTCTTTGCCTAACTCCACTTTTGTACCTTGGTGAGATATATGTCTTGAAGGTACGTAGAAGTGGAGTTAGGAATAGTAAATCTATACTTTCCTCTTACCTTACATGCACCTACCTTTCAATATTGTGTCCCTCAATATTCTGTCTATGGCATTCTTGAATGTCAATATTCTTGGGCACGAATGAACGTGAAGAAAAACTCTCTGGCTCTACAAATGCAGCTTTCAGTGACCTCTGGAATACTTTGTCGAATTGCTATTTAGATAGCAGTTCACCATTCACATGTACAAATAGTACTGAGGACTGCACCTACAGTCTACTGCTTAAGTACCACCTTACTGCTGGGCCACCTGGGGCCACGTTGAGTGACACTACGGAACCCTTCACAACTTATCGGTCTATGAGTAGTGGAGTCTGGTCACCACCTGACCAGCCACCAGGGTGACATACTTTATTTGTAGGCTACCATTGTAGCTTCCTTCTGGCCCACCAACTAACTTGAAAAGCTGCGTAGAATGCTGCGATGAAGGCATCGAATGGAGATGGTCAGTCTTTGTTTAGGTGCCTTAACATATAGTGTGGCTTGCCCACATTTAGCGAACATCACAAATCGTGTCTCTTATGCACTAAACACACTCAGCCAGTAGGGCTGTTCTCACCAGGAAATGTGACATGTTATACTGAGGAGCAAATAATTTGCTGAAAAAACAAATGGCTTTAACAGGACTCCTCACAGCAGACACTGTTTTGTCTTGAGTTTGGATTTCTTTTAAAAATGTTATGATGAAATCCAATGAAAATATCTCCTTCCTCCTCTTATTTTGCATGATAATTCTATAAGAATCAGAAGCCCTGTCATAAGCTTACTTTCTGCACCAGAGGTGCCGCAACGAGGTCTGCTGAAGCGGGCCACCAAGCTTCCATTGCTTTCTTGGGAACTCGGTCGTCACTTCTGAGACATGTGGAAGAGATTGTCCATTGTCCTGCAACTTTAAAGGAAAATAAGGCATTGGCTACAATATTGAAGACACCCAGGACATGTTTCAACCAAAAACACGAATGTTGTGAAGACAAATGAGTACAAAATGTTTCATTGATCTTAGCACATTTTTTTGGTGATGTCCTTTGCTTATTGATCTCTTCTGGACCAAAAATTACACTTCTGTTGGCGAACCAGTCAGGCCAAATTGACAATGCTTCAACAATTAGAAACAGCCCTAAAAAGGCAACATTCTTCGACCTCTTGATAGGTCATTTCACCCTACACCACTCATCCTCCAAGACCACCGTAAATGCGGCATTAGCATCTTCATCAGTATTCTGGCCCAAGGCTTCAAAATAGAAAGTGGAAGCTGGCCATATCACCAGCTTAATCAAAGCCTGATCAAAATACACATATTGCACCAAGCAGACCACAGGATCTATAGCTTTGTTAACAGATGTGCTTCTGGGAGTTAACAAATTATGGATGTGCGCTCCTGGCTGGGCTCTTTTTTAGGCATGACCCCAAGTAGCGAGCACATGAAATCCTCAACTTGGCTCCCTAAACAGCCTTTCAATGTGAGCAAGGGCCAATTCATTAGCCGTGTTACTCTCTACAACCTTTAGATGGGTTACTAATGACAAGTGATTCCTGCAATAAAAGAGGGGCTAGGTTGTCATCCTGAAACCATTTGTAAAACCATCATACACTACTCTAGCAGCTCTTATTAGGATATTTCTGGAGTCAATAAAGTAGATGGTTTACTAAGCAAGAGTATGAGCATACCGAATTTCTAGTCTTGGTTGGCTCCTTTAGCATGTCTTTTGCCTTCTAGATGTATTTGAACTTAGGCTGTAAGGCACGGTCACAGACCGTGTACACATTTAAATTTGCAAGTGCCAGCTGATCCAGTGCAGAATTTCCTGTTGAAAGCCCAGCATGTACCCTTCTTGTCTCTGCTTGGCTGCTGCTGGTGAAAGAAATGGTTTTCGTGCAATGAGTTTCTCCCAGATACTGATTTCAACTAGACAGAAACCCCCATCAGATCTCTACCCCCATGATCATGATATGCCACTTAGTGCCAACTCTGCCTTCTTTTCTAACAAGAATTTCTGGAAGACGTTGAAACCAAAGAGTCAATTATATATGTTCTTCTTGACCTTGGTTCCTATGGGCTTGTTGCTACCCTTTTCTTTGGCCTCTTTTGTCCCATCCACCTCGATCCTCTTCAGGCTGTGAGGACCCACATCCACAGGGGCTGATTTTTTAAATACGGAAAAGGGGGCGTGCGCCACTCAAAGTCTCGACAAGGCCCCTGGTACCCAATACACTAGTGTTATTTTCTAATGTTGGGGAAAGGGGAGTTTCTGGCCCATCCCCCTTTTCTGAGCCGTTATCAGCTCTGGAAGCCCCTCCCCCTGGGGTCCTATACTCTGCAGTGTCCCAGGGAGCCCACCCAGGACACTGGTTCCCTGCCTGGGAGAGTGCTGTATACCCTGCAAGCACTCTCCTGGGCAGCGAACAGATGTGTCCATGGGCCGGAGAAAAGGAAAGGTGCCGGCTGCCACAACCACCCATTATGGTGCCCTAGAGAGGCAGCAGGGGTTCCCCTCACAGCCCCAAAGAACCTTGAATTATGAACACCAGTTCATCCACCTAAAATGGAAAATTAGCCGGCTCCTGCCAGAGAAGTTGGCTGCATGAGCCCAGGGGCTCCCAACAAAAACAGAGCTGTTGGTGTCCTGGGTGTGCATCAGGCATCGACTTAATTAAAAATGCTGTCTTCGAGTGGCACGCACAAAGTGTGCCAGTTAGGGAGCTGGCTGGAGCCGCAGACGCTCATTTATTATTCATTGCATCAGCAAGGAACGTCCCATAATGCCCCAGCTTGGTGGAGACCTGGTACAGGCCTACAGGGCCTAAAGGAGCGACCAGCCAAGATGCTCCATCCATTCCAGGCGTTGCTCACATGCAGCATGACAGCAACGTCTGGATTGGTTAGTGAAGTTTCCGCTTCCACTGGAGCCCGTCGGAGCCACTGACTGCAAGGACACAGAGGACGTAGACCAGGTAAGTGGATTTATTTTATTTTTAATGTAATTTTAATGCATGTGAGTTTTTTATTTTGTATTCTTTTTTCATGTTAATGTGTTTTGCTTGTCCCACCACTTGTATACATTAACAGCCCCTCCTGAAAAGAAGTCATAAATCTATAAAGGAAGGTAAAAAGCTTTGTTTTATTACTAACATCAAATTGCCAAAAAATGCTACGCAGGACATTTTTGAGATGACTAAGGGTGTTCTTGATCACAAAGCCTGTTCTGCTGATATTCAGCCTTCACAAGATTTATGTTATAGTCTGTATTTCTTCCAACAGAAGATCAAAGCTATTCAAGTGGGGTTTTCAACAATAAGCCAAGCCAAGGCATGTTGCTGGGATGTTCAGTTGTTACCTGCTTGAGCTCTATGACTGCATTTGCTGAGTTTTAATCGATTAGCTTACAGCTACCGGAATATGCTATTAAGCTCTGCTAGTCCGGATCGCCCATTGTCCTCCGTCAATTCAAGGAAGTCATTGATGTCATGAATCCTATTCTGAATTCTATTTTAAACTTGTTATTAACTCTGACCTTAGCTCCAGATAGATGTAAGTTGGCAATGGTAAACCCCTGTTAAAAAATCCAACAGCAGATCCTAAGATACTTCCCAAATTCAGATCAATTTCCCTGCTTCCTGCTTTAGCTAAATGCTGAAAAGTTAGTCAATGCACAATTCATTGACTATTTGGAAAGGTTCAAGCTCCTTCAGTATTTTCAATCTGGATTCAGACTACAGCATTCTTCTGACTCAGCTCTTTTTGAAGTATCCGAGTCCATAAAAATCAATATTAATAGTGGCCATTATAATTCTCCCAGATTTGTCAGCAGCATTCATCACAGTGTCACATGATATATTATTATAGCACCTTATCAATATCAGAATTCAGGGCCATGTTTGGTCATGTTTTAAAAACAATTTGGCAGACAGGAAGCAGGCGATTATGATTGGTCACTTTGTCTCAGGGGCTCTTCTATTAGTTGTACTTTGTTGAGTGTATACATGTCTCCGCTGGTCTCTCTCATTGAATTATTTGGAATTTTTCTTTATGTGCTGATGAGACCTAATTGATCCTGTTGATGGATAAGAATTCCTTCAGTTCTGAATTACATTTTAAGAACTGTTTTACCCAAGTCCTCAGTTGGATGGATAGCAATCACCGTAAGTGCAACAGGTATCAAACAGAAATTCTTCTGTTCAGGAAGAACAACTTATTATTTGCCAGGGACTGGTGGACAGATGGACTTGCCAGCCCCTCCACTCCCACGTCTGTAGCAAGGAATTTAGGGGTCAAATTTTACAGCGATCTATTGTTTCATCAGCAAGTTACTGTCAGTAACTGGCCTTTTCCTAATCAAATCTCTTAAAATAAAATTAAGTTTATTCCTCTTCTCGCCAGGAGCGCATGCCTTAATTACCTCTAGGACTGACAATTGTAACAGTTTTTATGTGGGTATTTCTACACATCTAATCAATAAATTGTCGGTTGCGCTATACACATCTAATCAACAAATTGTCGGTTGTGCTATACACATCTAATTAACAAATTGCCGGTTGTGCTAATTGACACCACTGAAATGCTGCTTAAACTTCCTCGTGGGAGTTCCACAACCAAATGCATCAGGGATCTTTATTGGCTGCAATGCAGACACTGATCCTACCAAAACTTTCCATCAAGACTGGACCAAAATATCTAGCTCACCGTTTCATGCATTATGAGACTTTAAGAATCCTGTGTTATCAAAAGAGACTAGCTTAAATATGACCGATATTGTTAGGACTCTGATTAGATTTGTCATGGGCACCTCGTTGGTGAGTTCATGAAGCCCTCACCCACCAACCTGGTTGGTGGCATGCTTCATCATCGGGCCCATCCAGTGACACCTAATGTGTCCCGGGTGTGCTGCGACACCTGATTACAACGGAGCTGGTATTTTACTGAGAGTGCAGTGTGAGGTGTAAAGTGAAGTGTGAGTTAAAACGGCTTGGCGAGGGTCCCAGTACCCGAGGGTAAATCACATTTTAATAACTGGGCCCCCGTCAGCGGTTAAAATAAGGCTTGGGGATGTTTAAGGGAGGCGAGTTACTACCTCCTACATCCATCAGTTGGTCGACATGTTTCAGCCAGTGCCTTAAACTAAATCTGGCTTTCCTCAGGACCTTTTTAAAATAGAGTGTAGTGCAGGTTAAAAAGGAGTGAAATTCAGGCTATGTGTTACATTCACTAAGGTGTTTCTCGAAGTGTGAGAGGGGATTACCTTCTCATATATGCCTGTACCGACAACATTGAAGACATAGACAAAACATGTAAGAAGAGGAGAGTCAAATAGGCGTCTTCGCCACAGTCATATACATAGAATGCCGAATCTACAGTGCTCAGTGGGTAGACAACAGTCGGCAAACGTGTAATGGCACTGGTGGTACCATTATTGTGATTATCGCAAATAATTGGGGGTGGTGTCGCTAAAACACGGGTATCACACATATGCATGAGATACAAAGTGGGATGGGGCATAAGTAAACACTCTTAAGCTTAGATTTTGCAGCTAATGCTTCCAGGAGTGAAGCGGTAAGGGGTTGACCCTGTAGGGTAATAATATTGGCCACTGGGAGTTAGAGACCTGTAAGGAGGGAAAAGCGCTTACCCAGATATTGTTGCTTGGAGGTTGTCATACTCACAGCTTTTCTGGTCAGAGCCTGCCTTGTACCTGTTGCACCGTCCTCGTACTCCGGTAGAAAGAGCTGGAGTTTCTTGTTTGTTTTTATATGCTTGCTAATTGGATTAACTATCGGCGCCTGTAGCTGGGAGTAAGAGTAGAAAGACTACCCCAGGCGTGTTCCTAGCTGTCTGCTCATGGGCGGTGAAAAAACACTAATCTCTAGCACATGAGCGGTGCAGCTTGTGTCTATTGCGCATGAGCGGGGGTGAGATACTAGATGGAGGAAAGACACTAGTCTCTAGCACATGCGCGCTGCTGCTTGTGTCTATTGCGCATGAGCGGGGGTGAGACACTAGTTATTAGTGCAGGTGTGTCTGCGGGTCAAACACGGTAGATTATGTGTTGTGTTGAAGTATGCAATCTGCCACTATCAATAGTGCGGGCATGGAGTTTCAAGAAGGTGCATTTAGTTCGGGCATAGTGTAATGAATCATCACAGGTTGCTGTAGGAGCGGGAGACTATGGCTGGGTATGGCAACTAGTCACAACCCGATATGGGTTGGGCACGATTAGGGGTGGTAGCCTCAGTTGAGTTGGAGTTCATAGGTCAACTGGGTTGAATGGGTACTAGTAAAGACCTCTGTATAGAGGTTTACGTCAGCATGTGACTGAGTTCCAAGGAATCGCATCGTTCAGGCCATTGATGTGTGAGGAAAGGCGATAGATCCAACGCTGTTCTTTGCTCATCAGTCTTTTTTAATTGTCTATGCCTGCTCAGGGATTTGTTCGATGACTGTCCATGTGAGGTCATTGGGGGTATGGCCATGGGTGATGAAGTGGTTGGTTAATTTTCTGATGTTTTTCTTACACCTAATGGTACTTCTGTGCTCAGTGACCCTAGTGCGTATTTTGCGGGTGGTCATGCCGATATAGCGGAGACCACAGGAGCAGGTGAGAAGGTAAATCACATTACGTGAATTACAGTTGGTGTGGCTGCGTTGTGTCCACACCTTGTTAGGTTCTAGAGTTAGAGTTTTGGTGTGGGTGGTTAAGTGACACACACTGCAATCATTGCAGGGGTAGTGTCCAGTTACTTTTGGTAGGCCCCATGCATTCAGAATGGTGTTCGGTTCTTGTGTGTTATGAGTTTTAGGACGGGTGTTAACTAGTTGGTCCTTCAAGTTGTTGCTTCTCTTGTAAGCAACACACGGTATGTCCCACTGCCTCTGGCCAGAATTCAAGATCTTTCAGTTCTTCTTAATGAGTTTGGCTACCTCATTGGAGGCTGTGTTGTACGTAGTGATGCAGGTGATAGGTTGTTCCTGCTCCTCTTTAGCTGTGGTTTCAAGGAGGGCCTTTCTATTCTGGTTCCTAGCCCTCTTCCTGGTTTTGGAGATGATGGCTGGTGGGTAGCCCCGGCCTCCAGTTTCTTGGATCGTTCAGCGGACTGTTTTTTATAGTCTGCTATATCTCTGCAATTCCTGCGTATACGTAAGAATTGTCCGAAGGGAAGGTTCTCCCTTAGCGGGCGTGGGTGGAAGCTTGTGAAGTGGAGTAAAGAGTTTCTGGCCGTGGGTTTAAAGTAGGTTGTCGTGGTGAGTCTGCCATCTTTGACTGTTATATTAAGGTCCAGGAAAGCAAGTTGGTTTGCACTGATAGTGCTGGTGAACTTCAAGAATGGGTCCCTGCCGTTGAGCCAGATGAGGAATTGATCCAGGGTTGTTTGTGGACCCTCACATATCACAAGGATGTCGTCAATATAATGGCGCCATGCGAGGATGTGGTTGGCATAGGGGTTTGTGCTGTCAGCAATGTGCATGCGTTCAAATTGGTGGAGGTAAAGACCTGCTACGATTGGGGCGAAAACGCTGCCCATGGATGTTCCATTGGTCTGGAGGTAGAGGGTTCCCTCATATTCAAAGTAATTTTCCTTTAGTGCCAGTGTGGGGCATTGGAGGATGAATTCTCTGGGGGTGTGGTAGGGGCATGGCGACTCCATGAGGATGTCCCTGAGTACTTTTATTGTGGCTTCTTGGGGTAGGCTGGTATAGAGGCTCTCAATATCCAGCCCTACAAGAAGTTGGGTCTCAGTGTTAAACTCCATGTTGTTGATCACTTGTAGTAAGTGTTTAGTGTCCTTGATATAGCTGGGCGTTTGTTGCACTAGCGGATTGAGAAAAAAGTCACAGTAGTGTGACATGGGCTCTAAGAGCGAATTGATACCAGACACTATGGGTCTGCCTGGTGGGGGGGATTTAAAATCTAAGCGTAAGAGTGTTTACCTACACCCACTGAGCACTGCAGATTTGGCATTCTATGTATATGACTATGTGGCGAAGACACCTGTAAATGTAAATGTACAGGTATTTATATGGCGCAAATCACCGAGCGGTTTCTAAGCGCTTGCTTAGGGAACCCGTCCTGGTATTCCCCTGTGAGATAACCCCGGCAGGGTATCCGCAAGGTGAAAGCCAGGCATCCCGCCGCGAGGGGCCGTTGTGGAGATTAAGCAAGCTATTGCCCAGAATCGCAGAGTGTGAACCCGTGAATCAAGTAGGCACCGGAGCAAGAATTGTCGAGTCCATGGACTCAAGACTCAAGACCCCACCGAGCCGGGAATTGAACCCTGGTCCTGGGCTGACCTCTGCTTCCGGGTCTGCCTCCTCTAACCAGTGAGCCACACTTCTCCACCTATTTGACTCTCCTCTTCTTACATGTTTTGTCTATGTGTTCAATGTTGTCGGTACAGGCATATATGAGAAGGGAATCCCCTCTCACACTTAGAGAAACACCTTAGTGAGTGTAACACATAGCCTGGATTACACTCCTTTTTAACCTGCACTACACTCTATTTTAAAAAGGTCCTGAGGAAAGCCAGATTTATTTTAAGGCACTGGCAGAAACATGTCGACCAACTGATGGATGTAGGAGGTAGTAACTCGCCTCCCTTAAACATCCCCAAGCCTTATTTTAACCGCTGACAGGGGCCAAGCCGTTTTAACTCACACTTCACTTTGCACCTCACACTGCACTCTCAGTAAAATACCAGCTCCGCTGTAATAAGGCGTCGCAGCACACCTGGGACACATTAGGTGTCACTGGGTGGGTCCGATAATGAAGCATGCCACCAACCAGGTTGGTGGGTGAGGGCTTCATGAACTCACCAACGATGTGCCCATGACAAATCTAATCAGAGTCCTAACAATATTGGTCATATTTAAGCTAGTCTCTTTATATAACACATATAAACTACGGGGACTCGGACTAGCTTTCTAGTCCTCTCTCTCTCTTGATACGCACATACTTTAAGAAGCCTAACAGCAACCAATACCAAAGTTCTATGGACCACCAAATTCAGATGATTAACAGCGGTGGAAGAACTTTCTCTTATTTTGGGAGCTAAAGCTTGGAACCTGGTCCCTCTTTCCTGTGATAAGTGTGACATGAGGCGACTTTTAGAAAGCGTCTTATGACCTGGTTACTTTCTTTCCTATAGGTGTCCCCTTTCTGTTCTATCTGGTTCTTTTCTCCTTTCTTTTTTTATCTTTCTTAGGTTGTGTGTATGGGATTGTACCTACACTCTTTGGTCTAGTGCTAGGATGCCCCATTAGGGTAAAAGTGCACGTAGCAAAAACCTATTTCATTTCGACATAGCAGATGTACTGCTATGAATGCATGAGTGCTAAACAAGAACGGGCAATTGATTTCGTTTCTTTTGCTCTAACACAATCTCAGTCAGTGGCGTGGATTCCATAAGTGCAGCGGGTGCAGTTGCACTGGGGCCCAGAAGCCTGAGGGTCTCACTGAAATGTAATTATTAATGTATTCAAACAGCGGGCCTTGATGCTTTTCCCTTCCTAGCACTAGGACCCAAAACACACTGATCCGAGGACGGAACACAAGCATAAAATGAACTAATTACGCAGTTTTTTCCTATTAATATCCTCTGTATGAAACTCAGCCTCAAACATTCTAGTCACATTTAGATTAGGCAATTTCTCAGGAATGATGCTTTCGTCCGAGTTTGTATCCGTATAAATATATACCGAAGTCACTGGATATTTCAACAGTAAATATAGTAACAGTGTAAGGGAGAGAGCAGTGATTTATTGCCCCAGCTGACAAGTGAATGCCTCAGCTGCAGGGTGGTAACTGTTGCAAGCACAGACCGTGTTAACTGATATATGAAAATATTGCAATCTAGATTATAATGGTGAAATCGAGAGCAGAAAACGCACACACGCACAGCTAGACGTTTACATGAAACCCAAGTATCATCCAGTGGCCTCCTTCTACATGACTATTCGATCTATGGACTTAGTGTCCTGACCTGCAGCTTGCAACCCAATCCTATATTTGTCCATGGCAGACAGAATTCAGGGCCCCTTGTTCTGCGGCTCCTTTTGGAGATGAGTCAGCCCTATGACTTAGAGTGTACCGGGATGTTCTCCTCCCATCAAGTATTTATTTATTTATAGAACGCTACAAAGGGCCCGCCCAATGGAATACGCCATTTTTAAATCTTGTTTGCAAAAATGTGAAGGGCAGGGGCAAAGCTGGACCACATGACTGAAATAGTGGATACAGAGGGGTTCTGGGATTGTTCTTGTGGGCTCAGCCCACTTGAGGTTGCCAGTGGAGAGAGCTATGGTGTATCTGGTAAACAGTAATAGTAGAGAGTTAGGGTTAGTTACATCTTAGCTAACCTCTCCTCCCCAGTTTTGACCTCTCTGTTTTAGTTTCAGCACTGATCAGTACCTTGAGATTTCCTGCATTACTTCTATTTCATTAGACTCCATTTTGAGATTGGCATCAGCCAACATCCGGTTAGGCAAATTTGATCACTGTTGAAACACAAACTATACTCCAATGTTCATTGTATGAAATATTTACCTGCATCTGCAGAAAGTGTAATTCTGTGCCTTATGTAATAATCTGCTCTTAGACTCTAATATCTCACTATCTTCGGATTATATAATTTGGTACCTCATGTAATGATCCGTTTCTATTGTAAAGTACTCTAGCACCTTTGGGTAAGGTTTGCGTTATATAAAAATGCATAAATAAATACATCGGGTTCTTCTAAATCAGAGTACGCTATGAACTAGTTGGAAATTAGAAAGGAAAATAACTAGGTACATATGTCTTCCCAAAGAAAATGGCTGTAACTTGTTTCCACTGAGATTATATAAGAAACTTTCGTTATGAAGTAAGGGTTGCTCACCAGTCACTTACTCCTTCTATAATGTGACAAACAAATGCAGTTTTTGCCATTGCCATAATCTTGCAATTTATCAAACAGGTGAAATGGTGGCTGTGTCTCACACAGTAAAGCAGAGAACCCTCACCCAGTGTACCGTTTGCCTCCTTTTTATGTGAGTAACAGGGAATTAGGTACAAATATTAATGATCCTCAAGGAAGGGCATGAGTCACGTGAAAACAAGAGGGTTGTATCTGGACTTTACAAAGCTACATATTGATGAAGTGGAAATAAGATAATGTATCCAGCAATGTTACAATATTTAAAAAAAGAACCATATTTGTTGGTTACTTGTAAAGAGCTTTAGACAAAAATTACTCATAGCACTGTAAATAGTTTCTGTTTAATTAAACAGCACTGAAGAAAGGGTAGGGGCACGAGGGGATTTCCTCAGGAAATTAGGAGAATGTAAAATAGGGACTAGGAAAGAGGAAACAAGTAAGAAACCTTGTCAGAAGAAAATGTTCCATAAAATATTTGTACTTCACCAGCCGGGAAAGCAATAGTGCATCCACTACCGTATTAACCGTATTGTTTGGCTGAACCAGAAGGTCAGAGCAGAGAGACGAAAATACAGGCATGAGAGGAAAAGAGGGAGCCAAAGAGTGAAGAAAGACTACATAAAACTAGCAGAGTGTGTTTAGAGTGGGCAGTAGAAGGAGAAGATCAGAACGTGGGAGAGACTGCGAATTCTTGATAGCTCTTGAACAAGAGAGAGAGAAAAAGATATAATCGGTATTTGCATGCATGTGTTGGTGTGTATATGCGTGCATTTCTAATTTTCTCTCTCCCTCTCTCGCTCCCTCTCTCTGTGTCTGAGAGAAATCACGGTATGTCAGAAGATTAGACCTCAAGGTAGCCTGTAAGAAGGTTACTGAGCCCGAGAGTGTCAAAGATGCCTAAGTGCTCAGGCTTGTAGGAGGCAAGGTCATGAAGGGAATGCCACGGATCTTGCTTAAACTACAACAAAGGAGAACAATCACTCAATGTACTATACTTTGGGTCCCAAGTTACATCATCACACTAAAAAAAACAATTTATTTAAAAGGCCTCTAACCCACACAAAATGTGTGTGCATGCTTCCTCCTCGAATCCTCATCCGGAAGTCTAATACCGCCAGATAAGCTCAACCATTACCCTCTAAAAAGTGAAAAGGGGAGCTCTTTGATCTTACTATATGTTGGGATTCCTTTACACTTGAAAACAGCCTTCAAGCGTAACCTCCAGGGGGCCTTGGACTACATTAAAAATAAAACTAAATGTGCTTGGAGATGTTTCAGTCCACTTTTTAATTGCCTGTTGAGTCACCCAGCTTTGCTCAGGACCCATTTTATTCGCTCAGAAATGACTCCGCTGGATATCATTTTGACCAATGTTATTCGTTCCATGCAAATCACATTTATTCAGATCAACTCTTCAGTTGGATTTTTCAGTAGCTCAGAATTTCCCAGCGTTCAATGATTTTTTAGGTAGCTTATTGCCCCATAGAAGAGTAGAGGATCCCTTCATCACACTACGTCATGGAGTCCCTGGCATCCAGACCTACGTTCAGTCCTAAATGTATTGCACCAAATGATATCTCAGTGAGTCATTTCTATAGTGATCCTCTTGAGGGGGAGGTCTCAGGCAGTGGAGGTGGCGGCAACACAGTGGAACCTTTGGCATCAATTGCCTGTGAAATACCCCTTCCTGAGGGGATGATGGAGTGTGGAATCTGAGTGGGTGTATAGGATTGTGAGGTGAGGCCCAGCCGCTCTTCAAACTTTCGGGCATAACAACTTATCGCAGTGATCACTCGGCCTCTGTGGTTTTAGAGGCTCCTCATTCCCCTCCTGTCTCGCCTAATTCTGGATTGCAGATTACTCTGAGGTGGTTCTGCTTCCTTACGGCTGCAAGGACAGCCTTATGTTTCTTTCTGCTGTGCCCCCATTTGCTGTGCTACCTCCTTCAGCCGCCTAAGGCCATTCCTGTTGCTTCTGAGCCTCTTATATTGTCATTCTGACTTTGGCAGCCAGCTGAGTTAGAAGGTACAAGGCAGCAGCAGTTATTCCTTTGCTGGGTGTTCAGGTTGCTCAGGAGGGATGCCTGCCAGCTCTTTAGGTTACTGGTTTAGTCAGGGTTTTTTTTATCAACTGTGAATACAGTAACGTTTAAAAACGAAAAAGAACACAAGCTCTCAAAGGGCTTACTTCAAAGAAACAATCAAATATCCCCAAGGATGGAATGTTCTAAAGTCAAATTGCGGTATTTGTGACGGAATTAAAAATTATCCTGTGCTTGATCCCAATTTTGAGGTGTCTATTGTTGCCATACTAGGATTTAATATGAAGTGTTTTTGTGATGCGGGGGTACCTGCAAGTTTAGACATAACTGTCCTTTCTGCGGACTGCTCTACCATCTCGAGTTCAAATGCTTCAAGAAATCAAAGACAAATAAGGAAGCAAATGAGATGCTGAATCACCTGAAAACAAAGGTACTGTCTCTGTTCACCTGGATGTAACCTAGACTCCTTGTCTAAACTCTTGTCCAAATATATACGATGCTCAATATTATATTATGGCTTCCGTAAAAGGTTTAAAATCCCAGTCACTGGCGTTCAATAGGAGCAATACTCAAAAAAATGCTTAAAAAACAGAAAGTGGCATGGAGAAAAAGGGTAAAAAAAAGGGAACGGGAAGGGTAGCTGAACCATTTAATACTGAACCAGTATTCAGGACATCATCAACAACTCCTTCATATCCGCCACCTTCCTGGAGAGCTGGAAGCACGCAGAGATCAGCGCCCTCCTGAAGAAACCCACCGCAGACCCCTCAGACCTCAAGAACTTCCGCCACATCTCGCTCCTCCCCTTCCCTGCAAAAGTCATCGAGAAAACCGTCAACAAACAGCTGACAGCCTCCTGGAGATGAACAGCTCCCTCGACCCATGGCAGTCTGGATTCCGAGCGAACCACAGCACCGAGACCGCCCTCATCGCGGCCACCGACGACATCCGGACCCTGCTGGACAACGGAGAAACCACCGCCCTCATTCTGCTCGACCTTTCGGCTGCGTTCGACACGGTCTGCCACTGCCTCCTTTCTCTCTGACAGAACCCAAAGAGTCCATCTCCCGCCCTTCCTTGCAGAAGCCACCAAGATCATCTGCGGCGTACCTCAAGGCTCCTCGCTCAGCCCCACCCTCTTCAACGTCGACATGAGCCCCCTCGCAGCCATCGCACGCAAGCACAACCTCAACATCATCTCTTACGCCTACGATACCCAACTGATCCTCTCCTTCACCAATGACCCCACCTCCGCCAGAGCCAGCTTCCAGGACTGAATGAAAGACATCGCAGACTGGATGAAGCTCAGCCGCCTGAAACTGAACTCAGACAAGATGGAAGTCCTCATCCTCGGCCCATCCATCTCCGCCTGGGATGACTCCTGGTGGCCCCCTGCTCTGGGCCCCCCACCCAAGCCCACGGACCACGCACTCAACCTGGGCTTCATCCTTGACTCCTCCCTCACGATGGCCAAGCAAGTTAACGCCGTTACCTCCTCCTGCTTCAACACTCTCCGCATGCTCCGTAAGATCTTCCGCTGGGTCCCCACTGGAACCAGGAAAACAGTCACCCAGGCCTTCGTCACCAGCCGTCTAGACTACGGGAACGCCCTCTACGCTGGGACCACCGCCAAACTACAGAAAAGACTCCAGCGCATCCAGAACACCTCAGCACTACTCGTCTTGGACATCCCCTGACACAGCCCCATCTCCGCCCACCTGAGGGACCTGCACTGGCTCCCCATCAGCAAAAGGATCACGTTCAGACTCCTCACCCATGCACACAAGGCTCTCCACGACTTGGGCCCCGAATACCTTAACAACCACCTCACGTTCTACACGCCAACCCGCCAGCTCCGCTCCGCCAGCCTCGCCCTCGCCACCATCCCACGGATCCGCAAAACCACCACCAGTGGAAGTTCCTTTACCTACCTTATGGCCAAGACCTGGAACACCCACCCACCTACGACTCACCCAGGACCATCTCTCCTTCAGGAAGCAACTCAAGACCTGGCTTTTCAAGCAGTAGCAGCCCCCTTCCCCCCAGCACCTTGAGACTCTAGCGGGTGAGTAGCGCGCTTTACAAATACTCTTGATTGATTGAGTTGAAAATTTGTTTGCTCCCATCTGGACATTGTAGCTAACAATTCAGGCTGATACAAAATATTTTCAACCAAACTGCCTGTTCTTCCGCTGTGCATCTTCTGCATCCAAGGCTCTGAGACTCCTGAAAAGGACAGAAAGAGAGAAGGGACATTACATTTAGGTATTTCGTCCCTGCGCATCACAGAAGCCTCCTGCAACAAGATAAACAGCAACGCCAAGGTAATCAGCATTTATTTTTTAACGCGCTCTACAATACAGAGACTGAGTGATATTAGGACTGCTAAAGCGCTCAAGACATCATTTCATTCTCTAAGACTTATTGTTAGACTTGGCATCTTTGACGTGGTTTCCCCTGAATTTTTGCCTCTTCCTACTGTATTTTTGATGCTGTACTGGATTTCGTTTTTGATGGCTTAGATGCTTTGGGCACTTTGCCACTGCTGATCAGTGCCAAAGTGCAAGTGCTCAGTGTAAATTGTTATTACAATTGGTTCTCCCTGATTGGCATATTTGATTTACTGTTAAGTGCTTAGTAAAGTGCACTGAGTATGCCAGGGCCTGGAAATCAAATGCTGCTGGTGGGCCTGCAGCACTGATTATGCCACCCACATGAGTAGCCCTGAAAAGTTATCTCAGACCTGCGACTGCAGTATCTGTGAACAGTTTTGAACAGCCATGTTGACCTGGCAAGTGCACTTGCCAGGCCCAAACCTTCCCTATTCTTACATGTAAGACACCCCTCGGGTAGGCCCAATGTACCCTCATGGGCAGGGTGCAGTGTATGTGAAAGGTAGGATGTGTAATGGTGTTCATGACATTTAGAGGGTTTTATAAAGAGTACATATGATCCAGGGGTATCAGAGCGCTGTACATAGGGTTGAATGAACAAGATGAAAGGTATACACGGATACATCAAAAGTAAAGATATCACATTAGACAACTGTCAGTCTATTAGTATTCCATTAGTCTGCATTGTTCTAGCAACTTCATGGTGAGTATTTGCTGCTGCTCTGAAACTATTCAGATACAGGTACTCAGAGGAGTAAAGTTTTCGAGGGTTCTCCTGTAAAGGACGCGCTTCTGACCAATCTAGAAATTGCTGCCATTATGACGTCCCTTGTGCCCTGGCTCTCTGAAAGTCTGTGCAATGAATCCATTAATTGGGATCTTTTTTACCTCTTTTTTGAAAAAGTGGGTTGTAAGGGTTTGAGTGATAAGATAAGATGGGTGATAAGGAGGTCCAGATCCTGGCGCCGCCCTGGAGAAGGATCGTGTGTTAGTTTTTTGTTTACTGAATCTAGGAGGTTCAAGTCTGAGAGAGTTAGCACTTCTTGTAGAGTTATAATCTAGGACTCTGATCGATACTGTGACCTTATGCCCCTATTCGGCTATAAATCCATTTATTCCCTATATTGGCATAACCGTTCAAGTGCAATATTCAGAAACTCGTCTCTGGCCTCACACGAACAGAGCCACATTTCAGAATCGCTTTCTCTGCCACTTCCTTTGCAACCAATTAGTGCAATGACATAGCAGAAGTTACTATCTAAGATTCCTAGATTAACACTCCGAGTTCTTCAACAAGATAAAAACTCAGCAACCTGGAAATTCCCGCTTGCTATGTTTTGATTAGTAATAGAACT
Source organism: Lissotriton vulgaris (assembly GCF_964263255.1). NCBI lineage: Eukaryota > Metazoa > Chordata > Amphibia > Caudata > Salamandridae > Lissotriton > Lissotriton vulgaris. The sequence goes on along the minus strand of NC_141685.1, from coordinate 1,935,773,044 downwards.
CTAATGAGCACTGATAGACGATCACTTCCTAGTGACATCTTTATTGACGTCTTATGTCCAAATACTTACGTCAAACAAGGCACCTTTCAGGTATAAATATTACCAACGTTGCCTTAAGCAAGCGCTGTCTCGCAGCTGCTGAAGTTGCTGTTATGCTGATGATACCATAGCTGCTATCGCTACTGCTATCGCTGCTAACTAGCGAACGATGGTGTGGTGAACCTAGGAGCTGAACAGCCGTCCCCTGCAAGAGCCCAGCAGATGCAAGCTGCCCACGGACGCTGCCCCTCCTCCTCTTCCTCGACGCGCTGAGAGAGACGCTGTCTTTTCTCCTGCAGAGAAATCCAGCTCCGGCGTTTCTAGTCTACCCTTGCGGGTGACTGGGATATCGACCCCCTGAAGGAGATACCAGACCTCCATCATTCTATTCCAGAGGTATGGTGTTGACTAAACCCTTAGAGAGAATTCTTGAAGCAAACCTTGGCAAAACTAACTTAACTTAAAGCTACTTACTTACTCCCCTCCCAAGTATTAGGCTTAGGTCAGGTACACTGGGGTAAGCATAGTTAGAAGCACCAGTTGAGTATTTTAGCCTAATGTATATATGAATGTATATATGTTTTATTCATTTTAAACCATTGTATGGCTAAGAAACCATATCAATGCTTTTACAGTATTATTTCGCAATACTCATCTTACTGTACGTACTTTTTATAATAACAAGTCTTGCAATTGTGGCAATTCATTTCTCTTGTACGAGAAGAAAGACTGTTCAATAAATGTTACCCTTTATTGAAAACGCCCGTCTCTCTATTCTCTACATATTGTGAAAGTAAACTGCACAACCACTGACTGAGTAAAATAACTGTCTATTGTTTCACACGACCCTAGAGATTGACTCTTGATCTGAGGAGCAAAGTTGTCATGTTGCACGGTTGTTGGAAAACTGAATCCCTTTTTGGCTGTCCCACGGAAGCTGATCACTTCCTATTCAGTCAAGAAAGTTTCCAGTGACCTCTGAGCTAGTTGGTAACAAACCCAATTAAGTTTAGCATAGTCAGTGGAGGCCTGGAAGATCTGCACTTCTACGTCGATACTACTGTTTATGTTATTCCAAGGCGCAGGGCCTATTGGGAAAATAGGAACTACACTACATGGCGCCCAACGTTTGGTAAGGCGATAAACTAACGCAGGACGTTAGAGTAACTTAGTCGTGCATTTTTCACACAGACCCCTTTCTCCCGTAAATACTCCAATAGACGTCTGGAGTGGGTGAAAGGTTAAAATCCGCCCAAACTCAGTAGGAAGAGATTCCTATGTAAAGCTCTGGTTTATTCAACGATGAAGGATACAGTGTTCCAAAATATTGTGCACCTAATCTTTGTCTCCTTGGAGACCTGCTCCGCAAACCCTGCATTTATAAAATGTCAGACTTAGAAAACGGAACCACTGGGGCCGCAGCAGATGCGACTCAGCAGGGTCCCGACACTACTACTGAACCTGGTGCAATAATCATCCAGGCACATTTAACAAAATCTATAACTTTAAAACTTATAGAAAACGGACTGACACCACAAGGTGGTACAGTAATTTTCGTGATAGAGGCACACGAATATCGGCAGACAGAGGTATTCTATTCATGGATAAAATTTCCAGCGGCAAACGCTAGAACAAAAGAGTTTCACTATTACAAAATAGAGGATCCGCCGGATGAGTACGCTCCTTTCGAGGAGACTGAAATCCCACTAAAATTCCAAGAGCACCTGCTCTGGTTTAATGGCGCCCTAAAACATAATGATCATATTACCAGGCTCGGTCCACTAGGTAGACCAGGAGCAACGTGGCCGGTTCTAGCCAGCTACACACCACATCCGGACATTGCAAAAATGTCTAGAGAAGAGCTGTTAGTATAGCTAAAAACATTAATTAAAATACGTAGGCAATTAGTCCAATATGTAATGCGGACTGCAACAGTCCAACCAGCTGTTAATGTACCACAGCTGACCCCTCATCAGGAGAACACTAATAAAATTACACCACAGAACATACAGTCATGTCTTGGTAAAACACCCGTAAAATGGGAACAAATTCCTTTCTGGTTAGCACAAAAAATCACTCAAATAGAGGCAGTATTTCCGGATACTACCCCTATTGAGAAACACAGAATCTTGACAATCTGCCTTCCTATGGGAATCGCACCACACGTGGAGGACTGTGACACTTGGGGTACAGTCTTTGCTTCCATTTACACAAAAACACATGGTGTTCCGTCTATGGCGGTAATACCAGATGTACTACGACAGATTCAAAATGAATACGGTCCTGAACCTGCTTTAACTCTTGGTATGAAATTACTGAAAGACTTCAAGCAGGTCTCGGCTATATTATTAGCCAATATAAAAGGAGAAGCAGCATCTGTGGCGATCCGCCAGAAGTTGAAGGAAACAGATATAACAGATCAGCCAGTTGAGCTTGCCAGAATCATAGAGAAATGCTATGAAGAAATAGGTAGAGACAGCTTGGGTGGGAAACCAGTAAAGCCCCAACTGCTCGAATATCCTGAAAAATTATTTATTAAAAATAATTCAAACACTCCTAAAAAGAGCTGGGATGGAAATAAATAATCCACTCCCAAGGAAAAAGTTTTCCAGTCCAGAGGAAGGTCTCCTCGGCTGAGGGAAAGAACTCCGACTCGAGAACACTAGTCTCCCCAGAGGGAGTCCTCTGAGAAAAGATACAACCTTAGAAATATGGATAATTTGAAAAAGCCTGATAGATATTGATACACGTCCCTCTCGATCTTTTTCGCAGAAATCGGAAAGAAGAGGACGGTCAGACCCAGGAGAGCACACCAAGTCCAAAGACAAGGAACCTGCTCAGAGTAAAAAATCTCAATTTCCAAAAAAGAAGGTAGCCAGTATTAGAGTAATCAACCATGCCGAGAATACTGAGGACACAGTTGAAAAACGGGGAGTGGGCACAGACAATGTTAGACAGTGCAGCAGAAATCACTATAGCCCGCAAGATCTTGATGAGTCATCTGGAGACAGTGGACACGAATGAATACATTCAGGTTGAAACTGCCGACACCAGACTTAGCGAGCCCCATAAAATATACGAAATAACATTGCGTATAGAGGGTGATAAGACTAGGAATATAAAGGGTCTATTTTGGGATAAACTCTCAAAAGGCTATGATATTCTGTTAGCTGAAAAAGATTGGACCCCAGAGTTTGTCAGGGAGTGCCCTCGTGGCGAAGAAATGATTATGCCTGCCTTCTCGAATCACATTCCGATTCACAAAAAATATACTTATGCAAGGAAATGGTCAGTAGCCCAGGCACCGGCATTATATAAAAATCATCTAGGATGGGATGAGGACTCACCTCCTCACAAAATCCAGTTAAAAAGTGAACCAACTGCCCAACGGCAGTATCCCATTAAGCAAGAAGCTAAAAAACAAGTCAGGGAGATCTTAGATCAACTTGAATACCAGGGGGTGATTGAAACATGCACCTCTCAAATGAACAATCCTTTGTTTCCTGTCTCCAAGCCAGACAATTCATATCGTCTAGTTTTGGACTACAGACACCTTAAAGCATGTTGCAAAACTTTTGCAGTACAAAACTCGCATAGTGCAGCACTAATGAACAACATAGTTAGGAAAAAATATAAAACGACATTAGACATATCTAATGGTTTCTTTTGTCAAAACATTGCTCCAGAAAGCAGATATTTGACCGCTTTCTCCGTAATGGGGTCTCAGAAAAATTTCTGTAGGCTCCTACAGGGGTTCAAGAACAGCCCAGGACTATTCTCAGCTAGAGTAACAGAGTTACTACAAATATATGATGATGAGGCATTATCTTACGTAGATGATATCTATCTCACAGATGACGACTTGGATACTCACTTGAAAAGAGTGAACACCATTATACTTGGATTCGCAGCAGAGGGTTACAAATTCAACTTTAAAAAGTCTCGAATTGCCCATCTGACAGTATTATTTTTAGGATACGAATTATCAAGTGAAGGAAAAAGCCTAGCGGACAACTTCTTAGAGAAGTGCGCTGTACTCCAAGCTCCAAAAACGCTGAAGAATTTACAATCCATACTAGGTTTTCTGAATTTCGGAAGAACATACATTCTAAATTACGCAGAGAGGGTTAAACCTCTCTACGAACTAATTAAACCTGATTTTAAACAAATCAATTGGACTCAAAAACACACAGAAATTTTGAGATCACTGCAAACAGACATGTTAGCAAAAACAAAGTTAGATACACATGACAACACACGCGATCTTGTAATCCGAGTCATCCCAGGAAGATGCGGATTCACGTACCTAACCTCTAATGAGGGAGAAAAGGTACCAATAGCTTACAAATCACATTTGTACACAAAGGCTGAAATAAAATTCAATTCAACGGAGAAAATTCTAACTGCGGTTCAGACTGCTGTAGCAAAAGAAAGGCCCCTAGCACAAGGTAAACGAATAATAATCGTAACACCTATACCGGCTTAAGAAGCGGTAACTAAAGCAAGCATTCCTAATGCTAAAGCCTTGCATCCGAGATGGATTCAGTGGGTTAATTCTCTTGCTGCAACAGACGTAGTTTACAAATTTGATCCTAACTTAAAAACACAGGAATTTTTACAATATGAATATGAATGTCCTCTGCCAATTGAAATCCTGCCTCTCGAAGAATACGGAAGTATTATATATACTGACGGATCAGCACAACCCGCAGTTAGGGGTAAACAAGCCTATAGTGCTGCGTGCGCGATTGTTAAAGGCCGTTGGCACAAAGGAAAATTTAGACCAATGGTCACTAAAACACAATCTCCAGGAGATTGCTCAGCTCAACGAGCTGAATTGGTAGCATTTAAGATAGCGCTAGAAAATACCGATCGCGAATTCCCCACACTAATAGTGTGCGATTCCTATTATTGCGTACAATCTTATAATGAATACTTGCAGAATTGGGTGGAAAATGGTTTCAAAGATGCAAAAGGTGGCACAATCAAGCATATAATGCTTTGGGAACAGGTAGTTCTTTTACAGAAAGAACTACAAAAGACTCACGTGATACAAACTCTGAGTCATCAACGTGATGGCGTTCACGTTGCAGGGAATTCATTGGCTGATGAAGCCGCGAAGGCAGCTGTGCAAACGGCTTCCGTAGCTGCGATAACTCGGTCACAAACAAAAATAGACAGCGATATTCTACAAGCTGTCAGTACGTCAGTAAAAGATGATAAGAAAACACTCCCAAAAGGCTTTCCAGAAAAGTACTTCTATTCAACAGATACGAATAATGTTCCTTTTGCTCGAATCCCTGGAGTGGGGGATAGGGTAATTCCAAACATGGAACACAGGTTAGGACTAATCAAAGCGGCACACGAAGGGCTTGCCTCTGCACACGCTGGTGTTTCCGCAACAATATCACTATTAAAACAGAGATATTGGTGGCCTCGCATGAGAATACAAACTAAAAAGTATGTATTAGAATGCGAAATATGCCAAAGGATAAAAGTATCAACAGTAAATCGACCAGCGCAGACACCCCTTCTCATCTCAGATAAACCATTTGCATGTGTTTACCTGGACCACTGTGGTCCCCTACAAAGGGACGGCAACTATAAATATATCTTGGTAGCAGTGGATTCCTGTACGAGGTTCATATGGATGTGGCCCCAGCACTTGGCTGACGCTAGAACGGTTATAAAAGATCTGCAAGTCTTTATCGGCACATACGCAATTGCCATGTTCCATTCTGACCAGGGTCCTGCTTTCAGCTCTCGAGCTTATAAGGAGGCCATGGCCAGCGTGGGAATTGGGTTGCGGTATTCTTGTCCGTCACACCCCGAAGGGAATAGTGTGGTAGAAAGAAAAAACCGGGACATAAAGCGATCTATAACAGCGAAGGTATTAGGTTCAGGCGCTGGGTGGGTCAAACATTTAATAAGTGTCCAAACGAGTCTTAATAACTTGCCAAGAAATTCTCTAAAAGGTTTCAGCCCATACGAACTATTGTTCGGAATTAGAATGAGAATTCAGGACTTATATAGTCAAGTATCAGTGGTACAAGATAAGAAAACAGACTTTGACATCAAAGATCGTTTGGCTGTTTTACAGGACTTGAATGAAACAAGAAAATCCTTAAGCAACATAAAGTTAAAGCAACAGCCAGCTACCACTGACGAGGCACCACAAGCAACAGCCCCAGCAAGGCCTGTCTGGATTCCAAAGATTGGGGATCTAGTCCGAGAAAAAATAGCGGTGAAGAAGGAATTTGGGCCTTCTTACAGAAAAGCAGTACCTGCCTTGGCAGTCACCGGAACAAGATCAGGGGTACTACCGCCCCTTGCTGGTAAAAAGGAGAACAGAGTTGTATCTATCGACCTGGTAAAACCACAAGCATGTGGCCTATAATCAACAGTAGGCCCAGTGGACTCCCGAGAAAACAACAGAATACCCAAACTTGCAACAATCCAAGAGGTTCAAACTGAAAGACTAATCACGTTTGATCAGCCTGCAGTGCACAGAGAAGGACTATGCAATAATGCCATGGAACTTGTGCCTCTTGAGACACAGATTGAAACAGTTCGTCAAGAAACACCGGTCTACAATAATGTGGCATCAGAAAGTGTTCCCGAAAGACAGATTGAAAGAACAATCCCAACAATTGACAGAACTGCCTCTGGTTATTTCATCGACTTCGACAACTTTTCCGAGGATCAAAGTAACCCCGAAGTGATGCCAGAAACAAAAATGACTTTTAAAGAAAAAGCAACGGAACTCTTTCATCAACTGAAGGAAATCTACCTTATTTCCCCTTGGTTAGAGTTCTGGTTCGGTCTAGGTGTATTTTTCCTCCTGCTTTGGCTCATCATGGTACTTTGTTTGGGAAAATTCATTGAGGGAAAATATAGTACAAAGGACACAGCAAGTCAGAACATCAACCTAGTCCTCAAACCACACAGATCATCCCACGTGAAGAAAAGAGAACTGTCAACAGTAAATGTCACAGCCATTCCAATACCCGGTGGGGTAGTATGGGAGAAAACTGACTATGAGATCTATGGTCCGGTCGAGATCCTGAAGTATCCTCATCAACTGAAGGTTTCCTTAAGTGACTTTGTAAAACCTAGTACATTCTCTGATGATTGGGACTTTAACAGTATTAATGACATGATGTCTGATTTAGTAATGTCAGCTAGATTCACAGAACATGATTATTTACAAGGTTTGTCTAGTTATGAACAGTTGTTCTGTTATACACATTATGGCGATCATTATTTGCATAAATCTGCACAGCCTAGAAATGTTTTTAAGTATAATCAATGGGAACATTGTGCTACACCACCTAAAAGCAGTTCTAAAACATTCTTAGAGAAATTCAAGTACTTCTCAGGGTTTAACACCAGTGATGCAGAAACGTTTTATTACAAACTGTTAGATAAAACAGGAATGAGAACAATGCTGACAAACACTAAATTAATATATTCAGAAGCATTTTATGAAAAAATGATGACATTCGGTTTTGATTATTGGAAAAATAACATTGAAACAAAAACCATTTGGGGTACGAAAGATTGGCAGGTACAAGGCCTAGAAGCACTATTCAGAACCTGCATGATACCAGAACAAATGATGTTTTTAAATGACACAATTCACCAAACATCCTGTCTTGGCCTAGCTAAGATCAAAGACCTAAACAAACCGTCTATTCCAAAACCAATACCTGAAAATGCAACAACAGATATTGAGATAGACGTAACTCAAATTTTACATTTTAACAGAACACATCCTGATTGGAAAAAGTGGTTAATCTGGCCTACTGACACAAACAACTGTCAAGATAGATTCCTGAACAAAACACAGGGGTTAGAAAATGACCAGACAAGACCCTAGATACTCCCTGAGACAACATCCAGGGATAGTAACAACATACAGTGTAGGGAAACTCTGCCTCGAATGGCTAGGATCATCCACACTGACTGAAATTAAGCAACACTTATCTTTACTTAAAGATGGTGCTGATTTGCGCGATTTTATTATGGGACCACGCAAACAGCGTCAAAAGCGTTTCATAGCGGCCAGCATCTATGCTGCGTACAACGAGGATTGGAAAGTCACACAAATTGAAACAGCAGAAAAAATACGAGAAATTGATCGTATTAATTTGGAAAAATCACTTTCTGTAGTGGACAATGGGTTAATGACTCTGTCCTCCAGAATATATTCGTTGGACAATATTGTATCCTCTGCCTTTGATATAATAGACAGAGACTTGCTAATGTTACAGCATGGCCAGTCACAATTACGTTCTATTGTACAATTAGGCTGGACGCTGCAAAATCTTCGTTCAGGCTATGTGCCTTGGCGTTTAATCAACACAACGTCATTATTTTCCAATTTTAACTTTACTGATAAACAAATCAGCTTGGCACAGAAAGGAGCAGACTATACAATCCTGAACATCGAAAAACTTGAGAGATTACCAATGACAATGTCAGAAAGTCCTGTCATTGAATGGATAATACACGGAATTATCACTATTCCGATAACAACTTTCCGATTTAAAAAGTGCCTTGAATACATACCTACTGGCAAGTATGAACGATTGGGTAAAGGATATGTTAAGTCAGCATGGAAATTACCATACACACATTCATGCTACAGTGACAGCGACAAAAATGTATTTCTTAGTGGTGAAAACTGTAAACGTTCACTAAGGGGTATACTTTTGTGCCAGGGTATTAATTTACACGGAACCTGTGAAGGTAATTCTAACAACCTTTCATGCCACCAGCTTGTCACACCTGCAACGCAGATAGAGCCCTTCTTTATGCAACTAGTGAATGGGAGTTACATTCTAAGAACAGATCACAGATGTTGTGGCCTTGTGCCAGGAAAAGCCTATCTCGTAAGCGTAACTTCCATGGTCAAATGCTGTATGCAAGCATTGTTCCCGAGCGGGCCTGGAGACATAGATACTCCCATCTGGCCTCGTCTGCATTTCTCTTCTATACGAATTGATACTTTAAGCAAAATGAAGTCTGTGCTTTTGCAGACAACAGTGCCGATCACGTCATCAAAAGAGACGTATGATCTCCTAGTTGCAAGGACAGCTACGGAGGTTCATGACCTTTTATCAACAAATTGCCCCGTGCATTTCGTAGAAATGTTGAGCCAACTCCTTAACATGTCTAGTGCCACAGGCATCCCAGGCATATTTAAGACGATTTTTACGGGACTGCTAACACCATTTCAAGAAATTCTGGGAATCGTTCCAAATTTTGTCCACTCTGTTTTTGGCGGCATACCCCTATTTTTGGGACTTGTAGCAGGCATTTTATTTTTGACCCTCCTGCTTCGTTATGGCAAGCCACAGCTCAGACATGACTCCTATGGGAATGGAAGACACAATCCTAGCAGTGCGCTACCGGGACAGAATAACTAGAGTCCTTGGATTGGCCAAGCTGTGAGATCTAAACATGACCTGGTTCCTTTCATTCAGACCGATATGGCAAAATTGCATCTTACCTGTACTACGATGTATGCTATGCGGAGATGAGTGTGTGTTGGACACCTGTCTTTCACTTCCATCAGCAGTACCAATGGATATCGATACTTTCCTAAGTCCGATAACGGCTCACGCATTGTGTTGTCCCCAGCGGCTACCAATCCTGATGACGGCATTCGTTGAGACTCCTGTGCTACGACTAGGTGGTAACAGTGGAGTGAGTGACAAAAGCAACATCACCCAGGTACGACCTTCTGTGAGCATTGCTGATCCAGCCTTTGATGACAGCAATCATTCTCACACCTGCCAAGTTACAGCACTATCGAATTTGGTCGAACTGTCACCTGATTTTGTAGACCAATTCTTTGAGAGCCTGTCTGATATGATGTTCTCACCCGAACAGAAACAATAACTTTAGAGAAGCATTCCGACACACAGCGTTCCCATGAACTCTGAATTCGGCCTTCAGTTTTGAACAACAAAAACTGCTAAAAGCGTTGGAACTCTGATTTCCCCGTTCAAGCAATAATTCTTTTGAATTGAACACTTTTTAATATTCACCTTTTCTGGCACGAAAAATTCTTTGCTTAAAGTAGACCTATTCATAGAGAACAGAAGCTTCTACTTCTATTTCTAGATACATCTAGAGACATGATAACTTTACGCCAGCCTCTAGCACATTTTACTGCAATGCATTTATATATGATGAAATGATCTCACCCTTCTTCTGTATTCAGAGATATTTCATGTGTAATTCTTTTTGCATAATCGTTCATTGATTTCATATGCTATAATTTTTGAATGATTTCTATGCTTCAAAAACGTACAGTACCTAAATTTTCACGTATTACAAATACGCCTATTTCAAATGCATATATGTATTTTGGGGTGGGCAATGTTACACATGCATCTTATTGCTCTAGTTTTAGTAATTTGATGGACATGAATTCGTGGAGTGGGTGTAGCGTTCTAATCTAGGACCCTGATCGATACTGTGACCTTATGCCCCTATTCGGCTAAAAATCCATTTATTCCCTATATTGGCATAACCGTTCAAGTGCAATATTCAGAAACTCGTCTCTGGCCTCACACGAACAGAGCCACATTTCAGAATCGCTTTCTCTGCCACTTCCTTTGCAACCAATTAGTGCAATGACATAGCAGAAGTTACTATCTAAGATTCCTAGATTAACACTCCGAGTTCTTCAACAAGATAAAAACTCAGCAACCTGGAAATTCCCGCTTGCTATGTTTTGATTAGTAATAGAACTCTAATGAGCACTGATAGACGATCACTTCCTAGTGACATCTTTATTGACGTCTTATGTCCAAAAACTTACGTCAAACAAGGCACCTTTCAGGTATAAATATTACCAACGTTGCCTTAAGCAAGCGCTGTCTCGCTGCTGCTGAAGTTTTATTTATGCTGATGATACCATAGCTGCTATCGCTACTGCTATCGCTGCTAACTAGCGAACGATGGTGTGGTGAACCTAGGAGCTGAACAGCCATCCCCTGCAAGAGCCCAGCAGATGCAAGCTGCCCACGGACGCTGCCCCTCCTCCTCTTCCTCGACGCGCTGAGAGAGACGCTGTCTTTTCTCCTGCAGAGAAATCCAGCTCCGGCGTTTCTAGTCTACCCTTGCGGGTGACTGGGATATCGACCCCCTGAAGGAGATACCAGACCTCCATCATTCTATTCCAGAGGTAGGGTGTTGACTAAACCCTTAGAGAGAATTCTTGAAGCAAACCTTGGCAAAACCAACTAAACTTAAAGCTACTTACTTACTCCCCTCCCAAGTATTAGGCTAAGGTCAGGTACACTGGGGTAGGCGTAGTTAGAAGCACCAGTTGAGTATTTAGCCTAATGTATATATGAATGTATATATGTTTTATTCATTTTAAACCATTGTATGGCTAAGAAACCATATCAATGCTTTTACAGTATTATTTCGCAATACTCATCTTACTGTACGTACTTTTTATAATAACAAGTCTTGCAATTGTGGCAATTCATTTCTCTTGTACGAGAAGAAAGACTGTTCAATAAATGTTACCCTTTATTGAAAACGCCCGTCTCTCTATTCTCTACATATTGTGAAAGTAAACTGCACAACCACTGACTGAGTAAAATAACTGTCTATTGTTTCACACGACCCTAGAGATTGACTCTTGATCTGAGGAGCAAAGTTGTCATGTTGCACGGTTGTTGGAAAACTGAATCCCTTCTTGGCTGTCCCAGGGAAGCTGATCACTTCCTATTCAGTCAAGAAAGTTTCCAGTGACCTCTGAGCTAGTTGGTAACAAACCCAATTAAGTTTAGCATAGTCAGTGGTGGCCTGGAAGATCCGCACTTCTACGTCGATACTACTGTTTATGTTATTCCAATGCGCAGGGCCTATTGGGAAAATAGGAACTACACTACATTCTGAGGTAGTGGCTGCCACCGGAGTTTCAAATCTTTTCTGCTAGGTAACTTGGTTCTTTAAAAAGTAATGCTTCGTGTGTGGGTTAGGCAATTTTCAGTTGAGTTCTTGCCTCAAGGAGAAGACAGCTTAGAAACCTAAGCGATGGGGTGATGTGGTCAAAGCATCTAGTTCTTGTTACCAGTCTCGCTGCGGCATTAAGAGTCATTTTGAGTCGAGCTGTTCTCCCTTTGGGTAGCCCTGACATGGTCGCCGAGCCATATTCTAGTCAGGAGACCACAATTGCTTGTACTGCTTGTTTGAAGTCTGAAGGTGGAAGAAATTGTTTCAATTTCTTCAGTATTCTGAGTTGGAATGCTGCACTGCTTGTGGTAGCACTTATGTGAGTGCTCATATTTAGAATCTTGTCCAGTGTCATCCAAGGGATTTTGTGGAAGCAATGATGGTAGGTTTGCCATTGAGTGGCTATTGAGTGCATCTAGGTGCTTGAGCCAATCTTGGATGAGTGAGGAGCTGTTTTGGGGGAAGAAAAGAAGGAGTTCGGTTTTCAGGGGTTCAGATTGCGATACAAACTATTCCCATGTTATCAAATAGGTACATTTGTAAAAATCGCCTACCTTCCAAAACCCTATATCGTTATAGGACTGCAGTCCCCTTTGAGAAACCTGGAGACCCCATATCTCACAGTGTATGCATGGCATGCTGGAACATTATAGGTTTTATAGAACCGCTGAATACATATTGCAATTAAATTTACGACCTTATATCTTGATTTCTTGGGTAGTTTCGTAGTGCACAGAAATGCTTGTAACTTAACTGCGCTTTCTGTTAACTTAAGATTTATTATAAAATGATCAAATTTTGAGGAGGAGGCTACTAGTTGAGTTAGTAAACTGGCAGAAATGGCTTGATAATAGGTCGAAAAGTGGGGTAGTGCAAGCTCCCCCTGCTCTATTTCTAGTTGTAAAATGGATAGTTTAATTTGTGGTGTCTTTTTTGAACATATCAACTCACGGATGACTTTATCAACTTCATTAAAGTATGAAATAATTGACACTTTTAGAGAAAGATTTAGAAACCAAAATATCAACAGAGAAAGTATAGACATTTTTACAAGGGAAACTCGGTATACAGTGGACAAAGGTAATAAGGACCATCTATCTAAAAGGTTTTTTATTTTAGAGAGCGTATTCCCATAGTTTAGCTGGAACAGTTGAGAAAAATCAGCTGTAACATATAAGCCTCAGTATCTTATAGGTCTTGATGGCAAGATTTTTAGCCCGCCCGGAAGCTGAGTCCCCACCGAGTTAAACAAAAGGAGCTCTGTTTTGGCCCCGTTGACTTTATACCCACCCAACGGTGTAAATGTCTGGATGTCCCACAGTTCTGCCCGAATGTTTGACTTATCTGGTTTCAGATATAAAATCATGTCATCGGCAAACAGCTTAATTTTGATCATTCCTGTTAGTGGGGCCAAGATTGATGTATTAGCATGGATCTTTACACCAACGGCTCGATAAAAAGAGAGAATAAAAGGGGAGACAGGTGTCAGCCCTGCCTGGAACCATGCCTGAACACCACCTCACCCGCCTGCTCGGTATTTCTAATAATCTTTGCGACTGCCCTAATATAGATAACTCTTAACATCTCTATCAGGCGGGGTGGAAAAATAAAACTTCCCTAGAAATAAAAAAAGGGCCTTCCAATTCCCAAGATTGAATGCTTTTTCCTCACCCATCATTAAAACAGTCGCTTTATCCTTTTTGGCTGAGAAATAGTCAATCGCTTGTATCACAAAAAAGGTATTAGCGACCATCAACCTCCAGGGCAAAAACTCTGCTTGGTCTGCATGGACCACCTGCTGTGTGCATCCAGAGATCCTATTCGACCACCTTTTCATAAAGAGCTTATATTCTACATTTAATAAATGTTTTGGGTGATAGGAGCTCGGGCCATTTGGATCCTTATCCTTCTTCAAGATAGTAATCACAACTGATTCCTTAAATCTATCAGAAATGGGAATCCCATCCATGATCTGATTATACTGGGATATTAGAAAGGGAGAGAGCTCTTCTAAAAACAACGTATAAACTTCAACTGGGAGTCCGTCATTGCCACTTGCCTTAGCGCTAGCCATTCCTTTTACAATTTCAATCAGCTCTGAAAATTCAATAGGTTTGTTCAGAGTCGCACTATCATCCTTGGTGATCATAGGTAGCTGGACTGCAGTGGAATAGTTCTCAAGATCCTGAATGTTAACTATCTGGGTCTCAGCAAAGATTTGCTAAAAGTGAGAAACAAAAACGTCGGCAATTCTGTTTTTCTTGCTAACTAAACTCATGGTATTGGGGTCTCTTATCTGTGAAATTAATTGCCTGCTCTGCTGTGTTTTGGTGGACCAGGCTACAAATGTACCCATCTGCTGGCTTTCTTCGTATACCTTCTGTTGAAATGCATTGCTTACTTCGATAATAAAAAAGTTTTTCAAGGCCTCTTTTGCCCTTAATAGTTTTTGCTGCAGCACCTTCTCCTCTGGATCTCCTAGAGGCCTGGAAGTAAGATCTACCCTAGCTCGATCTACAGCTTTCTAAAGCCCTTCAATCTTCCATTGCCTCAGTTTATGAAGATTCACTTTATATGCAATCACCTGCCCTCGAAAAGAGGCCTTGAAAGCTACCCAGACCATAAAAGCTGATGCTGTATTAACATTCTCTTTAAAGAACCACACAATAATCTCACGAGTTTCAGAGATCCAAATTGTGTCCGAGAGCAATGTCAAAGAACCACCTAGTATTGTATTTTTGGGGAGTGCCTAAATATATCACCAGAGAAACTAACAAATGATCTGAGAGTTGACTAAAATTTAAGATTCCTCTCTCACAAGTTGCTTGCTTATCAAGAAAAAGTCCAATTGAGAGGCTGTTTTAAATCTTTCAGAATAGCATGTAAACGCAGGAGAACCTGGATGGTCTACCCACCAAGAATCTAATAGGGCATAATCTTCTTTAATGATTTTTAATAATTTAGCAGTCTTTGGTTTTAGTTGCTGTTTACCAGTATTTGAAGTGTCTAGACCTAAGTCTTGCATGAAATTAAAATCACCTCCCATAACTATAGGGCTATGAGCATTTATTAACACATCATATATCAAAAGGTTCAAAATAAGCTTTATTCGATATTCAACAGAGAAATATCATATAAGCGTACATTATTATCCGGTATTTTAAAAACAAGATCATAGAAAGAGAAAAACATAGAATTTCAATTTAAAATTCATCAATTACTTTAGGAATTAATAGAAACACACTGTTTAAGGAATCAATTAAAAACAGCATTTAAAAACATCATTTCATTACTCTGGGGCCCGGGTAAAAATCAAACAAGTCCCAAGTAGAAATAGGGCCATCTCCAGATTTTGGTTGGGAAAGTCTTAAATAGGGGACAATGTTCCTGTGTTTGAATCTGATTAATATAAGGTCTCCCAAAATGTTTTTAGGCAATCTGCCTAACCACCCCACCCTCCTGACGCTCAAAATTCCGCCATCTAAGGCGGGCGGCAGCGGTCTGTTGTTGTTAAGCCAAAAGATGGTCTTATTTAGCAGTTCCTTGCTTGTTTCGTGAGTGCCCTGACCAAGTTCAGGCACCCCGGAAAGAACGGCCACGTAGGGGGCGGCTTCAGGGGGTAAATTAATTTGTTGCCTTCTTACCTGAGAATATCTAGGGGCTTTAAAAGGGGCACTGGTAGGCTTAAGGGTGTTATTTCGGCCCCCTGGGAAGGGTATGCTCAGGGCAGATTCAATTGTACGTGCTTTCCTGTGTTCAATGGAAATAGGCATGTCAGGGTTTGTTGAGAGCGTGGAACATGGGGAAACAGCGGATTTAACAGTAGGTGGGTAAGACCTTTTTACTATTTGTTCAACGCTGGTCAACCTGTCTCCCAACTCCTTGATTTTTGTGACCAGGGGTAACAAAGCGGCATCCAACAAACGCTCGAATTGGGCCAATAGGGTCGATTGAAGGGGGGGAACAGGATTATTTAATGTAGTCCCTGCATTATATGGCATTAATATAGTTGGATTGGCAGGGAAGGATGAGGGGCTGCAACACATTAGATCGACATTTAATGGAGTTTCCTCATTGTTCAACAGGATCAAATCAGGGGATACAGGTACAGCCTGGGTGGTACAGTTTATGAGATCATAGGCTTTCCCCTCTCCGGGGGGGGGTTAATACATCAGGGACATAGTTTGTGCCGCACACGGCATTGAGCTCTTCCCACATAGACATCATGGGAGGACAACGTAGGGCCCGATTATGACACAGGACAATGGAGCATAGTTATGTATAGGGTATAATGACTCAGTACCTCTTATGTTGGGACCAAGTGGGGTGGACCGCCCCGTCCTCCTCAGGTCCTCTGAGGGCCAAAGAGGGCCCGCCCTTTGCCCGGGCTTAGCCCGGCTAGGTCCCGCGCGCGTCCCGCGAGGCGGGAGGGGCGGCTGCCTCTAATGCGCCTCCGGGCGCTGCTGGCTGATCCGGCGGTTCGGCGCCCCCGGTGGCAGAGAGGGGACGCCGGGAACTGTAGTCTTTTTTCCCTTTGCTCTCCCCGCGGCGACCGCGATGTCAGGAGCGGCGCCGGCGGGGGGGGGGGAGAGCGAGTGCAGCAGCGGGTGTGTCGAAATTGCGGAGCTGGTCCCCGGAGGTAAGTGCCTCTGTCAAGTGATGTCCCCCGCTCAGCAGCAGGGGCGGCTGCCTCTTATGCGCCTCCGGGCGCTGCTGGCTGATCCGGCGGTTCGGCGCCCCCGGTGGCAGAGAGGGGACGCCGGGAACTGTAGTCTTTTTTCCCTTTGCTCTCCCCGCGGCGACCGCGATGTCAGGAGCGGCGCCGGCGGGGGGGGGAGAGCGAGTGCAGCCGCGGGTGTGTCGAAATTGCGGAGCTGGTCCCCGGAGATAAGTGCCCCCGTCAAGTGATGTCCCCCCCATCATATATCTTTTTCAGGGCCTTAAGATCATCCAAAATTGGCCCATGGGTTCAAACTGGAATGGATTTAGGCCCGGATCTCTGTACTGGGGTGAATGTATGACATTGTTCTGCATTCTGTCCATCAACTGTTGTTTTTGCACTTGTTACCCTGAGTGGGACGGGTATGCTCAGACGTGAGTCCTGTGCTCTCCATGCCACTGGAATCAAGCTACCCTGACTGATGAGGGCTGAAAGCCCAAAACCGGTCTTAGGATGCTTGTTTCCAGTCCAGGGAGGAACTGGCTTGGCTGTTCAGACTGGACTTTTCCCATGGGGCACTGGGTCAAGACTAATTTGCATATGGCTGGGTTCAAACTTGAATGGCATGGTGAGCAAAAAACACAATGGATTTAGGCCCAGATCTCTGTACTGTGGTGAATTTTTTACATTGTTCTGCATTCTGTCCATCAACTGTTGTTTTTGAATTTAAGAGAGTAAGACATACCCTATTGACTGAGACCTCGATCCAAATCCACCTAGCTCCTTCATCCCGGATCACCTCTCTCACCTCCCAGTCTAGTGCAGATGAGAATAAAATACCCACCCCCGTACTGCACTATTAGCTGAAGCAAAGTAAGCTTGAGCATACATCCTGGGGAGTGATAAATTAAAGGAGTGGGACTTAAGCTGAGTCTCTTGCAAAAAGATCACCTTGGGGGAGAATGAGCCCAACCATTTTAACATTGCCCCTCTTTTCTGCACATTTAAAAAACAATTTACATTGAAGGTAATTATCTTTACAGGCTGAGACATTCTTCAGGATAAAACAGAGTGCCTTATCTCAACCAAAAATTACTTGTTACGCTCTACCCTACACAAAAACCGAGATCGAATAATTCCTTTGTTGGAGTTAGCTCTATTCCCTTGATGACCAATATACCACAGCTGTCCCCTTGACCTCTGTACTTTGATTTATTCCAATCCTGAATCTTGGCCGTTGCTGGCCTGCTGTTTTCCTGGCCTTTTTTATAATGCTTCAACCCACTACCCCTCAACCCCCTCCCATCCAAACCTACCTGAGGAAGTGGGCGGCCCTTACCTCCCCCCTTGGCCCACCCAGCACACAAAGGCACCTTGACCTGCACCTGGTTACACGTCTATCCACCCTCCCCCTCCGTTCTTATTGATCTGAGGCTACTGACATCCGGAGTACATACGTCATAAGAGCAATAAAAATAATAAATACAAGAGTTTGTGCTTAAAGTGTCCACACAGACCAAAAAGAGACCAACTATCTCTGGTTTTATTAGCCAAAGCTTAACCCCCCCCCCTAACATGGGAAAAATCAGCTCAACTCTCACACATGATGTGCTAGCAAGAAATGGAGTTTACAATTAAAAACCTTGCCTCGAGAATCTCTAAAAGCCCTAAAATTCCATCTGTTTCAAGGTACCAGATTCCTGTAAAAGAAGAGATTAAAACGATTCTCTTCTAATAAAACCTAGTAGCTACCATTAAAGACCCTAGAAGGGGAGAGCAGAGAGTAATGATAAAAGTGAACACAACACATAAAGTGCCAATCTACTATAAGGTACCAATCACCTAAAAAAGAAGAGATTAATAACAACTTTTCTCAATACAACATGGTAAATACGATTGTACCCGCAATGGGGGGGTGGGGGGGGGGGGTGGGGGGAGTATAAAGTGCACTAGTGAAAGTGAGCACAATGCATAAGGTGCAAAGTGCAATCTAACTTTCCCTGTAAAGGAAGAGATTAGTAGCAGCTTTACCCAATACAGCAGAATAATTACCATTAATCGCTTCCGAAAGGAAGAACAAAGTGCAATAGTGCAAATAGGGCGATGGTAAAAGTGAGCCCAGTGCATAAAGTGAAAAGTGCCTAAAGTGAGAAATGCAAGAAACAAACAGCTAGATGCATCAAGCGAAATACCGTTCACACTACCACTCTTGTGAGGCCACGCCCACCCCACCCCAGTCCCTATAAAAGTCGCGCTGATATAATAGCCGCGCACTAGTACTTCGTAAATCCTGAGGCACACCCGGGAGAAAAACGCTCGTAATTGTTTTTAAAAAGGAAAAATTTCTCACTGTATTTACTTGCTTTTAATTGCACTGCCACTCACTTTGGGCACTTCTCTTCTCTGAAATCCTCACCAACACCCCGCGCTGCGGATTTTAGCGCTGCCGTGGGCAGAGGAACTCTTCGTCGCCATTTTGCGCCAGACCACTGGCCACGCCCACTCTTGTGAGGCCACGCCCTCCCATACCCTTCTTCAATGTGCATTCCCCGGACGCGCAGCGGACAAGCGCAGCGGGCGCGCCGTCTGCGCGCCGAAGGCGTGCCAAAGGTAAGCCCGTCTGCACCCGTCCGCGACCGAACGGGGCATGGGGCATGTCACCCTGCCCATATTACCCAATACTCCTCTGCTGACCTGCTCGGCCTACATGCCCCCTGGCCTCTAGCCCCGATTGCCCGTTCGCAGCTTGAACATTTGGGCCTGGGACACGCTCGAGAAGACTTTCCTGAGCTTGACGCCTGCATGGCTTCTCCCCCCCTTCGGCCCATCTCTCACCCCCCCTCCCCGCCCCCCTCACATCACCCCCCAGCCTCGAGCTTAAAGTGGGCTACCTCAACACCCGCTCACTAGCAAAACATCAAACGGAAATTTATCACCTTCTAGAGACCGATAGTCCCGACATACTGTTTTTAACTGAAACCTGGCTGCATGATGGATCCTCCCCCGACATATTGGCCGCCATTCCGCCTGGCTATTACATCCTTCAAGCCAATAGGGCCTCCGGCAAACCCGGAGGGGGAGTGGCAGCCATCATTAGGCTTCCAATTAGATTTTCCATCCTCACCATACCTTGTATTCCTCAGGTCGACTGCCTAGCACTCAGACTGGAATCCTCAGTGTCACCCCTTATTTGTGTCTTAGTCTACCGCCCTCCTCAGTTCATGCCCGATTTTCCGTCTATGTTCGGAGATCTTTTATCCCAGGTAGTCATTAACAACTCTAAAATACTAGTCCTCGGAGACTTTAACTACTGGCCCCAGAATGAGAAGGAAAGTGCCTGTTCTGTGGCCTTCTCCGACCTGCTATACAGCCTGAATTGCGGTCAACATGTTAACACGACCTTGCATATGAAAGGCCACACACTGGACCAGGTCTGGACCTCCAACTTAGAGATCTCGGCTCCCTTCATACTGCCGTGCGTATGGTCTGACCACTCCCTTATTTCTTTTTCCCTTAAAGCTCCTATCTGCCCCAGCAGGCCCCTGGAAGCCAATTTCTCAGCCCGAAACTGGAATAAAGCTGACATCAGCCAATTCATCGACCTACTCAGCACCTCCCTTCCCCCTGACTCCGACTCAATAGACACTCAAGCTTCTAACTTAAGCCACTGGCTTGAGTCCGCCAGCGACGTGGTTGCCCCCCTCAAACGGGTTAAAATTAGACGCCCTCATGACGCTCAGAAATGGTTCACCGAGGACCTTAAAGTCTTAAAACTCGGACTCAGACAAGCCAAGCGCCGCTGGTGCAAAAATTACGCCCCGAAGCTAGGCTAGAGTTCTTAACCCTACTTAAAGGGTATAAGTCTTCCATTGCGCTAGCCAAAACCATGTACTTTTCCAACAAAATCGTGGAGTCAGCTAACAAAGCTAAAAACATCTTTTCGATTGCGGAGGAGCTATCGCACCTCGACAGGGTCTCCATCAAACCCCTCCCTTCTCAGGGGCTCTGTGACTCTCTCAATCACTTCTTCGTTGAGAAGATTGAGAAAATCAAAAACAGCATCTCGGTGCTGCCCCTATCTGACTCCTCTGGGTCCCCCATTAACCCCCACGCTGACCCTCTTAACCCCCACTCTCTCACTCAGATGCCCCTCATTTCAGAGGCGGACTTCCCCATCCTCCTAAGCAAAGTCACCTCAGGATCTCCCACTGACTGCTGTCCCCCCAAGATCCTATGCGAGGCCTTCACTGCCTGCCCTGCCCCCCCTTGGCACTTCTGAACAACTCCCTCACTTCTGGCCTAGTCCCTAGTACCTTCAAGGCAGCTGAGGTAGTGCCTATCTTAAAAAAACCAACAGCTGATCCCACGATCATGAGCAACTTTCGCCCCATCTCCCTCCTCCCTTACCTTAGCAAGGTGCTTGAGTCCCACGTCCCTAACATCCTAGCTCGTTTGTTGAGCAGTCTCACTTTCTTGACTCCCAACAGGCCGGGTTCAGACCCGCCCACTCTACAGAGATGGTCATACTCTCTGTTATCGAAAAACTACGCAGGGGAGCCGACTCTAACACCAGTCAGGCTCTGGTGCTCCTGGATCTGTCGGCCACTTTTGACACGGTCGACCATGTCATCTTGGTCGACCATGCCAGGCGGGCTGGAATTGGGGGCACTGCCCTTGACTGGGTCCGCTCGTTCCTCACCAGCCGCCAACAAGCGGTCCGGCTATCCCAGTTCTCTGCGGACAGGGTAGGGTTGACTTGCGGCGTGCCACAGGGCTCCTCTCTGTCCCCACTCCTTTTTAGCTTATACCTCACCCCTCTGATCAGTTCCCTCCGAGATAAGAATGTCACTGCGTTAGATTACGCTGGCGACATCCAGCTAGTCTTTAACATCGACTCCTTGGACCAGTCAGTCTCCGATTTTCAAGCCACCCTTTGCCACATCAGCAACTGGATGGGGGCAAATCATTTGAAACTCAACCCCGACAAGACCAAATTGGTTCTTGTCGGAGGGCCTTCCAATCCTTGGAACTCCAACTTCTGGCCCGCCAGCCTGGGCCTTCTCCCCGCCCAACTGACTCGGCCAAAAGTCAGGGGGTTATCATCAGCAAAGACCTCTCGATGAAACCCCAGATAAATGCCACCGTCTCTTCTTGCTTCTTCCAACTATGCAAAATCCGGAAAATCGCGCGTTTTCTCACCACCGAAGCTCTTACCTTGGCCCTCTTGGCGTTAGTCATCTCCAGAATTGGCTACGCCAACTCCTTGTACGTAGGCTGCCTTGTCTTTAAATCTCTGGCCGGCCTAGGTCCTACGTTCATCTCCTCCCTCATTCATCCCTATGTCCCCTCCCGCAATCTGCACTCGGCTCACCTGGCTCTACTCATAGTCCCTAGAGTCAAGCGTAAGAAATGAGGAGGCTTAAGATTCTCGTTTCTAGCTCCATCTCTCTGGAACGCCCTTCCCTTGGACATAAGGTCGGCTCCGCTCTACACCCACTTCAGATCCCTCCTTAAGACCCACCTATTTCGCTCTGCGTACAATTAAAATTAAAATATTCCCCTCTTCCCCGGTCCCTCTTACTCCCCTTCGTTTTCACTCGGCTATTGCTATCTTCTCCCCCGCACTGTCCAGGAAGCTGCCTTACTGTCCTTTTGCTTCAGCGCCAAGAAACTGTATAGTGTATGCTGCGCTTTATAAATGCCTTTCACATCACATCACATCGCAAAGAGGCAGATTCTCAAAGAAATCTCAAATTGAGATTTCTTAAATGGCAATGCATGAATTTAAAATAGCTAGCGATTTCGCTAATAGGGGTCGCTATTTACCGTGAAATCAAACTGCATGGTAAATATGGAAAACTGTGAAAAATGCACTAAAGTGCATCTTTCAAAGTTGTATGTTACACACACATGTCCTTGGGACATGTGTTTGAGCACTACCAGTGTCCAGGTCAATTTAAGGGGTGCAACAGAGTGCCCTTTGGACACCCGTCACCCTTGAAATTGCATTCTCAAATTGCGATTAGCTAATTGCTAATTGCAAATTCAGAATTCCTCCCCATTCATTCCTATGGGCCTCTTGTCCCATAGGAATTAATGAGATGTTGTTCCTTATTTGCAAATCGCACTCTGCGAGTCGCAGATAAGGAATATTTAGGAATTGCTAATATTTTAGCAAATCCTACATGCATCTGATTTTGCGAGTCCCTAAATGCGAATCCTTAAACTTCGAACGTTGATGCATCTAGCAGTTAGCCTGCTAACATTACATAAGATCATGTAAAGTCTGAGCTTAATATATTGCACTACATTTCAGCTTCATAAAACTAAGTTCAGTCCCAAAATTCCTCATCCGGTTGGGTTATCCCTCATTTCTCAAATTTTTCTGCTTGCCTGGAATATCTCTTGTAGTAGCTCTTGGGCTTCTTCACGAATAGAACAAAGATGGAAGTGTCCTCTCCATAAGACTTTCAGTTTGGATTGCTGAACGATAGAAACCTGCGCTCCTGCGCTCTTAAATCGACCCATCAAGCCCACGAAATGTCTCCGGCGACGTGCTGCAAACGCTGACATATCAGAGAACACTCTCACTTTGGTTCCTTCGGGTAGGACAATATCCCTTCTTTGAATTGCCTTAGTTAAGATAATCTCTTTGATATGATAGTCAGAAACATTCACAATCCTCATCCTAGGGTACTTAGCCCCTGAAACTTTCTGGGAAGGAACCCTGTGAGCCCTCATTATAGTAAGGCCCTCTGGTGCTTTCTCAAGTATATGATCTCTAATCAGCAACTCCATATAGGCCAAGGGGTTAGACTGATTATTGATGCGCTCTCCTCTGGCATCCCTGTGAAGTGCAAATTTGAACGTCTATCGTAGTTCTCCATCTCGTCCATCTTCAGTTGTGAAGCCTGCAGTTTTTTCTGTAGAGAGGCAATATCAGAATCAAAAGACAAGGAATGGTCCTCAATGTCTGATACACATTGCTCCAATTCTTTAATTCGCTCTGGTATTTGCTGAACCATATTCTTGATTGTATCCAATCTCTGAGGAAGTAAGGAAAGCTCTTGGGCTTGGGAGGTTTTGTATCTCCTTTAACTTTTGGGAGACATCTAGGGCCATGGATTCTGGGGAAGACCCTGGGGGGACCATCGCCTGGGGGAAGGAACCTGGGCATATCTGATTCATTGAAGTATTCGCCACCCCACTTTTCTTCTGCATGGCTGTTCCTCTCCTAGCCTTCTGGGTTAGTGCTGAAGGGCTGGGGACTGAAGCTCCTGCTCCTATTCCTGTCCCCCTCAGGATCATCTGTCGCATGCTTCACAGTCCAAACCCCAGAGTGAATATCTACTGACTCTTCACTGGACGCTGTTTAGATAAGCTAACTTTCCAGCGTTTTTTTTAAATTTGTATTTTTTTTTTCCCCCTCCATATATATAGGAGCTACTGCTTCACCATAACAAAGCCTCTCAGCTTGTACATGCAGAGGTCTCTGCTCCAGACCCCCAGATGGGGCAAATCCAAAAAACGACTTCCTGCTTCCAGAGGTAAGTCTCCTAAAACTTTCTGTGCCGCCCACCGCAGCTCTGTACCCCGCTTTACCTCTCACTTGTCAGCACACAGGTTCATGGAGCAGTTGTTTATCTTGTTGCTCATGACTTCACGGGGGCTGGAGGTGCAAAAAAACTCATGATTTTTACCCCCGAAGCCTCCTACAGGGATTTTTTCACAGGCCTGACAGTTCTACTGCTATGGATCCGCTGTGAACCTCCTCTCACGGGTTGCGGATAAAGTATGTCTCCCACTGCTCACCGCAAGCGCAACCCGGAAGCAGCCATCTGTGCGTCCGACTGCAGCAGGAAGGGGAGGAGTGACGTATCTCAGCAGCGCGGCATCGGGCTCGTTTGTATCGCAATCTGAACCCCAAAGTCAAGACCTGTGGTTAAGTTTTAGACAAATAACATGCTTTCTTAAAAACAACTTTAGAAATACAAAAAACGTCCCACAGGTTTACCACAAGGTGGGTAAGAAATGGAATAGTAATGTTTAGTACGTTTTGCAATGTTTAGCAATACCAATCACACAGGGGTAAAATACAAATCATAAACCAGGTAGTATACTCAGTAGACCACCAATAGTTGTAAGTTTTATGCCAATAAAGCACACAATTCGTCAGATGTAAAAAACAAATCAGAAGATAGTTTTTTGGAAAAAATATATATATTTTTGTCTGTTTATTCAAAAGAAAAACACATTATTAACACAATTGTAACAAATCATTAAAAAACATACATGTGGTATGTCAAACATTTCATAAAAAGCATTTAAAATCACATAACGTAAGCATCAAGTTAAAAAGTTCAAAGGAACAAGGGTCGACGCGGCGTTTCGGTTACAGGTAAACAATAGACAACCTTCTTCAGGACCAAGTTCTAGAAGGAAACACATAATTACTTTTTTTGCAAACCCAATTTTTCATGCAGGGCAATTTTCCAAAACAACATTATTACTAAGCTATAACATTTGACAATTGGTGCTGTTTTTACAATTAAAAAAATTGGGGGGGTAGGTGGTTGGTCATTTCGGTATTGCTAAAGTGCATCACGCGTTAGTACTAATACCATTTAGTGGGTCACTCTATTTGTCTATCATAGCAAAAGGGGAATCACTTATGTGGATATGTTTATTCATTTTTCTCCACTATAAGATTACCTCACATTATTGATATTGTTAGGAGTGCATCGAGTCTTATTGCTAGCACCACCTAGCAGGTCACAGTTCGTATATTTGGGAGGGATTCACTTACATGGGTATGTGGGTAGATTTTGTTCCTATTATCTCCACTCTGAAATTACCTTAATGGTTTTAGTGACCTCCAAATAAATCCAGGAAGGCCCAGGGCCGGTTCTATGATCCGGTAGTGAGCTGATATAGGTTCTCACTGTTGTCACAGATGTCGTAGTGGTGTCTATAAATGACGATAAAGTTTTACTTTAGTGATATTAGTGCTCTAAGCATATTGAGCCATAATGTAATAATGTGTCAGATCTCTGAATAGAAAATTACTACCTTGAGATTGATAAAAATGGAACTCGCTCTGGTAGTGGGAGCCACCGATATAAATCTTCTGTCTTGCTGTAAATAAATGCCCCTATTAGTTTATTGCAAATAAAGGAGTGATAGTCAACTGTCTACTGGTTTTTTAATTAAATAATTGTACTCACCCAGATTTGAATGACTGGCAGTTGTATATAATACACTTGCTTTTCAATTTGCTTGTGTATCAACTTTTAGCGTTCATTTCGTGGTGGGGGCTATCCTGCCACTGAGTCTATGGGGATTTAAACAATAAAAAATATTTTGTTGGGGTCCCAATCCATCTTACTGCATGCTTAATCTTTATATCAAACAGCCCTGTTAAGTGAATCTTAGTAATTGGGCTTGAGGTTTCTACTGCACAGATATAACTTGTTTTGTCAGTGTTGTCCCGCTTTTTTTATAGCCCTCGGTTCACTCTCTATGTTTTATGCACGTGGACAATTCTGTGCAGGCATCCACAACAACAGTGTGCTTGAACACTCAGTTGTAGACCTGGCCCTGGCGATAAACAGTATGTGAGCGCCATCAAGGTCTCGCCATTGTTTCCCTTGCGTTTATCTTTGTAGGCATAATTTTACTTAGTTAAAAACCATGCCGATTAAAATTAAGGTAGCGTTTTTCCTTGCCTTGAACGGTTCAAGCTTTGTCTCCTTACCCGAGGCTTTCAATTCGAATTGAAAGCCTCGGGTAAGGAGACAACGCTTGAACCGTTCACCGGTTCACTAGGCTTGCTAAGCTTGCGTAGGGTGCATTTTCACTCTAGCTAAAACGTTACTTTAATTTTACTTGGGATGGTTTTTAACGAAGTAGAAATATGCCAATAAGGATAAATGCAAGGGAAATAATGGCAAGGAAAAACGCTACCTTAATTTTAATCGGCATGGTTTTTAACTAAGTAAAATTATGCCTACAAAGATAAACGCAAGGGAAACAATGGCGAGACCTTGATGGCGCTCACATACTGTTTATCGCCAGGGCCAGGTCTACAACTGAGTGTTCAAGCACACTGTTGTTGTGGATGCCTGCACAGAATTGTCCACGTGCATAAAACATAGAGAGTGAACTGAGGGCTATAAAAAAAGCGGGACAACACTGACAAAACAAGTTATATCTGTGCAGTAGAAACCTCAAGCCCAATTACTAAGATTCACTTAACAGGGCTGTTTGATATAAAGATTAAGCATGCAGTAAGATGGATTGGGACCCCAACAAAATATTTTTTATTGTTTAAATCCCCATAGACTCAGTGGCAGGATAACCCCCACCACGAAATGAACGCTAAAAGTTGATACACAAGCAAATTGAAAAGCAAGTGTATTATATACAACTGCCAGTCATTCAAATCTGGGTGAGTACAATTATTTAATTAAAAAACCAGTAGACAGTTGACTATCACTCCTTTATTTGCAATAAACTAATAGGGGCATTTATTTACAGCAAGACAGAAGATTTATATCGGTGGCTCCCACTACCAGAGCGAGTTCCATTTTTATCAATCTCAAGGTAGTAATTTTCTATTCAGAGATCTGACACATTATTACATTATGGCTCAATATGCTTAGAGCACTAATATCACTAAAGTAAAACTTTATCGTCATTTATAGACACCACTACGACATCTGTGACAACAGTGAGAACCTATATCAGCTCACTACCGGATCATAGAACCGGCCCTGGGCCTTCCTGGATTTATTTGGAGGTCACTAAAACCATTAAGGTAATTTCAGAGTGGAGATAATAGGAACAAAATCTACCCACATACCCATATAAGTGAATCCCTCCCAAATATAGGAACTGTGACCTGCTAGGTGGTGCTAGCAATAAGACTCGATGCACTCCCAACAATATCAATAATGTGAGGTAATCTTATAGTGGAGAAAAATGAATAAACATATCCACATAAGTGATTCCCCTTTTGCTATGATAGACAAATAGAGTGACCCACTAAATGGTATTAGTACTAACGCGTGATGCACTTTAGCAATACCGAAATGACCAACCACCTACCCCTCCATTTTTTTAATTGTAAAAACAGCACCAATTGTCAAATGTTATAGCTTAGTAATAATGTTGTTTTGGAAAATTGCCCTGCATGAAAAATTGGGTTTGCAAAAAAAGTAATTATGTGTTTCCTTCTAGAACTTGGTCCTGAAGAAGGTTGTCTATTGTTTACCTGTAACCGAAACGCCGCGTCGACCCTTGTTCCTTTGAACTTTTTAACTTGATGCTTACGTTATGTGATTTTAAATGCTTTTTATGAAATGTTTGACATACCACATGTATGTTTTTTAATGATTTGTTACAATTGTGTTAATAATGTGTTTTTCTTTTGAATAAACAGACAAAAATATATATATTTTTTCCAAAAAACTATCTTCTGATTTGTTTTTTACATCTGACGAATTGTGTGCTTTATTGGCATAAAACTTACAACTATTGGTGGTCTACTGAGTATAATACCTGGTTTATGATTTGTATTTTACCCCTGTGTGATTGGTATTGCTAAACATTGCAAAACGTACTAAACATTACTATTCCATTTCTTACCCACCTTGTGGTAAACCTGTGGGACGTTTTTTGTATTTCTAAAGCTATCTCCCCTGTCCCAAAGTCGACAGTTAAGGGGGCCTCCTTGAAAGTTTTTTGATTTCTTAAAAACAACTACACTATGATTAGTGAGAGGGAGAGAACAATTCTAAAAGCATCCTACGAGAAGAATCTGAGTGGTGTTGGAAACTGGTATTGGTTACTGCATCAGAGCATGAACAAGAGGCTCATTGAAGAAATGCTCCCTAAAATTGCTTAGTAAACAAACTGTCGGTTTAACATCCAGGAATGTCAGTGAGTGTGTGAGTTTGGGAATAAAGGATTGAGGGTGGCCAACTTTAAAAGAATGTCCTTTCTGTTCAGAAGCTTGGTCAATTAGACTCCTCACAGATTGCACAAATGGTTCCCATCAATTCCTAAACAGTGCTTTAGATGCAGTTTGGCTGGGGCAGGAGACTGGATCCATATATTTTTTACATGGCATACATTTCAACACTTTTGGGAGGAGGTGTTTAGGTTCATTAGTCGTTACATGTTTCTGGTTATCCTACCCTCCATGCCACTGGTTTTATTTGGGTTTTCTCCCACAAACAGTCAGGTGCCAAAATATCAGCAATATATTGTTTTTTAACAATAGCGATAGCCAGATCCCTGGTGCTGCAAAATTGGAGATCACCGACTGTGCCTACAATGGGTCAGTGGCTCACTAAGCTGAATCGGACCTATCAATTTGAAGAGGCCTATGCAAAATGAGTAGGGTTGCTGTGTAGATTCAGGGCTACTTGGGAGGGATATATTTTTGTTACTTATGCAAATAAAAATATGCAATGTTGGCTATTTTCTATGGAATGAAATATTCGTTTTTTTTCTTTACTCTGTAATGATTTTTCATTTTTATTAACAATCAGATTGCTGCTAGTTTTGTTTAGTATTACTTATGAACCTATCTATCTTTATTGTAGGTAATTCATGTTTGGATATAGGTTATATATTATGTGAAATAAAATATGCATTTATGGTATTTATTGTCTAATGCATTATGAGATTGGTTATTATGAAATGTTTTACTTTTTCTCTTGTACCATGATTATTGTGTCTGTTTTTTCTGCCCAATCAAAATAAAAAATAAAAATGAAAAAAAAATGAATTCAGCTTGAGGTTGTTTTGAGAGAGCCAAGAATGGGTTTTGACTAAAGTGTTATTTAGTTGAATGACGTTGCATAGGTAGGATGTCTTTAAGTATAGGTGTGTGTCGGCTGCGTACATGTGGTATGCGATGTTCGATTGGTTGAGGATTTTAGTTAGTGGTTCCATATATAGGTTAAAGAGTGTGGGGGAGATAGTTGACCCTTGGGGGACTCCACACCTCACTGGTGAGGATTCAGAGAATGAGTTGCCTTGTTTGATGCATTGTGAGTAATTCTGTTGGAAAGAAGAGAACCAAGAAAGTACTTTCCCAGACAGCCTCATTTGGTATTCTAGTACTTTTAGTAGGGTGTTGTGGTTGACCGTGTCAAACGCTGATGAGAGGGCTAGGAGGATGAGTAAGCACGAGTCTTTGGTGTCTAGTATCTTCAGGGTGTTGTCCATTATGTGCACAATGGCTGATTCAGTACTGTGTCCTATTCTAAGTCCTGATTGACAATTTTTGAGAAGGTTGAATTGGTCAATGTGCTGGCTCAGTTGTTTGTGAGCACATTTCTCCAGCAATTTATCGAGAAAGGGGATATTTGACATCGGCCGATAGTTGCTCAGGATTGAAGGGTCAGCACCCACTTTTTTCAAGAGGGGTATCACTTGACCAGTCTTCAGGCATTCTGGCATCTTGCCTTGTTTTAGCAATGAGTTAACAATCTCTGTTGGTATAGGCGAGAAGATGTGACCTGGGGGCATATTAGCAAGAACCTTGTTAAAATTATCGCCGTTTAAGCGGCAGGAAACTGCTGCTAAAATGGCGATAATGGGCTTGCTAATATGCTTGATAGAATTCCAATAGAAGCCCAGGTTAGATGTGCAGGACACTGTTTGTGATTTGCATGACACACCGCCCAGCCTGCACCGCAACTCCGACGCCCTTTGATGCCTGCTGAAGCCTGCAGTTACGGGTATTCACAACGCCAGCACTCTCACCGACTCCATCTTCTCCAGGGCCTGCATCCTGTTATCACAGCATTGATAACCGCTGAGGGTTACTCCACAAACTCACCAACTTTGCACCGCCTCACCAGAGCTGACACCTCACCGCCGATGCAACCAACTTTCCCTGACCTTGATTCGACATGTCGTTTCCTAATGGACACGACTCCTCGCCTCCCCCGTGGCAGTCAGAGAGCCGGCCTCAACCGCAGCACTGATGCCTCACCTCCACGACGCTGTGCATCATCATAGACTTAGTTTCCAAGGTACTGTTTGTTTGGGAGTCCATGTGACTCCGTGCCCGATGCCACGCATATCGCGACTGCTGCT
This sequence comes from Lissotriton vulgaris, assembly GCF_964263255.1. Taxonomy (NCBI): domain Eukaryota; kingdom Metazoa; phylum Chordata; class Amphibia; order Caudata; family Salamandridae; genus Lissotriton; species Lissotriton vulgaris. The sequence goes on along the minus strand of NC_141685.1, from coordinate 1,935,742,251 downwards.
GTTCTTTGGATTTATTGCTGTCACGACATGGTAATTGCACTAGGCGAAGCTATTTGTTTTCTTGAAGCTTTATTTTGGAAATAACTTGTTTTAAGTGCTATTTATGTATGTTGGATTTTTATTGTTTTGGTCTTGTTGAGTTTAGATAAAGATACTTTATTTTTATTAACTAGTGTGGTGTTTATTTGTGGTGTATCACTGTATTACTGTGTGTTTTGAGTAAAAATAATTTACACATTGCCTTTGGGATAAGCCTGTCTTCTCATGCCAAGCTACCAAGGGGATGAGCAGGGATTATCTAAAGTGTGCATCCCCCTTAACCTGACTAGAAGCGAGGGTTCCTACTTGGACAAAGGTGCATACCTTAACCAATTAGAGTCCCCCAGTTCTAACACCGACCAACTAGGGAAGGAGACTACATTGTCTTGGTTAGGTCACATGGTTGTCATTGTTATCTTATAGCAGCCATGAGGATTTCATGTATGTTTCCCCAATGCACAGGACTAATTCATTATTTTTGCACTGTGACGGGGGTCTTCCTCACAAGATTCCAGCTGTGTAGAACATCATTTCTGGTCCAAAGAGCAGCAAGCACCGATGCCACTTTTTATTTCTTACTAATTTAGAATTGCGTGGCATAGTCATTAGCGGGTTCAGGACTGGAATTGGATTGAATGAAGAAAATTGGGAGGTGCAAGTCAGACTTTTAAAAACTTTATATTGGCCCCAATTTGTTCTAATCCTGCTACAGTGGTGCCATGTTCATGTGTGCATTTTTCTCTTGGCAGGTGTTTTTTCTTCTTATGTGTATGCATTACGGTCGATGGCACTGAGCAATGTCTGGGTTTTTAGCTACTCCTTTGTTCCACAAGCGGGGAAAACTCACCTGTAGGGTGATTCGCTTATAGTTATATTTATATAGTCCCTGCATAACGATGGTGTTCGTTTATTTCAGCTTGACAATGAGGTGTTTGTCAGCTCGTTGGTTTCTTTTGCTTTTCAGCATTTGTCCGTTGCAGGGGGAGGCAGTATCATCTGTAGCCCATGGTCAGTCTATTGAGCTGTACACTCATGATGGCAAGAAAACAGGTAAACAACATTTGCATCCAGCACCAAATCACACAGTGACTGGCATTTTGGACGTATAGTGAGTGTTATTCGTATCAGGCGGCTGAAAGAGCTTCCACTGCTGTTCAAGCCCTATGTTTGGGTACTCCACCTTATGGCCCGCGGGGTGGTGAGGGAAGGGCCTGGTCACCCAAGCAAATCTTGAAAAAAGGGTGTTGGTGGACCCTTGGCAAGGACACCTCTGGTATTGTTTTGTGGCCCATTGAACATCTGGATCTTGCTTCTCTGTAGGGGTACAGAATTATGAAATTTGAATTGGGATCTGGTTGTCAATGTGATTGATAGTGCTTGCTGGGTGTAGAAGACCTGCGTCTCCCTTAAAGTTTCGTACACTCTTTTACTTTCACGTTTGCACTGTAAATAGCTTTGCAAATCCTTTGTGATTTGAATTACATTCGGTGAAAGAAACAATCTTGCTATGGTGTTTCATTAATAAATCTGGTCCCATATGTTTTCCCTCATGCCACATACATAAACGTGGTCGATTCTTCCTTTATTGGGGTCCTTGGTCTGTCGCTGCTCGCACTCGCATGGTCCCACTCCTATTCTTCTGCTATTAATCTGCAAGATTTGGGGGCATATTAGCAAGGAACCTCGTTAAAATTATCGCCATTTTATCGGCAGGAAACTGCCGATAAAACGGCGATAATGGGCTTGCTAAAATGCGTTATAGAATTCCTATAGAATCCCAGGTTAGACGTGCAGAACATCTAATCTAGGATTCTATAGGAATTCTAAAACGCATATTAGCAAGCCCATTATGGCCGTTTTATCGGCAGTTTCCTGCCGATAAAACGGCGATAATTTTAACGAGGTCTCTTACTAATATGCCTAAAAGCCCCTTCTGTGAGAGTTGGAGGGGCCTTGATTGAGAGAGTGAGATTATACCAAATCCATCCCACACGCAGGCGGTGCGTTTCGAGCCGTAGACTTAACTTTGACAATGCCCCCCCCCCCCCCCCTTCACCCCAGACTGAAATCAGAGCCAGAGTAGAAAACACCATCCAAGTTCAAAGTTCATATTATTATTGACACGAGATATCGAAAGAATAGCCGAGGTTTCTGTAATGAAGAGCCAAGGGTGGACAGTATCAGATGGATGAAGACGAATCTGTTATTGCATACTATGGAGGGGCGCTATGCAGTGACCACGAGTTGTGTACCTATGCTGCCCCTGCCCTAATCCTCTCTCTAGATTGATGGGGGCAGGTCTGGGGATCACCCACCCCAGAGAATGATCACATTCCTTTACGGTTCTCACATTAATGCCTTTATTTTTATATACCGCGGTTGGGATTACAGCCTGAACGAATACAAACACAGCCAGCAGAGGACACTTTCCCTACCCCACACACCATCAGCTGAATGGCCTCTAGGCGCTAGGTTGTCAGTTCTTAATGAAGCTGATGGCCTAAAGCTTGCTGGACTCTCATGTCTGTGATGGTAGGCATCATAATGATGAAATACCTAAAACCACAATTTGCTCTCCGCAGTGCAAACTCGAACAATTTGATTAGTGCCACTTATGAGCATAGGGGACTATTCATGCAGGTGCACCAGAGACAGAGTCAAGCGACTGGCAGAGACTGCACACAGAGGCAAGAGACAGGCTAAGGCACTACAAGAGCACTGCAATGCGTTTACCTTATCCAAACTACTTTCCTAATGTTCTGTTGGGTGTTTGTATTTCCTCTAGCCTGAGGTTTTCCAGTTACTTGTCACCAGTGCCACAGAGGAAACCAGAGAGCTGCCCAAGACTCACACCTCTGTATCAGGTACGCAAAACTGTGCGGAGAGAGGGCTCTAACAAGAGAGAAGAGCACCAGCCACTTTTCTCTTCTCTTTTTGCCACCTGTGATGACCCACAAAGGGTCATCCGTACTCTGTAAGACCAAGAAGGGGAGGACAGAACGGACATTGCTGTAGGTTAGCTAGTTTTACCATTTTTAGGTCTTGCCTAGGCAGTGCATGCGCTGTCTCTTTGAGACTGCTGTATCAAGTGTATCAGGTTAGAGCACACCCATTGTTTCTGATTTGTTTCTGTGTGTGCCCTTCAAAAATACTTGCTGCTAGCCCTGTTACTTGTAGGGTCTCACATCTGGCAATTTATATGTTTCTGTGCACTATTTGATTCTTTTGCTTCAGCTCATGTTATAGGATTGTCACAAAACACGCTCAACCTACTCTGTAAGTCACCTCCTTATCTCGTTTCTTGTTTTCCTTCCCCCATTGTTGGCATCCTTGATATTTCCCATCCTCCACGTGGTCCCTCCTGCTCTGTCCTTGTTTTTAGGTCAAAGCCTGCGATGGCTGCGCATGCGCAGTCTAACTGGCGAGATCTAGTGAGATTGAGGGAGATTCACTAGCAGGCTTTAATCCCTGCCCCCCTTTCCCATAGGCTAAACGGTGGCCAGCCATTGGGAAAGAGCACTTTCTTTCAAAAAGTTTTCTCTTTGAGCAGTCCCACTTGGACTGGCTCACTTGGCTTCCTCCCGTCGAAAAAGGATCCTTATCTTTATGAGGCCATGTGTTTCAAACACATGGCCCCATAAAGATAAAGCTTTTGCAACTAGCTGAAATACCACCGTCTACAAAACGTACGAAGTTGACATCAGTTAAAGAGACTGTTTACTCGAACATGCTCCATTTCAAGTGTATTTAAGCGCATCCATTAGGACAAGATGCCTTAACTTTCATGACAGACTATCAGCGTAACAAACGAGAGTCCCTTCATTGTAAATTTGAGTGCAAATGTTCAAGCTACTTAGTATAGCTGTCTGCGTGCTTTTGTTTGTTTCCTAAATACCCCACATTCCATTTGGCAACAATGGCGGAATACGCTACACAACGATACGTTTGAGCCTCGCGTACCTGCTTCCTGTGGCTTGCTCCTCAGCTATTCCCAGAGGCGCCCGCCTCCCTCGTGGTTTCCTGGTGAACAGCAGACTTCCCGAGTTGTCGGCGAGGCTGAACCACTGTTCCGTTCCTGCTGAGCCAGCTTTTCCTTCGCTCCTTCTCGTGTTGCTGGTTCCGTCTCACACCTGCAACCCACCCCGCAGGCTTGGTATCAATGCCATGCAGGACTTGGAAACACGTCCGGGGCCGCCGTACTCCTTGCCGATGGGCTGCCGTTGACCGGCTCCGGCCACTTATAGCCGCCACCGCTCCTCGATCTGAGAGGCCTCCTGATGACGGATCCCTGCTTGGAGCCACTGACCTCCCTGTTCCTCCTGGTGATTCCTCAGCATTTTTATTTGATCCTCGCTGTTTCTTCCTGGCGACCACAGCTCCGTCTGGTCTCTCTCGGCGGCGATTGATCCCAGGCACCAGGTAACACGTATCTACACTTATTAAAAGCAATTCAGTGCATAATAAAATTCTAATTAAAAAGATATATAATAGTGCATAATAATACTTCATCCAAAAAACATAATCACAGTACTTAAGTAAACAGGGCCTTATAATGGTAAAGTACATACGTGCAATATAATAGATTTCAGTCAGGAGTATATAAAGCTTTAAGAAGTATTCAGAATTCTACTTGCATTCATATGTTACGGCTTCCAGATGTGAAATATCCTTTCTTCTCCTGATTGCCGTTTGTATAACAACAATAACTGTTTTGCAGATGTCATCGTTTACCAAGGGTACGGATATAATTAAAAACATGTTTATAAGAATACAATTTATTTGCTAAAAATAAAGGTCTTAAAAAAATTTCCTAAAATCCCGGTAAAAACTGCAAAACAGAATAAAGTGCAATGTAGACTGCAAGGACTTTCCATCACAGGGGCAATGTGGGAGATTATAGCTCCAATTTTCCATTCTAGGATAAGGAATCTGGTAATGTAAGGTACCCATCCTTAACCTTGTTAAATAATATCTATGCTGTAAGTTTATTACCGTACTAAGGTATGGTTACATACCCATCAAGAGCGGGCCTTCACAATAAGATCTAACACTTGGTTTCTGACCTAATCCCACATCTCTTGCAAGTTCCCTCAAATTTATTAGTCTCATCTTTAAATCCTGGTGATTCCTCAGCATGTTCCTTTGATCCTCGCTGTTACTTCCTGGCGACCACAGCTTTGTCTGGTCTCTCGCGGCGGCGATGGATCCCAGGCACCAGGTAACACGGATCTACTTGTCGCATATGGATGTCATTGAGAACGTTGCCTGCTTAAATAAACAGAATAATCCATGCTCTGTGTGCAGATAATGAATTATTAAGGTCTTTGCTTCTTGTATTGATCGTAGGTAGCTGGCATGTGTGCACCAGTGTGTCTCCGGCTGCATGTTATGCATGGGAAGGGGTGGGGAGCAGTGGTGCTTGAAGCAGTCTTGTCGCGCCGGGCGGGGCGGAAGAATGAGGGTCTCGCACTGCCACTACTCCTAAGGACACACAGAGAAACCTGTTTGATCTCAGTTTGGTAATAATTTATTTTCTACATTGTGGCGGCTTCTTTAAGCAAACATGCAAATGGGGAAGAATAGTGAAGAGTTAAGATACCTTAATGACATAGAAAACAGACTAGAACGAGCACTGTAACCTGTGTCACCGTTCCATAACCAGTATTTTATGTCACTGTGCTAAGTGTACAAGCACAAACTATACGATGGCGACGAGAGCTCTACTGGTCTGTGTCATCTGGACTGATACAAGTGGTAGAGGTAACAGCGTCAGACTTTCAGTCACTATTTTTTTATTTTAATTAAAATGCCAAAAGAGGCTGTCTTCTTTCTTTCTCCAGCAGACCTCCTACTGAGCATTTTCACTTCTTTTTCCCTCTGATAGTCCATTTTTGTAAACCAGGTTTATGAGTGTTTACGGTTGATTTTGGGTTGCCACCATGTGAGTCGCTATTGTATGCTGGTGGGCGGAGGAGGAATTGAGAAAAGGTGGGGGCTGTGGAGCCGCTATGTGGGACTGGGCGAGGGGGTGGGACTGCCACATCCGTTTGGGATCAAGTCGATGGGAGCCACAGCTTCTAACGGGGAAAGAACTAGACCACACCACAGCAGTTTGTTTGCTTGACCCTACTGTTCAAAAATGCATATGTGTGTGTGTCGCTCTGTGTGTGTGTGTGTGTGTGGCTGTGTGTGTGTGTGTGTGTGTGTGTGGCTGTGTGTGGCTCTGTGTGTATGTGCCTCTGTGTGTGGCTCTGTGTGAGTGTGGCTCTGTTGTTGTGTGGCTCTGAGTTTGGCTCTGTGTGTGTGTGTGTGCCTCTGTATATGTGTGTGTGTGTGGCTCTGTTTGTGTGTGGGTGTGTCCCTGTGTGTGCGTGGCTCTGTGTGTGTGTGTGTGCCTCTGTGTGTATGTGTGTGTGTGTGTAGCTCTGTGTGTGTGTGTGGCTGTGTGTGTGTGGCTTTGTGTGTGTGTGTGTGTGTGGCTCTGTGTGTTTGTGGCTCTGTGTGTGTGTGGCTGTGTGTGTGTGTGGCTCTGTGTGTGTGGCTCTGTGTGTGTGGCCCTGTGTGTGTGTGGCTCTGTGTGTGTGTGTGTCTCGCATTTGCGAGAGATTAAGCATTGGCATTGTAAATGACAATGCCATTTACTTATCTGTTTTCAAAACCAACCCATAAATAAAAAGTTTGTCATTTACAATGCCAATAGCTCTAACTTTTTCGAAGGCGAGACCAATTGCATTGTAAATGCTTTTTTTTTTTTGCAGTTTGTATATAACACGAACTCGACCCAAATGCATTGGAGCGCTTTACATGAGCACCAGTTACATTACACAAGAACACATTTATTCTTGATGGGCGTGGTGGGGCCGACGCAGAGACTTAAACCAGGACCCCCAGATCCAAAGTCAGCAGCCAGGGCCGTTCGGTCACATCCTCTACCCAAGTCCTTTCTTTATTTCCATACAATTTGGACTTGTTTCATGAGTGCTATTAATCGGAGGTGGGGGGCGATTTTAACTAATAATTTCGGAGTAAATTCTAGGTCAGTGCCATCGGGCATCAAAAACGAGCTGGACTTTTAAAATCTCATCACTACTACAGTTGATAACCTGAATTCTATCTGACTGTACAATGGCCCCTGGCGGAACTATGCCAAATTTGTGCACGTTAAAATAAGTCTGACTATCAAATGGAAGTGATTTTACTTTAGAGCGTATAGGTGCCACATGACATGCTCTCAGCAAGCATGGAAAAGAAATGCAAACTGTAGCTCATTAGAGACGAGGAGAGTTCACTCTGTGCCCAAAAAAATCTAACAAAATCAATAACATATATTTATTATCGGCTGTCTGACTTTAAACTATCCTCGGTTTGGAAACTACGGAGCATATTATCAACAGTTGTATCGCCACATTTCCGGCACTTATTGTCGGAAAATCTGCGATGGTACTATCGCGCAATCATCAAGGCGTCACTAACATGCATTAGAGCATGTTAGCTGTGGTTTTTGTAACACTTCTCATGTTAGCAATATACATCTCTAATGAGATGCAAAATAGGCGTTCCTACGAAAAACAACACGAAAAAAGTCGCAAACACGACATCGCAGTATTTACAATGCGGCCCCGGAACCGCGGAGCGATAAAAAAAGCAGCGGTAACCGCAGTTATCGCCGGATTCTTACGTCTGGTAAAAACTTGACTTTAGCATGTTTTGCATGGGAGGTGGATTCTCTGGTTAATTCCACACTACCCTATTAACAAGCTTTTCGTTAGCGCTGTGAAATCATTGCTGGATTTCACACGCTAATGATGATGACCACAGTCCATCGCTGGATTGTACATCGCCTGTTGGCAAAGCGCTATTAATACGCCGCAATCACAGCGATGTAATTCAGCGATATAGGGTGATAATGAAGAACGTGCTAAGCGTGATTTGCAATATTTATCACGTGTTCTTGGTAATATGTCTCTACCTTCCTTAATTCCCTACCCTCATAGGCATGGCTAATTTGTGTACTTCCTTCAGTAGTGGTCCATGAACCCTAAATTTGAATCTATGGGAAGAAACTGCCCTATTTGTTGGTAATAGGTGCAAAATTGCTCTGGGCATTCAATTGCTGCTGGGTGGTCAGTGTTAAGTCTGCACTGTGTCTCCCACATCTTCTCTAGCAACAGCAGCACTCCTGAATGTACTGCATCTTCCTCCGTGACTGTGGCCCCCAACACCTCCACCGCGTGTAGGCTAGAAAACGAGTACCTGGACCCGCTCTTGTAGGCTTATGGGTAACTGTTTTAACCCTGAAATCCTTTTGCTCATAAATTATTGCATCTTCTTAAAATTTTTTATTTGTCTGCCTGAAATTCTTAGTGAAGTTGGAGTCCGTCATGCTAGCATCCTAACAGAAAAGAGCGTTGCTTGTCTGTTACACATGGTCAGTGCTTTTGATATGTGCCTGTGCTCCTCTCTGTGGTGCTGGACGTTAGAGTGCCACCCGTTGAAAATGAGGGAAACCCATCTACCTTAAGTAACCTGCCCAAATCCCTGTGCTCTCCTCCTTTCATTCCAGGAATATATTCTACTTTTTCTATTAAGCAGAGTTAATACATTTGCAAATTGCAGCTTTAAACTGCCCCCCCCCTCCCACCCCAATGCTACCATAAGTTAGAAACCTATGCAACCACTGTTTTCAGAATGTTCTTTTTTTGGTATAGTGTGCACTTGTTTTTTAAATGAATATTCCACTGCAAACAAAAAAAGTATATAAAAAACATTGCCATTTACAACATCCCTAGCTCTGAACTTTCAAAAATGCGAGACCGATTGCACTGCAAATACTTGTTACTGCTTGCTTTCAACTCTATGAGCACTGCTTTGCAACCCTTGTGATTTAAATAGGGAATATTTACATTTCAAACATCCAAAGACTCGCCATTGAGGTTAAAGGTCACAGAATTCTACTTCTTGGGATTTCAGCTCAAGTTCAAAGTGTGCACACTCTTTTGTGATCCAGCAGTATTAAAACTGCTATCCTTTTTTCCCACCTGCAACACATAGAATATGTTTTCCATGGGCATTAAATAGCTGAAGAATTAAATGTATCTCTTCCCTTCTCATCGTCTCCTTCCCTGTGTCAAGCTAAACGCACAGAGTACAAAAACACCCATATCCTGCCCAAAGTATTCATCACAAATATGTTCATCAAAACTTTTTTAATTCTGATTCTGCTTCTATATAACCTACACACAACAGAGTCATGCAGTGAGACATGGCAAAGATCCCACCTTTATCCGATGCAGGAACTATTGACTGACTGTTGAACTTGGCCCCCTCTGCAGAACCACCCCCAAACATTTTGCCCTCACCCCTTTTGATTTGCTGAACTCGCTTTTGTTGGCTTTAGGACTGCGCATTTTACCACTGCTCACCAGTGCTAAAGTGTAAGTCAAACTCCTGTAAACATGGTAACATTGGTTTACACCCAATTAGCATGTTTAAATTACTTTGAAGTACAGAGTAAAGTGGTGTTACATGTACCCAGGGTCTGTAAAATAAATTGTACTAGTGGGCCTGAAGCCCTAATTGTGCCGTAAATCAATGGGAGGGAGAAGAAGGGAGTTGCGATTCATTCAGCTTCCTTATCCTAATATCCAAAATCAATAGAGAATGAATCACTTGACCTGAGTAACCAGGGCTAGCAACTTTGTAATAAGAAACCTTCAATCACGTTTAGCAAGGTCGTAAGGCGGTAAATCTTGGTTCTCACCCAAGTCTAAAAACGTGTACGCGTCATCATTGGGCTCCCTTTTGTAGTTCGCTTACCTCCACCAGGAGGAATACCACTGGTTATTGCAGTAGTGATTGAAGATACAGTGAATGTGCTCAAGTGAAGTGAAATTTTAAAAACTTGTATGTCCTTGACCAAAAGATTTTTAATGAGTCAGGAATCAAGTGCTAATAAAAACAAAGGGGTGCCTCTGTGGACGAGTTACTAGTCCTACGCAATACTAGTGTCCAGTGAATAGGTCGACATGTCTCAGCCCTGTGTGTACGCCTGGACGGTCGATGGGGCTTTCTCAGGACCTCAAAAGGAAGTGTGGAAGTATCCTGTGTATTACACAAGTACCTATTAGGAACTACACTGGTTCCATTCTGTGTGGAGAGTAATTTATTTCTTCAAGCTCGGCATTGCGGGCTTCATCAGGGGGCTGGTGGGCACTTTATACCTTCTGCTTTGTAGGGTGGCTGCGACTTGTGCTCACTCTTACCTCGGCGCCCGGGAATGCCCTAATTGTGCCATCAGCTTAAGTAGCTTTTTCAAACATGTCTCAGGTCTGCCACTGCAGCCTGTGTGTGCAGTTTATGGTTGAAATGCCATTGACACATATATGTGGCCAAAATTGAAGAGGACGCATTGTTTGCCTTGTGTTGCTTTTGTTTTGTCCTGAACTTCCTATTTTGTATAATGTGTTCCTCAGAAACTTTTTTACTACACGCTGTATTGTTTACCTTGTTGTTTGTGTACCGTGTTGAGTGCCATTGTCTTAAATGTCCTTGGATTTAATTATTTATCTTTTGTCAATACATTTTCTTCGAATTGCATTTACTTATACGGGTTACTCTATATCTGAATGTTTCTCTTTTTTTATGTTCATGATTCTTTTCCTTTGAATAATTAAATGTTTCTTATGTATTTATTGTGTATTTAAGTGTTAAACTTGAACCTTTGTTTGGATTCCAACATTTAGAAAGTTGGCATTGTTTTGCCCTAACCATTTGGCGCCTGCAGCCTGTTCCTGTGCACATAACTAGGTGTAGTTTGCAGTTGGTCTTTGTATATTCCTCCCAGACAGCCACACAATAGAGAGTCTGGGTGTTGACAGGATGGATCATACTGACTTGACGAACAGGGCGGAGCTGCCACCTGTCACACTTGCACTTCAGAGACACTGCCTCAGCTCACAAACAAAGGGCTTCACACTTGCTTATTGTTGCTACATACAGACTAGGACCAGGACAGGAAAGCAGTACATTCCAGAAGTTTCTTCCACTTCAAAGTGTGCACCAGATATAACTAGTGGACACTCAGACTCACTCTTCAGTACACTACCAGACCTGTGTATATAACAGAAGAAGGACTACCTTGCTGCCAGCAGACTCTCCTGCTGCTTGAGGCCTGCTTTGCTGTATGAGAAGTAAGACTGGACCTTCACCCTTCATCCCAGGCTACTTGAGTGACTCCAAGGGCTAGTTTTCTGGCCTCCCGTTCTGAGCTATAGGGACAGAACAAGCTCCAGGGGCTTCTCTGCAACTGCCCAGCTGACCTGCTGCACCGGACCTGCCTGAGCCCTGCTGGCCTCTGCTGAAGTGAGTGCCTGATCCCAAAGAGGTGCCTCCCAGATCCTGGACCCTTGCTGTGGCATCACTTGAGCTCCTTGTAGAAGAAAAGGGGAAATCCTGAAGTTTTGGGTCTTCAGGACTGTGAATGGGTCAGTTCATGGCAAGAACTTATCGCTTGCACCAACCGCCAATGAAGAGCTCTCGTGAACCTGACTCTTTGCGTGACAACCAGCAATGTGCGATCTGCACTTCGCGCTGCAGCATTGTCAGCCTGTGGTGACAGCCAATGTGATGTTACAGAACCGACCGTCCACAATGCCTGATAGGATCTTCATGGGACTGTCTGCAACGCCCAGCCTGCTCTTCTTGCTACAACGACAACCATCTACGATGCTCTCCCTGATTCTCGTGGCCTACTTCACCCCGAATGTAATTCTTCACACTGGATTTTAGAAGGTAGCTTTTTCAATCGGAGTACCCTGGTCCCTGTACCCAGCCCACGCTCCATTGCGGTCTGCTTGAACTTGTGACTTTCACCCAATCTCACATGACCATATAACCACCAGTGGCGCTTTTGCTTTTAGGTGCTATACTTAACTTAAATCTTTGAAATTGCATATCCCCTTGTTCTACTGATTAGATTTTTATCATTTTGGTGTCAAATAATTTATTACATTTTACTCTATTATTCTAAATTGGTGTCGGAATTTTGTTGTGTTTTTTTCTTTATTACCATTTGAGTGCTGCATAAATACTTTAAACCTAGCCTCTAAGTTAAGCCTGACTGCTTTTGTGCCAAGCTCCCAGAAAGTTAAGAACAGGTTTATTTAGTGACTTTTTGTGGTTCACCTTGATGAGGATTGTGGCTGTTGCTTCAGTAGGGTTTGACCCCTCCAAAATCAAGGACTTAATTTCTCGCATTGACTCTTTACCAAAGAGCATCTGCAGCCAGCAAACAGAACCAGATGCAGTACAACTCTTGCTGTTCAATATCTTGGTCTCCCTGGTTCTGTTTCTCCTGGTATTCTTGGTACTGAAACACTCATCTTCCTTGCTTATTCTGGTCATCTGGCCCTATTTGCTATAATTATCATGCTCCTAATCTTCCTAGTCTTCCAAGATCTAACCTTGATCCCCCTGTGACTCGTCCTCTTCCATCTATACCAATGGACCATTGTCCTCCTTGCTCTGGTCATCCTGGACCTTACCATCCTGTTGTCCTTGGTCCTGATCCTCCCTTTCTTCCTTCCCTGGTCCTTCTGGTCCTGTTGCAAAGGTCCTAAACCTCTTTGACCTTGTCCTCCTAGTCCTTTGTTTTCAGTTCCTCTTGGAACTTTCCCTTCTGGCTCTGGTTGCCTATGTTCTTGGTCTCTACTCCCTGGCACTCCTCGCCATAGTTATGCTATTTTCTTAATAGTCCTTGTCCTTCTCAAGATTATGTGCCAGTTGGCCCTGATTATCTTGATCCTGGTTTCCCCGGGCTTAGTTCTCATGGACCTGGTCCACCAGCCATTCTATTCTTGTTCTCCTTGATCCTGGTCATCCAGGCCCTTCTTGTTCTGTTGTGCTTTTTATCATAAACTATGCCTTCTGGCCATTCTAGGTGTTTTTGAATCCCTCAGTCATGTTCCATCTTGCTTGTTTCCTTTCTGGTCGTCTTGGCCTAGGTAACCTGGCCTGGTTCTTTTTACCATGAGCTTCCAAGGTCTGATACCACAGGTCATGGCCCATCTGTCCCCTCATGTCCTGCCCCTTTTAGTCTTTATGCACCTGGCCTGGGACGTCCTGGTCCTCCTGTATCTGCTTGTTGTCCTCTTAGTTCTACTAGTACTGCAGCCTTTGATCCTGGCCTGCTTGCTCCAGGTTCTTTTTGTTCAGGTCCTCCTTACCCTGGTCATTTTGGTCCTGGTCCTCCTGGCCAGCACTGGCCAGCCCACTTGCTCTTCCCCAATTGATAATCAGAGCCCGGTTCCCCTAGGTCTTGATCTCCATGGCCTTCTTAGCTCTGTTTCTGGTCCTCCTGGTCACAATCCTTTCAGTTCACCTTGTCTTCCTTGCTCTGGTCTTCTGGGTGCCCTTGGTACCCCAGTATTTGTGGAGAAGGTGTCGCTTGAGCTCTTTTTTGAAGCTAGCATACGTAACTCCTTGGGGAGAGAGTTACAGATGGTAGGAGCAAAGCCGGAGAAAGAGCGAGATCGGGTGGATTTCTTGTGTACCCAGGGAGGTACCAGGATGAGGGTATTGGTGCTCCTCAAGACTCTGGAGCAGCCCGCTTTGTGAAGTTTTTGTGAGAGATACAGTGGGTTTGAAGATGCAAGGCTTTATGCGTAATGCACGCTTTCTTGTAGGAGGATCTGCCTTTGATGGGAAGCCATTTGAAATATTTGAGGATAGGGGAGATGTGATCGAATCTCTTGCAATCAGAAATAAGCTTGGTCGCGAGGTTGAGGACAGACTTAATTATAGCTAGATGGACTTTGGGTGTTCCGGCGAGTAAGGCATTGCCATAATCCAATTTGGAGAGGACTAATGATTGAACAACAGATTTAAATTCATCAGCAAGAATAAAAGGTTTGATTTTTTTGAGGTGATGTAGGGAGAAGAGAGCGGCTTTAGTTGTGTTTTTTATGTGGGGGGAAAGGCTGATGTTTTGGTCCAGGCTTATTCTGAAAGATTTGACTGAGCTAGAGGGGGACAAGAAGCAGTTGAAGGTTTTAAGGTCAGAGAATCAATGTAGGATGGGGAGCTGGTTGTTTTTTTGGGGCGAAGAGAATGACTTCCGTTTTTTTTAGGGTTGAGTTTCAGGTGGTTGTGATGGAACGATTGTTGAATCTTAGACAAGGTATCATTGAGGTGCAGAATGTCTGCATGGGATTTGATTTTAAAGTAAAGTTGGGTATGGTCCGCGTAGAGGTGATAGTTAATACCTGCTTGCTTTAAAATGAGGGTAAGGGGCTCCATAAAGAGATAAAATAGAGGAGAGAGAATAGACCCCTGGGGAACACCCAAGGAAACAAGAATAGGTTTAGATAGGCAATTGTTGATTTTAATTTGTTGGCATCTGTGCTGAAAGACAGAGGTGAACCATTTGAGAACAGGACCATTGAAGCCGAACCGATCCGTGAGGGTGTTGAGTAAGGTAGAGTGGTTGACAGTATCGAAGGCAGCAGAGAGGTCAAGAAGGATGAGAAGGGATGCCTCCCCTTTGTCGAGGGAGTGATGGAGGTCATCAAGAATGTTGAGCATTGCATATTCAGTGCTACAGCCCTTACGGAAGCCTGACTTTAGTGTGTCCAAAAGATTAAATGAGTTGATGTGTTTGTCTAGTTGAATCAAGGCGCATTTTCGAGGGCCTTGGATAAAAAGGGAAGATTTGAGATAGGGCACAAATGATTAAGGTCATTAGGGTCAGCATTAGAATTTTTGAGGATGGGAGAGATTTGGCCGAGCTAGAGGGAGACGGGGACGCAGCCAGTGGCCAAGGAGGAGTTGATGATGGAAGTCCAATAAGGAGCAATGATGTGCTTTAAATCTTGAATGAGGTTGGTGGGGAGCGGGTCAAAGGTGTGAGAGGAAGGTTTAAGCTTAGTGATGATGTTTAGGACTTCTCGCTCGGTAACTGGGCTAAAATAAAGCCAAGATGCGTTATTTTTTAGTTGTGGGCAGGAAGGAAAAGTTCAAGGGGGGCACCGGAGTGCAGGAGAGGGATAGAGTCAGGAGGGGGTGAGGGAGTCAGAGGAGATTTGGGTGTGAGGACATAGAGTGGAAATGAACTCTGTGGTGGGGGGATAAAGCAATGGATAGATCAATCTTGGCAATTTTCCCAGAAAAGAAGGAAGTAATTTCCTCACATCATTCGGGAGAGGCAGTTAGTTTGGGAGGGGCAGAAGCTGTTTGATTTTTGATAATGCTAAATAGTTCCTTGGATCTATTCTTGGCTAGGTCAAGCTGAGCTGTTCCCCAAAAGGAGGCCTTTTCATTGAAGATGTGTTTTTTATAATTAGCCTTTAGCGGTTCTGAGGAGGGCAAGATTAGGGGGGGAGGGATGTTGTCTCCAAGTGCGTTCGGTCATCCTGAGCATGCGTCTCTCACTGTTCAGATCAGCATTGAACCAGAATTTGGAGGGATTGTTTTTTGGGGATTTTAATTTGGCCGGGGCAATTTGGTCAAGGACCTCAATGATGGCTTTCTTGTAGTGTTCAGTAAGGTCATTAGTATTTAGTGAGGGAGGGAGAAGTTGGAGTTTCGCTTTGAGTTTATACTCCAGATCTCCCGGAGGAATCAGGTGAATGTTTCTGGTTAATTTCTTATGTTTAATATTTTTGGTGAAAAGGGGAGGAGCAGGGTGAGGTGATGGTCCGGCTAATCAATTGGGACAATTTGCAAAAGGGAAGCCAGGTCTTTGCTAGTAAGGATAATGTCAAGAGTAGCCCCTTTGGAATGTGTAGGTGCGTGGCAAAGTTGAGTCAAGTCTGTAACGTCAAGGAGGTCATTGAGGGTGCTAACAGAGGGATCAGTCTTATTGTTCCAATGAATGTTGAAGTCACAGAGGAAGATGTTATTGGGGCATGGGATGGTAGGTCAGACAGTTCCTCAACAAAGGGCAAAGGGTCACCTGGGGGATGGTAAATGTTGTGTAGCCAAATAGAAGGGGCCCCCTGAACTTTTAGTTCGGCTACCATGTATTTGAAGGAGGTTTGGTCAGAATTCTTGATAAGGGTGAGTGAGAGTTCATCTTTATAAATAATAGCTAGACCCCCCAATTTTGTCTAGTATATCTTTTCTGAGAATAGAGTAACCAGGGGGTAGATCATGTCAAGAATAGAGGAGGAGTGAGCTTTGAGCCAGCTTTCCGTAAGGAAATCAATGTCGATAACTTCACGAAAGATAGTTTCCGAGTGTTAGAACCGGCTGTCTCTAGTTGGCAGAGATATACACTTCTGACAAATAGGGAAACTCCTTTTCTAGTCAGGGCAAGGGGATCACACCCTTTGATAACCCCTGCTCATCCCCTTGGTAGCTTGGCAGGGCAGACAGGCTTATCTAAGAGGCTGTGTGTTAAGCATTTATGACCACATACCGTAATAAAGTGAATACACTACAGATGGACACAACACGGTAGTATTATAAAAATAAGGATTTTTATATAAGACTTAGCACAAGACCAAATAACGACGAAAATATACACAATCTTAATAAATACTCTTGGAAGGGGAAATATAGTTCAAAGGTAGTTTCTTCTTTAGCACAAAGTCTTTTCGTATCAAAGCAACTCTTCTTCTTGGAAACACAGTTCTTAGCAACAATGTAACCCCCACGGGAGTTACACGACGTCGAGGTAAAGTTAATCCAAAGGTTCGGCGTCGACCGCGAGGAACGCTATGTCGAGCCCGGAGTCACACGGACCCCCAACAACACAGTACCTTGGAAAATGAAGCACACGATGATCAGCAGCGTCGAGCAATCCGGCGTCGCGTCTTCGGTGTCGATCAGGCCTCAGCAGGCGTCGTTGTCGATGATGCTGTTGCAAAGAGTGAGCAGCGCTCACGGCGTCGAGAGGGCACGAGGGCGATGCGATCAGCAGCGGTGCAGACACGAGGTCCCTTGGAGCTGGAGCTGAACTCACTACTCACTGGCGTTGCTGCTGGCGTCGATCGGGCCCGGCGGCCGGCGTCGAGGAAGCGGGACACTTGAGCCGTCACTCACGGTGTCGAGCTGGATTCGGCGATGTTCGTCGGTGTTGAGATTGCTGGTTCTTTCAGAGGTGCTGGATTCACAAGTTCCAGCAAATAGCACTTTAAGTAGATGAAGTCCTTTAGCCCTGTGACTTCAGCAGGAGACTGGCACTCTTCCAGTCCTTGGAGATTTTCTTAGCAAGCGTGAGAGTACACACACAGTTCCTCTCTCCTGGTTCCTTGGCAAAAATAAAGACGCACTGCAGGATTCCCCCCAGCAAACAGCACACTGGCAGAAGGGGTAGGCAAGTCCTTAGATCAGCAGGCCTCTTGTCCTTGGTTACAGGGTTCCTTGTCAGAAGTGATCTGATTTCTTGGTTCAGGGGTCCTTCCCTTATACCCCTTTTCGGCTTTGATCCCTTTGTCCATGCAGGGGAATTTCCCAACATCCTGGGTCTGTTGTGGGTGGAGCCAGGCAGAAGCACCTGGCCTATTCACTGAGCAGGGCTGGGTCCTCAGACGCCCAGCAGGAGGTGGAGCCAGCATTGTCACTGGCAGGAGCAGAGCTATCGGCCTCCTGGCAGGAGGTGGGGCTAGGATCGTTCATGGCAGGCACAGAGCCATCAGCCGCTTGGCAGGAGGTGGAGCCAGCATTGTATCAGGCAGGGCGGCTATCAGCAACTACTCTCCCCCTACTCTCAACGCAAATGTCCCACTCATCCCACACTGACTCACTCAGACCTCTGGAGCCACCCAGCTCCTGTCACACACACGCAAGACCAGCAGAAACCAGAAATGGTTAGACAAGAAAATAGACACTTTCTAAAAGTGCTATTTTCAAACCCAGAGTCCAAAAACCATCCACACCAACAGATGCGTAATTAAACCCCGAGTTCAGGGATACCAGACTCGACATTGCACCATGCTCCCCGAGCCAGCTAGGATCATTAATAATCCCGGCGGCCCATTCTAACTAATGGAGAGCAGGTTACCTCGCAATAGTGAAGAACGAAGATGGCTGTTGTTCACTATTAGGACATGCCAACTTGGTCAGGCGTGTCCTACCTTAAACTTACAACGCACCCTGCCCGTGGGCCTACCATAGGGGTGACTAAAATGAAGTTAAGGGAAGGTTTGAGGGACTGGCAAGTAGGTATACTTGCGCAGTCAGCGTGACAGTACCAGACTGAATATGGGTCTCGCAATGACCGACCCGTAGACATTCTTTTACGAGGCCGCTCTTGTGGGTGGCACAACACGTGCTGCAAGCCCACGAGCGGCATTTGTATTTACAAGCCCCGGCACTCCTGGTGCACTAGACTAGGGACTGACAGTAAACCAAATAAGCCAAACATGGAATACAATCGATACATCAATTTAACATCGGGAGCACTTGCGCTGTGGCACTGATCAGCAGTGGCACAGCGCCCAAAGCATATACCAGCAAAACATCGTAAAACAGTGGAGGCAAACAGAAAAAATGGAGGAAAGGCTCAAGCCAATGATGTCAGGTCTAACACCGAGATTTCAATTGCATGTCAAGCAGCCGATCTACAGTTGACCAGCTTGCAGTTGAGGGGCATATGGTTAATTTCGGGGGAGCATCCAGAATGGATAGTGGTGAGTTGCTGTTGGGGCCTGGGCAAGCAGGGGGAGGTAGGTATGCGGCTTGTCCCTAGGATCACGGGAATAGTGGAGTGAGGTATTGGCGGATCGGTGATAGCAGTGCATTGTGGAAGAGGTATGGGCAGGCCAGTGGAAGAAGGAGAGAGGTTACTACCCAGTGTCATCGGCATAGTGGGCTAAGGCATAAGTGAGGCAACAGTCACGGTACAGGGTGGGTAATGATTGTTTAAGTCCCCAGGGTTAAGGGAGGCGTAAAGGTTCGGAGCTTGGGAAGGTATATGGGGATAGTTATCAGGAAGTTCATCGTCAGAGGAAGTACATCCTTGAGGCGTGAAAGAAGTGTTCGTAGGTGGGACGCAGAGTGAGAGTGGGTGATTGGCTGGTATTAGTACCAGGAGTGCATTAAACTCTTTCCGAAGAGATGAAAGTTCTGACGTCAAGATGGAGAGGTGAACTTCAATGTTCAGAAGCGATTGGGATAAAAGCGTGAAAGGTAAGGGGGAGAAGGGGTCAGAGAGGAACAGGGCATGGTCCGCATTAGCCGGGGAGAGAGGAGTGGGAAGTACACGTAGAGGGAACCCAGGGGGAGGAGGCGGAGGGATGTTCATGATCATCGATTGAGGAAGGCTTGTATTGTGGGAGTCCACATAGCCAGAGTACTGGTGGTTGCTATGAGAAGATGAGAGGGAAAGGGGCAAGGGAGGAGATGTGATATCAACTCTTTGGGCGAGGGAGTCCTTAAGATAGGAGGAGAATGGTGTCCATCGTCGAGCAGCAGGGGGGATGATGAAAGGGGACTCAGTGTGTAGGGGATCGGAATAGGAGCATTAGTCTGCGGGGGATGAGAGGAGTGAGAGGTAAGAATGGAGGGATTGGGGTTGGGTGGGTGAGCTTGAGAGGAAGGGGAGAGGGTTAGGGTGGCTGAGAGGGGGGATGGAAAATCAGGCGGAGGTGGAGAGGACAATGAGGGAGGGGGAGAGGGGGATGGAAAATCAGGCGAAGGTGGAAAGGACAATGAGGCAGGGGGAGAGAGGGATTGGGTGGCTAAGTTGGATGTGGAAATGTCAAGCGAAGGAGAGGATGCTATGGGAGCGCTGGGATCAAAAGTCAGAGATTAGGAGACTTCAGAGAAAGTAGAGGTATCAAACAGGGATGGAGTTGGCGTCAGAAGAGGCGAAGTCAGGAGGGCTTCCTGTGGATGTGAGGCTGTAGCAATTAGAGCATGAGAGACTACTAGATCATGTAAGGTGTGGAAGTGGTCGTCAAAGATGGAGTGATGGTTTTCTGAGGATTGAAAGAGGATATTTCCGGATTTAAAGCTAGAGATGTCGATTTTGCCAGGGAAAGTGAAGGAAGGAGTAGTGGACAGCTTCAGGCCGTAAGGGATTTTGCAAGATTTCGTGATGGGGAGGTAGTGGAGGAAGATTTGTTTCCATTTAGATGGGCGTCTGGAGTAAAAGAGGAAATTGGTTTAGATAATGGAGGTGAGACTTAGGTATTTGTCAACAAATAAGGTTTCTTGGTGACGTGTTAATAGTTTGTGTTTAAATTTCTTTTTGGCATTTCCTGATCTTCCTTGTACTTCCTGATCTTCCTTGTACTTCCTGATCTGTCTGGTTGTTATTCCCAAGTACTCCTGCACCTATTCCTTTGTAATGTGGGTCTCCTGTTTCACCATCTTCTGGCTCTGGACCTTTTCATCCTCTCACCCTAATTTTTCTCCTTCTGTCCTTCTAGTCCTGCTTTCATGGTTTATCTTTTGCCTAGGTTTGCCTGTTCCTAATCCTCCTCTTGGTCACTGAGACCCTGGTCTTAGTTCTGGTACTCCTTTGCCTGGTCCTTATGTATCGGGCCTTCTGGTGCTGGTCCCAGTGGCCTTAGTTTTCCTAGCCCTCCTAATCCCATAGTCCTCCTGCCCCATCCCAATACTACTAGTCCCCCTGGTTTGCCTATTCTACTTTGTAATTGTCCATATGTTCTTGGGCATATCTATCATGATCCTCCTGGGTCTGATCTTCCTCATCCCTTTGGCATTGGTCTTCCAGTTCTCATGTTGCGGGTCTCCTGGTTTAAGTAATTATTGTCACCCTGGTTTTGGATCCACCTGAGTCTGACCCTCATGGACCTTCTGATCGTGGTCCTACAGGGCCTAGACTTGCTGGTTCTTTATATCCCTCTTGGTCATTCTAATCTATGCACTCCTGGTTCTGCTAGCCCTGTTCATTTTTGGCCATGGTCTTCCCGGTCCTGGTCGATTCCCTTTTGTCCCTATGGTCCTTCTTGATCTGATCTTTGTGGTCTTGGCCATCCTGTCTCTGGTCCTTCTTTCCATTGGTCTACTGATACTGGTCCTCCTCTTTGGTCTGTTTACCCGAGTCTGCTACTCCTGGCCCTTGTCTTCCTCTACCCTCTGGTCCTGGTCAGTGCACTTAGATCCTCCTAGTCATTTTGGTCAAGGGCCTTCTGTTCCTTCTACCTCTGGTCCTTCTATTTCTTCAGGCTCTTGTCTAATATTTTGTGATCCCCTGTTGCACATCCAAAACCTCCGGTCCTGTTTTACTCCTTGTCCTGTTTCTCATTTTCTATTTGTTCCTGGTGCCCTGTGGCATTGGTAACTTTGGTCCTCATATATTAGATTCTTGCACTAGTCCATGTGGGTTAGGTCATCCTAGCCCTCCTGATGGTCCACCTCCTGGCCCTTATTCTCCTACTTGTCATCAACATCCTCTTAATGTTCCTACTCTATCCTTCCCCACACCCCCCTCCACAATGACTTTAGTCAGGTAGAGACTCCAAGCCTGTCACTCAGATGTTCATTTTTGATTTTTCTTTCCAGATTTCTTTTGTTAAGACAGCACTGTTGGGGCGTGGCCAAACCAGGCAAGATGACGGACACGTCCTAAAGGCACTCCCGTAACCTCCTTTGTTATCCTGTTCAATCCGGTATCCCGGGTCCCTACAACTAATGCCTGACCTTCTGGATGCCCTCCTCACTACCTGGGATAGCCAGCCCCTGACTGAGAGCTGCGTGTAGGGTCACTGAAAGGGAGCTATCTGTGGTGGGCTTCACGCTCACCCAATACCTAAAATGGCAGTGGCCGCGGAGACTAGCACCAAGCATGTCCCTCTTCTGGGCCACGGCCGACGAAGATCCCTGGACTCAGCTGGCGAGTGTCTTCAGAGGGGGGCCTGATGCTGCAAGATTGTTCACAAATCTTTATCCTAGTTAGTTGACACACTGGAGGAAGTCAAGGAGTGGGCAACCGGACAGAGATCCCTTCGACAGGACAAGCCTCCAGGCGATGATACTTTGGGTGACCCAGGGTCACATGCAGCCATCCACCACTCGCTCCCAGACCCATATTTGTCCTAAATTGAGGGGTAAACTAGGGACGTGGGTGATCCCCTAGCCCATTGGATACTGACTTGTCAAGTACCAGCCAGAGATTGAAAACACAGTTGCGCCCCGGCCGCCCACTGACATGTAGAAGATCGCTGGTGATGCTCCCTGGTGGGGCCAGTTTGACTCTGAACTGCTCCAAATTCCACTAAGTAACAACCCTTGACAAGTCCTTTATATCTAGGTCATACATGGGAGGAGGTACACCTGGAATGCCCAGTTATGTTCTTTGTTTTTGTCGCAGGGGACTGTTGGGTGAAATATGCTTCAGGGGTAGAAGCGTGGGCTAGTGGGGACCAGTTGATATGAGTTTTGATTTTTTGGTTTTGCTTTTGTCTTTCTTTGGGTTGCATGCTCCCTTCAATGCCTAGCCTGTCCCATTAGTCTACCAGTGATGCTGTCACCATGTAAATCTCTGTGCTCCAAACTATTTTCGTTATGGAGTTTAGTCTTGTCTCCTGAAATTTAAATTGTCTATTCGACTATATAAAATGTACCATAGTCCTTAAGTTCCTTCGCCGCCACCAGCCCAGAGCGGCCATGTTGCAGAAAACTCATCTCCTGGGCACCTGATTCAGTTAATTCGGTTACAACCTAGTCTTCCACTCCGGCTTCGCCAGGGGATCTAGAGGAACAGCAATCCCTCTCCACAAGAATTTTCCTTAGGTGGTCTCCCAGGTTCTACATGATCAAGAAGGTAGATATGTGAGTGTAACTAAGCCCCTGGAAGGGAAGCCCTACAATTTATTAAGTGTATTAAATTTATCATATTGTGTACTGCTCCTTGGGTGGGGACTTCAACTCTGTGGTGACCCTTTCTTGGATGTTTCTGGCCCTGTCTACTGGGAACATCGGGCCCTTTCTCAGTCTTGCAACTCCTGAATGACTGCCTCAGACCCTGTGATGCCTGGAGGGTCTGGTACCCACGTGACAGAGCTTATACAAACTCCTTGGCCTCAAATAAAATGATGTCCCGCACTGACTACGTATTCCTCCTGGTGGTGGATGTTTCTGCCACAATGGGAACCTCTGTGCTCCCCTGGGGTGTTTCGGACCACTCTCCATTGCTTCTTCAGATGGGGATTCCAAAACACCACAGGTGACCCATGTGGCGCCTTAATGCATGATTCCTTGTAGACAAAGAACTTGTGGAACCCATGTCTGACGAGCTTGGCTCCTATTTTGAAACCAATGTGTGGAGAGTCCAGAGTGCCTACAACTCTGGGCTGCTAGTAATCGGACAATTCAGGGATTGGCAAAGGCTTATATTAAACGTGAAGAGATAGATAAGCAGTGCAACATTGTAGATCTCGAAATTTGTATACTCCATAATGAGACTGTAGCTGCGCTCAATGCAACTGAAGTGGTGACCCGACACTTGACCCTAGATAGGGAATCATTACTCCTGCTCGTCTCGCACAAGGCCCAACAGTGCTGGCACACGACCACTCAATGAATATATGAACAAAGGAATAAAAGCAGTGTACTCCTTTCAATGAATGGCAACCAGAAACATTAGTTCAAGACTTATCCCTGCCCTAATGGACTCATCGGGGCCCTTAGATACCACAGCTGAAGAAATTGTTGCAGTATTTGCTGACTAATATGAAAGACTTTATGCCCACCAGCCACGGCCTCCTCTTGAATGAGCCCAGTTGTTGCTTGCAGATGTACCCCTCCACCGTCTCACACTGGTCCAGTACAAGGCCCTGGAGGAACCAATCACTGAGGATGAGATCCAAGCAGCCTGCCGAGACTTGAAAATCGGGAAAACCCAGGGTCCCCCTCGAGTATTATTCTAAATTCAGGGATATTGCAATGCCCCAACTTCTCCAACTTTATTCAAAGGCTGCGTGGAGTGGGGGTCCTTCCCTCAGGAGCTTATCCTGGTGACTATTGCCATTATTCCCAAAACAGAC
This sequence comes from Lissotriton vulgaris, assembly GCF_964263255.1. Classification (NCBI taxonomy): domain Eukaryota; kingdom Metazoa; phylum Chordata; class Amphibia; order Caudata; family Salamandridae; genus Lissotriton; species Lissotriton vulgaris. Next base: position 1,935,718,258 of record NC_141685.1, on the reverse strand, counting down.
CAACCATTGACGGACTGTATGTCCTACTGTCCCATCTCCTGATCAAGGCAGACATCAAAATGTATGCCAAGATCCTGGGGACAAGACTTCAGATGGTCCTATGCTCCTTGGTCTACCCAGATAAATGTGGGTTCATGCCAGGCAGCAGCACTAGACAATGTATATGGCCCTTGCATGTAGCCCTAGCTCTTGTTGGCGAAATCAAAGAGGCCGCAGCTTTGTTGCATGTCGATTTTGACAAAGCATTCAACACTGTTAACTGGGATTACCTTAGGGCATTGTTATGCCGAATGGGGTTTGGCGTCCGATTTCCGTCAATGGTGTCCCTTCCATATTCCCATCCGACAGCTCAAGTCATAATAAATTATGTGTTGTCCCATGCATTTCAAGTCCAACATGGAACCCTGCAGGGTTGTCCCCTTTCCCCACTCACTTTTGCTCTTGCCATTGATCCCCTGGCACTCTTGATCCTCTGCAATGCGCAGATGAGGGGATGGCAGTTGATAGGTTCACTTAATTGTGGACGATGTCCTTCTCTTCCTCTCAGATCCAGTTGTCTTTTGCCCACGAACGCTCAGGCTTCTACATCTTTTTGAGGAGACCTCTGGCCTCCGGCTGAATGAGGAAAAATAACTTCTCATCTCTTTACAGGGGGACATCGCATTGTGATTGGCAGCTGGGTATCCCGTTCACCACCTCAGCTTTAAATATCTGGGTATGCACATATCAACTCTTTCAGACCAAACTTGTGCCCTCAACCTTACACCCTTTTTCACAGGGGCCTAGAGCTATTTTGACGGTTTGGAACACTTCCTGCTTAATCTTTTGAGCAGAGTGGCTCTAATAAAGATGATGATAGTACCCTGGATTTTACATATCCTGCAAAAGTTCCTGCTCCACATTCGTAATACGTGGTTCAACGAGGTGGCGGTGATGTTTAGGTCCCTTCTTTGGAGAGACCATCATCGTCACATCACCTAGGCTAAATGTTGAAGTTTGGTCTACAATGGAGGCATCGGAGAGGTGGACATCCGCTTCTATTATTGGACATCCCAGCCGTTAGCTGTTAGTCATCAACGATTGGCTGACAGGTGGTTGGAATGATTGGTGTGCCAGTTGGAATTATGTGGCCTTAGTCTCAACAGGTTGATGTATAATTTTTGTATGGTCAACTACTCCCCCTCACTCTCCCGGAGGTTACCAAAGTGATCTTCTTGGTGTTGAAAGGGGTATTGTGTTGTACGGGATGGATGGGAGCTTGACTGGACAGACTCCCCTTTAGAGGGGACGTGGGCATGTTTGGAGGGCGACAGTCGGTGGGACATAATAGGAATTACTGTTCTGGAGTATTTTTGGCATGGTTCCAGCATGTATTCATTTTCCGACCTTCAGGCATAATTTGCAATCTCCTGCACCCAGTTTCATAAATATTTACAGGTGTGTCACCCTCTGGAGTCTTATGATGATCGCCTTTGGGATCTCGCAGACTTTAGCCACCTAGTGGGGAGGCTGCACCATGGGGGTATTTACCATCTATTCTGCATCCTCATAGGTAACACCCCAGAGACACTGGACCAGCTCCGGCAGAGTTGGGAGGGATGGAGTGGGGAACTGGAGGAAGTTGAATGGTGGGAGGCATGTTAGGCTTCTAGGTAGCTAGCGATATCTACACATATGCATCTGCTCCTGCTACACTACCTCCACCACACCTACATGGCTCGACTCCCCAGTGACTGGGTTATGCAACTGTCATTTCAGTCCCCAGGTGTGCCCGTTGTCAGTCTCTAATGGATGTAGTCTGGCAATGTCCACAGATTGCCCAATACTGGACCTGGATAAGTACGGCCCTTTTGGCGATCCTGAACAAGTCAATTGTGTTGACTCCGAAAGTGTCACTGTTGGGGATAATAGAGGTCTTTGGGGGGGATTTGAGGGGGATTGGTGGCCTTGGTGGCCAAAAGAGATATATCACAATCCTAGAAGTGGCGGGACTTGTCAAAGTTGGCGCTGTGGTGTGCTAGCCTGGACTGGTGTGCCACTCAGGAGAAACCAATTTATATAGCCCGGGGATGTCCGCAGAAATTCTTTAAAATTTGGGGTAAATGGTGGGATTACTATGAGTTGTCCACTATTGATGGGTACAATGCCTTTATTGTGGTTTGATTTGCAGTAGATGGCGGGTGGTGGAGGGGGGCTGAGACTAGGAGCAAGAAGCATTGCTTTTGTTTATGATATTTTGTTTCCCCTTGTAACCTCTTTGTCAAAATCAAATAAAATGTGTTTACAAAACAAAGACAGCACTGTCAAGGACAGACATCAGGGCTCAGTAGAGACAGGACCTCGCCCACTTAAAACACTGCTTAGCATGTTAAAAATCTAAAGTACTGAGACAGCATACACATTTCATATAGAATTAAGCACTACTAATGACAAATCTGCCTTTGGCTTCCAAAATAAAAATGCATTTTAGAACATGGCACGCAGACATTTGGTTCTAGAAAATTCAAATATGAGGCCTTTAGTCAGATGCTTTCCCCTTAATAAATCAGGTAAAACATGCACAAAAAATTAATAGTTTAACTTTAATGTTACGAGTTTTGATTTTGTCCTCAGTGTAGAATGTGATTTTAGCTTACAATAATTTTTTAACATGCGCGGTAGTAGCATATAGTTTTATTGATTTAGAAACACAGAAAACTGGTCAGGATTTAGTTTGTTCTGAGAGCTCCAGCTTGAGGAGTGTTTCTTCTGTGTGAAAGACAGATGTCTTGCATAATTTACAACATGTAACCGTATTTAGTTGCTGATAAAATGTTTCATTTAAACAAAGCTCTTTTATTTCTTTGCTTTAGACAGAATAGTAAATCACAAGCATTTTAAAATGTATTACCATGTAATGTTTTAATGATTCCTGCTTAAATAACAAGCTCTTTTGAAGCTAATGGTATGTGTTTACTTAAAATAAAATGTTTCTTTAAAAGAAGGTTAGGAGATTATTATGTTATATTAAATAAGATTCAGAATGTGTCATGGGAAGGATTTCGCTCACCTGATGGATGACGTGTGCAGACAGCAGAGAGGTGGAGATGTCCTTCTGAAGAATGTTGTATTCCAATTGGGTGTAGAACGAGGATCATGCCACATGCTTTTCAACATTTCTTTTCTGATTTATAAATGCGTTCCTAGTTTCGAAGTTTGAGACTTTTCAGACTTATACTTAGATGCCGAACTGAAGGGAGCAGACCAGAGGTGGTTTGCAGATGCAGAGGAGGGGAGAACAGACTTTGATGGAGAGCAGAACAGATTCAGCTCGGATAGGGGCCGATTAGATGTAGACTATGGGTTTCCTTAATGACTTTTATTAAAAACCCCAAGCTTTATGCTTTGACTAACTGGCTTTGTCAAGGCTTGTTTTTCTCTATGCTTTATTTCTCTTTATGGGAAATTCTGCAATTATTAATTATTGATTTAGGTTTATGATGATCTCAATCTTCCTTTATTTTGAATTTTTCCTGGATTCTGACTGACAATATTTGCGCCACATTTCTTAGATTAGGGATTCTCTCCTTTATTGAACGTGCTGTGTGCGCGTTATAATATGCTCTGCACTAACCTTAATTTTCTATATTCAGTTCTGTAACGTGATTGATATTTGACTAATGAATAATGAATAATGGTAATTAAAAGTTAATTGTGCCACATTTTACTAAATTTTCCAAAGAGAGATTACTGCGAGATTTCCATGCTATCAGTACGATTCCCAAGAATCATTGTGCGGTGACTAAAATGTCAGTGTGGCAGAAGGTACTACTCATGGCATGGGAAACCCACTCTGAAGACACAGTACATATGGTGAAAAGATCAATGAACTGATATTTAACTTTGATTTGATATTTGCAAATTAAATATCATCACCTTATGTAACATGCAAGAATACCTTTAATGGGAGAAACAACAATAGTAATATTGACCATATCTTTTTGTCCAACTGTTGTGCTGGTTTTGTTTTTAACTTCATTACACATTCGATTTCATTAAGTGACTACTTTCCTGTGAGTTTGCAATTATCATCAGTACAATGTTATAAATAGGGGCGTGACAAAACTATCCTACAAGTGGAAAGTATTGAATTAGCAAGACGTAATGGTTACACCTTGCGTTGGTCCCCGGAAGGGTTTCATAAACAACTGATAGGAGAAAACAGAGAAGCCTTCGAGGAATGCCTAACATACACTATGCCTACAAATGAAATTATATCAGCCTTCCTGACTATTACACAGGGCATAAAGAAGAGCCTTTTTGTTCAGAGAGAGAGAAAGTAAAGCTAGAGGGAAAGGGGTGGTTTGACATGTTATGTACTAAGGCAGGCATTACATAAATTCCCAAAGAGCACTATTGAAGTTCGCCTCTGTAGAGCAGAATATAAACAGGTTGTGAAGCAACGGAAATTACATCTAAGAGAGACTGCCTGTGTGTCCGTACAAGTGGCAAGTACTAGCAATGATAATAGAGCTTTTGGTGGGTAATTAATTCCTCACCATTGAGTGCAGACGAGGCCCCTAGGATCGAGGTAGCAATACTTGAGGAAGAATGGATAAAGCATTTTGTCAGCATATATTCTTTCCCTGCTGCAGTACCAGCATCAGAGCAGGAACATAATAATAACAATATCACAATTCTTTCCCAAACCGCCTCCATTGTTCCTTTCACCCTGGAGGAAGTTAACTAAGCAATACAAGCAAGCAAAAGCTGAAAAGCCCCAGGACAGGATGCAACCCCAGTACATTTATACATAGATAATATCGCTCTATGGGGGCCCTTACTGACTGTAGTATTCAAGGGCCAGCTATAGAGCAGGTTTCTTGTCATAATGGAGTGAATCAATTATTGTACTGATTTACAAAAAGGGAGATCGTTTAAATCCAGCATGTTATAGGCCGATCTCCTTGCTTTATTCCTCAGTAAAGATAGCGGGTCATATATTTCTAAAAAGATTGCAAGACTGGGTGGAAGAGCAAAGTAAAATGTCAGATCTACAATACGGCTTCCGTTTTGGGTTTGGGACAATAGAGCAGAGTCTCAACTTGAACATGCTACTTGGGAAATATGTTAACATTAAAAAGGGGAAGTTGTATTTAGCATTTGTCGATCTTTCTTCGGCCTTTGATTGCATTATACATGCCAAATTATGTACAAAAATGAAGGAAATGGGGTGGAGATACCAATTATTAGCTTTATGAGGGGCTTATACTCGGATTGTAGAGCCAGGGTCAGATATGAGGCTAGAGCTGAATGCACTGAAGCATTCGGTGTGCAGAGAGGGATGAGACAGGGGTGCGTCTTGGCACCTTTCCTGTTCTCATTATATATAAATAGTGTGAGTGAGAAGCTCGCGGCAACCTCAAAAGATCTCCCGCAAGTAGGAATGGGCCCCGTCCCGGCACTTCTCTATCCCGACAATGCTGTTCTCATGGCTCGCACTCCTCTGGCCCTACAGTCCATGCTTAATACCTTTGTTGATCATATGAAGGAACTCGGTCTTCAAGTCACACGAAACAAAAAACTTTGTTATGTAGTGCGGGAAAAATAGCATGACATCTAGAGATATCCAAATAAATGACACAAATGTTGGATTTACTGACACCTTCTCCTACTTGGGGATTTTATTTGAAAGGGATGGTTCATGGAATTAGGCTATTGCTAATAGGAAGCTACAATTCAGCAAGGCTTGTATGGCCCTCAAAAGCTTTGGAAGACGGTTGGGCTCCAACTCACCTGAGATAATGATGACGATCTATGAAACGAAATGCCTTAGTATACCACTTTACGGGGCGGGCGTATGGAGATATAGGAAATGTGCAGATATGCAACTGATAGAAAATTATTTTTTTAGATATCTTTTAGCAACCTCCAAAAGTACATCAGTGTATGTATGTCACTTCGAATTGGGTGCTGTGTTCCATACAGATTTAACCAAGTTACAGCCAATCTTACTGTGGCAAACAATGTGGACATCAGAACATACAGGCCTTAATCAAGCGATAATAGGGGACTGTCTCAAATCAAGATTATATTTAAGTATTCCGTGGTTGGCCTATATACAATGATTCTTTGTGACATGGGCCACCGTGAATACTTTGAGAACCCTGAAACGCTAGAGTCTATCAGTAGAAATACTCTAAAAAAGGAAGGAATGACACATTTGGAACCTCTTAGATTGATGATTGAAGCGCCTAAATCAAGCATTTAAAAAAATCTATTGATCTTAAGTACTTATAATATGCAACCTTATCTTAGAACTGTTTTAAATTCACGGCACAGGTTTGTTTTGACTCGTTTATGATTGGATATATTTACGATTAACCAGTTTCCCAAACATGAATGATTGGTTAATAAAATTGACAAACTGCCCATGTGACGTAATGATGTCCCAGAATACCAATGCAATAACAACAGTTGATGGACAGAATGCAGAACAATGTCATACATTCACCCCAGTACAGAGATCTGGGCCTAAATCCATCGTTTTTTTGCTCACCATGCCATTCCAGTTTGAACCCAGCCATATTTCAATCAGTCTTGACCCTGGGCCCCATGAGAACAGTCCAGCCCGAACTGCCAAGCCAGGTCCTCCCTGGATTGGAAACAAGCATCCAAGGACCGGTTTCAGGCTTTCCGCCCTCATCAGCCTGGATAGCTTGATTCCAGTGGCATGGAGAGCACGGGACTCACGTCTGAGCATACCCGTCCCACTCGGGGTGACAAATGCAAAAACAACAGTTGATGGACAGAATGCAGAACAATGTCATACATTCACCCCAGTACAGAGATCTAGGCAAAAATCCATCGTTGTTTTGCTCACCATGCCATTCTTGTTTGAACCCAGCCATTTGCAAATCAGTCTTGACCCTGTGCCCCATGGGAACAGTCCAGCCCGAACTGCCAAGCCAGGTCCCACCTGGACTGGAAACAAGCATCCAAGGACCGGTTTCGGGCTTTCAGCCCTCATCAGCCTGGATAGCTTGATTCCAGTGGCATGGAGAGCACAGGACTCACGTCTGAGCAAACCCGTCCCACTCGGGGTGACAAATGCAAAAACAACAGTTGATGGACAGAATGCAGAACAATGTCATTCATTCACCCCAGTACAGAGATCTGGGCCTAAATCCATCGTTTTCTTGCTCACCATGCCATTCCAGTTTGAACCCAGCCATATGCAAATCAGTCTTGACCCTGTGCCCCATGGGAACAGTCCAGCCCGAACTGCCAAGCCAGGCCCTCCCTGGACTGGAAACAAGCATCCTAGGACTGGTTTTGGGCTTTCAGCCCTCATCAGCCAGGATAGCTTGATTCTAGTGGCATGGAGAGCACGGGACTGACATCTGAGCATACCCGTCCCACTCGGGGTGACAAATGCTAAAACAACAGTTGATGGACAGAATGCAGAACAATGCCATACATTCACCCCAGTGCAGAGAACTGGGCCTAAATCCATCGTTTCTTTGCTCACCATGCCATTCCAGTTTGAACCCATCCATATGCAAATCAGTCTTGACCCTGTGCCCCATGGGAACAGTACAGCCCGAACTGCCAAGCCAGGCCCTCCCTGGACTGGAAACAAGCATCCTTATGACGGGTTTCGGGCTTTCAGCCCTCATCAGCCAGGATAGCTTGATTCCAGTGGCATGGAGAGCACAGGACTCACGTCTGAGCATGCCCGTCCCACTCTGAGTGACAAATGCAAAAACAACAGTTGGTAGACAGAATGCAGAACAATGTCATACATTCACCCCAGTGCAGAGATCTGGGCCTAAATCCATTGTTTTTTTGCTCACCACGCCATTCCAGTTTGAACCCAGCCATATGCAAATCAGTCTTGACCCTGTGTCCCATGGGAACAGTTCATCCCATACTGCCAAGCCAGGCCCTCCCTGGACTGGAAACAAGCATCCTAGGACCGGTTTCGGGCTTTCAGCCCTTATCAGCCAGGATAGCTTGATTCCAGTGGCATGGAGAGCACGGGACTCACGTCTGAGCATACCCGTCCCACTCGGGGTGACAAATGCAAAAACAACAGTTGATGGACAGAATGCAGAACAATGTCATACATTCACCCCAGTGTAGGGATCTGGACCTTAATCCATAGTTTTTTTGCTCACCATGCCATTCCAGATTGAGTCCAGCCATATGCAAATCAGTCTTGACCCTGTGCCCCGTGGGAACAGTCCAGCCCCAACTGCCATCGTGCAACATTCCGTCCATCAATTGTTGTTTTTGCATTTATCACAACGAGTGGGACGGGTATGCACAGACGTGAGTCCCGTGCTCTCCATGCCACTGGAATCAAGCTATCCTGGCTGATGAAGGCTGATAGCCAGAAGCCGGTCCAGGGTGCTTGATTCCGGTCCAGGGAAGACATGGCTTGGCAGTTTGGGCTGGACTGTTCCCATGAGGCACAGCGTCAAAACTGATTTGCATATGGCCATGTCTGAACTGGGGTGGTGTGGTGAGCACAATAACAATGGATTAAACCCAGATCTGTGACTGGGGGTTAAATGTTTTACCATTGTGCAACATTCCGTCCATCAATTGCTGTTTATGCATTTGTCAGCCCGAGTGGGACGGGTATGCTCAGACGTGAGTCCCGTGCTTTCCATGCCACTGGAATCAAGCTATCCTGGCTGATAGCCAGAAACCGGTCCTAGGATGCTTGATTCCAGTCCAGGGAAGACATGGCTTGGCAGTTCGGGCTGGACAGTTCCCATGAGGCACAGGGTCATCCCTGCTTTGCAAAAAGCCATGTTTGAACTGGGGTGGTGTGGTGAGCAAAATAACGATGGATTCAACCCAGATCTGTGACTGGGGTTGAATGTTTTGCCATTGTGCAACATTCTGTCCATCAATTGTTGTTTTTGCATTTGTCACCCCGAGTGGGACGGGTATGCTCAGACAGGAGTCCCATGCTCTCCATGCTACTGGAATCAAGCTATCCTGGCTGATGAAGGCTGATAGCCAGAAACCGTTCCTAGGTTGCTTGATTCCGGCCCAGAGAAGACATGGCTTGGCAGTTCGGGCTGGACTCTTCCCATGAGGCACAGGGTCAAGACTGATTTCAATATGGCCATGTCCGAACTGGGGTGGTGTGGTGAGCAAAATAACGATGGATTAAACCCAGATCTGTGACTGGAGGTGAATGTTTTGCCATTGTGCAACATTCCATCCATCATTTTGTGTGTTTTGCTGTTCACCCTATGTGGGAAGGGTATGCCCAGACGTGGGCCACGTGCTCACTAAGCCACTGGAATCAAGCTATCCTGGCTGATTTCGGCTGATAGCCAGAAACCGGTCCTAGGATGCTTGATTCCGGGCCAGGGAAGACATGGATTGGCAGTTCGGGCTGGACTGCTTCCATGAGGCACAGGGTCAAGACTGGTTTGCATATGGCCTTGTCTGAACTGGGGTGGTGTTGTGAGCAAAATAACGATGGATTAAACCCAGATCTGTGACTGGGGGTGAATGTTTTGCCATTGTGCAACATTCCGTCCATCAATTATTGTTTTTGCATTGCTGTTTGTGGCCTGAGCTGTCATTGTAACTGATGCTGTGAGTGTGGGTCATCGCTGCCAGCCGAGCCCCAACGTGCAAAAGGATTTCTGGAAGACTGCAGTGTGGTCTGTGGTACTGTTTACAAGGTGCCGCGTGACTGCATTGCCCCCGCAGCATGAAACATCATCTACGCTGCTGCATTGCTTTTTGTGGCCCGAGCTGTCATCATAACTGAGCCCGTGACCGTATTGCCCCCACAGCGTGAAACATCATCCACGGTGCTGCATTTCTGTTTGTGGCCCAAGCCGTCATCGTAACTGAGGCTGTGAGTAAGGATTGCCACCGCCGGCCCTAGCTGCAACATGCTAAAGGATTTCTTGAAGCTCATGAAGCTGCAAGGGGAAAGGGATCGTGATCGTTGTTGGCCAAGAGGAATCTGCCCAAGATCGTCAATAAAGGGGAAGGCAGTGCCATAAACAGTCTGGCTAGAGTGTCACCTAACAATGGAGCTGCAACTTCATCGAGGCCACCCAGCAGGACGTCCGACGACTGGGGAGAGAGAGAGCGAGGCAGCGCGCCTCACAGGTAAGTCTTGGACTCCAGTTGGGAGCCGCAAGCGTGTGTGTCCTGGGAAGTGTGGCTCACTGGTTAGAGGAGGCAGACCTGGAAGCAGAGGTCAGCCTGGGACCAGGGTTCAATTCCCGGCTCAGCGGGGTCTTGAGTCCTAAAAATGTCCATGGACTCGACAATTCTCGCTCCGGTGCCTACTCGATTCACGGATTCACACTCTGCGACTCTGGGCAATAGCTTGCTTAATCTCCACAACGGCCCCTCGCGGTGGGATGCCTGGCTTTCACCTTGTGAATACCCTGCCGGGGCTATCTCACAGGGGAATACCAGGATGGGTTCCCTAAGCAAGCGCTTAGATACCGGGTCGGTGATTTGCGCTATATAAATACATGTACATTTACATTTACATTTACATGCAGGAGGAGTACAGGAGTGCTCCAATCTCTCTCTCCCGCTTCACCACGTTAGATGCGCGGAGTCCCTGTGCGGCCGGTACCTGCCCAGCAGTACAAGGGGCTCCCCTTTAAGCTTACAACAGTTGTCTCTGCTGTTGGGGCCTAGTGGGGCCCGAGTTGACAGAGCAGATTGGCGGATAGGATTATTCTTTGCATTACAAACTGCCTGATTCTTTCATTACGAACTGCTGTATTCTTGCATTATGAATCGCATTATTCTTGCATTGCGACCTGCATTATTCCTGTGTTATGAACTGCATTAGTACGTGCATTAAGGACTGTCTTATTGCTACATTACGAATTGCATTACCAACTGCATAGCATTGTATTAGGACTGAATTAGATCATCGTGAACTGCTCATTAATACCGCAAAAACCGACAAGTGATTGCTGGTCTATTAACCAGCAAAGTGAAATATTACGAATACACATATGTTGGATTTCTATAGTTTGGTCTCATCGTATTCCTTGTGATAAAGATACCGCTATTTTTATAAAACCGGTGTGGTGTCCATTTGTGATGTTATCCCTGTGTTACTGGGAGTGTGGTTGCAAATACTCTACATATTGCCTTGGAGATAAGCCTGGCTGCTCGTGCCAAGCTACCTGGGGGTGAGCAGGGATTATCTAAGAGGGTGTCTCTCCTTTACCTGACTAGAAGCAAGGGTCCCTATTTGGACTAAGATACCTACCTCAGCCAACTCGAGACCCCAGTTTTAACAGGTAGTCCTAGCTCTCCGTGTCGAACGTCTTCTCCATGTCGACAAACAAAACCGCCACCTGCTGAAGGACTGATGCATCCACATGGTATAGTACGGAGTAGAGTCTGCGGAGATTATAAGAGGTATTACGGTAGGGGATAAACCCATTTTGCTCAGGGAGGATCAGGGACATCATGTGCGGCAGCAGTCTGCCCGCCAACACCTTGCTCAAGTTCATTCAAGTCCAGGTTGAGCATGGAAAGAGGCGATAGTTCCTCGCTCCCAAGTCTGGGTCCTTAGACTCAGGGAGCGGGATCACAAGCGCGGTTTAGGTGGAGTCGGGAAAACCCCCCCACCCTTGTATGCCTCCGCAAACAACACTACCAGACGTGGGGCCAGGGTGTAAATTGATATGTAAATTGATACTTGTATAGCGCACTACTCACCCGCAAGGGTCTCAAGGCGCTTGTACGAATACCGCTGTGGAACCCTGGCTTTCCCTGTGAGGCGTCCACTCCTGGGCACCCCCAAGGTGGAGGCCAGGCATCCTTAGCATTGTGGGGGCCGTTGTGGAGATTAAGCAAGCTATTGCCCAGAGTTGCAGAGTGGGACTCCATGATTGGATTAGGCACCAAGGCGAGAATTATCAGGTCTGTGGAATTTTTAGCCCAAGACCCGCCGAGGCGGGGAATTGAACCCTGGTCCCGGGCTAGACCTCTGCATCAGGGTCTGCCACTCTAATCATTGAGCCACACTTCTCGGTGTCAGTAAACCGCTGATAGAACTCGGCTGGGAGACCATTAGGCCTAGGTGTCTTATCAGGCGCCAACGCCGCTATAGCGGCCCTCAGTTCCTGCAGGGTGATTGGGTCCCCCAGTTCTTCCAGTGCATCCGCCTCCAACGTACGGTGTGGCAGAGGACCTAGTAAATTTTCATATATCCGACAAGGGGCCACGGTCGGGCCTCAAACAGTCACTCATAATATGTTAAGGAAGAATCATTAATGGCGTCTGGATCATGCACCGTGTCCCTCGAGTCCAAACCAAGCCGCGTAACAGGTGCTCCCACCAAACTCTGGCTTAATTAATCGTGCTAACATTTGACCCGCCCCCCCTCCTCCCTTTGCACTCTATCTAATAAGTCATTATAGTTGTAACACCTCAGCCTGCCCAACGCATCGTTATAACGTGCCCATGCTTCCTGTAAGGACACCCGGGCCACATCATCCGCACCCTGTAGATTGTCTAGTCTATGAATGGTCCCCTCCATATCTAGGAGTTCCTGGCTGATCTCCCTGTGAGCCCCACATGCCTGAACCATGCAGTGGCCCCACACAACCACTTTGAACACCTCCCACTCTACCTGGGGAGAGGTGGCTGTGTTGCCATTGATATGGAAGTATGCTTCAACCAGTGCCAGCAAGGAGGCCCACAAGGGGCCCTCGTCAAGCAACAATGGGTTCAGTTTCCATGTAGGGATCGGAGGATGCTGCCCCGGTAATTGGTTTAACATGAGTAGTGGGCTGTGATCCGACAAAGTGCCCCCAGATATTCGGAATGGGAAAGGGAACCATTAAAGGAACAGAGAAAAGTCTCAAGCCTAGTGTGAACCTGGTGGACTCCCTGTCTCCCGCATGCTGCAGTCTCCAAACGTCTTCAAGGCCCCAAAGGGATATCCAGGTTTGGAAACCCAATGCTGTGTGGTGAGGCTGAGTCCCCGGTAGAGGAGGGTGCGAACGGTCAACGGCAAAATCCTCCACCAGTTAAAGTAACCCCCCAGGATTAGAGAACCCATCAAGCAGTGAGCCAGGGAGGTGGAGAAAGACTCCAGGAAGCCAACTTAGTCCTCGTTATATGCATACTCATTGCCTAGCATCACCTCTTGCCCTGCTTGTCTCCCCATGAGCAGGACATGCCGACCCTCAGTGTCAAGCCATAAGTGATCAAGTGCAAAGGGGACTCCATGCCTCACCCAGATCAACACCCCCCTGGTGAAGGCCAACAAGGTGGTTGTGAACACCTGTCTCCTGGAGGAAGGCAATGTGCACATCCCTGCGCCACACGTAGGATCAAATGTTGTGGCGCTTGGCCATTGTTCCCATGTCATGCGGCAGCAAGACTAGTTCATAAATCATCTAGAACACGGGTACTCATAGTACGGCCCGCGGGCCAGCAGCGGCCCGGCAAGCCTTCCGTGGCGGCCCGCGGACCTCGCGAGGACTCTGACACTCCAATTACTAAAAAAGTCACCCCTTTGAAGGGTCCACTGCCCTGCGTGCTTCAGTGGCTCCTTGATGGCTGAATCTCTACCTAGACCACGCTCACACCAACATTCGGGGCAGCCCCCACACAGGCTCAGGCAGTGATGTGTTCACTGCCACTTGCTTTGCAATGCGGGGTGCACCCCTTGTGGCATCTCAACTCACTCCAAGGACTCCGACCACTCTGCAGGGCAATGCCCGTCAGGTTACAAGGACAGAAGACTTGCCGAGCACGGATTCCCCCTGCATCCCAGAGCGGAAACAGCCTATCAAAATGGCCACAGACGTTCCTCCACTGGACGCATTCCAGGCCCACTGACAAGGCACCACAGGCCTCAGGCCCACTTCCAGGGGGAGCCCCAGGCCGCAGTCACCCTCAGGTAGGCCACACTCCAACCCAGTCCTTAGGCTCCAGGGGGGAATCCTGGTCCCCCACATTTGGTTTGTGGTGGCCCCCATGCCGCGGCACAGGCAGCCGGGACAACAGGTACTCTTCCACTGTTAGGGCCGATGGTAAGGCCTACACGCCAATCTCCTGAGCCCTGATTTGGGCTCCGAACATGCACCCCGCCCGCAGCTCACCTCCAGAGACCATGCTCTGTAGTGATCGCCTCAATCATGGCACAATGCTCCACGGCTCAGCTCTGTTGGCGGATGAAGGATCACAGCGCTGGGAACAAGCCCCAGCAGCCTCCAGATGCCGATTAGCCCCGGGCCGCCATCTTGAAGCTTCCCGGCTCTGGCAGCCGTCGGGGTTTCAGGCACTCTCCCTTGCAACTGGGAGCAGAAGTAAGCACTGGAGTCAGCTCCTCAACTCCCCGGCACGATCAGAACAGCCACAGGACGGTCTGTGGGCTTGGCACCGATGAATGAAGCTGAGAAATGGTGGGCTGGTGCGGTCTTTCAAACTCACGCGTCCGCCATTAACATTAACGGCTCCTTGGCCACGCCCTTGGGGGCAAAAGGCATTTATACCTAATGTATCTTAGTTGTATGATCTATGTGACTAAGAGAACGTGGTACATAATGTGTAAGATATTGAATCATTGCACTAGTGCACTTTAATAACTGTAATACTTTTTTATACACTTTTAACTTTTACTGAAAATTGGTAATTATTTGGTTAATAATTGTGCTAGTAATGTTTCTCTGTTTATGCTTAGATCTTCTTCTAACTGTATGAACTGAATACTTATGCACGTTTTGCGCAAATGCTTTTATGGATGTCACATATACTTTCGAATAAAGTTATTAAAGAAAGAAAAGGGTAATGGTAATTAAAGGTTAATTGTGCCACATTTACTACATGTTCCAAAGAGAGATTACTGCGAGATTTCCATGCTATCAGTACAATTCCCAAGAACCATTGTGCAGGTGACTAAAATGTCAGTGTTGCCGAAGAGACCACTCATGGCATGGGAAACCCACTCTGCTAGGTGAATAGTTTAAAAAGTGTGTTTATTCACAGGCAGCAGAGTGAATTCCTCTTGTGAATTACCCAGATGCATTACTTACAGGCCTCCTTCTCTCACTTCCCATTCAACAACAGCCCCCTTACTGTGTCTCACTCAAATTACCTCCACATGAACACAGATATCAACTATCTGTCTGCAATCCCTATTTGCTGCTACTTGTAGACTGGAGCTGTGTTGCCAGGTTTGAAATAGTATGCATGCACAATGCCCCTTAAAAAGAAGCCTAAAGCTAGTCCAATGCCTTTCATAAGAAACCCAAGCAGAGCCAAGCCCTAACAAATCATTAAAAGGAGGATCATGAACTTTAAAAATGGTATGCTCATGGGTTAATAAAACATTTATGAAACATGCTTCAAAGCCATGTTTATTATTCTTTGCAGACAGCTTCCTAGACGGCATATTCGCAAAATATCTGTGTTCCATATCCTGAAGCTCCTGAAATTGAGGTTTCATTCCTACATTTCTTATTTGAATATTAAAATAATATGAATATTTTTATTCAACATTGATTTGAAGTTTTTTTTAAATCTCTAAACAGCCTAGCCTAATTCATGCTTTTGCCTTTGTACCAACTATAGTACATTTGTATATGCAGTTACTTTCAAATGCCTCACATAGGTTGCATCCCTATTACCAGCTGGCCACTACTCTGCGATTGCCGGGTGTCTCATTTTTTTCCAGGCAAGCTAAATCAAGAACTCCTTAAGATTATTTATCCATTTGGCAGTCATATTGTACATTATCTCTACTGTTTAGCCAGCAGAGATTATGAACTATGTAGCCCGCGGCCGAGTAAATAGCTACTTCCTTTTTGGAAACAGCGGCTGATATTCATTTACTTACTCGATTCCCTGGTGATTTGCCATTTCATTTTGAAGGGGATTGTTGGACCTTGCCCCTTTTGCCTTCTTCCTCCTATTATTTCTGACCTGTTCTTGTTAGCTTTAGGACTCTTGGCACTTTGCCACTTCTAACCAGTACTAAAGTGCATATGCTCCCCATCTAAATTGTATTGGTGATTGGTTTATCCATGATTGGCATATTTGATTTACTAGTAATTCCCGAGTAAAGTACACCAGACGTGCCCAGGGCCTGTAAATCAAATTCTACTGGTGGGCCTGTAGCATTGATTGTGCCACCCACATCTGTAGTCTTTGAAAAAATGTCTCAGTATAGCCACTGCAGTATCTGTTTATGCATTTCTAAACTGCCATTTTGACCATGCACCCACTTCCCAGGCCCAGATCTTCACTTTTATTACATGTCTGTTACCGCTAAGGTAGGCCCAAGGCAGCCCCATGGGCAGGGTGCATCATATTTAAAAGGTAGGACATGTACTGTGGTAACATAAGGGTTGCTTTGAAATATCTTTTACGTGTAATTTCCCATTGGGAGTTGATATAGATTCGGAATTTGGGGTCCCTGAACTCACGATTTAAAAGTATAGCTTTTGGTGAAGTAGACTTTTAAATTGCGTGTTTGAAAATGTCACTTTTAGAAAGTGGGATTTTTTTGTGTAACCATACTGTGCCACTGCCTGTCTGTAGAATCTACGTCTGGGTTAGGATGACAGTTGGACTTTGTACATTCACTGGAGACAGTCACGCAAAGGAACTTGAAGGTGTGTCTTGCATATCCTGATGGGTCATCACCAAGCTGATGGGCCTTCCTGAGCTAGAGAGGTGGGAGTAGTTGTCACTGACACCTGCATAGGGCTGTGCCAGTCCTCAAACAAAGCTGTATCTACCCCCTTGTAATGTATCTGGAGTCAGGTCAGGGAAATGAATGGCCTGTTGCACTACAAAGATTTTCCTATTTCAAAGGCAGAAAGGGGAATCAGTATTGGACCTCTGATGCCCCAAATTTAGAACACTTCTGGACTGAGGACATTCTGCCAGGAAGAAGAGCTGGATGCTGTAGGAGGAAGTGATACTCTAACTGTTGCTTTGCTGTGCTGGCCTGCTGCTTGCTGCTTCTGTTCTGGGAATTAAAGGACTGGACATTTCTTTCTGTATCCTGCTTCCCAGGTTCTCCAAGGGCTTGTGTGTGTTTGTCTCCTGTTAAGAAGCCTCTGGGCCATCAAACAATTCACCTACCTATGCCTGGGCTCTTCTGCCCTGACTTGCCAAATGGTGCCACATCCAGTCACTGGGCCCTTGGAAGTGGAATCTGGTGAACTGAGAGGATGAGGTCTGGTGGCTAGACTGCCATTTTGGTGCTGGAAACCAAGGTTTGAGCCTCGGGGTTGCATCCACATCCTGTGATTCTGGGCAATCCCTTAATCTCCCCGTGCCTACAAAAAAAATGAATGTGTCCTTGTGTAATGTAACCAGTTCTCATGTAAAGCGCTCCAATAGCTTCAGGTCAAATTCGTGCTATGTAAATGTGCAAGAAAATAAAATAAACTGAAGGAGAAAATCCATGCATTGACTATCAGCATCTGTTTTGTTGACGTATCGCAACAAACTTCAGCGCATCACTGCTGCCAGCACTGGAACCTGGTTCCTGATCGGCGCATCAACCATTGTTTTCACCACAAGCCCCAGCGGGTGTGAACGTAGAATCCCATGAAACGTAATAGTGAGAAATTCCTCAAATGTATTCTGTTGCAAATGTTTCTCTTTACCATACTTGGCAAAATTTCAGAAGATTAAAGTGGGAGATTGAAAAAAAATCAAGAGAAATTTTTCTCCTAGTGACTTCTATTGAAACAGGGCAATTTTAGATGGGAGACAGTCCGCATTAAGCAACTTTTAACTTCGAAAATGGGGAATCTCCCGTCTGAATCGGGTCTGTTGGCATCTATGCTTTATCTAATTCCTATTGGTCACAAGTGTGAGACTTCATGCACTAATGCTTTGGATATATGAACCTTCTATCTCAAATACTATAAAATAACGTTATTTTGGTAGGAAGGAGAGCTGCCCATCCTCCAGACGAATCTCTGTCAGTTTATTCCAGAACTGAGTTCTTGATTTGTAATTTTTGGACCTAGTATGCTTACTGAATTTATTTGACTAAAAGCAATTTGTGCAAACACAAGAGGATGATGGACGGAGCACTGAAACTTTCCAAACACTCACCCCCAGTCACAGATCTGGGTTGAATCCATCATCATTCTTTAGCTCACTTCGCCACCTCAGTTCAGACCCAGCTACATGCAGATCAGTCTTGACCCTGTGCCTCATGGGAACAGTCCAGCCCGAACTGCCAAGCCAGGTCTCCCCTGAACCGGAAACAAGCATCCTTGGACCGGTTTCTGGGTAACACCCTTCATCAGTTAGGCTAGCTTGAATCCAGTGGCAAGGTGAGCAAGGGACCCATGTCTGGGCATACCCTGCCAACTTAGGGGGAACAAATGAAATGAGCTAGGTAACAGAACTTAAGGAAAAAGAATAGTCTATAATTGTTTGTGAAAGGCCACGTGATTAGATTCCCTACGAAGCAAACACAAGGAGATGATGGGCAGAGCTATGGAACTTTTCAAACACTCACCCCCAGTCACAGATCTGGGTTGAACCCATCTTCGTTCTTTTGCTCACTCCTCCACCCCAGTTTAGACACAGCTATATGCAAATCAGTCTTGACCTTGTGCCTTATGGAAACAGTCCAGCCCGTACTGCCAACACCAAAACAATGGACGTCAGCCTCACCCACCCCTGGGAGCTGCGGAGACATACTAATTGCTACTCCACAAATGTCATCTATATGCTGAGATGCCCCTGTGACCTACTTTACATGGGGATGACCACGAGGCGAGTTAAGACGAGGATCATGAAACACAGGACGACCATCAGTTGCCAGAGAACAATCAGCCACCTCACCACCCACTATAAGGAAAAGAATCATTCACCCCAAGATTTATTCTGGACGGTTTTGGAGAAGCACAACCTGGGAGCCTTCACTAGGAACCCAGAGAATGCCCTCTTCATCAGGGAACAAAAATGGATCTATAGGATCCAGAGTCATATTGTGGGCCTAAAAGACGACATTCCTTGAAACAGTCCTAATAACCTCTAGGGCTTCTTAATTGTCAAGTGGTATGGACATGTACTATGTATTTAATCATATTAAACAGAGCTGCTGTGCCCCCGCTCCTTGCCCCCTCCTGTCACATACCGGCCCTCCCAAATATGCCTCTACATGCGGTTTAATTCACACCCTTCCATCGTTGAAAATATGTGCCCAGTGAAATTATTTTGTGCCCGAGGGGTCTGCATGGTCATATACTGACGGGCCAGCACGGCTGCGAGATAATGCAATTGGGATGAGAGCGTGTTGGAAATTGGGACTATTTGTCTGCTCCAACATGTAATACACCGAAGACTCTCTTGCAGGAATTGTTGTTCCACCCTTTTAAGCATCTGGGCACAATTTTACTTACTAACCACTGGCAGGGTTACTTCATTAGCACCTCCTTTGGCTTTAGAATTCATGTACAAGCCCCCCCCCGAGACAATAGGTATATTGACGGGCCACCGCCCTTCACTCCCAACATGGGCGGTGCGGTTAATGCTCTAGCTCTTCCAGAGCCCAGCTCCCTTCCGGTTCCCCTCCCGCACCTGTCACGTATCTGATGACGTGGTTGGGGGCGGAACCGGAGAGAGTAAAAGAACTGCGGCAGCACTGCACTTGGAACCTACACGGAGCTGAGAGAGACACATGGAGGGGCCGCAGCTCACCTTGATGAAGTATGTGGTTCTTTTGGCAAGAGAAACTCGATTGGGTCAGGGTTAAAGCACGCGCTGGGAACTGAGAATCTTTTTCCAACTTGCTGTGTTTTAAAAACCTATTGTGCACAAGGGGTGTGCTTCAGGCCAGCTTTGGACTTACCTTCCCATCACATTGTGGAGCGGTATGGCATAGCGCTCCATCATTATGATTTAATCCATTGTGTTTCTCCCTGCTAATTTTTATCTCCTGCAGAGTGTGACTATAGGGAGCTGCCCTCGCATCCCCCGCCAGTTCAAGTTTAGATTTTATATGAACTAGGTAAGCCTCACATTACGCATGATGGTGCTCCTGGTTTCCTAGCAATGACGACTGCTTTTTAACAGTGATAATGGTTTTATTAGTGTACTTTATATCTAAAATTAGCTCACTTCACAGGGAAGTTAAATCAAACACAATCATACCGCCGGGCATCTCCAACACTTTACGATGTCCTGAGCTGGTATCATTACGGCCTACTATGATTGCTGTTTTTATGAAAGGTCACATATCATTGTAGTTGTTACTATGTAATGCACAGAGGGCACAGCACTTTTCAATTTACACATGTTCTTGTTAGTTCTTTTACAGGTTCCATTAGGAGAGCAAGGCGCTCTACCATATGTGCTCAGAGTTAGTTACTCCACAAGGGTTTCTTCCCTCCAACCTTGGAACTAAAGAGGCAGGGTTAGTTACCTTGGGATCATTGAGTAGTGAGTCCTGATGAAAGCCGAGTTATTAGAATGTGCCGACTGAAACATGTCAACGGTTTTTGCAGAGTGGAGGGGTTGGTGACCCATAACAGGTCTCTCATACCACCATCCACTGGTCCAGGCGTGACCACTTTTATTCTGGACAGGGTACCCAGCATTAAATTGGTTAGACGGGACTCCCTGAGGCCAGTTTTATCACTGTTTCTGCACCTATTTCCACCTGTGATCCCCACATTATTTTTCATGAATTTGTTGTATTGTTTTTGCCTCCCTATAGCTCCACCTCCAGCGTTAGTTTGTGCAGAGGTGTGTTAGCAGCCCTATGATGAAGCATGACACTGTATGTGAGGGCAGTTTTAACACCCCTGTGTGATTACACCCTTCCCCTCTGACTTATGGCATTCTATGCACACATCTCTTTTCTCTGTAGTGGTTTCATAGTTGTTGAACAAGGTTGATGCGGGACTCAATCCTCCTATCCCTCTTCTATGTGAGTTTACATCATCAAATTTAGCCACAACATCGCTCGCAGTATTTCTATTCAGAGTCCTCATTCGGTCAACAACACCTGGGTGAGATTCCTCTCATTTCTCACCATTATTCATGCGTCTTTGGTACAACTGTGTCATGGTTCAACTTTAAACCATGGATTTTCTCTACCTGACATTCACCGTACCCTTCTATCCTAAGGACCAGTGCAAATGGTGGTTCATTACTTTGGTTTATTCAAGCCTTTAAGCCTAATGGTCCTATATATATATATTTCCACTTATCCCTACTGTGCTTAAGTGGCATAAAATCGTCGTCTGATTAATTACACTTGCCCCTTCACGTGCCTGGACCTGATGGGAAGTGAATGTGGTCACACATGCTGTGAGGTGTTACTTCAAGAATAATTTTTTATACTTGTTTCCTTGCATGTGTTACAGGTCAGTGGGACTTTCTATATCTCCTCGCTGCATAGCTTTTTATGTGGTGCATGAATCATTGCACATCTACATTGAACTATCTCTAATTTTATGGGGAGGCTCTCTACTATTAAAAAGTTTCCCCAACGTCAGACACGGATCATCAAAATGTCTAGCAACTCTCTTAGCCTTGCCAAAGCATCCTCCTCTGGCACTAAACCTAAAAGAGCCAAAAATGACCCTTCATGTCTGATCCAGTCATCTTCTAACCCGGTCCTGGATAGAATTTTGAACAAACTATGCGCACTTAAACCATTCATGAACACCACCAATGAAAAACTGCAGCTGATTGAAGATCGATGGATCAATATGGAAGGCAAAATCACTGAAATGGAACAACGTGTGGGCCATCTTCAGGACATGGTGACTAAAATACCTCTGCTGGAACTAGAAATTCAAAAGCTTAAGCTACAGACTGAGGACCTTGAAAATCACAACAGAAGGAACAATCTCCGCCTTTTATGGTTTACCTGAGAATATTGATGACCCTGATCTTCTCTTCTTCTTAACAAAATTTTTGTCTGACCTTCTTGGTCTTCAATCTGCCACTCCTCTAAACATCCACGCAGCACATTGGCTTGGTCATCCTCAGCCTCAATCTACCAGACCATGTGGTATTAAAATGCTCTTTTTAGAATTCACCAACCTGATGCATGTATTAAAAAGTGCCAGAGAGAAAAGTCGTCTTGTTTGGTCTGGTCATAACATCTTTATCTCACAGGATCTTTCTAATGCAACCAATGCCAGACATAAGGAATTCCTGGCGCTCGTACTCAACTGAGATCTCTGAACATCCGATATCGCATTTTACACCCTGTCTCTGCAAAACTACTTACAAAGGTGTTTCCCGCCCATTTGAAGATCCGACCAAATTAAAACTGTTCCTGCAAACCATCACCAAAATACCTACAGACACAAATTCACAATTTCCTTAAATTGTTGTTATTATTATGTGACTTCTTGTTTCTTGTTTTAATCTCTAGTTCTGCTCTTCAAGTACGGGTTACGTGGGCTGAATCTCTCTATTATATCACTGTCTGTTTTATCTCCGTTGTTGTTCTTGTTTATGTGTGCTGATATGCCTGGTCTTCATCTCATCCTCTTCTTATTTCAGATATGGCTTTATGTCTTTGATCTGTCTCTTCTTTTTTCTATTTTCCTTATTCCTCTTTCATTCTCTCTTTCTCTATTTTCTACTCTCCATTCCCCTTTTCCTCTTCTATTCTCCCTTTCCTCTCTTTATAATTGCACAAGGGTCTTTTTGTTTCATCTCTCCATGATATTTGTAATCCTTTTATTTTACCCTATTTTTGAAGAAGTATGTCTTTTTGTTTCCATTGTTGTCTTTGCAGTGTGCCTTCATTATCCTGTATCCCTGTTTCTAAGCTGCAGCATGTTTAATGTTGTGTTGTGGAACGTTCGTGATCTGGATCATCCAGTTAAGCATCAAAAGGTACTTTGCTTTTTAACAAAAAACTCATTGTAACGACACTGAATCACTCAAGCTCAACCGTCAATGGGTGGGCCAAGTTGTTTTCTCTCATGCTGTCAACCGTAAGGGTGGTGTTGCCATCCTGTGTCACAAATCTTTAAAGATTCAGATGTTATCAACTGAATGTGACACAAGTGGACGATGGGTAATACTTAACGCCACAGTCTATAATAAACAGGTCACCTTTTTTTAATATTCAGTGACAGATTAAGTCTGCTCCAGATTTTTGGCCTAATATCAAATTAAAATTGTCTTCTATTACTAATCCAATATCATTGTTGCTGGAGATTTTAGTAATTGGCTAGACCCTTTTTCTGACAGAAAATCAACTTGTAAATTCAAACCAGACGAGTCACATAAAGCATTTCAGTCTGCTATTGCCTATCGACCACTCTATGTTGTATGAAAGAATAGTAATCATGATAAATATGAGTTTACATTTTTTTCAAATGTTTACCACACCATGTCTTGTATTGATTGTGTTTTAGTCTCAAAAACTCTACTCTCCTCTTTCCAATCTTCTGAGATTGGGTCAATTTTTATTTCTGACCATGCCCCTGTTTCGGCATCTTTTGATTTGTCCCTGGCTACCTCCAAACATGCCCGATGGAGATTCAACAACTCCCTACTATCTGATCAAACCTACATTTCAGAAACTACCTCCTTTATAAGAGATTGTTTTCAGTTTCACAAGCCCTGTGACACATCTGTCCACAACAACGGGGATGCCTTGAAAGCCTCTTTCAGAGCCTTCACCATTGCCTACACTGCCAGAAAGAAACAAATATTGAAATCCCAATACTTCTCTACCCTCAAACATATTAAGACTATTGAACATTCTTACTTTATCAAAGCAAAATCAGACTTAAATAAACTGGCTTCGAGTGATGCTTGCAATATCTTACTTAAAATAAAATCCAAATACCATGGGGGTCAAAACAAAGCGGGTAGAATGCTGGCCAATTATTTAAAATTCAAAACAGAAAGGAAAACCATTGGTCCTATTCATAATACCCCCACCAACAATTTACTACATTCTGATTCAGACATTGTTAATGCTTTCCAGTCCTACCAGAACTCATTATATATGGACGATACCCATCCTTCTGAATGGGATACCTAGTCATTCTTTGATGATCTTCCCTCTCCTCCTTCCATACCGGATTTTATGGCTCTCCTTGAACAGGTTATATCTCTTCAGGAGATTTTACTTGCTATTAAATCTCTAAAGAGAGCCAAAGTCCCTGGTCCTGGCGGTTTCCCTACTGAACTTATCTCCTCTTTTTCATCTATGTTTGCTCCTCATTTACTTGAGCTTTTCACCTCTTTTCTATTGAAATCTAAACCTGAAGGCTCCTTCTTAAATGCTCTCATTGTAATCATTCCCAAACCTGATAAAGACCATACCTTGTGTCAAAATGATCGCCCATCGCATTAAGTAATTATGATTGTAAAATGTTCGCAAAAATTCTTCCTTCTAGATTAGATGATGTTATACCCCTGCTTATTAAAGCTGATCAGTCCGGCGTCATTAGAGGTTAGCTTACTTCTGATAACACTAGGATGCTCTCTAACATTCTTGTATTAGGGAAAAGATATCCTGATCCTCTGGCTGCATTGTCCCTTGATGCTGAAAAAGCATTTGACTGTATAAATTTGTAATTCATTTTCAAAACTCTTCATTGGTTTGGTTTTGGCCTCAAATTCATTTAGTTTATCAAGCTACTATATTCAGAACCACGTGCCTATGTTTCTGTTAATGTTTTTTTATTTCCTTTTTTAGTCTACACAGAGGTACAAGACAAGGTTGCCCCACTCCCCTCTTTTATTTCTTCTATGTCTTGAACCTTTTCTTCTTTTCTTGAACGCAATTGCCATAATCCCCTAATAACGGGTTTTCAACACAACTCCCTCGAAACAAAATTATCCGCTAATTCAAAGTGTGTCCTTAGCGCTAAAAATGAGGAGTACGGGCTGTCTCACGGTCTCATGGCAGACTCTCTACCTCATTTGTATATATCAAATGTACAAGTTGTCATTAATAACATCACATCAGAACATCCACTTTAGATAGAAAACCCTGCGCTTGTTACGGGACCCCTACATGGAAGACGGAATCACATTTCTAATCAATGTAGGCAAAAAAATAAAGGCAAGAAATAAACATGCGATATATAAGCGCACTGCGTGCACGTCTTTTAGAACAGCCATCTCATCAAATCTATTCCTTTTATGCCCCATGTAAGTCAAGGCCACCACGCTTACCTTCCTGTCGGTACCTCTGACGGACATCCAAGCTGTCAGGGGAGGTACCTGTCGGCGGGCACCATGTTTTTAAACTAAAAGGTTGTGTAGTACGTATTGTGTACAATGCATGCGCGTCACCTTTTCAGCGCCTATGACGTGTAATGAAAGCATCAGACACGCCCCTCATTTTTAGTGCTAAGGACACACTTTGTATTAGTAGCGTTAAGCACTTCTAGGTATAAGGTAATTAATGAGAATTCTGACTGCATGCGATAGAACAAAGGCACTGCATTGAATACCTGGAGAATGTTGTTGAAAAACTGTGACATGTGTATATCTATTGAGCTGAAGAATATAGTATCTACACGGCATATATATGTCTGATCCTTTGGATTCTTTTTACTTATCAATGCTCATGTAGATGTGGAGGATATTGGGTCTACAACTGTTGGTCATAAGCTCCCCAGACTGATGAATGGAATGGGGGCCGTCCCACCTTCATATCTACATTTAAATATTAGATCCAGAAGGATCATAGAGTTGTATATATACCAAATAGTTTTAGTTCTGTGTTGTGGGTCTGTTTACATGTTATTTCTGCTATATCAAGATAGTTCACAGGATGTTGGGAGCGGTAGGAAACCATAATGAATGTGGTATTTTCCCACTCTGTCCCATAGAGCGGTGCCTCCTTTTTTCCTGAGCCGCAGCCAGGTGAGGTGAGGTATCCTCTTCATGCATTTCGGGTAAGAATGAATTTGCATGTACTCATTTTTGGGTGGATGTAGATGATCATGATAATATCACTACAAGTCATGATGTTTTGTTCTAAATGCGAGATCTTTGTGCATATTAAAATGGTTGTACCTATTCCATTCACTGTGTCACAGAAACCGTCAGCTGTAAGGGATTTGCAGAGGAAGGACTGCACATTCCTGATTGCAGGTGATTTGGGGGTATCTGTTCCAACCGTCTCTGGTGTACTTTTATACTCCTTGTATATTAATATTTTTTCACATGTGCAGTAGTAACACAGTAGTGGTCCTGAAGAAGGCATTTGATGAGATTTTCCATATTTGCTGAATCATGTGGACCCTTTTTTGAACAACAGACAGCTATTTGTTACAGACTGTCATTTGCACTGTTTTTAGTTTGATCTGTGAGAGACATTAATAAATTTCATAGGTCAATTTTAATGCACACATCACCTTATTGTTGTGCACTGCATTCTTTTCCCACAGAATTCAATCGCTCTCATCTGGTAATTTAGACAGCTACTACATCCTCATGCTCCCTCATCCTTCTGATGAGGTTGTATCCCTTAGTGTCACTAGAATGACATCAATGAGGAGACCCAGATGATGAAGCATGTCACCTAATGGTGAGTGATGGGAATCTGTATATCTAAATAGGACTCCCCATTATAGTAGTCTTTATTAAAGTTTGTGCACACATATAACACTGGTTTGCTCTAGGTCTCATAGCATTCGGAGTTTTGGTTCTAGACCCCTGGTCTTTAAACATTATGTCAAACACTATCCGTAAGTGTCTTTTTTTTATTTTATATGTTCACTAACTAGTATCTCATAACTCTGTCATACCCTTTACAACATTACAAAAACGCTATAACTTACCCTCATCCTGCTCATCCCAGTACTCGCAATTATCACAGGAACTTCAATCATTCTTGCTATCCAAAGATTTTCCTTCATGACTCTACTCCATTTACCCCCTTGACTCCTTTGTACAATATCTCCTCTGACTCTAACCCCAAAGCCTCTTTTACATATAAACGTTTATCCACTCCTATATCTGACGGACCAAAATCCTTAATTGAAATAGCCTGGGAGCAAGACCTCTCGATGTCCCTCTTGACTCAAAGATAGAATAAATTGTGGCACAAAATCTTCACTACCTCCAGAGCTGCCAACATCACTCAATCCCTAGGTTTTTTATATATGAAAGTGGTTGGTACACCCGTCTTTATCCATCAAATTAATCCTTCTTCTTCTCCCCATTTGCTGGCCTTGTCTCTCCTCTGATGGCACACTACTCCATTTAATATATTATTGTCCTAATGTTTTTAAATTTGGAAATCCATTTGGTCTAAATCCTCTAAGATATTTCAACGTGCATTCCATTATAAATTCAATTTTTTTTTCTTGGATCCATGTCTGATGATTTTTATGACACCTCCTCGAAGTTGAAATTGTTTGATCTTTTTATTTCTCTTGCATTTAAAATTATTTTAACTTGCTGGATTGATAATTCTAAAGTATGTACGTTACCATGGTGGAATCATCTGTAATGAACATCGAATGCCTACTGTTTCAGAGTCAACGTGATCTTAGAAAATCAAGTCTGAATTATTTTGGCTACCCTTTACTTCTTTCTTGTCTTCACACCCTTCTCTACACTAATCACTCTTCTATCACACCTTCCCCCTCCCTCCTTCTCTTCTATCCCTTTATTTTCCCCTCTTTATTCTCTCAATATCTATCCTAAAAATCATAAATATACTATTATTTGATATGTACTCTTATTTCTTTTTATTAATTTTATTGCATAAGGTTGTTTCTTTTTAATGTCTTTCTCCACCATGATAGTATCCTCTCTATTATTGTAACATCTTTCAATGATATGTCTTTAATATGCTAATCTCTACCTTATGCTAAATGTGGCCCAGAGGGTGCAGTTCAAGGCACTTACCTTAGCACACAGAGCCTTGCATGACTCAGGACCCTCCTACATTAGGAAACAAGTGTCCTTCTATACTCCCCTTCGCTCTTTGCGTTCTGCCTCCCACCGTCTGACGGTTACTCCCTGCTTTCGATGCTCCAGGCTTGGGGGTCAGTCACTCTCGGTCAAGGTAGCAGTGCTTTGGAACAGTCTCCCAGCTGTCCTACGCCACACGCAAGATCTCAGTGTTTTTAAGAAACTTCTTAAAACCCATCTTTTTAAACAAGTTTTCACTTAAGCTTCCCTTTCACACGTCTGAGTCCGTATCACGCCAGGATACTCCAGAGTTGTTGTGCGCGTTATAAGTCTCTTATAACATAACATAACATAACATAACATAACAATTTTGGTGCTTTCCTATTATACCAATAAAAATGATTTAACTAAAAAAAATACAATAAGATGTTTTTTCTTCTGTACAATTTTTAAGATGATTTTCTGATGTCAGAACTGACTGATCTAGCATTTTTAAACAATTTTACACTTTCTGCTTTTTTTTACTGGGAACTATTGTCAATTTATCCAGGTTTGCTTATGCAAAGCATTGGTCAGAGTAGGTCTTCACAGCCTTTGATGACATCTACTAAACTTTTCAGCTAGTCTACCTGAGTCTAAAATCTGTTTGCTAAAACCAGAAGTATACATTCAATCATTAGGTGTTCCAGTCTGGACCCTTGCCCATAATCCAGTTTGGAGGTTCTACTGTACAACGTATTGTTGACTGTTTCTGAAAGCCATGATGTCACCACACACTGGAGTATGTGGTCGGCAAATGTTGTAAAGAAGTTGCTACCTTCTGAGGAGGAAAAAGCAAAAAAAAACTAAAAAAATGTCTTGTTTGGAAAAAGTCCTCAGAGGGTTAAAGAATAACAGGAGTCTGGAATCCGATAGTGGAATACTTCAGGAGCAAGCAGTTTGGTTCAGTAAGTGGCTGGAGGGAAGTGAAGTTGCACAGCTGTGTTGCCACACACCCTCAAACCAGACTGAAGCTTTTATATAGTAAAATAACAAAAAAGGGAAATAGCATCAAACACCACATAACGGGAAACACAAAGGATTTGAAAAAAGAGAAATGAATCAAGGAAAAAACAACCATGGCGGATAAGGGTAACAAACCGGAAGTAGAATCAGAACTGGACTTTATCATTAACTGCATGTTCATTTTAAAACAAAAAGTTTCTCTTGACTCGTGAAATGTGCATCATTATTAACTAGTCACTAAGTACATGGTTATTTTCAAGCGTAGAGTTTTCTCGACATGTGAACATTGGATTAAGAGGTAACTCTGCATCACTACTAACCAGTTTGAGCACGGTTCAGCATGAGCCTCCTTCCTGGTGTCTACATTTCATCCATTATGCACATTTCACACTTGTTGCTGTGAAAACACGTGTATATACCATACACTTAGTTTACCATATTTGCCCAGCCGTGTTTGGTTTGGGTATTTACCCATTTCTAGTGTCCCATTTGTTTTGCATGTTATCTCAAATATGAATTTGCGATTCACCTGCACATCACTGATAACCAGGGATAAGTGGCAAACCCACTTCCTGGTACTGTTGTTTCATTTCTGCTTTTTTTGATTATTATAGGAGCAAACCGCCTGACGAGGCTGAGCAAAACTGGTGTCCATGTGGCTTTTGCAACTTCCCAGGAAATCAGACTCTACCTTTAAAGCCTTGTTTTTTTTTTGTTGAGTCAGTGGGCTAGAGTGGCTCTGGCACAGCACCCTGTACATGCCCCTCCACCTTCTTGGTGGCAACGCCACTTCAGACGCTCGTTAAGGGCTGCTGTGGTGATCGGTTCAAGGTCCTGCCCCTATCCTAGGTGCTGCCCCTTCGTGGTACCCTCCTCTAACAAACATGGTGAGGTCTTTTTGAAGGTTGACAAGTCTACTTCCAATGACAGCCAGCCTGAAGAGAAGTTCATATTCATAATTTCTATTCCTTGCACTTTTTCTCTTCTACTTCATTTCGGACAACACTATGTTTTCTCAACTTTTTATTCAAACAAGTAATGACAATTAATTGTGTGACCGTAACAAAGACTCATAAAGCACCCACTAGTCTACATGCAGCAAATCATTACCCTATTCGATATTATGATTGCACAACAAAGTTCTATGTGGCAATAAGTTCTTACGTTTGAACCCCTTAAAAAAGCAGAACTGTACTTTTCAAACAGAATTGCAGTTGCCTGCAAACCATTGCCCCAAACACAGAATATATCTAAAAATGTTTATAGCAGTGTGCACTTTAGAGTGCACCAATTGCTGAAACATACAGAAAGAAAGGAAGAAATCCAATATTCTTTCCTGCCAGATTTGAAGTGAAATATTCCAAAATAATATCGCCTGCTGCAGGCAAATTATGTTATTCAGTAGAAGAAAAAATATCAGTAGCCACGCAGATGGTCTAACAAATAATGTCTGCAAGGTACTCAGTTGTGGAAGGCTCAATGTGTCAGGTCATGCTACTTCTGCCTAGAAACAGGAGATGCCCGCTCAAGCTACTGGGTATCATTAAAATAAGGTGCTTGTGTGTTTTATTAGTAAGACATTCTTCTCCTGTAGGCACTGTAATGCAGAGAGTGACAAGCATGAAGTTCATGATGGATTTTTTTCCAAGCTATACACAGAGCTCTTCCTGTAGACATTGGTTCCATTAACATGGTTTCTTGAAGTCCACTTCTAACTTTCAAATCCTCCTGGAATTGACACCAACTGTCCGCCCTGACACTCGCCCATTCTTCTCCTGTGAATGGACCCATTCTCCTGTCTTCAGCTGTTGTAGCAATTTGATGTTGAACAAAGTCGCCCGATAAGACCCTGCTGAACGCTCCCTCAGTGTTCAGAGAAGCATATAACACGAGGGCCTAAACTATTTCACAGATCCATGGCTGGCGCTTGCCACTCGCTCCACTGCACACTTCCACACAGGGAAACCACAGCCTGGCCCCCTCAGAAACTCACACCAGCCAAATCAATTAGTTCCATAACTTAGACGTCAAGGTCCGTTCTTCCATTCCTAACCTGCACGCACCCAACACCTCATCTGTCCACGCGCATCACGCACGTGCCATTCATTATAGGAGCAAATGGGAAAACATGCGGGCATATTATCAAGGAACAGCGTTAAAATTATCGCTGCTTTAGCAGCAGGAAACTGCCACTAAAGCGTTGATAATGGGTTTGCTAATATGCCCATGTGAATTCCCCATAGAAAACCATGGGGCATATTATCAAGGGGGTTTATCTCCGCTTTTTTGGCTTTAAAAGCCAAGAAAGCGGAGATAAAATTATCTCCCTATTACCTAGCTGCCGCTAACACCAGTTAGTGACAGCTAGTAGGAGATAGCGACCATCTTGGGCCCCACTTTGCATGTCAGTGATATTTATCACTAATGAGATGCAAAGTGGGCGTGCCAAGATGTTAGCGACTGAAAACAGTCGCTAACATCGCTATCTCCTATTACCAACTTTTGGAGATATTCGCGCTAAGCGGGAATATCTCCAAAAGCTAACACCTGCCCTGAGCAGTTCTTAGCCATGTTACCCAATGGGAGGTGGATAACATGGCTAAGAGCATTAGCTCGCTAATGCATGAATATCGCTGACTTTTCAGCGATATTCATGCTTTGCAGCGATTTTTACCAAGGTTTATTTGCGGTAAAAATCGCCGCAGCGCTGCGGTAAATTTTTGTCTCTAACCAAGCAATAGCGATAATTATCGCTATTGCTTGGTAATATGCCCCCATGTTCTGGTGTTAACATGGGCTTCTATTGGAATTTCCTACGGCATATTTTCAAGCCCATTATTGCCTTTTTAGCAGCAGTTTCCTGCCGCTAAAGCAGCGATAATTTAAACGCCGTTCCTTGATAATATGCCCCATCAGCTTTTGCTCAGATTTTTAACTAATGCACCATACCACTTGGAAAGATCATGGATTTTGGCATTTCATTGGAGCAGCGCTTACTACCAGTCCAAATGAAAGGGGATGTGCAAAATTGTGAAATGTTTCTAGACATTCTTCACAAATGTCGGGAAAAAATTGCAAAGATGGCAAAGTTTGCAAACATTTTCGCCTGGGGATCGCTGCTCGCTTGAAAACAGGAACTTTAGAACAATGTATTCCATATATAGTAAATAATTGCCACTGAAAGATGGTTTTGTTATATACTTGTCAAAAAAGTTAGAATTCTCTGCTATCTTTGCAATGGAAAATCTGCGAACAGTGTAAATTTGTAAAGGAATAGTCCCACATATAAGCCGCTGCATCCTGGTGCAAACCTTGAATAGTATGATGCAAATGAGACATGAGCCATAATCGAAACCATAGCCTTCATTTTGTGTTTTTTCTGTTATCCTTCAATTTATCCTGGGGTCTGATTTGTCACTTCCTGTAGACTTTTTCTTTTTTATATGAATTAAATTTTTTTCAGTCTGCTACTTTTTTGGCAGCCTCCTCATCTGTACAGACCCAACAAAGAGTGTAAACTACATTGAGAATGAGGTGGCCTGCCTAATTTTCAACAGAAAATATCCTGCCAAAGATGTTGGAGGTTGGAGAGGGGTAAGAAGTTGTGTAGGGCTATAACCCCCGCACTTGGCCCAAACCAATTTGTACACATTCCGCATATACATTTTGTGAATAAAATTACACCAACGTGTGTTCGCATTTTTTGTGGAAATTTTTGGCCCCACTTTCAGTACATGCATAGTCTATACGTTAATGACCTCATAAATCATGGTGGCCCGTCGTAATTCAAGATGACAAGGCCATCATACAGTATAACAGTGTCATAAAATCATTATTACAGCTCCAAAAATCATTTGGAGGGTCACAAATCATTCTGACAGGGTCATAAATCATAATTGCATGACAGGCTATAAATCATTAACAGTTGACAGGTCATAAATAATTTCTGCCTTATCAATCAAGTCCAGTCATTTGATTGTTATAGTTATGACACCCTTTTTGTTGTTGAGGCCATCATCCATGCCGCTTTTTGTAGTCAAAGTTTGTTGTTGTTTTTCTGCTGAATTTCCTCCGATCGTAAGGAGGGTTGGCCTCTTACTTCTGTTAGCATCAACTCTTTTTCTTGTCTGTCTATTTCGTGCCCTGCCAACTGGCGGGTCTGGGCTCTGAATGCCATGCTCTGCTTACTCCCCTGTCATCCTACTTACCCTGTCATAAGACATCCCCAGGTAAGTGACCTTCCTCCTGCACACAGCCATTTGGTGTGCCTGCATTACTAACCAATGTACCCCTGCAACCGATCTCCTGCCCTCTGAGCCCTACCACAGCCCTGTAGCTGTTCTAGTGTAGGTGGGTGGGTCTCAAATTTCCTGAGTGCTTCCCCTGGTCCATGGGTGTGGTTTCTGCCGGGGCAGCGCTGTCCTTTTTACTCTTGTGCCCCCCACCGAGGGCGGTGGTGTCTCCCCATAGCAAGGTTCAAAACATTACCCGGGCCCCCATTGGCCCAGCGTCTTCCAGCTATTCTTGGTCCCCTTTCATTCCCATTGGATGGAGTGGGAAGCCTCCCCCTCGTTGTTTGCCGCCATGCCGGCTTAACCTGGAATTTACAGGTCCCTGGCGGCTGTTATTGCGCTGGCACTTGAGGTCCCCTTCGAGGGAGGCCTTTGCCATACCGTCCTTTAGGGCATCTATTAAAGCCATGGTCTGAATGAAGAGGCTCATTAACTTGTGATGCACAAGTAAGCATGCAAGACTCCAGTCAAGAACTTCATCGGCAGGAAACCATCTCTCCTGCAGGTCCTCAGGGTGGAGGCGCCAGTACAACCAGTTCTGCGAGCTCAGCCAGGCTACTCAGGGTCCACAGTGAAGTTTTCAACAGTAGGATAGATGAGCTGCTTAAAAATGCTGTCCACCTGGCAGATGAAATTAGATTGACTTTTTCGCTTCGAGTTTCTGCTGTATGGCTTCTTTTTAACACCTCTTACATTTTTCCTCAGTTATTGTGCTTTAATTTAGTGATTTTTTTTCTTTAATGCGTTACTTTTTAAAGCTTTTTGATTTGCCAAAATCTATTTTTTTTCCTATGCAATATTTTGTTTATGTCTAAATTGATTATGCAATGACCTAGATAGTCAGCATTGAACATCAAGTTGTTACATTTTCCATTTTTTAAATTGTTGAAGAACAAAAACCTCAGCATCAAATGAAGCGACAGTGATTGCAAAAATCGTTAGATTTACGAGTCACTCGCACCTTCAGATGATTGTGGGTCAAATACCATGCGCAAATTAAAACCTTTGATGATCAGTCAATACTTTCTAACCTATAAAAATAACATGTATGTTTTATGCTAGATCCAAATTTAAGTAGCTATTGGAAGATGAATTCTGAGTGAATTGGGCCTAGATCTTTTTATATTGTTGGCTCACATTCTCTCACACAAATACCACTCACAGTTGCTTCCCATATCTGCTTTAATAATATTTTCATGAATCTGCCGCCCAATTGGCAATTTACTTTTTTCTGTGTGTCTGGCGCAATGGGTGCTGCAGTCCACTGGCATTTAAGTTCCAGGCCCTGGATACACTTTGTACCATATAACATGGATTTATAGGAACGTTAAATGCACCAATTCGAAGTATGCCAATTTGACCATGTGTTAAAGGGAGGGACCAGGCACTTTACTACTGATTAGCAGGGGTAAAGGTCACATAATTCTAAAGCAATTAAAGCAGATAGGGCGAAAATCTGAGGGTACATTATGCAAAATATTGCAATTTCTTACACCCAGTGCTTAAATATGTATTTGCTTGACGCCATTATTTCATTTTCATGATGTTTCATTGAATAACATGATATTTATGTCACTTTGAATCAATGGCACAATTACTGCAACTACCTTAAAAAAGCAAGAAGTTAACTTGGAAATTATATAGGATTCCAAAATTCTTATCAGTTCCAAAATTCAGCATTTTCATTTGCCATCAGATTATTACCCACCCACAGTGGTAGCAGACAACAATCATGCCCCCCCACGCCCTACCAGTGAAAACCTCCCAATCAAAACAAAATATTTCGATAAACAATGTAGCAGCGTTGTGCAATGATAAAGTTAAAGCTGATCAAAACAGATCTTCTTAAAATTAGAAGGGCTAACGTTGGCAAAAGTTATAACATATCCACATTTTTTCAAATTTGTACCTTTTGAAATATGCAAGATTTTACAGCTAGTGAAACAACAAAATTATACCATGGACAAAGGAAATTATTATTCAACTAATAAAATTAATTTTAGTTGATACATACATATCTAAGCGCGAATATCTCCAAAAGCTAACACCTGCCCCTGAGCAGTTCTTAGCCATGTTATCCAATGGTAGGTGGATAACATGGCTAAGAGCATTAGCTTGGTAATGCCTGAATATCGCTGACTTTTCAGCGATATTCATGCATTATTGCCGATTTTTATCGCATTTGCGATAAACCTTGGTAATACCAAGGTTTATCGGCGATAAAAATCGCCGCAACTCGGAGATAATTTTTTCTCGCTAACCAATCAATAGCGATAATTATCGCTATTGCTTGGTAATATGCCCCACAGAGTCCTAAAATCAACAATAACAGGTTCAGAAAACAGGAGGGGTGAAGGCTAAAGGTTTGAGGGTGACCCTGCAGAGAAGGCTGGGTCCACCAATAGGTGAGCTGCTGTCCATTCCCTGGCCAGAACTGCACTGATGTTAGTACCTAGACGCTTGCCCTGAAGATCTAGGAAAGGGGGTCTTGAGAGACCAGGAGTCACTTTTACAGATTCATGATGAGTGACTAGTGCTGCACTGGCAGAAGTATTTTACATGATTATTTTGTGTGGAAAGATGAGATGTGACTTGACCTTTGTTTATTTAGTTAGTGTGAGGTTTCTGTATGTGAAACATGAGGAATTATGTTGGTCATCAATTTGATTCAACTGGATAATATTGATGCCAATTTGAGCATCGGACATGCAGTGCTGTTGAGATAAGATGTTCTGTTGGTTCTGTAATGGCTGTGTGAAGTGGCAAAAGCTGTTGGCGCAGCAAGGCTTTACCTACCAAACATGCTGTGCAACCAATTGTGATTAAAGTAAAAAAAAAGTGATGCAATTTAGACCCAAAATAACATCTTACTTTCAGGAAATAGAATTCCATTTGTTAAAACGGTCCTTGTTCTTGGAGAGGCATATTCATTTTTTCGCAATTTATTTTTTTCAATCTGCCAATTTGTCATCCAGGTTCATGTGCTTGTCTGGATTAACGTAAAAGTGGACAAACATGCATACCTATAAAGTTTACTGTCATAAAGTTGATTATTAGTACAACTTCATAAATATATATATAGTTAGTTCGCAACACAATTCTTCAAAATCACTGGCAAATAACAAAGGCAGAAGGCAATTCCACAGTGTTGTGTTCCAGCAGTTCCAAACTTTAAAGCTAATAATACAAGATTATCTCAAAGCAACTTCCTAGAAAAAAAAACGAAATGTTCCAAAAAAAGACTGAAAATGTTCCAAATCAGGCAGGGGGAGTTTCAGGACAAAAAGCATTGATTGAATATCAATGTTTTTGGTTATCTGGGACCTACAGGTTATTCCAGGGTGACTGTCATAGAGCTGGGGTCGAATAGGCCAAGCAGGTCAGAGTGGTTAAAGTTGTTTTCATGGAATTAGATGTTTTATGGTTGCTCAGATCCTCCAGTGGAGCGAGGCAGAACGTTGACTCTAGCTCCCACTGAAGCTTCAGTTTTGGTGCCAAAAGCTCCAGGGGGGACAAAACAGGATTTAGCAGACACTGGGGTCTCTTTGCCACTGGCACAATTTGCAATCGCGCTCTGGTCCCCAATTTTACCTTTGACATAACAATTTTTTTTGGTTCTCAAAAACCTCCAGCAGGGCAAGGCTGACTACTGTCACCACAAAATGTAACAATGATTCTGTCGGGTGTGTATTATCGCTTTAAATATTGCTGGCTATCCAGCCAATAATTCATTCTCAAACAGATCTTTTCAAAGATGAAATCATAAGAAATGCAAGTCCAAACCTACTAGGGTATGAAAAAGAGATATTTTATATACTGGGTCACCCCATTGTGTTTTACTGACTACTGTCACCAGGCAGAGTTCCGCAAGGCCAGATACCTTCACAGTGAGGATCCGCTGTATCCTTTGCCTTTGTGACTAACAACTCTGACAGGGACAAACCACTGAGGGTGCAGTTTTGATACGGTAACAACCCCAAAACCTTGTCCCAGTCCTCCAGAAGTAAAGAAAAATACTAATTCCCATGACGTCTTTTAAGCTTAAAAAAATGATCCTCTGTCTTTCCTACAGTACCCAGATGCCCAGGATTGAATTCTTGTCTCTCCAGACAGTGTTCTGTCATTAATATTCACTTATGCTATTGTTATCTTTATTGAACTCAAGACAACATGGCTTTAAGACTCACAGGCAAATCAGAAAAGTAGAAACAGGTGGACTATACTTTGTGTCATATTACAACTTTGGCGCATATATATTAGCATACTTTGTTTTTTAAATTAGGATGACCATATCACTTCATTCCACTGAGGACATTCTCTTCAGCCTTGAACATTGCACTTAACAAATCACTGATTACAGGCGAGTTACAATAATTAGTTCAGTGTACATAAAAGAAGAGTACAGCACCCAGAATACATTAGGCTATCACACAAACATCCAGGACTGGAAACAGTTTCTGTAATAAAGGAGGTCATCATTCTAGTTTAAATGCATTGCAATGTTATCACTCAATATTTTTTTGAGTTTAGAAACCTTTATTGAAAATGATAAACATAGTAAAACACCATTACAAAAACATGTGATTTGAAATGAAAAATGTAATGATAATTAAAGTAACATATATGCAAATCAGTCCCAAAAATGGGAGGTGAAACTTTACAAAAGAAAATAAGCCTTTTAAATTTTAAAGAGGAGGGGTGAAAGGAAAAGAAGAAAAAGGAGGGGAGGGAGAGAAAGAGAGAGACATGGCGTGCATCTTAATAACAGTTACTTCTGTAAACAGTTAGGGATGAAATAATGATAAATATAACATTGAGTACTTTGAGAAGGAAAAGAGTTAGTTCAGGGAGCATGTCTGGCAAGAAAAGCGATTAAAGGTGACCATAACAAGCCTTTTTTGATTAATAAAGGTACTGAGCTGGCAAAGGCATGATCAAGCCTATGGTGATCACAAAGCAAGTTCCACTAGGCGTGATACAAATTTTTTGAGGCATCTTTCAGTTGGTTGTGATGATCTGAAAAGAAATGACTAAGTATAGATCTATAAATTTACGCACATTGCATTGTCCATTCCATAACGTTGAGGAGCCTCCTAAAAATATATGTACAATCTCAAAAGGGAAATCTGTAGACAAAATGTTGTTTAATTTAGACCAGATAAAAGTCCATAGGGATTTAACGAACGGGCAATGAAAAACATATGAAGCAGATCGCTATCCCCACATGAGCAGGACCAACATTTCATGGACTCTAATAATTTGAATTTGTGTAATTCTGAAGGAGTGAAAAGAGTCTATTATACAAAAAATATAAGGTCTATGTGGTGCTGGCAGAGTAGGAGGAGATATGTATTTTAGACCAGAAGGAATCCCAAGTTTGAATTGAAAATTCCTGAGCTAAATCTTCCTTCCATACGAGTTCTAATTTAACCGCTCACATGGGCGCCATCTTCCTTCCTCTTCGCTTATGCAGACGACATTGCCATTGTCACTGCTAATCCAAACTTGGCTATGCCAATTATTGAACAGGAGGCACAAATATTTGGCACTATTTCAGGATATGCTTTAAATCGAGGGAAAACCCAAATAATTATTAATAACAAATGTGCTATGATAGACTCACGTATAACAAATTCAGCCACGTACCTAGGGGTTACAAAACCTTCTGAACTAGAGAATTTAGTCGACCTGAACCTTAAACCTATCTCAAATAAAATACAAAAAGACCTTCGCCGTATCAATAATTTACATCTTTCTTTGATAGGACGGACAAATGCCCTAAAAATGGTCTACTTTCCAAAACTTTTGTTTTTATTTAGAGCGATCAATCTGGAAATTTCAGATCATTGGTTTAAAACAATGGAACGTATCTTTACGGATTTTATTTGGGCATATACTCAACCCCGCCGTGCCTATAAACTTCTCACACTTCCCAAAGAAAGAGGAGGGTTAAGTCTCCCAAACCTCAGGCTATATTATTGGACAACAGTCCTACTATATAATCATGAGCTTTTTTTTCTTGATGGAACAGGGATATCTCGGGATAAAGATGCACCGACTATTCATCAAATAATATTAGATGATAGAAGTATCGGCTATCTTTGGAAATATATCTTTGATAGCTATCATAAAAAAGTTAAATTAAAAACACTCATAGCCGTGTCTAAAGTCTGGAAATCTGGAAATCTGTGAGGAAAATGATAGGTCTGGGACGGTTATCTGTCTATACTCCAATACAAAATAATCCCCTTCTACCAGACATTTTCAAAGATTCCTATATTGATAGATGGATCATAGCTGGAATTACTAATATAGGTTGCTTCTTCTCCGCAAAAGGGATATATTCTTTTGAATTTTTGAAAGACAAGTATCATCTTGAATGGAGAGATTTTTTTAAATATCTCCAAATTAGAGATTTTTTAATACGACGAGTGAGGAGAGAAGACAATATGCCTAAAAACATCATAGCTGAATCTCTTAGCCATCATCAGGAAAAAATACGGATTGGGGGATTTTATCAACTATTACTTACATATTTACCTGATGATAGGCAGAAGATTATTCAGAAATGGCAAAAGAAATTTATAATTTCAACTGATGAATTTGAGTATGTAAATGAGCTATCACAAACTGTACTCATGTCAACCAAATTACAGACTCAATTTTATAAAATATGCTTCTTCATGTACTATACTCCAGATAGAATTGCCAAATGGGGTAATGGGAGAGGAACATGTTGTTTTCGCTGTAACTTGCAAGATGCGGATTGCATACATATCTTTTCATCTTGTCCCGTTTTAACCTCTCTCAAATCAAAAATTGAACATTTCCTCTCATTAATCCTTAAAACTGTGGTCAATCTATCTGATCAAACAGTTCTATTAGGCTTAGTAAACTGTACTAATTTGAATACTGGTCACGAACTGATTTTTATCTCAATGGCCGTTCTAAGAATCTGTATAGCATCGGCTTGGCTAGATCCTATTGCCCCCTCATATCAACAGTGGTTTTCAAGACTGTTAGCAATTTATAATTTAGAAATGGCAATATATAAAACTAAAGGTAGGAAACGTAGAATAAAAGGCTTAAAAATATGGTCTCCTTTAATAGAATGGTCTGAACTTTAGACAATCATTTAACAATAATATGGCTAAAACTGTTTAGATGTAATGTATACCCATCTATCCTAATGTATATCTGTATCTTGATGATTCATCTGTTAATTCAAATATTCAATTTTATGTACTATTATTATTTATAAGCTCTTGAAATTCTTTTTGTTCTACATTCAATCTGCCCGATCAGAGTGTGGGGGGGCTGGGGGTTGTCTTATGTGTTGTATTGTCTTTGCGTTGTATAAAATCCAATAAAAAGAGTTTAAAAAAAAAAAAAGCTCAGAGGGTATAAGCGCCTTCTACAGAGCATAGCATGTAAAAAAAAGGTCATAAATGTGTACCTTATGTCCTGTGAGATAGCTCAGTGGGTTAATGCTTTTTGTACATGCCCTTGCACTACGGTTGCAACCCCCATTAAATAGTTTAGTTGCTTACGAGTTCTAATTTAGACTTCGATCTGACAGTAGTAGGACGGGAAAGTAATTTATAAAAGGCAGCAGCTTTGAGAGGGATTGAAAAGTCTATTGAGGAGGGGGTCTGAACAGAAGTGACAGGCAGGCAACCCCAAAAGAGTATATGAACCGGGGAGTATTGAAGGGAATGTGTGTTAGAAATGCTAAACGAGTCACAAATATCTAAGAAGTCCCTCAGGGAATTGTCTTTCAGTTGATGGTCAAAAGTAATGATACCCTTATCAATCCATTCCTTCCAAAAGAGTGCTCTATTGTTGATCTTTAAGAATTTGTTATACCAAATTGCAGTCTGGGAGAAGAAATCATCACAAGAGAGATGGGAACGATTCAGAGAAAGAGCAAGGGCTTAGGAGTGATTAAATATGGGGTGGAAAGATGCTTCAGGGCTGAGTCAAACGAGTAGCTGTAAGAAATGAGAAAGGTAAAAGTTGTGCGAGTTCGATTGAACTCCAAGCAGTTAAGGGAGGACAGGAAGAGTCAGTTAGAAAAGGCCAAATTTGTTTTAACTTGAAAGCGGAATGATATCGGTTGAGGTTAGTAAAGTTAACTCCACCCAAATCTTTGGGTTGTTGAAGGCAGGAAAGAGAAATTCTAGCTTTGCTATTATTCCATAAGAATTTTGTAAGGGAACAATTTATAGTATTAAAGAAGGAAAGTGGGAGAGAAACAGGGAGCATTGATAAATAAAAATTGATAATGGAGAGGAGCATCATTTTAATAGTGGCAAGCCTTCCCCATCAGGATAAGAAAAGAGGGGACCAAGCCTCAGTGAGTACAGAGAGTTTATTAAGTATGTAAATGTTTTTGTATAGCGCACAGTACCCACAGTGGGTTTCCCGGCGCTTGTACGAATACCGCAAGGGAACCCATCCTGGCTTTCCCTGTGAAGTGTCCACTCCTGGGCACCCCATGATGCAGACCAGGCATCCCTCGCGTTGTGGGGGCTGTTGTGGAGCCTAAGCAAGCTATTGCCCAGAGTTGCAGCGTGGGACCCATGATCAGAATATGCACTCAGGCGAGAATATCCGGTCAGGGGAATTAATGAGACTGAGACCCGCCGGGGCAGGAATCAAACCCTGGTCCCTGGCCAGAGCTCTGCATCGAGGTCTGCCTGCTCTAACCATTGAGCCACACTTCTCCACAAGTATATCTACTTGGTTAATTGTAATAGTATCCCTAATAGTATTTGCGTATAGGACACCTATACATTTAATACTCCTGGGATTCCATTCAAAGCCAAAACCATTAAACAAATGTGAAAGACAAAATTTGTTTAAAGGTAAAACTTCACATTTATCAACATTTAGTTTGTATACAGACACCGCGGAGTATTCTTGTAATAAAGAGAAAAGAGAAGGTAAAGACGTAGATGGGTTAGAAATGTAAAGTAAAATATCATCAGCGTAAGCAGTAAACTTAATATCAATATTCTAGAATTGGAAACCTGTATAGAATGGTGAACACCTAATTTTCTTTGCAGAGAAGGCTCTAAAGCAAGGATAAAGAGAAGAGGAGGAAGGCGACATCCTTGTCTGGTGCCTCTACGGAGATAGAAGTATTTGGATTGACAGCCATTCACCCAAATAGAGGTAGAGGGAGCTGAATATAACAGTTGGATATATGGAATAATTATGGTACTAAA
This sequence comes from Lissotriton vulgaris, assembly GCF_964263255.1. Classification (NCBI taxonomy): domain Eukaryota; kingdom Metazoa; phylum Chordata; class Amphibia; order Caudata; family Salamandridae; genus Lissotriton; species Lissotriton vulgaris. The sequence goes on along the minus strand of NC_141685.1, from coordinate 1,935,675,879 downwards.
TCCATGCCATCTCAATGCTCCAAACATAAAGTCCCAGCTTACTCTATTGAATGCTTTCTCAGCATCCAATGTGATGGCAGCGACCAGGGTGTCCATTTTAGAGGCAAGGAGTTCTCGAATTGTCGGTGATTGATCTACCTTTAACAAACCCAGATTGATAAATATTGATGAGGTCAGGAATGACTTTGTTAATACGGATAGCAAGTATTTTAGCAAACATTTTACAATTAGTGTTTATTAAAAAAATGGGCCTATAGTTCTTGCAAGGGGAGGGATCTTTGTCCTTCTTAAGGATTAAGCACAGCATTGCCAGGGTAAAGGATCCCTTTGACTCTCCTTTGGTAAGAAAGTGATTAATTCGTGAAAATTAATGAAGTATTAAAAATGTTAATAAAATGGAGGAAGAATCGAACAGTAAAACCATCCAGACCGGGTGTTTTGTCCTTGGGTAAAAGATTAATAGCATTAATTATTTCTTTTTCTGAGATAGGGATATCTAAGGAGGAGAGGTCTATGGAATCGTCAGGAGATTTAGGGATAGTTTGAAAGAAGGAGTCAATTTGTGCCGAAGAGGGCGTAGACTCTGGAGTGTAGAGAGAAGTGTAATACTGAACAAAACAATCAAGAATGTTGTTATCAGTGGTGTGATGAACTTCGGAGTTGTCAGTGATAGCTATGATTTTGGATTTCTGCTTTTTGATTTTAAGAGAGTTGGCAAGAGGTTTGCCTGCTTTATTCTGTCCACCATACATTTTTGCATTGAATTTGAGGAGATTGTTACATGCGGAATCCCAAGAATGTTTTTTGTATTGAATTTTTGCTTTGATAAGAGAAGATAGGGTATCAGTGGAGTTAGTGGTGAAATATTGATGTTTGAGAGCTTTAATTTGTTTAAGGATGAGAGAAGAATCTAGAAGAGCTTTTTTCTTCTTCCGAGATACAAAATCATTAAAGAAACCTCTGACAGTAGCCTTGTAGGCATCCCAAATAAAGTGAACTTGAGAAGTTGAGGAAAGATTATTATGAAAGAATTCTTCCATAAAAAGCGTAAATTGGTAATCTAAGAGAAGAGAGTTATTAAAGCCCCAATGACGTGATGTACGAGAAGGTGAGGGAAAATCCATATCTAAAATGATGGGGGCATGATCTGAAATGAGAATAGAACCAATTTCTGAGTTAGTCATGATTTGTAGGGCATGTTGAGTGAGAAAAATATAATCAATACGGGAATGGGATCTATGAACGGGGGAAAAAAAGAAAATTCCAGCGTGTCAGGGTGAGAGGTTTTCGATGTGTCTATTAGACCTCTAGAGGAAATAACTTTGTGAAAGGTTTTCTGCATCTTATTGAGGACATATGTGGTTTGTGATTTGCGGTCCAGAAAGGGCTCCATGGGTTGGTTACAGTCTCCAGCTACAATTAAATCATCCACTGTATGCGAGGAAAGAAGGGTAGAAAAATCATTCAAAAAATTAAAGTCAATGCCATTTGGGCCAAATACAGACTACAGACAGGATGTTGAGTATTATTAACAATAGCATTTAAAAACAACCATCTACCATTATTATCATGAAATTTATTTTGTAACTGTACAGCAGAGATTTATTAAACAAAATAACCACGCCATTTTTGTTATTCACTGCCGGGGAGCAGAAAACTTCTCCTACCCATTGAAGAAGTGAAGACAAATCCTGCAATTTGAGGTATGTTTCTTCCAACAATTCAACCTGCCATTTCAGTCTCGCTAGATGAGATAAAACACGTTGCTTTTTAACAGGATTGCGAATACCTTTGACATTCCATGAGATAATACGAAAACCACTCATCAATAAGGTTTAAATAATGATGGGCTTGTAAGTAAAGACAAGTTGAAAGAGGGGAGAGGAAGAGGATAGAAAAACAAGGAAAGGATGAAAAGTAAGAGGTAGCAGAGGACATAAAAAAGAGAAAAAAAAGTGTGATATGGCCACACAAGGAGAAGAATGAGTAAACAATAAAGTACCATAAGCTGAAATTGAAAAGATGTTGATTTATAGAGGAGTAGAATGGGAGGATAGTGTGGGAGAAGGAGGAAAGGTGAAGGAGGGAGGAGATAGAGCAAAAGCAGAGGAGAACACTGGCTACTGGAGAGAGGTAGAAAAGAAGAGATGACAGAAAGCCAAATGGCTTTGGTCATGTCGATTGAAAAAAGAAAGAACATTAATGAGGGAAGGGGGAGGGCAAAAAGCAAGAAGGCCACCACGCAGGGAGGAACACTGAGAGAAAATAAAATCCATCTTACCATAACAATAGAAAGGGAAGGGAGAAATTACTCCAAGGAGAAAATAATAGACGGATGTGACGAGAAGGAAGGGAACTTACCAGACATTGGGTAACAAAGCAACGGGATAAGTCAAACTTTAGAAACAAACGGGTGGTGTAGACAGGAATCTGCAACAACAGCTCTGGGGAGACCTAAAAGATTTGATTAAGAAACCGACAAGAGAACGATTAATGTTAACATTGAACATAAACAAATCTTAGAGAATAAGAAAGAAAACAAGTAATGTAACAATCAATGTTTGCCAAGTTCCATAAATTTGCCCCTGTGAGTGTGAATGAACTTTCGAAGGTCAGCTGGGTCATCAAAAGAAAATTTTCTGTCCTTAATAAGTCACTTTTAAAAAGCAGGGATGTATGAGGTCATAACGAGCATTCATGGATTTCAAGGCTGGTCTGAGATCCAGGAATTCCTTGCGTCTGCTGGCCGTTTGTTTAGATACATCTTGACTGAAAAGGACTTTATGACCGCACCATAGCATCTGCTTGTGCTGCTTGGCGGTGTTAAGGGTTACCATGAGATCGGAATACAGCGAAAAATAGGCAATGATTACTCTTGGTTTAGTGGAGGAGGATGCGTTCTGAGGCCTTAATATATGCGCTCTTTGAATGTTAATATCCATTGATTTTGGAAGGCCAACAATCTAGAAGACTAGAGCTTTCAAGAAGGAGATCATGTCTGAACCTTCAGAACCTTCTGGAATTCCATAAATGCGTAGATTATTACGCCGGTTACGATTTTCTAAGTCCTCTGTAGACTTTTTAAGTTGGGTGACCTCCTTGGTGAGGCTATCAACTTTGGCAATAACATCCTGAGCATCATGTATCTTCTGTTGAACATCACAAAGTCTCAGAATCCAGAACAGACCATTTCTCCTCAATTCTTTGAAGAGTAGCGGAGGTGTCCGACATAAAAGGGCAAATGAGGCGTACTTCATCCATGATGTCCTGTAACGGGAGGGGAAGAGGTGATTTAGATGGTGGTGGATGCTGAGTCTTTATGATCTCCTGAAGAAGCCCCTGCGACCCCATGAGGTTTTCTTAGACTGCATATGATCCATGGGAGAAATATGAGTGAGACAGATTCAGAAGTACAGCTTATGAAAGCCAGAGGAAGGCCACAGAAATGTAATAAATAAAGTCAGAGTCAAACACCAAAAAGCACAGAGCCAGCAACTCCAACAGAGGCTGTGTAAGAGGACCTCTATTAGAAATAATCACCACCACATGACAAGTTCTAAAGGATGATGCAACCAGCAGACAAGCAGACACTCTGAAACACTAACAAAAAAAATATAGAAGATGGTAGTTGCAGTCGATATTTAGCTGGTCAGGACTGTATGTGTTGATAAAGCGCAGCAAATCGCAAAAGGAACATATCGGATGTATGTTGTTACAACGCATACTTTTACAACGCATACCTTTACAACGCATTTTTTACACCGCAACATCCATTACAACGCATTCCATTACAACGCAAGCCATTACAACGAATTCTTTGAAACTACCTTTACAACGCATTCCATTACAACGCATACTACATTTACAACGCATGCCATTACAAAGCATACCATTACATTGCATGTATGGTAAGTATTGGATACTGTAGGGGTAAAAATTACTATTCTAACTCCAGGGGGTGCAGCAGTAGGGTAAGTGTTGGATAGTGTAGGTATGTGTTGTAATGGTATGCGTTGTAATGACTACGTTGTAATGACATGCGTTGTAGTGGTATGCGTTGTAGTGACATGCGTTGTAATGGTTGCGATGTAATGGTATGCATTGTAATGGATGTTGCGTTGTAAAAGTTTCATCATAAAGGTAGTGTGTTGCAAAAGTTGTGTTGTAAGTGTTTTTTCCCAACATATCCAATAGCAAAAGGCCTTACTGCGACAGATATAAAGAGAGTCCAACTGCTGACATAAAAGAGTACATAACATTTCTTAGTGCAGTCATTATGTCTAGGGATAAAAATCCAAGTAGCGAAGAGAAGCACAAACCTGTAATATAGTTGTGAGCTGAACCTTGTCTGAAGTCAATGAGTGTTAGGGATAAGGCAGCATGAAAATGCTCAGAGCGTACACGATGCAGAAAGCTGCATAGCGGTCATTTGTGCACCGTTGTGGAAATGCACAAAATGGCGGTCACTGTGAATGGAGGCGCTGAGGCGGTGGATTGCAAAAGAAAAAAAGGGATCTAATCAGTCATGAATTCGGTCGGAAACTTGCCTCTGCAGTCCTGGCAGTTTCCGATGCTCTTGCACCCCTTTTCAAGCAGCCGCGTTGTGAAGTAAGGGTCACTTCAAAGGAAAACGCAGTTCGGCGCTACAGAGCTCCTCAGGTTGCGGCCATCTTGTCACCGCCGCCACGCACCTCCTTATCACTCAATTTTAACAGGGCAATTTACTGCACAACCTTGAGTATATGAGGCGTTTTCGGATTTAATCTTCACCTAACAATCATGCATATGTTTAAGCAGGGCAGAAGTCGGGGGTGCACACGGGTAGATGGTGTCCAACCACTTTTTTCACATGGTGAACGCTGTCTCTAATGTCAAGAATTTGAAGCCCACTCAAATACACTGAACAGTCCTGGCGTAATTTAGAGACAGTAGGACGCATTCTGCAGTGCATGCTGTCATTCACATCAGCAACAGCAGGCAGGGAGAAGGCTTTTTTGTTCACCTCCAGCTGAGCCAAAGACTAAGGAAGAAGTTAAGGGGCCATTGGACCTCCTTTTGTTCCTGTTTCCTGGCTTGACAGGTCTCGAGCTTCATACTTAGATGCAAATGAAATAGGGAAGATAAAAAGGCACACAGCTTGTTACAACTGCACAGGTACTTAAGAGAGGCAAGCTTTTGGCTTTGTTCAGTCCCTGCATAAATATAGAAGATATGCATGCATTGAAGGAATGTCAGATGTGTTGGTCTGTCCAAATATATACACAAATGATGATTTAAATGCCATTATTTTGTTTATTTCTTTTATAGCGCTACTCATTGTAATGTAGCATATAACATGTACACATAAAGCATTGGCAATAAATCATATAAGCGTGTAAATAAATGTACAAGATGTGTTACATAAGACAGTGAGGGTTAAAAGGTATAGTTGTCACATGTCTTTCATAGCTCATTGTGCTATCATAATAATAATAATAATATAATTTCTAAAGCGCATATCTTTCTCACCTATAGTGTCCAAGTGCTGTAAACAGGACTCTGCACTTTTACGCACCATTTTTAAACTTTCTAGCCTCCTGATTGAAAAAAATAGGTTCTGAGATTCCTCCTAAAGCTCTCTTCTGATTGCACCTGATGGAGGGGTGTTGCAAGGCATTCCACTGCCTCATTTCCAAGTAACTGAAAGAACTCCCCTCGGAGTGTGCTTTCTTTATGTTAGGAACAATTGCCAGCACCTCCCCAGCTGATCTTAAGTTCCATAAAGCAAGTTACGGTTTCACTAGGCATTGAAGGTATCCCGGTACTTTATTGGCAAATGGTTTGTGATAGTAGCACAAAGCCTTAAATGATGGCCACTGCTTTATTGGCAGCCTATGTTGTTTCTTGAGAGTAGCCCCAATTGGCACACACCTCGGTAAATTCAGTAATAGGAATGCTGCAGTGTTCTGCACTGTCTAGAGTCTCTTAATTCATCCTTGAGTAACTCCAAGATACCAAACATTGCAATCATCTAGTCTTAAAATAATCAAGGCTTGAATAACCGTTTTTTTGGCAGATTCTGGCATTAGGCACAGGATTTTACATCTCATTTTGATACATCCAAAACACTTACCTGCCATAGCAGTGACTTGACTGTCAAATGATGGTCTATCATCAAACCACACACCAAGGTTCTTAGCCTTGGGTTTGGGAACAGAGGCTGGACCCAATTGCTGAGGCCACCGTGTGGTGGATCAGATATTTGCCTGATTGGCCAAGGTCACAATCTCAGTCTTCCAAGCGTTGAGTTTGAACAGGGGGTGCAACGTTAGGACCCGGGACCACCATAAAGGTTCCCAGCACATTCGCTCTTGCCAGGAACTTCCTGTGCCGCTCATCACAAGATGAGGTTTGGGCAACAGGAAATGTGGGGTTATGCATGTCATTTCCACCCACCATTATGGCTAGGGGTATATAGGGTCACCTGCGCCTGGCCTCTGCCTTTTCAAGCAGACCATCGCAGCAGGATGGCGGTTTTCCCACCCACCCGCCGGCTACTTTCAAGGTCACTTCAAGTCAGCAGAGAGGTCCTCTGGCAGGAACTCTACTCCCAAGTTCACTTCTACTCAGCAGGGGGGTCTCCAGTACATATTCGTTAGAACAGCACTGAGTGTAGGCTGCAGCAATCCTGATCTATCCAGAGGATGTACACAGCGGCTTTGGGGCTAGGGCTCATGGTTTATTCTGGGTGACCTAATTGCAGCCCCTCATGCAGCCTGATGTTCAAGCAGCAGTACCCTGGAATGTGCGCAAGGGTACAATGAGGCGGGGACTACCCCTCACAGATGCAGGTGGTTCTATCTATGTGGTTCGAAGGAATGTGGGTTTGCCGAAGACCCAGGTGTTGGAATGTTCATTGCTGACTTCTCATGTATTCTGTTGTTTGCCCTTAGATTCTAGGCCAGTTATGATTCTGTCATGTTTATCACTTTATTGACTGTACTGCATTGCCTACTGTGTGATGTTTTCTTACGTGTTTTGGCTCTTCTCGATGTTAAGCTAATTTTGTTTCACTTACCTGTTATAAAAATTACTCTCCCGTGTATCACTGTGTGTTTTGTCAGTGCCTCACATGTATTGGGAAGAACACAGACCAAAGTGGGGGCATCTGGGCCACACAAAGATCTCTGCAGCAGGTGTCTTAACCGCATAATATTTAATAAAATGAAGACTTTGCAAAAAATTAGGCATAACGGATTTACTGACACATTTCTCCTTGTTGCCAATTTATTGGTGCATAGTTTAAAAAAAAACATAAATGTAGAAGTTGATTCCCATATTTTGTGCTGGGGTTGTCACTGTTTGTGCACAACCTGATTTGTTAAATCTTGTTAAGCACTTAAGTATACTCATGATAAGCCCACTAAACATACGTGTGAGGTCTTAATATTTGATGTCACGTCTTGTGATGTCACTCTCTGTGAGGTCATGAGTTATTATGCCATGTGCAATGTCATGCACTGTGGCATTATGCACTGTAAAATCACACACCATGATGTCACTTGCAAACTGCCTAACTTGGTTAGTCCCCCTATTTCTGTTTGTTTAGGACTTGTGACCTGTGTTTAACCCTCTGGGATATTAGAACCCACAAACAAAGTTAGCACTGTTCCTGACCTCCACCTGTTCGGTAAATTACTGCACCTAGCTATAGAAAGCTGGGTAACACAGCAGAATTCCAGGGTTTGTGAAGCTTCTCAGATAGGTTCTGAATTAGTGATCAATTGATCAGGCAAACTTCAAGTGCAATCGCTTAACTCTCTGAGCTACTCAATGCAGGCCTTTTGTGTTAGTGGTTCCAAAACCAGTTTGCATGTGGCATCAGACTTTCTGCCATTATTACCCATTTATCTCCCTTCCCCTGCCTATTACTTATACATAAAGGTGGCTCAAGTCCATGAGGCAGGCATTTGCAAGCCAATTTATTTAACTCCTCCCCTTACCCCAGGAGAAAGTACAAGAAGGTAACCTTCGGGACACATTTATCAACACTCTGTATCAGTGTAAAGTCACCGATAGTGATGCAAACCAGCACAAAGTGCTGATTTGGATTTGCTTTTAGCACTAAGTAATACAAAGTAGGTCATGGGGGTGACCCATTTGTGGTACACCTTTTGTTATAAGGGACCCTGATATGCAAGATACTTACTTCTAGCCAGCAACTTGCAGGTATCTTGCTGAGCAGTGGCCCCTTTGGATTTTCCTCTTGTTTGAGTGCTGTCCTTAACCCCACATTGTGCTTGGGGCACCTTAAATATGCCTGTGACAGAATTGCTCTGGGCGTATGATGTCTGACCAGAGGAGAGAAAACAGCTTTGGAAAGTGGAGTTTGTCTATGTTTTCAACATGGTTGTAACACATTTGTGATGCTCTCCAACATCCATGTTCAGTGCTGGTGGAGATGTAGCAGAGGGCAATCTTCAACTGTTCTTGCTGTAGATGAGAGAGGTGGGCCTCTGCTCTGTTTTACTTGTGTGTCCTAATGCACTACTTGAACGCTGATATCGGAATTCAGGAACCACTTTCCTACTGTCTGGTCACCCCCGAGTAATCAGCTTGAAATATGCAAGATGCTAATGGACATGGATGTGCATGGATGTCTGTGTAACAGGGTCAATGATAAATCAGTCTCCGGTTTCTTAATGGTCCTGTTCTGGGGCCGAAAAACTTGCTGGCCCCTGTTGCTGCTGTGAGTGCACCGGGTATACAATGTCTCTCCAAGTAAGCATTGGGATGGTCCCGCTCTTCCAGTGTATTTGGGTGACATTGCTGTAGTGTCTTGCAATATGTTATAACAGAACCCTTTTGACTCCTAACAGAATCTGTAGAACTGTGGTGTAGGCGTCAGAGCGCAATGTCATGAAAGCTTGTAAAACAAGCTGCTTAATAAAGCAGTTACACATAGCAAAATAAAGACATGTAATACTAAGCTCTGTGTGTGCTGTGGTCATTGGAGGGTACTCAAAACAAAAGAGAGGGGTCCTACTCTGCCAAAGGGACAGGACACCAGCTTGACACAATGTTTTAAAGAATTGATCCCTTTGGGATACAATAGTCACACACCCAATTCTTACTTTTCACTCAACCGTAGAGGCCTGACACTAGCCAATCAATCAAAGTATACATGTTTATTTATTAATTTGTCAAAATTTCATAAAAACACAAATATGAAAATTGATAAAATAGAGCAATCCGCTCTAACAGTCAAAGACAAAACCACCACAATATATTCGAAGTTATTGTACAATAGCTTATTCTAGGCAACATAAGAAGTCGTTTGTTGAAAATACAAAGTGCACATTAGTTACGAAATCAACATTGACATTCCATCCTAGATCAAATTCTATAAGGACGATATCCTGTTATACAATACGTTCTGATTCTATAAGAAGATTGCAGTTATATTACAACCTTTTCTAAACACATTTGTCGGTTTCGAAATAAAAGACTCAGTTTTGGTGTGTCATCAGCTGCAGATTGTTTCCAAGACATCATTTGATGTGTCATACAGCCGATTATGAATCTATTCGATTATAGCAATGTCATATTGATTTTTGGAGCTACACAAAAGGAGCATGATAAGGGTCTCAACCAAGAATGCCACTTACTGACTAATGCAGGCCTGACTTCGAATTCAGAGAAGAGTGAGTTCCATAAGACCAAGTTAAAATTCTTTGGCCATGTCTTTTCTAATGAGGGTATGGCACCCGATCCTTCTAGAGTACAAACACTGTATAATGATCCCACACAAGATGATTCTATGATACATTCATTTCTTGGCATGGCCAGTTATTGTTCAAGATACATACGAGACTTTGTGACCATAATTGCTCCCTTACAAGAGTTAGCAACGAAAAATGTTTAATTCAAGTGGCCACAAGAATGTGAAATATGTTTCAAGAAAAGAGGCCATTTAATTGTTACTAAAATGGCCTATTTCAATCCAAAGCTTTGCACCGAGGTTCTTGTTGACTCCAGCCCCGTTTGGTTAGGCGCTATCCTGGCACAGCACAGCGGATAACCCCGATGCTCGAAGGAATATTGTGGCATGTGCAAGTCAACGTTTGTCCCAAACAGAACACGCTTACTCTCAACCCGGGAAAGAAAGTTTAGCCATGGTATGGGCTTGTGAACATTTTCATGTATTCCTGTAAGAAAAGCCATTTAGCCTGGTAACTGATCATCAAGCTTTATTGACTATAGTTGGCAATCCAAAAGCCAAGATGCCTCCTCACATTGAATGATGAGGAATTTGATTACAAAAGTATGATTACACCATTGTACATAGTCCAGGGAAGGATCAAAACTCTGCTGACTACTTTTACAGAGTGCCTATACAAGGTCAAGGCACTCCATTCAAGATGGCTGAAGTCTACATTGATTTCATTGCAAAGTCAAATACTTCAGCTGCTTTATTGTTAGCCCATATCATCACTGCCTCGAGCCATGATAGTGACATGCTGAAGTTGAGATAAAATTACACATCAGTCATGGAACTGAAATGCTCAACCTCTCACCAGTGATGGTGAATACCAAAAGTACAAAAACATTAAAGCTGAACTGTCTATAACTCAGGAAGGAGTTGTACTGCGAGGGTCAAATATCCTAATTACAGAGAGTTTAAGATAGAAAATAATTGAAGTGGCTCACGAAGGACATTGTGGTATTGTTGCCACTAAGAGAGCTCCCAGAGATCGAGTTTGGTTTCCATATTTAGATGAGAGTGTTGAAAAGGAACTCAAAGCCTCTCATCAATGTAACTGCCTCTCTACGAACATTACTCAACATACTCTTACCACGTCAGAACTCCCTAAGCAGCTAATGGAGAGAATAGCCATTGATTTCTTTGGTCCACTCGACAATGCCAAGCATGAGCAGAGCATCGGCAAGCGCGCACTTAGGACCCGGCCCCCCGGCCCCCGCCCCCTACCTTATCTAGATAGGGGCGGCCGGTCTGCCCCAATGGGCGACCGGCCGCTTAACACTTCCGGGGCAGGAGGACGCACTTCCGGTGTGACAGAGGGCGGAGCTTGGTGACCTATTTAGGTTCTAGGGGCAGGGACCCCGGCATCTCCTTCCTCTGTTGCACCGGATCGGTGGCGGCCTCCCAGAAGCATCCCCCTCCTACAGCCCCTTGTATAGTTTTAAACTTTCCCTCCTTCGGAGTTAACAGGGGGGATGCCGGAGGTTCAGCACAGCGAGCGTGTGGTGGGAGGCGACGAGGAGGAGAAGCGCGTCGGGTTGCAGCCGTCCATCTCTCCAGGTAAGGAGTCGGGTGTGCCGGGGGCCTGTGTGCGGCCGCGGATTGCGGGAGTGGTGTCCGGGGCGGGCGTTAATAGTGAGTCTGCTCCTGTGGTCTGCGGCTGCTGGCAGGGCTCCTGGGTCTGCAGGCTCCTTCTTGGTCGACGTGGGTAGGCTGAGGGGTGCGGGGAATGCTCTCGATCACATCTGTTTTTGTAATGATTTGCGTGTACTGCGTGCTAAAGTGCGCACTATGTGTATTCAGCGTGGAACAGGGGTTAACTAATGTTCAGTATACAGCTTTCTCACGGAGAGACCCCGATGCCTTCCATCTGCCTTCCGCTTTGGACTTCTTTCTGACCCAGTGCGTGATCGTTGGTTGTGTTGTTCCCATGCGAGTGGTTCTCGTTGAGTGCACAGTTTGGAGTTGCATCGGGTTAGCGTGGAGAAGCACTATATGAAATGGCCATGTGCGGTGCACTGACCACATGGGGAACTTTGGAGACCGTTTCCTGGTGGTTGTCGTCTTGGTGGGGGGGGCCCGAGGGTTCAACCTTCCAGGCTCCCATTGGCGGCCAGGAGGCGCCTGACCCCGAGGTCATTGTTTTGTTTCTTTTTCTTTGCGTTTTTCTTGCGCGTAGCGGAGATTCTGTGGGGCCTACTCAGCCTTTCATCTTTTGGCCTTCCAGAGGGGCGCCTGCACTGGGTTGATTTGTTGTCGTGGTGGATGTTTGTGTGTGCATACGTAGCGGAGATTCTGTGGGGCCTGCTCAGCCGTTCATCTTTTGGCCTTCCAGAGGGGCGCCTGCACTGGGTTGATTTGTTGTCGTGGTGGATGTTTGTGTGTGCATGCGTAGCAGAGATTCTGTGGGGCCTGCTCAGCCTTTCATCTTTTGGCCTTCCAGAGGGGCGCCTGCACTGGGTTACTTTGTTATCGTGAGTGTCCACGTTTCTTATAGTGGAGATTAATGCCGTAGGTGATTGTTTGTGTGTGCATGCGTAGCGGGGATTCGGTGGGGCCTACTCGGCCTTTCATCTTTGGGCCTTCCGGGGGTGGCGCCTGCACTGTGTGGACTGCTCCCTCCTCTCCCAGTGTGCGGCACTTGCAAATGTGGAATTTTGCTCTAGCGATGAGTGGTGTTACAAGGGAGTAAATGAGTTTGCGACTTCGGGGTCACAGTTCCTGAGTCCTAGTTTTTTCATCGGAGGGAGTGCCTGTGCTGTTAAGAGTGCCTTTGTGGATCGGGCTGTTGGCGTTTGCTTGGGCCGCTGTGCAATGAAGGGGGGTGGAGAGCCTGGGTAGAGTTTGGTGGACAGGCGCTGCATCACGGGCATGTGGTGTGATCTGTTGCACACGTGGTAGGGCGGGCATGGTGTCTCTCGCGTTTGCGGCGGAGTGCCGCACCAACACACTCCAGGTCGGGCCAGGTGTCACGTGCATCACTTGTACAGTGGGGACGTGAAGATGGATTTGCAGGTTTTTCTTTTTGTATGATGTGGAGTGTTGCACGTTGCATTTGCACCTGAGGAAGACGCAGCAATGGGAGGTGAATTGGATAGATGTGTTTAGCTTCCCAGGTGTGGAACGCGGGTCTGTTTTCGGGGCAGAGTTGGTTTGTCATGTTTTTGTTGTTTGGGTGGTCTAGGTGGTTCAGACAGGTTTCGGGTTGGTTTTTCTTTGTTGGGATCTGCACTTCTCATTGTATTTGCAGGGAGGAATGTGAGCAGTGCGTGTGTTGCGGCCCATCGTGGTGCGGATGTCTGGACTGGAGGCACATCAGTGCTGCGTTCTTGTGGCAGGACTGGTGCAGGTGTTGCCTTTTTTCGGCGGTGCGGTGCGTCTCTGAAGTGGCCGCGGGCTCTGTTAAGTGTTAATGTAGCATTTATTCGATAGCACTTTGATTACTAGCCTCTCCTTAGCTAATGAGCCGCTGTGAGCAGACACCACCCCCGCCCCTCCTCAGGTTTTATTATGACAGAGGTGGCTGCAATTTTGAGTCAAATTATCGGGGTCTTTTCTTGGCGCTGCATTGAAAGGGGGCGCGCAGACAATTGGCACTTGCGTGCCCTGGCATCGGAGTGTATTCGAGAGACGTTTTTTATTTAAAAGTAAGTGTGCCGTTCGTGTAAACAGGTGTCGGGGTCGCGTGGCCCTGTTTTCTTTGTGTGTGCTGTGATGGGGTCACTTGTCACAGAATTCTTGTATCGGTGCCTATGTTCTTGTCTGAATGCAGTGTGATTTCCTGTCTCAGAGTCAGGGCGTTTCATATACCCAAGTTCGCAAGGAAAGTATAATTGTTATGTTATGTTATGTTATGTTAATAATATTTATACAGCGCACAGCTGCCCCAGCAAAGGGGCGTCCTGGCGCTTGGACAGGTACTAAAACATGACACGCAGGAAGAGGAAAAAGACGGCTAACCAGGTACAGAGAACAGGAAGGTTTTCATAGCACGCCTAAAAGTGGTCAGATTATCCAGAGCTCGAATGTGCACCGGGAGTGAGTTCCACAAACCAGCGACAAGCACTCGGTAGGAGCGGCCACCTATCCTGCTGAGTTTAAAATGGGGGCAGGCCGCGAGATGAAGAGCCTCCGATCTCAGGGACCTCGAAGGGACATAGGGGATAAGCAAGTTAGCGAGTGCAGGCGGCGAAGAGAGCTTCATGATTTTAAAGGCCAGACAAAGCGACTTAAACTTAATTCTTTGTCTGACCGGCAGCCAGTGAAGGGCGGAAATAGTGCTGGAAACAGAACAATGCCTGGGAAGGCCAACAATGGCCCGCGCCGCAGCATTCTGCACCCTTTGTAGCCTAGATGCCTCAGCCTGGTTTATCCCCAGCAGCAGCGCGCTACCGTAGTCCAGCCGAGATAGAACCGAGGCCTGGACCACGAGCTGCCGGGTGGAGGGATAAAAAAACTTAAGGATCGGTCTTAAGCCTCGCAAGATGCCGTAGCAGGTGGCTGCGACCTTCTTCGTATGGCCTGTGAAGGTAAGCGCCGGATCCAGCCATACCCCTAGGTTCTTTACTTCGGAAGCTGGAATGGGAGTGACGCCCAATTCTGGAGGCCACCACTGATCTCCCCAAAGCTCCGCATGTTTCCCCAAAACCATGACTTCGGTCTTTTTGGCGTTCAGTTGTAAGCAATTGGTTCTTGACCAATTTGCTACTGCCACAAGTCCAGCTCAGAATCTGGGGGCATCCATTTCAGGGTCTCCACTCAGTGTCACCGCCAGCTGCGTATCTTCTGCATATGAGGTCATCGTCAAACCCCACTGTTTGACGATCGCAGCTAGCGGTTTCACGTAGAGGTTGAACAGGGTCGGGCTCAACGAGGAGCCCTGTGGAACCCCCAGATCCAAAGGATGGAAGGTGGACTGGCAGGGTGGTATAGCCACCTTAAAGGACTGATCAGAGAGGAAAGAGCGGAACCACTGAAGAGCAGTCCCCGCTACTCCAGCTTCCTCTAGGCGCTGTGGGACACAGTATTGAATGCGGTGCTCAGATCTAGTAACAGGAGCGCCGCCGTCCGCCCGGAGTTGAGCACCAAGCGCAGGTGCTCGATCATGTAGAGCAAAGCGGTCTCGGTGCTGTGTCCCGCCCGGAAGCCATTCTGACTCGGGTCCAGTATATGGTTACGGGAAAGATGATCAGACAGAATGGAATTTACATGAGCCTCAGTGACTTTGGCGGTCCAGGGGAGAAGAGATATGGGGCGGTAGTTCTCAGGCAGGAGCGGGTCTAAATTTGCCTTCTTCAGAACTGGGGTGACTACCGCCTGCTTCCACGAGGAGGGGACCATTCCGGATGAAAGCGACAGGTTGATCAAGGAAAGTATCGGGACACGACACAGGGGGGAAAGGATCCTGATTTGAGCTGGCTTCAGCGGATCCAGAGGGGAGCCTGATTTGATCCTGAGGCTCAGCATGTCAAAAGCCTCCATAGACAGGTCAGGCAAGGAGGTCAGAGTCTCACAAGCCAGGGAGTTAGGACCAGCTGGCCCTGGATCGAGCAGAGACCAGTCAAATCCTCGGTAGATAGCCTGCACTTTCTCTAGAAAGAAGGATGCCAGACTTTCACAATGAGAGTCAGTGCAGATTTCTGCAGAAGTGGCCCTTTTATTCATAAGGTCTTTAAGGACCTTGAAAATTAATTTTGAGGGGTTAGTACTGGTTTGGAATTCGTGGGCATAGAATGCGGCACGAGTTCTGCAGATTGCCCTATGATAGGTCTTAAGTTTGGCAAAATAAGAGGATTTCAGGCTGAGATCGTAGGACTTCCTCCATTCCCTCTCAGCTTTCCGGCAGATTTTCTTAAGCTTGGCAAGAGAGTCGTTGTACCACGGGCTAGGTACCTTAGAGTGACATTTCGACCAGCACATAGGTATGAGGGAGTCAAGGGCATCCGAAATCCATTTGCAAAACAGTTCGTAACCTCGTTCCACATTCAGAATGGGGCTCAGGGGTTTCTTCTCCAGTAACCTGTAAAACTCCTCAAGTTTAAGCTTGTGCCAGTATCTTTTTAGAATCAGCCTATCCACAGATTTGAATGGCGGATCGTCAATGGGACAGAAAACTTCCACCAGCAAATGGTCAGTCCAGCCATCCGGGATCGGGTTGGACACCTTCGCCCTCTCAAGAGTGGTGAAGAAGGGATCAAACATGTGTCCCCCAGTATGAGTGGGGAGTGTGACAAGTTGGACAAGTTGCAGTGCTTCAAGGTCCGCAAGAAAGGTGTCTATGGCTGTGGACCACCTGCAATCAAAATGAATGTTGAGGTCGCCAATGATGTTAAAATTCGCACAGCTGGGCGCTAGAGAACTTACCATATCGGCAAGAGCGGCCTTGAAGACGGTGTCATTGCCTGGAGGGCGGTAAATAAGGATACCGCTAAGCGTGAAATGATGACTGAAGGCCACTTTAAAAAGGGCACTCTCACAGGCTGGCAAACCGAGGGCTTTCCATTCCGAGGGGAAGAACGATTTTACTGCTATGGCGATGCCACCTCCTCTCATGGCGCGATTCAATGTGAACACCGTATATTCCGATGGAAAGGTAAGATTAAGGATAGCGGTATCCGAGTCCTGGAGCCAGGTTTCGGTAAAGAAGAGTAAATCGGGGGAATCCTTTTCAATGAGGTCATATATAAACTGGTGATGTTTGACCAATGACCTCACGTTAAGGTTCCAGATCCGAAGCACACGGCCCGCGGTGTTATTGCGCGTGGTCGGAACAATCCCTTCCAGAGATCGAATCCTAGCCGGCCTGACTAGGGACCAACCCTTACAGGCACAAACATATGAGCCGGATAAGGGGTCCACAGGATCACATGGACAGACATCGACCCTATACCCAATGGTTAACAGTTCAGCCCGAGTATAGCTAAATGTCGATGGTGCCTGCATGCTGGTGATCGAGCCTTGTGACCAGAGCCCTGATGCGACTCGCGCTTCCTCGTCGCTGACGGGCGCAGACGGGCAGGACTCTGGCACGACTCAGGCTACGCGAGGGCGCCCCGACTGCGCGTCCCCGCTGCGCGGGAGAGGACAACTTTAAATAGGTGCGCCGAGGAACAGTGCGAGCGCAAGGACGCTCAAAGATGGCGCCCGCCGGGATGAGCAGAGCCCAAAGCAAGATGGCGCCCAAACAGGACCACCCCCGGGACCCGGACCCACCAAAGCGGCGGTGAATTGGTATGTTTTATATGCGGTGACAGGGAGGGGGAATACCCAGCCTAGTCCCGCTAAAAACAGGGGAAAAGTAAAGTAAAATAACACGAATAGAAAACCAGGAATGTTTAAAACACAAAGCGCTAGCAGCAGCGCGTGCGCGGCAATGCGAGTACCTTGTCCAGGCCGCTAGAAAAGAGAGTCCACCTTAAATAGGCACGCCGAGGAACACTGCGAGCGCAAGGACGCTCAAAGATGGCGCCCGCCGGGATGAGCAGAGCCCAAAGCAAGATGGCGCCCAAACAGGACCACCCCCGGGACCCGGACCCACCAAAGCGGCGGTGAATTGGTATGTTTTATATGCGGTGAGAGGGAGGGGGAATACCCAGCCTAGTCCCGCTAAAAACAGGGGGAAAGTAAAGTAAAATAACACAAATAGAAAACCAGAAATGTGTAAAACATAAAGCGGTAGCAGAAGCACGTGCGCGGCAATGCGAGTACCTTGTCCAGGCCGCTAGAAAAGAGAGTCCGCCTTAAATAGGCGCGCCGAGGAACACTGCGAGCGCAAGGACGCTCAAAGATGGCGCCCGCCAGGATGAGTAGAGCCCAAAGCAAGATGGCGCCCAAACAGGACAACCCCCGGGACCCGGATCCACCAAAGCGGCGGTGAATTGGTATGTTTTATATGCGGTGAGAGGGAGGGGGAATACCCAGCCTAGTCCCGCTAAAAACAGGGGAAAAGGAAAGTAAAATAACACAAATAGAAAACCAGGAATGTTTAAAACACAAAGCGCTAGCAGCAGCGCGTGCGCGGCAATGCGAGTACCTTGTCCAGGCCGCTAGAAAAGAGAGTCCGCCTTAAATAGGTGCACAGAGGAACACTGCGAGCGCAAGGATGCTCAAAGATGGCGCCCGCCGGGATGAGCAGAGCCCAAAGCAAGATGGCGCCCAAACAGGACCACCCCCGGGACCCGGACCCACCAAAGCGGCGGTGAATTGGTATTTTTTATATGCGGTGAGAGGGAGGGGGAATACCCAGCCTAGTCCCGCTAAAAACAGGGGAAAAGTAAAGTAAAATAACACAAATAGAAAACCAGGAAAGTTTAAAACACAAGCGCTAGCAGCAGCGCGTGCGCGGCAATGCGAGTACCTTGTCCAAGCCGCTAGAAAAGAGAGTCCGCCTTAAATGGGAGCGCCGAGAAACAGTGCAAGCGCAAGGACGCTCAAAGATGGCGCCCGCCGGGACGAGCAGAGCCCAAAGCAAGATGGCGCCCAAACAGGACCACCCCCGGGACCCGGACCCACCAAAGCGGCGGTGAATTGGTATGTTTTATATGCGGTGAGAGGGAGGGGGAATACCCAGCCTAGTCCCGCTAAAAACAGGGGAAAAGTAAAGTAAAATAACACAAATAGAAAACCAGGAAAGTTTAAAACACAAAGCGCTAGCAGCAGCGCGTGCGCGGCAATGCGAGTACCTTGTAATTTCACTCCTTTTTTCTAAAGAAACGTGAACTTCCCACACTTGGCACATAATCCACCATCTGCTGCATTACTTACATACTTTAACCAAAAATTACTAAGTTTGGAAGGATGAACCGTTATAAAAATTGGGGTACACTGCGTGCAGAGTTAAGTCTGAATACTTGGGTACATAAACTGGTCTCGTTGAATCTCCTGATTTGCTTAATTTGTAGGGACCAAGGTACTGCTCAGGAGGCCACCACAAGGTGCATTACGGACTAGAAAGACCATCGCTGCCACATGCCAGTGTAAACACTCCCTAGTAAGCATCACTCTCCTATAAAGGAGAAAAAGACATGAATGTATGGCGTCATAATTTACTGCGTTACTTTTCTTTAGTTGGGCAACCGAAATGTTTTCATCCAGGGGTGAATGCTAAAATGTTCATTATTGACAATCATTCTAAACTATGCATCGTGAACGATGTCCTCGGAGGAGTGGCTCTTGGAGGCGTAGGTGTTACAAGGCAAAGAGTGACAAAATGTTATCTCTTCGAAAATTGTGGTTTTAGCAATTTTTAATGGACCTAGACTGAATTACTGTGACCTTTGTGTCTGCATGTAGGAGAATTTATGTAATCAAACCTGGATATAATTAAGGGCCATTGTTTGTTCACATCTTGCTCCCGATGGCTGGGTTTGGTTGGTAAGTGCATATGGTTTGCAGATCCACAATAAGACCAGAGAGGAACGTAATGGGAACAGACTGTCGTGAGGGGGCAAGTCTTTACTGGTTGTCAGTGGGTATTTATTAGTGAACAAAGGGATCAGTAGGGGCGGAACGTGCAAGAGTTGAAGTTCAGCTCTGTGTGATCTAAATAGGGCAGGAGTGCTCCCTTACCATAGAGTAAAGAGGTTTAGTGCTAGTACTTGAGACAAATGAGGATAGCGCCATGTGTGTACCTTGCATAGTAGTCTCAGTGGCTTATAGTTTGCTTATCGTGTACATACGGTTCACGGTACTGCTAATTCAGGAGTGGAAACCATATGATAAACTGCGTTATTAATTCACTCCAAGATCCCCCCCCCATGTCAATTATCATCCTGGGAAGTAGGCCAGATTCGGGTAAATAAGAAGAAGCGAGATTTCACTGGTCTTGTCGCCTTGTCTGATAACATAGGACCCCGCCTTCAATTGGCGTGTAGTTCCCATATACCCTATACTGGTCCGTCAGGTTGGGATATCATAGACTAGGTTTTGTAGGCAGACAGCCTCCATGCACCCCCTTCTGCATACATTAGTCTATCTGGATCAGCGAGCGCACAGGGTCACTTGAATCTCCGCCTAGTTCCTAGCATCCCCGGAACAGGACAGCCCTGACCCCCAAGAGCATGGAAACTATACACTACCTTTTTCTCAGTCACTCGTGCTCACTTAGTTTGTCTCAGGAATACACAGAATAAATTGGGCTGTCCGTTTCCATAGGAATGTATAGAACAGTTTCCCTGGCGCGCAGCAGGAGTGGGACAGGCCTGGGGTTGTACTTGTAGTGTGTCGACTGTCTGTAGCAGCACCAAAGCAAGCCGTTTGGATTAGCATTAGCGGGACTGGGACTGAGCGTGTTGGGATACCCGGCCCTCTCGGGCAGGATAGGTAGGGCAACGCTAACTGCAGAGGCAGGCTTACCAGACAGCACTATGGAATAGGTCGGGCGCTGGTCGTCCAACGGTTGCATGAGACCCATTTGGCCAGAATGGTTGTGTCAGAAATGCTAATGATTTGCTAATGACCATACTTGACTTTTCTATTTCTCTCCTGTTCAGTAGTGTGCCCGCGAAGGTGGTGTGGGCACGGGGCACTCGTTCATGCGACAAGCTGCGAGACGACTATGGCAGTGGTGAGTGGTATGGCCGGTAGGCCTGAAGGGAACAGGGTTCCTGTGTCGGGGCGGGCGGCCCCGGGAAGAAGTCGAGAGCCTGGGATGTCTCGGTGAGGCGGCTCAAGAAGGAATTGCCCAAGTCGTGCTCAGTGTAGGGCCGCTTGTGTAACATTCCACCCGAATGGTCTCCAGTCTCCGGTGGGGTGAGGTATCACAAGGTTGGAGGTGACCAGGTTGGGCTCAGTGAAGGGCCGCTGGTGTCACATTCCGCACCGAATGGATTTTCCGGTGAGGTGATGTATCGTAATGACGGAGTGCAGTTATCGGGCATCGGTACATAGAGCTGGGCTAGAGGATTAGGGTCTTTCATGCAGAGCGCAGGTGGGGAAGGTGACGGACCTGTGGGCCCGGATCACCTTTGTGGCGGTAGAAAGACCTTGGAACAGTACAATTGACCGACGGAATGGACGGGAGTCTGCCTTGCGTACTCCCTAGGCCAGGACTGAGGGGGGAGACGGTAAGCTCTCCGCTGTGAAATAGGGCCCCGGCTGGGGAGGCTAGGGCGACAGGTTACGAGCCTCCTGGGTTCCTGGTCAGCCTGGTGGTCGGAGGGTGGGCCCCTGGAGAAGGCGGACAAGGATCAGAGGTTGGGGGCCCACTCCTCATGGGGCCGCAGGTGGGTTCGACCTCGCGTGGATGCACGGCATGGAAGAGGGGAGCCGGAAGCCCCCTTAGTGCTGGAGGATTAGAATCTTAATCTGGCGGAAGAAGATCAGGAAGTCAAGAATAAAATTGTGTTGATAACTGTATGTAATGACTTTTGAAATGCCTTGTCATGTTTATGAAATGTCAAAATATTAAACATGGCCGTTTTACACCCACACAAATCTCTGTTGTTGATTCTCATGTGGGTTGTCAGGTTATAAGGAGGGAGCGGGGAGCATGCTGGGAGATCCGGGTCCTATGCCAAGCGCGAGCAGAGCATCGGCAAGCGCGCACTTAGGACCCGGCCCCCCCGGCCCCCGCCCCCTACCTTATCTAGATAGGGGCGGCCGGTCTGCACCAATGGGCGACCGGCTGCTTAACACTTCCGGGGCAGGAGGACGCACTTCCGGTGTGACAGAGGGAGGAGCTTGGTGACCTATTTAGGTTCTAGGGCAGGGACCCCGGCCTCTCCTTCCTCTGTTGCACCGGATCGGTGGCGGCCTCCCAGAAGCGTCCCCCTCCTACAGCCCCTTGTATAGTTTTTAACTCCCACCCACCCGTCCCTTTAGCTCAGTGGATTGGAGGGGCGTGTTGCGGTAGAAAGACCTTGGAACAGTACAATTGACCGACGGAATGGACGGGAGTCTGCCTTGCGTACTCCCTAGGCCAGCACTGAGGGGGGAGACGGTAAGCTCTCCGCTGTGAAATAGGGCCCCGGCTGGGGAGGCTAGGACGACAGGTTACGAGCCTCCTGGGTTCCTGGTCAGCCTGGTGGTCGGAGGGTGGGCCCCTGGAGAAGGCGGACAAGGATCAGAGGTTGGGGGCCCACTCCTCATGGGGCGCAGGTGGGTTCCACCTCGCGTGGATGCACGGCATGGAAGAGGGGAGCCGGAAGCCCCCTTAGTGCTGGAGGATTAGAATCTTAATCTGGCGGAAGAAGATCAGGAAGTCAAGAATAAAATTGTGTTGATAACTGTATGTAACGAATTTTGAAATGCCTTGTCATGTTTATGAAATGTCAAAATATTAAACATGGCGTTTTACACCCACACAAATCTGTGTTGTTGATTCTCATGTGGGTTGTCAGGTTATAAGGAGGGAGCGGGGAGCATGCTGAAGGATCCGGGTCTTATGGACACCGTCTGATGGTAATTGTGGATGAGCACTCACAATTTTTATTAATAGACAATCTCTCATTTACAACTCATGAACGAGTCTTTGAGAGACCTAATGGCATTTTTGCAACATGGTTAGTTCCAACCACTTTGAAGTCTGATAATGGCTCACCGTTCAACAGTCAATAATTCAAGGATTTTGGGGAGAATCTGAACATAGAGCATCAGACCTTTGGCCACAGGCCAACAGACTCGTTGAGCATTTTATGAGTACGCTAAAGAAAACAGTACATTGTGCAACTCTTGAGAGGACAGTTCTGTGACTTTCATGTTTAGGAAATCAATGACAGCCAAGTTACCTGAATGGACCAACAAAAGAGAAGGAAGTGATAATACAACTTGAATAAAGGACTTAGTTGATAAAGAACAGATGAAAGCCTATGGTGACAAAAGGCGACATGCAAAGAGCATTGAGCTTAAGACAGAAGATCTTAAGATCACCTGCCAATTGTCAATGAGAAAATCTGATTCTCCATATGATGCTGCACTATTCCATGTTGTGTCCACCAAGGCGCATATGGTGACTGCCCAGTGCCCTCAGAAGTCTGTTACCAGATACTCTTATCACTTTCAGCTTTTGATTATTGGTCTTCTGATCAAGATGGTGGAAGAAAGACAGAACCCGAGAACCCAGTGAGTGCTGTTACTTTTTCACTGTTTTCAAAGATCTCTGACAGTGAAGATGACAGCTCCCTGCTTCCAGTAACCAGATCAGGCCGAATAATTAAAGTGTCAAAACGATTGATTGAAGAAATGTATTCTATGTATATTTTCTGATTTGTAAACATTTTTAATTTTTAATTTAACAGAGGTGGAGATGTAGTGTTGTGATATTTTATAACGGAACTCTTTTGGCTCCTATCAGACTCCTTAGAGCTGTGACATAGGCCTCAGAGCACAATGCCATGAAAACTTGTTTTAGAATGTTGAGTTTGCAACTACATGCAGCGGAATAAAGACATGTAATACTAAGCTGCTTGTGTGGTGTGGTCATTTGAGAGTACCCAGGCTGCAACTATGCTTCACTGCTTCTTATTGTGGTTACAGCTCCTGAGCAGTACACCATAAAGCTACCAGACAGTTTGTTGTCCTGGGTACTTTGTCCACTTCTTAAATAAGTTTCTTCTGCAAGTTGGTGAAGTATGAAGCACTATAGATATAGTGCAATTAGGTCATTCAGTAAGCAAAGTAGGCCTCACAAAATTGCATGGAAACTCTAAATATACATACCTACACACTACAATACATTGCAATAATGTCTTGCATTTGTGTGCCGATAAGCACTTTTCGTCAGATGCCTCTTCTGTTCGGTTCTGTGGTGTATCATGGCAAGTTTCAGTTCTATGGTGTATCATGGCATGTTTCATTTATTCCTATGCTTAGTGAGGACTGGTGGAGTCCTTGCTTTATATATGCTATGCACATTTACACCTGTGTTAAGGGTTACTTTATTCCTCATTTTTATTTAATGATTCAACATCTGTGTTTAATCTTGCAGGATATATGACAGTATGTTCAGTTCTGCTATATGACTGTTCATTGATGAAGTTGTAGCCTCTCTGGAATATTTAGCACCCTATGTTTGAGGGACACACTATTTGGATGCTCTGTCTTGCTGTTGTCCTTTGGGCTGATGGAACCTCCTCCTTCCTGCACTATTGCCTTTGTCACTGACTTGACCCTACTAGGTTATTTGTTTGGTTTTCCTATAGTTTTCTTGTTCGGATGCTGTTGCCTTCCACTATGCATAATGTATTGTTGTCAATTGTTCACTATCTTTACTTTGCTGCCTGCACTTTCCCAGTTCTATAGAGTTTTGGCATCCAGGGGCTGTGCTCTCCTAGGAGTCCCCTATTCACCTACTCTGAGGTGTTTATGTTTTGGGCAAGGGTTTGGGAGCATACCTTGGACATGCTATGGTTAGGTTCTTTTCTAATTGTAGCAAAGACCTTGGTCTTTTCCTGTCCTTTGTAGAAGATATGGAATATGTGTACTCTTTAGACACAGGGCTGTTGGAGAGGCACTCTCTCTCTTGCTTAGTTTCACCTCCAGGGTATCTTTGTGCTTTCGCTAATCTGGACCTGTCTGTCATTATGTCTCCTTTGGGTGTGTGTGCTGCTGAGGCATCCTGTTTATCTGTTCAGATCATTTGGGCTTGGCATCCTCTGCATTTTGTGTTTGCTCATTTCATGCTCCTTTGTTAGACCTGTCATCCTTAGGGTGCCCTTTCCCCTAAATGTTTGCCTTTTGCCTCCCTTTTTGCTGATTCTTGTTGTTGGCCTTAGGACTCTGAGCACTTTATCACTGCTAACTAGTACTTAAGTGCATATGCTTCTCCCCTAAACAGGATGACATTGGCATATTTGTTGTATTGGAAAGTCCCTTGTAAAGTGGTATACCATATAACCAGGGCCTGTATTTCAAATGCTACTAGAGGTCTGCAGCAATGATTATGTCACCCACAGACGTAGCCTTTCAAAACCTGCCTCGGGCCTGCCACTGCAGTGCCTGTGTGCGCAGTTTGCTACCACTTTGAATTGACATTTAAAACTACTTGCCAAGTCTTAAACTCTCCTTTTATTACATATAAATCCCTCCTAAGGTAGGTCCTAAGTAACCGTAAGGGCAGGGTGCCATGTAAGTAAATGGTAGGACGTGTACCTTTATGTTTTGCATGTCCCTGTAGTGACAAGCAGCCTATTTAATTTTCCACTACTGAGAGGCCTACCCCTCTCGTAGGCCAGCATTGAGAATTCCTAATATACTTTTAAGATGTAATTCCTGTTCAGAGGGGAGCAGCTTTTTTATGTTTGATATGTTTGGAATGCTAATGATAACTCTTCCTTACTGGTGAAGTTGGATTTCACATTAATATTTTAAGGAATGCCACTTTTAGAAAGCAGATATTTCTCTATACTTACTACTCTTTGTGCCTGACAGTCTGTCTCAAATACACGTCTGGGCTGGGTGATAGCTACAGTTTGTGCATTCCCTCTAGACAGCCTCAAACACAGGAAGGACTGGATGGGACAAAGGACTCCTCTGTCTTCTGATAGCCTTCCTGGGCAAGAAGGGGGATAGGTAGCTCACACGTACATCTGAATAGGCTGTGTCCTGTCCTCACACAACAGGCTGATTCCCTCCCCACAGATAGCCTGGCAGACAGGACTGGGTTGCTTAAAGGACTAAACTGGACTGCTTTTCTGGTAGGGCTGCTTTTCTGCTTGTTGCTCTGCTGCCTGCTGCTCCTTGACTCTGCTGGAGGGACTCTGCCTTCCCTTCAAGTGATCTCCAAGGGCTTGCTGGGTTGTCTTCTGTTTTCTGAAGTATCAAGGACACAAACTACTTCCTATAATTCTACTGTGCTGCTAGACTTTGACTTCTGTGAGTTCTACACTTGCCTGGGGTGCCCCCTCCAAGATGTGGGCCTCAAAAGTGGGTTATTAAGCTGTTTTAATAAAAAACAGATGCATTACATCGACTGTGTGAGCAATTCCACCTCATTGCCCGTTGACACCGACATAGAGGCGGCCCAACGACAGTGGTTCCTCAGCCTGCATGGCTCGACTATGACGCTCTGCATGGCTCAACGATGACACATTGCATTCACTTGAAAGGAGCTCAATGACGACGCAAGATCCCCTTTGCGTGGCTCGATTATGACGCAGAATACTGTCAACATTGACAAATTCTCCACCCAATGTATTTCTTCAGCGGGACCTGTCTGGGGCCCTTACCTGGCCTGTTGTCAATCACGGTCGGCCTAAACTCTGAATTTGCACTTTTCCCTCGCAACTTCAAGTAACCTTTTGACCGCTAGTGACTTCTAAGCACTAGTTTTAATTTAATCTTTAAAAATGTATATCTCGATGTCTACTGATTGGAAATTTGTCGTTTTGGTCTCATTATGCTCAGATAACTATTCTCTATCTTGCTAAACCTGTGTGGAGTCTTTTTTGTGGTGCATTCATTGTGTTACTGTGTGTGTGTGTGTGTGTGTGTGTGGGTGGGTGTGTGTGTGGGTGTGTGTGCGTGTGTGCGTGTGTGTGTGTGTGTGTGTGTGTGTGTGTGTGTGTGTGTGTGTGCGTGGGTGTGTGTGTGTTGCAAAAACACTGAACACATTGCCTTTGTAGATAAGCTTGATAGCTCTGTGCCAATCCACCAGAGGTTGAGCACAGATTATTTTATTGTGTATCTAGCTTACCCTGACTAGAGTGGTTGTTCCTGCCTGGCCTGGATGCATACCTCAGCCAACAAGGGAATCCCATTTCTAACATTCTTTCTCACTGCTTCCTGTGATGTTGATGGATTGGCCCTTGGTTACCCTTGTAGATTCCTCTGGACGTTCCTTTCCTTGTTGTAAATCTTCATTGAGATCCTTCTGGCCTGCGCCTGGTTCAATCCACTACTTACTTCTCGGGCATCAGCCTGTGGGTGTGACTTTTATTGTGGTTTATGTGGTCTTCTAACTGACTCTGCATTGCATATGCTCTAGCAGTGCCTTCTTTTTTCGGGAACAACTTTTAATCCACCGTCCTTCTGCGCCTACTTTATTTTGTCTCTCCACCTTACAATTCTCTCCCAAGCATATACAAACACAGCATTATATTTTACTTTAGCCCTGTCCATATTTCGACAGCTGTGTTCTCCTTCACACTGTTACCCACAGAGTAGTAATTCTAATTAGCACGTGAGCATCACTCTGTGTCGTCTGCAGGGAAGCTATGAGTTGGATGAGCATGTTGTCTAAACCCCATTAGGAAACCTTCACAGGACCTGCGAGAATCTGCCCCTCCTTGTTTTCAGCTTCAATCCCAGAGCTCTCAAACTTTGCCCATCATGACCACAAACCCACGCCCTGAACTCACCCAGACACCTAGAGGCAACTCAGTTCACAATATGTCCTATAAAAGACTCCTGTGGTACATGAAAATCAAGTATACAGAAACACAGTATCTGGGCAAAGGAAATACTCTTAGGAAATAGGGGCACAAATACTGTGCCGCATAAAATATGACATGAAATATGAAAAGAGACCACATGGCATATTGGGATTACCTCAAGAGTTCTTATGCTCCTTATAGTGAACTAAATCTGTGTTTTGCATGCAAAGTAAGGGACCTGAATATAAGCCCAACAAGTGCTCGTTTCAATGTGTATTTTTAATTACCGCTGGTGCTGAGCACTGGTAGAACTCGCTTCAAGTAAAGGCCTGCTATGCAAACCATTTCAAGGTCTCTTATCTGTCCTACTCGATGGCCAGTTTGCAGGAGTAGGATGATTTTTCAAACCATGAATGGCCCAGTGGTGTCACCGTTAGCCAACGTGTTGATTAGAGAGACAAATACAAGATCTACATTGAGAATGATTTCCGGTTGCTTAATTTTAGTGAGTTGGCTTGTGATCGCCACAGGGTTGTGTGGCAGTTGAAGGGACGTAGTGTTACTAAGATCTTTAATTCAGCTCCAAAGCACCACCAGCATTCTGCATAACACCCTGAAGAAATCCCCCACTGGGTACTGCTGAGGTCGATAGGCACAGGGAATCTCGCTGAACACAGTTATGCCCGTCCTGCTCCATTTTCTATTGCGAAACAAAACAATTTAGGCATGTTCGGTTTCAGAAAAATCTGAGCCTGAATAGTTGCCGTGTGTTTATTTACAGAGGACAGAAGTGAAATAGAAGATATAAATGCCCATGTTTTTCCATGGACAAAGATTTTGAGCCAATACTGAAAAATGCTATAAACAAAGCTAGGAGTCCCAGAATGTTGGTTACAGTAACATTCACCGATTGTAATGCCAATTAACTTTCCATGTAATTTGTGCAACGCCATGGAACGTACACCTGGATCTCTTAATGACAAAGTGATTGTACCTGTATTGTGAAAATAATAAAAATCACCTTGAAATAAAAAAAAAGCTTGCTTTGGCTGATGTTGTCTCACAAGAAACAGTCCCTTGACAGCTATGCCTCTCCCTCTCAGAACTGAAGCCCCTGTTCCGATAGCCGTGGTTAACGAGACCACGCCTGGGGTCCGGCTGATCTGCATTGCCCCTTAGCAAGGCCTGCCATGAAGATGCATGGGAAGATCTGGGAGGTGTCAGGATCACCGACTGGTCGAGGTGTCAGACAGAGCCCTGAAAGCAACACTTCCTTTCATTTGCATATCAATAACGTTGAAGCTGGGCAGAGGCAGCCCCCTGGGACCAAACCTTGGCACGCAGTAGCTACTGTTTGTTCTATGCAGATGGCCCCCGTCTGTTTTCACAGACAGGGTGGGCGGCCTGCAGGAGGATGGTCCTGTGACTTCGCCCTTCCGAAATGGAAGTTGTGGAGAAAGGAAGGCAGCGCAAACACAAACGGTGCTATTCATGGAAACAAAAGTCATGGAATAAAATGAACTGAGGTAAAAGTGCCATGGTAGGCAGAAACGCATCGGTGGCAGCCACTACTGTCCTGTTGTATTTGTTTGCAAATGTGCCACTGAGTAGATGATAGGCCAACGACCTTTATTTTTTTTGCGAGTTTATATAGCGTGGTGGACAAGGCCCGGGGCCTCAGATCGCTTTACAAGAGTACAGTTACCCAAATTATTAACACTTATTTTACCGACCTGGTAAGGATAAAAGGATGAGCGAGTCTTTCTGGAATTTATATCCTTGCATTGTATGCTGCAGATAGCTCTCCACCTTGGGCTGTCAGTCAGCTTCCCAGCCGTATGCACACACTGGGGATTTTTGAGTTTTCCCCACTCCTCCTCTCGTGTTATCCTGTATACCGTCTCCACTTATCCCAGATATGGGTTTCTAACCAATCAGATTCCATAGAGTAAAATACTTGCACATTTTATTGAGTCCCAGTTGCATTATCTTCATCTAGCAATATCTTAATTCTCGTATTTTTTGATAGGGTGCGACCTCGGATTCCACAAGGTAATGCAGCAGTCCAGCTGAACTAGTCCCAATAATATTATTACACAGGCTGAATTAATACTCATGGCTCATTAACAAAGACGTTGCACCTCTGAACAAAATGATTTTAGAAGAGTCCCCGTTCTAAGGTTGCAGTGGGAGGAGTTTTTGATGGATAGTTTTGCACTATTCCACTTTCATTTTAATTCATGGGTGTATTATAAGCAAATTAGATGATTTATATTTCTTGTAAATGCCCCAAACATTGGGTTACAGGAGCAATACAGCACCCCATTCGGGTGCAGTGCAGTAGCTGCAACAAGCCCTTAAAAACTCATAGGCAATGTGGATTCCAAAAGGCAAAAGATACCTGCGTGACCTTTGCCGGGGCTTATTTTTGGACCATTTGGCTCATTCTTAAGAGTCAACGAGGCCTGTTTTCCTCCTACCCATGCCCTGGTTGTCATGCATGTTTTGAATTCCTCTCTCACGTTCTTAGATGCACACAGGTAGTGACTAGTCAGATTTCTAGGCATTTGCACTTCTTACCCTTGCAGCATTCAGACTGCAGCTCTAACAAATGTTCGTAAGGCCTTTTTCCAAACGTCCCCTGACTTTTCGGCCTTCAAGTCTGTCTGATGAAATCTTTTTTTGTCTATATGTGTTTCAGAATATTGCTACTTTATCAGTATTAGGACTAAGATGACGATGACGCCTAATAACATATCTCGATTTCGATGTGTGGCGTGGCCCCTCCAGGTACTAGATATCAACGCTCCAGGGTGAGAGGATTTTGACACAATTTGATCATGTCACCCGTCATTCGGTAGACTGCATTTTTCTTCTGTCTTCCAGAGAAAAGCATTACTTGTGTTATTTTTAACACAAGGTGCACTTCGTGGCACACGCCCTAAATAAAAGAAAGCTTGGTCTTTTATAAGCCAATTTATACTTCTAGATCTGTAGTGCAAAAATAATAGCAAACTTAGAGGCCTCAAGCAAGACAATGATGTGATTATCGCTGAACCCTAGAATCTAAAACCTGGGACTGGCATCCACTGTAAATAAGATCACTAACTGGTTGAGGGTCTTTTATCAACAAATAACATGTAGGGACTGGATTATAGACATAGCACCTGAAACTGAGTAATTATTGTCGACAAGCTTATTTTGTACCGTTTGCATGGACCAATCAGTGCAAAATGTCATTTGCAGTCAGTATAAATGTGAATGCGTTCCTATAGGATTAAACGAGGGGTTGGTGATGGGAGAAGAAACAGCAGAAAACGGCAGACAAGGTGAAAGAAAAATAACAGAAAATAGGTGAAAAAAAGCAGAAAGTCAAAACAATAGCAAGACGAATAAGGCAGACAGAATGACACAAAAAGAGAAGGAGATGACAATGAAATTACGCAGACAGAGAGAAGAGCACAAAACAAATAAAGATGACAATAAAATAGCAAAACAGACAATGGCAGAACAAACAGTGGCAAATATAGGCAATTAAGTGGTAGAACAGACAATAGTAGAATCCAAAAAAAATGAGAAAATGGCAAAAACAGAGAAACCAGCGAGAGAGCGAGCCAGACAGAGAGCGTGACAGGAAGGACAGGAGTGAGGCAGGACCTCGACGCGCAGGACCCGGGTTCGAAATGGCCTTGCTTGGAAAGAGCACAGGTGAAACCTTGGAGGTTAGGGCAGTCACCTGCATAATTCCCTACCAATGCGTTATACAATTATTAACCTTGGCTCTGTCTCACCATAACCACTGGCAGCATTTTCTCTGTTCTCATAATTTTCAGGCTTTGTTCTAGTGAGTGGGTTCGACACGCTCCCAAGAGAGCTTTGTGAAAATGCACATTTACTAAACAACTGAAAAAATAAACACCACTCCAAGGCACGATTTACCAGCAGATCTCTGTGAAACACTAGGAAAGAGTCCTGCAGCCCAACACCATGTTAGTAAAGAAAGGAAAGAAGATAGTTTAGCTATGCAGATTTATGACATAATAGAACTATTTTTTCAAGGAAATTGGAAGTCATGCTGCTTAACATGTTCCTAAGCCAGAGCTCATGCCATCCCTCAGAAAGCATGACTTTAACAGCAAATCGAGGATTTATGGGGACACATGTCACATTTTTTCTTTGCTAGCATTATGCTTTGCGCATGTTAAGCCAGCACAGATAGCAGACTTTTGTTTCCAGCAGTGGTTTTATTTTACGGGCGCTTAGCTTTCCTGCATGCTTTTAAAGGGTCTGTGTTTTCTATGTTTGGTATAGCCGAGTAGGGTTACTGAAAACTTTTCTGAAGAACAACATATGTTTGCTGTTTTAGAACAGTTTAGTCGGTTTACAAAAATATGATTAAATAGCTTGTTTATAAACGCTTTCCCTATTGTATTTTAGTCTCCTATACATATCTGCAGACATTACAATCTACTCTTAGTAACTGAACTAATAATAAAAATAGTGACCATTCATATAATCCAAAACTATTAGTGAATTGCCTATTAGCACTGCCGTAAAAGGTATTACTATAACACATTCAAATGTATTCATATCAAAGGTCTCAGAAGCCTACATTGTATTATCAATCATCAATCAATCATAACAATCAATCATAACACTTGTATAGCGCGCTACTCACCCGGAAGGGTCTCAAGGCGCTTGGGGGGAGGGGGCCGCTTACTGCTCGAACAGCCAGGTCTTGAGTTGTCTCCTGAAGGCGAGGTGGATGGGGAGGGAGTTCCATGTCTTGGCAGCCAGGTAGGAGAAGAATCTGCCTCCGGCGGTGGCTCTTCGGATGCGTGGTACGGCGGCGAGGGCGAGGCTGGCGGATCGTAGCTGGCGGGTGGGCGTGTGGAAGGTCAGGCGGTCGTTGAGGTACTTGGGGCCCAGGTCGTGGAGAGACTTGTGTGCGTGGGTGAGGAGTCTGAACGTGATCCTCTTGTTGACGGGGAGCCAGTGTAGGTTACTCAGGTGGCCGGAGATGTGGCTGCATCGGGGGATGTCCAGGATGAGTCGGGCGGATGCGTTCTGGATGCGTTGGAGTCTTTTCTGTAGCTTGGCTGTGGTTCCGGCGTAGAGGGTGTTTCCGTAGTCCAGCCGGCTGTGACAAGGGCCTGGGTGACTGTCTTCCTGGTTTCGATGGGGATCCATCGGAAGATCTTGCGGAGCATGCAGAGGGTGTGAAAGCATGACGAGGAGACGGCGTTGACTTGTCTGGTCATCGAGAGGGAGGAGTCCAGGGTGAAGCCCAGGTTGCGTGCATGGTCTGTTGGCTTTGGGGCAGTGCCCAGGGCTGGGGGCCACCAGGAGTCGTCCCAGGCGGAGGGTGAAGGTCCAAGGATGAGGACTTCCGTCTTGTCTGACTTCAGTTTCAAGCGGCTGTTCTTCATCCATTCGTGGAGGCTGGTTCTGGCGGTGTCGGGGTCTCTGGTGAGGGAGAGGATCAGCTGGGTGTCTTCGGCCTAGGAGATGATGTTGAGGTTGTGTTGGCGTGCGATGGCTGCGAGAGGTCTCATGTAGACGTTGAAGAGGGTGGGGCTGAGTGATGATCCTTGCGGGACGCCGCAGATGACTTCGGTGGCCTCGGAACGAAATGGGGGGAGGCGGACTCTCTGTGTTCTCCCAGCGAGGAACGAATCATGCCATGGTTTCAAACCGTTGCTTATATATTTCTATTTTATTTGGTTTATGTAACTTTTATAGAGCACATTGCGAGTTTGATATTCTCATTATGTGATTTATATATGCATACTAACCTATGGTCTCAGTTTAATGATTGCTATTACACATTACTTAAAAACGTAGTGAGTAGGTTATGGAGAAACAAGCAGAGCTTGGAAATCATTGCATGAAATGGGCATGGTGGCATGATATTTGCAGTTTCCTGCATCAGTTCAGCACATATTACAGTAACTAGAAACACAAAGGCACACACTTCATAAGCGGTGCCTGCTTCATACCCAATCTCACTGCCTTGGTCTAACCTTCCGCTCTGTTAGGGTAAGTAGGGGGCCATCGCTATTAAGGCAACTACATCTCGAGTGGGCTGCACAACAGGCTCCACCTCAATGGACAGGTGGTGTGGTTCTCTGGTGCAATGCCATGTTGCAAATCCTTGCCAGTTGCCCATCTCCAGTACTTGGCCCTAGAAGTGGCCCTAGAGGAGCAAACTTGCCTGATTCCATTCTAGATCCTCCTCTGTGTGGGGGAATACCTTGAAGTCTGCCTCCTTGGCGGTAGAGCAGTGATATTCTATGAGATTAAACTAAAGGGAGCATGCTTTGTGCTGCCAGAGAGTCCATAAGCTGTGCTGAGCTGTCCCCAATGCAATCAGCGAATGCGCCCAATTGTCTGATCAGGCACAAACAGGATATGTGCATTTAGTTTCAACAAAATTCGGGCTGCAATTCCAAAAGGCACAAAGTGTAAACTCCACATCCTTATGTAATGGTGCATCTCGAAGGATAGCACGACAGACGCAGAAGCAGAGGTTAGTGGAGCTCTTGTAAGCTTTCATTGGTACCTGTTTCAATGGAATGACTGCTCCAGTACTAGGATGGCGGGTGCTCCATTTGGGTACTGGCTAGTGAGACAAAGCGATTATAATAGTCCTCTATATCTTAAAGAGAGCTAGTGCTGTATTCGTAGTGCAGAGATGGCTGGGTCTCATTTGTTCATGCTTGTGGTGGGTCTGCCTGCAGTGCTCTATATCTTTTCCAGTCTCGCCAGTTGGTATACCTGAAAACCATTGTATTAGTTGTTGTGTATTGTATGGCAGTTGCATTTGTTGCTGATGTAACTAAGGGGTCGATTAGGATGGCGGACGGAAACGGGTTCCGTCCGCCAAGGAAGCGGCCAAGATACTCCCGACCGCTCCGCGGATAAACCGCCGTTGCGATTAGGATAATAATGTAACGAAACTCCGACCGCGGCGGACGGACCACATCAAACTCCGTCCGCGGCGGACGGATTACACCTGAGACCGCCACAAGCGGACGGAACCTAAGAAACACCGCCTGCCGCGGACGAACATGACCGCGGGAACAGGCACAGCCACCGCAATACCTGCGGAGGCTCCATGCCCGCGATTAGGATAACGCCGCCAGTCCTACGGAACTCACCTCCATCCACAACTGCAGCGGAAACAATGCAACGATAAACGGAGCATCCCAGCAGAAGGCCAACACGAACACCATCCCTACCGTCAAACCAATTTCAAAATGGCAGACGGAAGTGAATACAAAACACACTAAACAGGACAACCACCCACCTGAAACACCCACACCAATCACAAGCCACAATGACACCCCCCCCAAGCACCTAAAAATCCACACAAGTCAACACATCCACCTAGCACCTGACTGGCAACAACCATTGGGTCACAACCACGACACAGAGTATAAAATGTTTCCCACCCACTACCACAATCCTTTGCATCACAGCATAGCTGCTAGCAAGAGGCTCAATACGACGAACAGCAGACACAAATTTCACACATACAACCAGCACACAAACACACCCACCTCACAAACACCCACCACCCCATTCCTACACACCACACACCTGCACATCCCAACCCACTCCACCCACACCTTGAACAGCACACACCATGGCACCAAAGAAAAACCCTAAATTCACTGACACAGAGTTGAAGGTCATGGTGGATGAAATCATCCGTGTTGAACCCCACATTTTCGGGACACTAGTCCAGCAGACCACCGTGGCAAACAAAAAACACATGTTGGACAGGATAGTCAGTCGGGTGAATGCGTCAGGGACCGTGCCAAGGACAAAGCACGAGATCCAGAGGCGGTAGCACGACCTCAAAACCAGGGTCAAAGGCATCCGGGCAAAAAACCACATGCGGGCACACCACACTGGCGGCGGCACACCCCCGAGCCCCTACCGTATGCAGAATGGGAGGAAAAGGTGTTGGGCATACTGCACCCAGAGAGCCTGGAAGGAATCGACGAGGGAGAAGAGGCTGGTAAGTACAAACCAAGCAGTACTATAGCACAGACATGGTCTGCCTTACGCAACTGAGAAGACACCTCTCCCAGGACCCAACCCATGCATGTGGGCCACATACTCACCAAAATGTTAACGACTCCCAACAGGCCCCCATGTCCCAGGTAGGGTGGTGGTGGGTGGGGTGTGTGAGAGTACAGCACTACGACTCCCAACAGGCCCCTATGTCCACAGGGAGGGTGGGGGTGGGTGGGTGAGCGTATAGCACTACAACTCCCACCAGGCCCCCATGTCCACAGGGAGGGTGGTGGTGGGTAGGGTGAGTGAGAGGTCACTACTACGACTCCCAACAGGCCCCCATGTCCACAGGGAGGGTGGTGGGGTGTGTTGAGAGGTGGGTGGGGTGTGTGAGAGACCAGCACTACAACTCCCAACAGGCCCCCTTGTCCACAGGGAGGGTGGGGGTGGGTGGGGTGAGTGAGAGGTCACTACTACGACTCCCAACAGGCCCCCATGTCCACAGGGAGGGTGGTGGGGTGTGTTGAGAGGTGTGTGGGGTGTGTGAGAGACCAGCACTATGACTCCCAACAGGCCCCCATGTCCACAGGGAGGGTGGTGGTGTTTGTTGAGAGGTGGGTGGGGTGTGTGAGAGACCAGCACTACAACTCCCAACATGCCTCCATGTCCACAGGGAGGGTGGGGGTGGGTGGGTGAGAGTACAGCACTACAACTCCCAACAGGCCCCCATGTCCACAGGGAGGGTGGTGGTGGGCGGGGTGAGTGAGAGGTCACTACTACGACTCCCAACAGGCCCCCATGCCCACAGGGAGGGTGGTGGGGTGTGTTGAGAGGTGGGTGGGGTGTGTGAGAGACCAGCACTACGACTCCCAAAAGGCCCCCATGTCCACAGGGAGGGTGGGGGTGGGTGGGTGAGAGTACAGCACTACAACTCCCAACAGGCCCCCATGTCCACAGGGAGGGTGGTGGTGTGTGTTGAGAGGTGGGTGGGGTGTGTGAGAGACCAGCACTACGACTCCCAACAGGCCCCCATGTCCACAGGGAGGGTGGTGATGTGTGGGGTGTGCGAGAGTACAGCACTACAACTCCCAACAGGCCCCCATGTCCACAGGGAGGGTGGGGGTGGGTGGGGTGAGTGAGAGGTAACTACTACGACTCCCAACAGGCCCCCATGTCCACCGGGAGGGTGGTGGGGTGTGTTGAGAGGTGGGTGGGGTGTGTGAGCGACCAGCACTATGACTCCCAACAGGCCCCCATGTCCACAGGGAGGGTGGGGGTGGGTGAGAGTACAACACTACAACTCCCAACAGGCCCCCATGTCCACAGGGAGGGTGGTGGTGTGTGTTGAGAGGTGGGTGGGGTGTGTGAGAGACCAGCACTACGACTCCCAACAGGCCCCCATGTCCACAGGGAGGGTGGTGGTGTGTGGGGTGTGTGAGAGTACAGCACTACGACTCCCAACAGGCCCCCATGTCCACAGGGAGGGTGGGGGTGGGTGAGGTGAGTGAGAGGTCACTACTACGACTCCCAACAGGCACACATGTCCACAGGGAGGGTGGTGGGGTGTGTTGAGAGGTGGGTGGGGTGTGTGAGAGACCAGTACTACGACTCCCAACAGGACCCCATGTCCACAGGGAGGGTGGTGGGGTGTGTTGAGAGGTGTGTGGGGTGTGTGAGAGACCAGCACTATGACTCCCAACAGGCCCCCATGTCCACAGGGAGGGTGGTGGTGTTTGTTGAGAGGTGGGTGGGGTGTGTGAGAGACCAGCACTACAACTCCCAACATGCCTCCATGTCCACAGGGAGGGTGGGGGTGGGTGGGTGAGAGTACAGCACTACAACTCCCAACAGGCCCCCATGTCCACAGGGAGGGTGGTGGTGGGCGGGGTGAGTGAGAGGTCACTACTACGACTCCCAACAGGCCCCCATGCCCACAGGGAGGGTGGTGGGGTGTGTTGAGAGGTGGGTGGGGTGTGTGAGAGACCAGCACTACGACTCCCAAAAGGCCCCCATGTCCACAGGGAGGGTGGGGGTGGGTGGGTGAGAGTACAGCACTACAACTCCCAACAGGCCCCCATGTCCACAGGGAGGGTGGTGGTGTGTGTTGAGAGGTGGGTGGGGTGTGTGAGAGACCAGCACTACGACTCCCAACAGGCCCCCATGTCCACAGGGAGGGTGGTGATGTGTGGGGTGTGCGAGAGTACAGCACTACAACTCCCAACAGGCCCCCATGTCCACAGGGAGGGTGGGGGTGGGTGGGGTGAGTGAGAGGTAACTACTACGACTCCCAACAGGCCCCCATGTCCACCGGGAGGGTGGTGGGGTGTGTTGAGAGGTGGGTGGGGTGTGTGAGCGACCAGCACTATGACTCCCAACAGGCCCCCATGTCCACAGGGAGGGTGGGGGTGGGTGAGAGTACAACACTACAACTCCCAACAGGCCCCCATGTCCACAGGGAGGGTGGTGGTGTGTGTTGAGAGGTGGGTGGGGTGTGTGAGAGACCAGCACTACGACTCCCAACAGGCCCCCATGTCCACAGGGAGGGTGGTGGTGTGTGGGGTGTGTGAGAGTACAGCACTACGACTCCCAACAGGCCCCCATGTCCACAGGGAGGGTGGGGGTGGGTGAGGTGAGTGAGAGGTCACTACTACGACTCCCAACAGGCACACATGTCCACAGGGAGGGTGGTGGGGTGTGTTGAGAGGTGGGTGGGGTGTGTGAGAGACCAGTACTACGACTCCCAACAGGACCCCATGTCCACAGGGAGGGTGGTGGGGTGTGTTGAGAGGTGGGTGGGGTGAGTGAGAGGTCACTACTACGACTCCCAACAGGCCCCCATGTCCACGGTGAGGGTGGTGGTGTGTGTTGAGAGGTGGGTGGGGTGTGTGAGAGACCAGCACTATGACTCCCAACAGGCCCCATGTCCACAGGGAGGGTGGTGGTGTGTGTTGAGAGGTGGGTGGGGTGTGTGAGAGACCAGCACTACAACTACCAACAGGCCCCCATGTCCTCAGGGAGGGAGGTGGTGGGTGGGGTGTGTGAGAGGTCAGTGATATGTAATGTAGGCAAAATAAAACATGTCATGTCCACAGCATTGATCATGAAAATCTTGTCCCTCAGGTGATCGCAACTTGACTGGCGAAACCAGCAACCACCTGCAACAGTCGCCCCACTCACATCCAGGACTCTCTGGGGACGATCCCATTGACAGCTCCTGTGCGGAGGACGGAGCGGGCCCAAGCAGACTCCCAGGGCCATCAGGCTCACAGGACATCCCTGCCCCCACAACCTTGGCCTGTGTCACTCCAGCAACACCTGCCATAGTGAGCTGTACAGCCACCACCACCACCTCCACCACCACCAGTACCACCACTCCTGCCTGTGCCACCCTGCCTGACCCATCGCACGACGCAGGGCCATCTACATCCCAGCCAAGCAGGGAGAGTGGACAGGAATGGACAGAGCTGAGGGCACATCGCACAAGCAGGAGTGCTTCTCACCGGCGAGCTGGGGAAGGACACCCACCCCATCCTGGCACAGAAACACTGGAAGCCCTAGCCAGAGTCCAGGCCTCCTATGAGCGGGGGCAGGAACAGGCTGATCGTGCCCACCAGGACTCAGAAGGGAACAGTAATCTGTTGCGGTCCATTGACAGCCGCATAGGGCAAATAGTGGACCTCATGGGCCAGCAAACAGCACTGTGGAGGGACTGGTTATCCTGCACCACACCACCCCCCCTCACCCAAGTGCCCAGCTGCCACAGTCACCAAATCCACCGCCACCGCCACCTGAGCCCATGGACACGGATGTGGCCCCTGACCAACCTGCCCCCCAGCTGTCTCCGTTCCGGCTCCAAGACGGAGGGGCCGTCCGAGGCTGGAAGTAGGTGAGAGCAGTGGGGATGCTCCACCTACCCGCTCAAAGAGGTGCCGCAAATGACTCTAACCTTGCGTGAGCCTGCCATCCACCCGCAAACTATCCTGTCCCACAACCCCAAGTATTGGCACAGGTCTGCTGGACTAGCTGGACATCACCCAATGTGGTGTCACTACGGTCTTTTCATCTACCATGACCTTCAACTCACACTCCCCCACCCAACACTTACTTGTAAATATCCACCAGCATCAATTCACAACCTGTAAATAAATTTCACTTTAACACTCAATGATGTGTGGCCTCCATGTTTTAATCACATGATTGTGTCAGAAACAGACGTTACCAGGTGCAGGGATCTATGTCGGTGAGAATCATGCCTCTGTGGGAGTGACCTAGGGAAAAAGAGAGACAACAAACACACGTCAGGAAACTGATTCACACCCATCACAACACACTGCACTGCAACATCCCACAAACCACACTCATCACCAATTCAGTGGATGAGAGGACACTAAGCATGGGCGAATTTTGCGAATCTGGCGTTCGCAAATTTTGCGAATTTGCGAACTCGCAATCCGCAAAATCCGCGAATTCTCGCGAATTTGAGGATTTTTTTTTTGTGTTCGCAAGGATTTCTGCCAGTTCGCAAGGATTTCTGACAGTTCGCGAGGGTTTTGTAACAGTTCGCAATCGCGAACTTACATGTCGGCTCGCAACGGTCACGATTATGTTGTTTCTACGTCTGGTTCATCATCATAGGTTCCCAGCACCCTCTGTTTCACCCCTGCCACCCTCTGTTTTACCCATGCCACCCTCTGGTACATCCATGCCTTATGCCACCCTCTGGTTCATCATCACTGTAGATTATGGGGGGAAAAAGCAAGCACACCTGCCTGCTTCAACTGACATGAATTAATTTGGGGTTGATTTATTAATGTGTCACTGTTTTAAAATTCCAGTCTGGCACCTGCATCCTTATCTGTAATTTGCTTTCTGTTGCAGTGCAATTTTTTTTCCAGGAGCTTTGTGGCCTACTTGTAGCTATTCTATGAGCCTGCTGTGAGGGTCAGAGCAGGGTCATACAATTGTTGCAACTAGCAACTGAACTCTGGACGGGCCCTTGTCAGGAAGCACTACAGGGAACGGTTACTAATGATGAGTTTGAACTTTTGAACCTGCTTTCACTTTTGCAAAACTCGTTTTCTGCAGAGCAGCATTACAGCAACTTTAATGCCCCACCAAGCTTATATGAGAAAGTTGATTTCTAATCCAAAAGTTATCCAAAGAAAATCAAAAGGCCTCAAATCTAAAAAAGTGCAGGCAAATGTCAACCTGAGGAGTTATTCTGATAAAAATAATCATTTTCAGAAGGTCTATGCTGCTTGCTAGTAGATTTCTTGTGCGGAATTGCAATTTTTGTAATTTCGCGAGTGCGAGATTGTTGCTGCCCGCCGCACCTACATGTTCGCAATTGCGAACTTACACCGCAAAGAAAAAAAATCCGCTGCCTGCGAATTTGCGGATTTTGCGGGAAATTCGCGAATCTCGCGGATTGCGAATTTACCGAAAATCCGCAAAATCCGCGAGCGTAACGGATTTTCCGCCCATGCTTAGAGGACACACATCATGGAGATTTGCATGTACACAAAATATACCACACACACAAGCAAACATGACATACCAGAACAGCCAGCTTATAAACACCACATCCACACACCACCAGCAAACAAACATCACGCATTGTCAACCTGCACAAGAGGTATTTACTCACATTCAAGGGAAATAGCGATCAATGAGCTGACGCCTCTGGTCCACACCTTCTTCCTCACCACTATCCTCATCAGTCGACATGGGTGGGATGGGAGGCCGAGGAACTTGTTGGTCTTCAGGGTCCAAGATCAGTTCAATGTCATTGCGCAAGGCCAGGTTGTGGAGCATGCAGCAGGCAATCACGATCCTGCATACTTTGCCTGGTGAGTAAGGCAGGGCCCCTCCGGTCTTATCCACGCATCGAAACCTAGACTTCAGCAGTCCAAAAGTACGTTCCACAACTCTACGTGTCCTTCCATGGGCATCATTGTATCGCATTTCACCAGCTGTTGTTGGATTACTTATGGGACTCAGCAGCCATGGCCGGTTTGGGTACGCAGAGTCGCCTATGTAGGGGGATGACAGACAAAAATATCACAACCAGAATTGGTGGGTACCCCATGCCACACAGAAAACACAACTGTCCCCACAGCATACTCACCAACAAGCCACGCACGTTCTGGACGCAGATTTGCCATCAGTTGGGGGACAATGCTGCTCCGCATGATGTGGGAGTCATGTGCGGAGCCTGGAAATCTTGCACATACATGGGATATGATGTTGTCGGCCAGGCACACCACCTGCACGTTGAGCGAATGAAAGTGCTTCCGAATTCGATATACCGGCTCACGTGCCTGGGGTGGAATGAGACCGATATGGGTGCCATCAATGGAACACACTACGTGTGGTATCTGGCCCAGTGCATAGAAGTCTGCTTTGACTGCTGCCAAATCTGCCGGCCGTGGAAAATGGATGTAGTCATCCTTGTAAATCATCATGGCTTTGAGAACATCCCGCAGTAACATGCTGAACATGGACTGTGACATCCCCCCGGCATGTCCAACTGTGTACTGAATGGTGCCAGTAGCAAAAAAGTGAAGTGCCGCCATCACCTTTGCTGTGGGTGTAATGGAACCAGGATATGTTCTTCGTGGCTGCAGATGAGGAGACAATTGGTCTACAAGCTCCAGCAATCTACGTCGATCAAGCCGGAATTTCCTGATCACCTCCTCGTCAACCATATCCTCCAGCACAGTGTATGGGCGATACACATTTGGAGCCCTCCTGTGTGGAAGTAGATGTAGTACATGTCAATTAACCAACAACGCATAGCTGTGCAACTCCATCACATGTAGGCCAACACTAGCAAAATGAGAAATGTTCGCAACAATTATCATATGTGTGACATCTCTGAAATTACCTATAATACGGAGTAGCATAAACACAATGTGCAGCCACTAACAACATGATGTGGGTCTACATGTACAATGTGACCTACTCACATGTCTAAAGAACTGCCAACAAGACATGCTTAAGGACCCAAATGTGGACAAGCATCATCACAGACACACATGCACATGCACACACAATACGATAACGCTACACACACTCCATGTCATCATGCACCAATGACCACACCTACAATGGTGAGCATCCTCACATGACATGCATGGTCACACAAGAGGCAACACACATACGCATACAAAGAATGCATATGTACCCCCACCATTGTTACTTGCACACACAAACCACACACTGACAACAGATTCTGAATGTTGCCAGACAGCCTTGATGTACTGTGTAGATGTGAATAAGTGGAAACGTGTGTACGGAAATACAAGACGTCAGCACGTCGACATGCACATGTGTAGCAAATTGGGTGCACATCAATGGGCATAGTATGAACAGACATGACATAGTGCATGACATATGCTGTTTCGCCATCACGGTCACAACCCTCATAACGCATGTGCGGACTACCACAACGGTGCAGCATTTGAAAATATATAATCAGTGGCGCAGCCATGGCGGTGCACGGCTTCCGCTATTTTCAATTGCGCATACGCACTTCGCGTTACCTCTTCCCATTGGCTGCATGTGCACGGACCGTCACGGTCACACATCGGCAACCGCATGTGCACGCTTCCGCGACGGATGCATCTTTTGCAACAATGTTCAATCAGTGGCGCCACCATGGCGGTGCACGCATTCCGCGGGGGAGGTGCAGGCCAACACATCCTTGTGATGACGAAATACAAAATGGCAGTTCATGACCCGCCTTACAGTCACATTGCATCATCCACCGTAGACCGGCCGGCCACGGCCGGTCCACAACCGCCGTGCCAGGCCAGTCACCCACCACCGGCCCAGCCCGGTCCACAACCGCCATGCCAGGCCAGTCAACCACCGCCGTGCCAGGCCAGTCACCCACCACCGGCCCAGCCAGGTCCACAACTGCCGTGCCAGGCCAGTCACCCACCGCCGTGCCAGGCCAGTCACCCACCACCGGCCCAGCCCGGTCCACAACCACCGTGCCAGGCCAGTCACCCACCGCCGGGTGTTGACTGGCCTGGCACGGCGGTTGTGGACCGGGCTGGGCCAGTGGTGGGTGACTGGCCTGGCATGGCGGTTGTGGACCGGGCTGGGCCGGTGGTGGGTGGCTGGCCGGTCTACGATGGATGATGCAATGTGACTGTAAGGGGGGTCATGAACTGCCATTTTGTATTTCATCATCACAAGGATGTGTTGGCCTGCACCTCCCCCGCGGAATGCGTGCACCGCCATGGTGGTGCCACTGATTGAACATTGTTGCAAAAGATGCATCCGTCGTGGAAGCGTGCACATGCGGTTGCCGATGTGTGACCATGACAGTCCGTGCACATGCAGCCAATGGGAAGAGGTAACGTGGGGCGCGTATGCCCAATCATAAATAGCGGAAGCCGTGCACCGCCACACCAGGGCCAGTCATTGGCCCTTCTTGAAAGAGGCATCCAGGTGTGGTTCCAGGGTTCGAGGGTCTGTGGTTCATAGATTCTGAACCCGTTCAATGAAGGTCGTTGGATATAGACGATTTTGGTATCAGCGGACCGCAAATGACGAGTGCGGTGTGTACGAGGGTTTTCGTCATAATCGATCAATGAGAACACTGCGTATTCAGGGATTCCGTTTGAACCCTCGGGTTCCATTTTGTGTGTGTCAGCCATTTTGTGTGGTTGCCCTCACATAGGCCGATGACTACGGCCGAACGAGTTCTTGGGACACGTACACCTTAGCTGACTCTTGTGTGACCTGGCCGAACTGACTCCCTTGCCCGAGACTAACTTCATTGAGCCAATTCCTTGTTAAGCAGCTGGTCAGATAGAGAT
Organism: Lissotriton vulgaris; assembly: GCF_964263255.1. Classification (NCBI taxonomy): domain Eukaryota; kingdom Metazoa; phylum Chordata; class Amphibia; order Caudata; family Salamandridae; genus Lissotriton; species Lissotriton vulgaris. Next base: position 1,935,631,972 of record NC_141685.1, on the reverse strand, counting down.
CAAAGAGCAGGACATTGCTCAGTTTATGGTACATGCACACACCCTTCTATCTTGCTTCTCATCTGCTTCTGTTCCTTCCTTTATGGCTTAATCACTGATTTGGGTTGACGTTTTATGATGGGTTTGTCCGGCCTGATCGAACAGGAATATTGGAATTTGCTTGGTCATTTCTGGTGGGCTGGACAACGGAAAGTGTGAGTGTCGTCATGCGCTATGTTTGAAATGTCATGTTTCCATTGGTCAGTTTGTATGTAGTTGAAGCTAGCCAGGAGTGTGATTTTTGGCATAAAAGACGATGCTCCGCTCCTTGAATTTGTGCAGTCTCTAGCGAACCACCCGTGTTGTGCTTCGTAGACCTCTGTTCCTGGTTGCAGCCAATAAATTTGGTCTTTGACGTCATCGAGAAGTGTCCCGTGTCTCTGTTTGCCGAGGCAGGGGAATCCGAAGACATCGGGCGCTATCCCTGGAGCTGCTGGGTTCTAAAACCTGGTTCTTCAGTTGGTGCCCAACGTGGGGCGACTTCAGCGGTACCGGTCTAAGCCTGAAGATCGTGAGGAGCTTTGTGTGGAAATTCTGGAGGAAGGCCTGCCACTTCATCGACCCCTGTATGTCGTTGTGGTCCGAAAGTCTTTGCTGCGAGGTTCCCCGCTTTCCGACAGCTACAAAGGACTGCTGCCCTGACTGTCGCCCTGTCTTGGAGCCATTAGACGATTTGTAGAGCGAGACAATAGACGGGTCTTCTGGTGACGCCATCGACATTTCAGTTAAGTATGAGTGGAGCGTCTCCCAGTCCTTAGTTTTGTTTGGGTATCCTTCGGGATCGCTTTGATTTGGTACCTGCAGGCCACAAAGCCGAGGGACTCGTTTTCACGAGACTATCATTTTAAGATTTCCCTTGAAGTTTGAAGCTAGACTAGTGAGAGAAGATGCATGGTCTTAGCAGACTTGGAAAGATATTTGGTTTTGGTTGTACTAGGGATTCCCGATTGGAGGATTCGTGTCCGGTTCCTCTGATTGGAACTCCGACCTATGAGCTCTACGTAAAACATGGAGTGGACCCCATCGCGTATAATGAAATATGGGTTAAATATACCAGGAAAGACGGCGTCCTACAGTGGCCCCGTTATGGTAGCTTTGAAACTGAGATTTTAGACAATCTCGAAGTTAAATTGTTCAAGAAGAAAGCCCGGCAGGCAATGTTTGACTCTTTCCGCTTATGGCGCAAGGAAGCCAAACAGAAAGAAATTAAGCTAGCGAAGAAAAATAAACGTGAACGAGGTATGTCAATGGTGCAAGCTGCTATACAGTTTAGGGATAATGAAGAAGAACAAGAAAGCGAACAGATGCTTAGGCAGCGTAAATTAGTGGTAGATAAGTGCTACCCAGCTTTGCCACCTCAAGAACAAGAAGAGAAGAAAGATCTTGTGAAAGATCCTTTAATGTCGCATCTATTGAGTTCGCCACCTCCATATGTGCAGAGTGCTACAGCACCTCCACCAGTTGTAGTCGCGCAACCTCCGGTTGTTTTGCCTCCTGCGATTTCTCAACAGGCAGCTCTTTTTCCACTGGCTCCTATTGCTTTGGCGCAGCCTTCTCAAGGGCCGCCGACTTTGCCATCTCCTTCGTCTGCTACTCCTACACCTGTGTTGTCTGTTCCTTCTGTTACTGTTCCAACTTCAGTTTCTTCTCATTCTGCTCCGTCTCCTGTACTTTTGTCTACTTCTCCTTCTGCTCGACAGAGAATGACTGATGCGGTTGCTAGTATCTTTTCTCCTCTGTTGGGTTCATTGGGTATGTCTCCAGTTGTCGAGCGAAAGCAATTGCGTAGTCAATTGCCTGGTTCAGATGAACGGATAGTGTTAGATCACTTAGCGCGTAAATGGGTTACATATCCTTCGCCGTATGACCTTTAGGGTATTATGGATGTTTTCCATCAATGTGTTCTTTCCTTCGTGAGCAGTGGGAAGATAGCGAGGTAGGTCAAACTCCGCCTGAGTTGTACCGTATACGTTTTGAGTTTGCAAAAGGAACTGTTGTGGGTCTTGAAATTGAGATAAGAATTGCGACGTTGTTGTCGTTTAGGAGTGAATCTCCTTCTCAGCGATTGTTTGAGCCTGATTCGTCAGTGAGGAGAAAGGCGCATCAATATCCGATGTGTGAGGTTCCTTCAGTTTGGAGGTCAGGTGATGGTAATGTCAATCCGCCTATTCTGCCACACTTTCAGCGTGTTTGGGTACATGTTCCATGGAAACGTGCGGAAGTCTTGGCTCTTAAGAAGACTTTGCCTGATCCCCGTAAAAATCCAACTGGGTACTATAAGGAGCTATTTCAGACTGCTGATTCATGTATCATGAATCTAGCTGATATAGATATGTTGTTTGGGAATGTTGTTCCACAGCCTATTTGGGGAAAGATTCGTCATACGGATCATGCACAGGAGTTAGGTGATACATGGAATAATCTTAGAGCTGCAGATGATAGACAAGTAGGTGGTACTAAACCTGAAGATGTGATTGCTGAACTCCCTGGTAGGATTATCGATTATATGAAGACTTTGATGCCGGCTGTGCGTGTTAATTGGGACAAGCTGTCTGCATGCAAGCAAAAGAAAGACGAAACTGTGTCCGACTTTTTCACTCGGCTCGAAGAGACATTTGTAGACCACAGTGGTCAGGACATGAGTACCGAAGGTGGTCAACGGTTGTTCGTTGACAAATTTGTTCATAATTTGCTTCCCAAATTATGTAATAGGTTGAAGGATTCTGAGAGTGCTTGGGCTGTCTCTACATCAGCGCAGATTTTAGCTACTGCCCAGTACTATGAGAATAGAAACAAGGATGAGATAGAGAAAGCAGATAAGAAGACTAAGGAATTGAAGACTAAAGTTCTTCTACAGCAAGCTTATCCACCTCGTAATAATCAGCGCGATTATCAGCAACCTCAGCAATATCAGAGAAACTCGCAAAGGTTCGAGTCTTCTTAACAGAGTTTTCCCGTAGGCCCTAATTAGTGTGCATATTGCAAAGAAGAGGGTCATTTCAAGAGTAGTTGTCTGGTTCTGTTACAGCGCACGAATGGTGCTTCTGGTGTGAGAGGTCGAGGTGTTCAACAAGCTCCTAGAGGTAGAGGTCGTGGTCAGAATGCGCGTTCTTTGCCTCCACAGAATTCTATGAATAGCTTTGATCAGCAGAATGGTGCGTCTGGTAGGACGGCACAGTATTATACGGATGATTATTACGTCGAAGGTGAGAATGTGGATGGTAATGATTGCTAGGACAGCCATAGACAAAGAGAGGGAGTTGTTTCAGTTCCAGTAGATCAGAGTGGACCCTATGTTGAAGTGATTGCATCAGGTGTGTCAGAGCCTTTTCTGTTGGATACTGGTGCTGCAAAGAGTTCTATTATACACTCTAAACTCCCTGGCGCACCTTTGTCTGGCTTAAAGAATGTTTCAGTAGGTTTTTCTGGCGCCCCGGTTACGAATCCGATTTCTAGTCTGTTAGCTATTTCTGTTGGTCCTTGTGAATTCGAAGCACCCCTTATTCTGACGGCAGGTTGTGGTGAGAACCTGTTGGGTTTGGATTTGTTAAAGAGATTGTATGCAACGCTATATTGTTCTCCGTCAGGAGTACACCTTACATTGGGTAAGAGAGTGATCTCTCCGATGTATTTGTCTAAAGATCGACTTCCACCTGAATTGTCTTCTCTCCCTGATTCTCTTTGGGCTACTGGTCTGAACGATGTGGGTCTCTTAGAGATTCCGTCATATGTTGTGACGTTGAAAGCAAATGCTAGATTACCACGCATTCCACAGTATCGCATTTCTAGTGATGGTGAAAGAGCGCTTTTAGCGATCATCTATGATCTGATTGAGAAAGGTGTGATTGAGGAAACGAGAGGTAATGTGTGCAATAGTCCGGTTTTGCCTGTTCTAAAAAGAACTGATTCTTCACAGCCTCCTGTATATAGGTTTGTGGTCGATCTTCGCAAGATGAATAAGATCGTTGTTCCGCAATTTCCTGTTGTGCCAGATATCACCGCTTTACTGACTTTGATCTGGCTACAGCCACGTGGTTTTCGGTGATTGACTTGAAGAATGCTTTCTTCAGCATCCCGATTGCCGTGGAAAGTAGAGATATTTTTGGATTCTCTTTAGGAGGACGAAGTTTCCGCTTTAAGCGCACTCCTCAAGGCTATTGCGAGAGTCCATCGATCTATAGTCAGGCTTTGAAAACACAACTTGATTTGCTGGTTTTACCTGATGGTGCTGCTCTTATTTAGTACGTTGACGATTTGTTAGTTGCTGCCGACAATGAAGAGATCTGTAAAGAGGCTACTTTGTCACTGTTACGTCACTTGTCTGATTTCCATCATAAGGTTTCTCTTTCAAAGTTGCAATATTGTTGACAAGAAGTTACCTATTTAGGTCACCTCTTATCGAAGGAGGGAAGGAAACTGACCCCAGAAAGAATTCAAGCGATTGCAAAAATGAGTGTGCCTACTACACAGAGAGAAGTACGTGCTTTCTTAGGGATTACGCCGTACTGTAGACAGTGGATTAAGCATGAGCGAATTTTGCGGATCTCGCGTTCGCGAATTTTGCGGATTTGCGGATTCGCAATCCGCAAAATCCGCGAATTCCCGCGAATTTGCGGATTTTTTTTTTTTTGTGTTCGCCCGTGTTTCTGCCAGTTCGCGAGGGTTTTGTACACTTTCGCAAATTGCGAACTTACCTGTCGGGTCGCAAGTTTCGCGAACTTGTTGTTTCTACGTGTCCAGCCTGTTTGGGACACTCTTCTTCATCACTGCCACTCTCTGTCACCACTGCCACTCTCTGACTACTCATGCCACCCTCTGGCCCACCCATGCCACCCTCTGTTTCATCACCACACCCTCTGGTTGTCCAGTGTACATTATTTTCGGCAAAGCAAAGCACACCTTCCCTGCCTCAAGTGACCTGAATTAATTTGGGGCTGATTCATGTGTCACAGAATATTTTTTTAGCTGGCACCTGCTTCCTTAGTGCGCCCTGATTAGTGATCTTTTGCACTTGCTAAGTGCTTTCATTGTTGCAAAATTAGTTACAACACCTGCCCTGCCCCAACTGACAATAATGAATTAGGGGCTGATTAATGGATTTTAACTTCCAGCCTGGCTCCTGCTTGTCTCCCTTAGCTGTAATTCAGGACCTTTGTGGCATATGTGTAACTATTCTGAGGTTCAGAGCAGGGTCACATACTAGTTTCAACTGGCAACTGAACTCTGGAGGGGCCCCTCAGGAAGCACTCCAGGAAATGGCTACTAATGATGAGCCTGAACTTTTGAACCTGGTAAGTAGTTACTTTCAGTTTTGCTAAAATCGTATTTCTGCAATTTTGCACTTATTCGCGGGGCGCGAACTCACGCGAACAGTGCGAGCAGTGCGAGCAAAATCCGCTGCTCGCGGATTTGCGGATTTTGCGGGAAATTCGCAAATCTCGCGGATTGCGGATTTCCCGAAAATCCGCAAAATCCGCGAGCGGAACGGATTTTCCGCCCACGCCTACAGTGGATCCCTAATTTTTCGTTGCTTGCGAAGCCTTTGATTGCTCTTACTGTTAAGGATACTCCAAATCCTATTCCTTGGACTGACGAATGTCAGAAGAGCTTTACAGAATTACGCAATGCGTTGTGTTCGGCTCCTGTGTTGGGTACCCCCGACTACAGTAAGCCTTTTACATTGTATGTCCACGAGAGAGAGGGATGTGCATTGTCAGTTTTGACTCAACAATTTGGCGATAAGCAGCGTCCATGTGCTTATTTTTCGTCGACTTTAGATACAGTAGCTAGAGCGTTGCCGAGTTGTCTGAGAGCTACAGCAGCAGCGGCTGTTTCTATTCGACAATCTGCTGGTTTGATAATGGACAATACACTGATTGTGATGGTTCCACATGCAGTGGATACCTTGTTAAATCGTACCAAGACACAGCACTTAACTAGTGCTCGGTTGTCGGGTTACGAATTGACCTTGTTAGCGAGTCATGTGCATATAAAGAGATGCAACACGTTGAATCCAGCTACGTTGTTGCCGATTTCAATTGAGTCAGACGACACTGAACAACATGATTGTTTCCTTAGAACTGAGGAAGAAACAAAAGGGAGGATAGACCTTAGGGATACTCCTCTTCCAGAGTGTGATGGTACCTTGTGGGTTGATGGTTCGTGCTTCAAGCTTCCGAATGGTGATACGACTGCGGCATATGCTGTTACGACTTTGCATACGATTGTTGAAGCTGTACGTATCAAACATAATTCAGCGCAAGCAGCAGAGTTGATTGCATTAACAAGAGCGTGTGTGTTGGCGAAAGGAAAACGAGTGACTGTGTATACTGACAGCCAGTATGCGTTTGATGTGGCTCATAGTTTTGGACGTTTGTGGAGAGAGCGTGGGTTCCTGACTTCGCATGGGACAAAGATTCAGCATGGTCAGTTGGTGAATGAACTTCTTGAATCTCTTAGTTTGCCGTTGCAAGTAGCAATTGTAAAATGCAGTGCGCATAAGAAAGTTACGGATGATGTTGGTCGTGGTAATGCGTTTGCAGATGAAGTCGCGAAAGAAACTGCGAGAAATGTGATGAGTCGAATGTATGTTGCAGGTCCAGCGAGATGGGTTCCAGATGGAAGTATGTGTGAAGATACGATTGAGAGTGTGAAATCCATCCAAGCTGAAGCTACAGAGAAAGAGTTGAATGAATGGAGAGAGAGTAAGGGTAGATTGGATTCGAATGGTTGTTGGATTGGTTTGTCAGAGCATCAAAGATGGTTGTTACCTGATGCGTATGTGCTTCCAGTGGTTACAATGGCTCATGGATTGGCTCACATTAGCATGAAAGGGATTTGGAAGTTGTTGGCTCCGGTTTGGCAGAATGCTGGAATTCCTAAGTGTGCAGAGAAACTGGTTAAGAACTGTATGGTGTGTTGTATGTACAATCCTGGTAAGGGAATTCCAACTCCAGCTGGTCATTTTACTCCTCCAACGTATCCGTTTGAGGCTTTGCAGCTAGATTTCATCCACATGGAGAGGTGCAACAACCTAAGTATGTGTTAGTGGTTGTTTGCTCTTTTTCTAGATGGGTGGAAGCCTACCCTTTGAAGGACAATACTGCCTTGTCCATGGCGAAAGCCCTTATCAAAGAATTCTTCCCTAGGTTTGGTTTGCCGAGAATGATCTGGAGTGACAATGGGAGTGGATTTGTGGGTCAAGTGATGAAGAGAGTATGTGATGGATTAGGCATTAGTCAGAAGTTCCACGCTGCAAATCACCCCCAATCAGCTGGTTTAGACGAGTGCTATAACGGCACTCTCAAATTGAAGTTGGCCAAAATTCAAGCGAGTTCTGGTTTACAATGGCCAGATGCTTTGCTTCTAGCCCTTTTGTCCACTAGAATGACTGTGCATTCACGAATGGGTTTGAGTCCATATGAGATTGTGTTTGGTTGCCCGGCAAACATTTGGGGAGTGCCGAGGCCGACAAAATTCAGTGAGATAGAACATCCTGTGTTGCTTGACTACCTGTATGAATTGACGGCTAAATTGTGTGTTTTGCATCAACAGGTTCACGATACATTATCACAGGCTTCTGAAGATCCAGGACACGCTATTGAACCTGGATCCTGGGTCCTGGTGAAAAACTTCCAGCGGAGCAAGAACGAGAAGCCCCGCTGGACCGGACCCTACCTTGTTTTGTTATCTACCCGTTCTGCAGTACGAGTGCACGGTAAAAAGAACTGGATCCACGGCGTACATTGCAAAAGGGCTCCTTTGCCTCTGCCGTACAACCGGTGGGTCCAGAAGGGACTTCCTGATTCTGAGACTGAGACCGTGCCTCGTTTTCTGCCATTCAGCGATGCCCGTTTGATTGGAACGAACACTGAGCAAGAAAGTGACGGTCTTCTTCAAGAAGCTGTGCCTCCGTTGAACCGTTTGAACATTGTTGAACCTGAACTGCTTTTTCGTGAACAAACATTGCCTAGCAAAGAGCGTTATAAATTGCGACCGAGAGTCGCGGGACAAATAAAGAGATAAAATTCTTTCTTTTACTGATTTTTGCAGGTTGACTCTCCTCCGAGGAACTACTTTGATTTTTGTTTTTCGAACCGCCATCCGGGTTCAGCTGTAGGGTCGCGGTTGCCGAAGTCTTTGGAGTGCAAGCCGAAAACACTAGGTCGACGGGTCTGGTTGGTCTAAGGGAGTTGCCCTGGGCTGACAGAAGCATTCCTTAGCATAGAACACCCTACCACCGCGAGCAGCAAATTAGTGAGGATGGAGTTTTTCGAGATGGAGAGACCTGATGAGACAATAATCTTTAATATCAAAATATGTAAATTAATGTCCCGGAAAAGATTTTTAATATTGTTTTTATTCATGTTGCTTAGCTTAATGATGTTTTTAATTGGATATGTGACATTCTCTTTTCAAGTGACGTTCATGCCCACTACGCAACCTATACCTCCTCCTACTGTTTCCTCTCATTCTTTTCACCCTCTGCCCGAACATGAAATAGTTAGAAGACTGGAATTTGCTAAGAATTCCTTTGTTCAGCTCCTGCACCAACACCAGCTAGTAATGAACACGACAAACTGTTGGGTTTGTGGCCTAATGCCCCATACGACTGATAAAGGTATTCCGTACTTGGTTTTGCCTTTCAGCTATAATGGTTCTGTTTGGGCATACAGAACGATGTGCATTTATGCTCATGGTGTCTATCCCCAACGTTCCGTGAAAGATAGTCCGAAGACTAGTGCTCTGGTCAAGGGTATAGTCGACATGATTAGAGGGATTAGTTTGTATGAGACTATTCCGATAGATGAGACACAAGCATACATTGGTTTGAACGTTACTGGATATGGAGTTAGTCTGAGTGTTAACCAGCAAGCAAAAAGTTCTCCACCGATTTGGATAGTGCCCCATCAGCGCCGCTATTGTCTGCAAGGTAATGGCAAGAATCCGAGAGCTCAGTTAGGGAAGAGTGTCTGCACTGAGACTTATGTATTTGCGTCTCAGACTTCCCCAGCGTTCCTAGCAGCTAAGGGTACCTATTTCACCTGTTATGACAAAGCGTATACATGGTTGCCCCCTGACTTCTCGGGCACATGTTTTGTTTCGTTCCTGTTGCCTCCCACTTTTACAGTTGCGGCAGATGAGAGTTGCTAGAGGTGTCTTCAGTAAGGAAGATACCGCAGGGCAAGAGTTGGGAGATTTCTTTAAGGGTTTTCTGCCGTTCTGGGGACCGATGGCTAACAGCAGGAACATTCGACAGTTGACGAGAGTGGTTGAGTCCACCATAGTCGAAACTGCCGGTGCCCTTAGTAACTTGACTGCTGAGCTCCAGTCGGATCGACTTATGACACTTCAGAATAGAGTTGCTCTTGATGTCATACTTGCAGATAGAGATGGAGTGTGTAAACTGATTCAATCGAGCTGCTGCGTTTTCATTCCAGACAACGCTTCGACAGTCTTTCAGGCCATTTCCAAACTACATAAGATCTCCGAGTCTGTACATATAGACAAGGGAGATTGGTCGTTGATGGGATGGTTTTGGGGATTGATATCCACGTGGGGATGGAAGATTCTGATGGTCATTGGGATGATCTTAGCTATCCTTTTCCTGTTCTGACTTTGCGTACAGTGTGCTCCTGCTATATGTGGCCTTTGTGCTACTTCGTGTGCAAGGAGACCTGTCCAGAGAGAGTTGCTAAGTACTAGGATGATGCTACAGCAACATCTTGATGATCTGATGAATATAGACCTGGATTCAGATTGACATGGGTTTGGGTTTATTGCCTATGTAAGGGCAAAAGGAGGGTCTGTGGTTCCAGGGTTCCAGGGTCTGTGGTTCATAGATTCTGAACCCGTTCAATGAAGGTCGTCGGATATAGACGATTTTGGTATCAGCGGACCGCAAATGACGAGTGCGGTGTGTACGAGTGTTTTCGTCATAATCGATCAATGAGAACACTGCGTATTCAGGGATTCCGTTTGAACCTTCGGGTTCCATTTTGTGTGTGTCAGCCATTTTGTGTGGTTGCCGTCACATAGGTCGATAACTATGGCCGAACGAGTTCTTGGGACACGTATACCTTAGCTGACTCTTGTGTGACCTGGCCGAACTGACTCCCTTGCCCGAGACTAACTTCATTGAGCCAGTTCCTTGTTAAGCAGCTGGTCAGATAGAGATCAAAGAGCAGGACATTGCTCAGTTTATGGTACATGCACACACCCTTCTATCTTGCTTCTCATCTGCTTCTGTTCCTTCCTTTATGGCTTAATCACTGATTTGGGTTGAGGTTTTATGATGGGTTTGTCCGGCCTGATCGAACAGGAATATTGGAATTTGCTTGGTCATTTCTGGTGGGCTGGACAACGGAAAGTGGGATTGTCGTCATGCGCTATGTTTGAAATGTCATGTTTCCATTGGTCAGTTTGTATGTAATTGATGCTAGCCAGGAATGTGATTTTTGGCATAAAAGACGATGCTCCGCTCCTTGAATTTGTGCAGTCTCTAGCGAACCACCTGTGTTGTGCTTCGTAGACCTCTGTTCCTGGTTGCAGCCAATAAATTTGGTCCTTGACGTCATCGAGAAGTGTCCCGTGTCTCTGTTTGCCGAGGTAGGGGAATCCGAAGACATCGGGCGTTATCCCTGGCGCCGCTGGGTTCTAAAACCCGGTTTTTCACAGGGGGAACCAATTGCTGCCGACATGTGCCACTGACATGGGCTCAGGGCCCTATATATGTGTGATTTCCAAAAGCACACATTCACTGCTGTGATCCAGTGCTGCCTGTGACCATCACCTCGACCTGCTGCTGCTGAGCTGACCAACGACTACTGCCTGTGACCATCACCTCGACCGGCTGCTGCTGAGCTGACCAACGACTGCTGCCTGTGACCATCACCTCGACCTGCTGCTGCTGAGCTGACCAACGACTGCTGCCTGTGACCATCACCTCGACCTGCTGCTGTTGAGCTGACCAACGACTGCTGCCTATGACCATCACCTCGACCTGTTGCTGCTGAGCTGACCAACGACTGCTGCTGTAGTGCCACAGTCCAGGACCTTGCCATGCAGAGAGTGTGAGAGATCCGGTCTCGTCCCTTCACCGCAGCGGAACTAGATGTTCTTGTGGCCGGTGTGCTCAGCCACTACGAACAGCTCTACGGTGCACCCGGACAGGTGGTGTGTGCAGTGGTGTACATGTTGTTGTCCATGAGGTGGTCAGTGGCTCCTGTCTTCTGTAAGCCTGGCGGTGTGCTGTGGGAACTTCACATGTATGGTGCAGAGCATGGCTGCATGTAGATACGTGTTTCTACGAAGTTTGTGCATGTCATACTGTCCACTTACGTTACCCTCTTGTCTCCCATCATGGTAGGTTAAGCTGCACTTTTGCAAGGCCGTGTGGAGGAGCATAGCACGTGATGTACGGGCAGTGGGGGTGTGCAATAGACAACACACACACTGCCACAAGCGCTGGGACGACATATCCAGGCTTAGCAGGAATGTAGCGGAGATGACACTGGGGATGATTCCAAGAACGAGACGTCTGGCCCGACGCACCATGACCCCTCTTATGCACCGTATCATTGCTGTGACGCATCCTGACCTGTCTGCCCGGCTGAGTGTGGATCAACAGCAAACTAGCGGTGAGCAGACTGTATGTGTATGTTACTTGGGAGTGCAATGCATGTATTGGTGCTCAGACACAGTAGTGACTTCCGTGGTGCGTATGTCTTGCAGGAATACCATGTTGGTGCCATTAGCGGAGTGTACGTTGGCATCCATGTCCGCCATGTTGACAGGCCACTTGCTTAGTAGTTGAGGGTTCAAGGACATGCCGTAGAGGTCTGTGGTCCCATGGCAAGACGTGTGCTGATCTACAAGCACTTGCCCTGTTCGTATGATGTACATGTTTCACGGCCACCACCGGTTCTTTAATGTGAGGATGACTGGTAGGGGTGGGACGTGTGCAGGATGGGGGCTACATGTTCTTTATCTGAAATGGAATTAGATATTTGTTGTCCTTCAGTACGTGAGTGTGGCACTTACTTACACCTCTTTTCTCTCATTTTCCGCTTTGGCAGAGGGCACTGACCCACAGACGACGGAGATGAGTGGTGGCAATGCATCCGGATCAGACATCACACACACGCAGAATGACACAGAAGATAGCAGCCTCGGAGAGGGCGACAGGACCGTCCCTGAGGACTCGCATGTCGAGACACCATCGTCCTCATCTTCCGACAGTGTTGGTGAGTCAGCACTGTTGTCACAGACAGGGAGTGGGCAATCAACACCTTCGGTCGGGACACAGCACACAGGGCCCACACTGCCGCCAACTGCCCCAAGTACTGCTCGTGCATGCAGAAGTAGGGGGAGCAGAGTGGCCTTTGGTGCAGGCACCGCTGCCCCTGCCCCGGTGACCCAAACTGCACTTTGTGCTGAGGCTGTTGATCTGCTGCGACAGCTGTGTGTGGGGCAGACCAACATGATCAATGCATTCCAAGACCACGATAGGAAGTTGGGGCAGGTGGTGGCATTCATGGAAGGGATGCATGGCCATGTTGCTGGTCTACACAGAACAGTTTATTCATTGGCAAACACTGTGTCTTCTGCCATTGTACAGTCGCATACACAGGGTGCTACTTCTGTTCCCCCATCTACACCACTTGATGTCTCAGGGGGGAGTGAATTTTCTGACCAGGACTCTTTTACAGGTTATTGCACTAGAAGCAGCCACAGGCAGCACGGCAGGGCATGGAGGGCACAGACACCATCCCCTAGGACAGGAAAATCTGTTACCAAAGACGACGTGAGATACACTGGAGTTCACACACAGGATACCCAAGGGGTTGTGGGGGAAATGGCTTCACCTGCTACACAGGCATCCCACACAAAAGGTACTCCCAAGGCAAGGGAAACTCCCAAGTCCAGGGACACTCCCTTGGACAAGGACACTACAATGACAAAGGCACCTCAAAAGAGCAGGGACACTCCCAAGGACAAGGACACTAATAAGGAAGGGGCGACTCCCAAGAGCAGGGACAAGGACACTACAAAGACAAAGCCCCCACAAAAGAGCAGGGACACTCCCAAGGACAAGGACACTACTAAGGAAGGGGCGACTCCCAAAAGCAGGGACAAGGACACTACAAAGGCAAAGGCACCTCAAAAGAGCAGGGACACTCCCAAGGACAAGGACAAAACTAAGGAAGGGGCGACTCCCAAGAGCAGGGACAAGGACACTACAAAGGCAAAGGCACCTCAAAAGAGCAGGGACACTCCCAAGGACAAGGACAAAACTAAGGAAGGGGCGACTCCCAAGAGCAGGGACACTCCCAGGGACAGGCACACTACAGAGGAAGGGGCATCTCCCAAGAGCAAGGACACACCCAGGGACAAGGTCGCTTCTAGAGACAGGTACACTACAAAGGATAAGTCTGCAGCCAGGGACAGGGCACCGTCCAGGGAACAGGGAAAGTCCAGAGACAAGACTCCTCCTATGGCCAAGGCACATCCAAGGGACAAGGCTTCTCACATAGACACTAGCTACATCAAGGACAGGCATACATCACCCCTGGCTGCACCGAGGCTGATGTTGTTGAAGGAACGGAAAATAGATGTCTCCGCGGCAGAGTTCCCCCATACCTCCACTCCCATCCAGGCCCGTCAGAAGCAGAGGAAGGACTACCCTGTTGTTGCATTACCCATTACACATGATGCAGAGGCCAGAAGGCAGGCACACAGCAAACGACATGCAGGGTCCAGCACGTCCCCAGAGAGCAGACCCCCAGCAGGAGATGCTCCACCTTTGGTGGGTGATATTTCATTTGAGTCCGCAACACTTGCCAGTCCTGTCATGTCCAGGGTGCCCTCACATATCCCTAAGAAACGTAGACACACACCATTGACACATGACCACCCCGATGTTGCTCCAGTACAGCTATCCCCAGCTCCCAGAGCCACCCTGCCTCCTGGCCCATACAGCCCTGTGGCTCATCATTTCGGTGTTCCCAGTGGCGCATCAGAGGTTCACTCTCAGTTGTCAGATAGTGGCACTGTGTCTGTTGTTTGCTGTCATGCATCATGTAGTGGCACTGTCTCAGCTGTGCCCTCTCCTGTTTCTGGTGTTGGCAGTGTGTCTGGGTCTGTGGCTCATGTGTCAGTAACTAGAGCTGTGGCTGTGTCTCACACTCCTATGTCTGGTGCTGGCAGTGTGTCTGGGTCGATGGCTCATGTGTCAGTCACTAGAGCTGTGGCTGTGTCTCACACTCCTATGTCTGGTGCTGGGAGTGTGTCTGGGTCTATGGCTCATGTGTCAGTCACTAGGGCTGTGGCTGTGTCTCACACTCCTATGTCTGGTGCTGGCAGTGTGTCTGGGTCTATGGCTCATGTGTCAGTCACTAGGGCTGTGGCTGTGTCTCACACTCCAGTTTCTGGTGCTACCAGTGTGTCAGAGGCAAGTAGTTCAGGCAGTCCACCAGCTTCCGTGATGTGAGGTGTATTTCCCTTCACTCACATGTAATTTGACTTGGTGAGTAGATTGTCCATTGTAACCAGACTTGCATTATTGTTGTCCTTGGAACGGGTACCTTGAACCACGTACTTGTGCTGCCTATGATGTCCCTGCTCTGTTGGCCACAATGCCCTGTTGCTGTTCTGATACTGCAGTCTGCCCTCTCATGTGCTGCCTCTGATGTACCTGTTCAGTGCAATGAACTGTTGATGCTCTGTGCCCCTCTCATGTGCTGCCTCTGATGTACCTGTTCAGTGCAATGGACTGTTGATGCACTTATCTCCTCTCATGTGCTGCCTCTGATGTACCTGTTCGATGCCATGGACTGTTGATGCACTTAGCCCCTCTCATGTGCTGCCTCTGATGTCCCTGCTCTGTTGGCCACAATGCCCTGTTGCTGTTCTGATACTGCAGTCTGCCCTCTCATGTGCTGCCTCTGATGTACCTGTTCAGTGCAATGGACTGTTGATGCACTTAGCCCCTCTCCTGTGCTGCCTCTGAGGTCCCTGGTCTGTTGGCCACAATGCCCTGTTGCTGTTCTGATACTGCAGTCTGCCCTCTCATGTGCTGCCTCTGATGTACCTGTTCGATGCCATGGACTGTTGATGCTCTGTGCCCCTCTCATGTACTGCCTCTGATGTACCTGTTCAGTGCAATGGACTGTTGATGCACTTAGCCCCTCTCATGTGCTGCCTCTGATGTCCCTGCTCTGTTGGCCACAATGCCCTGTTGCTGTTCTGATACTGCAGTCTGCCCTCTCATGTGCTGCCTCTGATTAACCTGTTCAGTGCAATGGACTGTTGATGCACTTATCCCCTCTCATGTGCTGCCTCTGATGTACCTGTTCAGTGCAATGGACTGTTGATGCACTTAGCCCCTCTCATGTGCTGCCTCTGATGTACCTGTTCAGTGCAATGGACTGTTGATGCTCTGTGCCCCTCTCATGTGCTGCCTCTGATGTACCTGTTCAGTGCCATGGACTGTTGATGCACTTAGCCCCTCTCATGTGCTGCCTCTGATGTCCCTTCCCTGTTGGCCACAATGCCCTGTTGCTGTTCTGATACTGCAGTCTGCCCTCTCATGTGCTGCCTCTGATGTACCTGTTCAGTGCAATGGACTGTTGATGCACTTAGCCCCTCTCATGTGCTGCCTCTGATGTACCTGTTCATTGCAATGGACTGTTGATGCTGTGTGCCCCTCTCATGTGCTGCCTCTGATGTACCTGTTCATTGCAATGGACTGTTGATGCACCTAGCCCCTCTCATGTGCTGCCTCTGATGTCCCTGCTCTGTTGGCCACAATGCCCTGTTGCTGTTCTGATACTGCAGTCCGCCCTCTCATGTGTTGCCAATGACGTACCTTCTCTGTTGTACCCAGTGCCCATGCTCTTGCATACTCAGTTATTATACCCCTATTATGTTTAATAAAGCAAGTCAATCATGTGTTGTGGTTTGTCGTTGTCATTCCTGCTTGTGTCCTCCAATTGTGGATATCTTTTTGCGATCTAATGTGGTTTCTCAAACATGACACTCCCCCTCCCAACGTCACAGCCCTGGCAGGTACTCCCCTTCAGACAGCAAATGGTGTGTTGCGTACCTGCGTCATCGTCGATGATGGTCCATGACTTGCAGGTGGTGGAGCTCGAAGAGTATCGGAAATGCGTGAAGCTCTGGGTCCATGACGGCGAGCAGCTTGTGGTGGGTATCTCTGCTATGTGTGGTTTCTTCGCTGTGGGGAATCCGCCGTGTTCAGGCAGGTTGTTTTTCCGCAGCGGTTTTATGTGTGTTTTCCGCCATCGTGATTTGGGGGACGGTCGTTGACGTCAGTCCGTACGGCGGTGTCCCTGGATTGGTTACGTCCACCGCGGGGTCAGGTGTAGTTCGGCGGCGGTGCGTGCTCTTCCGTCGCGCACGGACTTTTGACAGTGTTTACTATCCTAATATGGCGGACGGAGTGACCGCGGCAGACGGACACGGAAAAGGCATTTTCCGCCTACTCCAGGACTGCGGTCGCACTTCCGTCCGCCATCCTAATGAGCACCTAAGTGTGGCATTGGCTATTGAGTTATGCACATGAAGAGTATTATGTAGGGCAGTTTCCCTTTTTTGCCTTTTTGCGTGAATTTGAAAAAACGTTTGGAATTTGAAAATTTTATTTTTGTACCAGTTCAAGGATTTACCCATATAAACATTTTCATGTGAGTAAAACTACTCAGAGGGGCGGAGAGTGGATGTTTCAGAATGCCCTGTGCGCATCCACCACCTTACACATTTGTGGGTAATCACATGTTCCTCCCCAACCCACAGTGCTTTAAATGAAAAAATAAGCGCAGCTACTCACAAAATCGAGATGTAGGATTGGGAGTGAGCTTTGGGGCATGGCTAAGGGAAGGGCAAGGAAGTGAATATTTAATGGGTTCAAAATGTTAAGGTGTGCATGATGATAGAGACATATACAGTCTGTTGAACATTGTTGTTCCCCTTGCATATAGAATCAACTCTTCCATTTTTGAAATTTGCACATTGCTTCTACACATATAGGACGTATAATCACTGTATGGTGATGTAGGGCCCGATATACTGAATCCTACACTACCAACACATTCAAGTGAAGCCACAGGTAATGTCAGGGTCTATGTCACCTATGTCTGTTGAGATAAACCAAGACAAAGTAGTCCCCATTGAAAAAGCAACAACACACCACAGATCAAGGAACATAATAACATTGTCATTTACACTGCTGAACAACACATATCACAAAAAACACCAATCATGCTAGCATGGTTTGGTGTTTTAGGAACAAGACAGGACCCCACTTGGAGACATCCCTAGAGACGAACTACAACTGATAAACGGTAAACAAGGAGACAGAGAGCACAGAGAGAATAACTGTAGCAACACAAAGTCCCTTAAAAGAATGGGGAGGAGAAGAGGTGGGTAGACAGGTGTTTAGGCAAGGCAGGTACCCTGAGACAGATGACTATAATAATAGAATGGGGAAATAATAGAATGGGTATGCTATGTACCCTTAATGTCTAAAAGGAGTGGACAATTTGGTAGATTGGTTGCCTGGTTTATGCCAGTAGATGGAGTAGGAGTTTCACAAGAAGATCATATGGCACCATGAGACAGACAGTGCCAGTGAGTCAGAGGCTGCAGCTCTACACAGTTCAGAGCTCATCAGGTAGGCAATATAGGACCAGGAGGGTCTGCCCCTAAACATCCTGGCTAAGTTACTGTCTTACCTCTGGACGAGACAGATTCCCACTACTGTAAGTTCTGGAGAAAGCAGGCCGAGGTCCATTGGGTCCTTTGAATCATTGCTTCAAGATCCGATGATCACATGATGTCAAAAGATAGAAATCTGACCTGCAGGAAATCAAATTTCAGTTGAGACTAGAGGTTCTGCAAGGAAGAAAGAGTAGGAAAAGTAGTGAGAAAGAAATGTATAAAAAGGTGGGACGCCAAGGGTGATAGCTTGATCGAGGAATTATAAGGGCAGCTTTTTCATACTGTCCACATCAAATTAAATTCCATGTTGTTGCTATATTAAATGTTCTGTATTTGCTACACATTAGTATTAACATGGAAGAATCACCCAACAGACTCCTAAAAGTGGTCAGCTGGCATGGTTTTCCCCCAACTTTTTGCCTTCCATTCTCCTTTTTTTGTTGAATTTGTTTTTCCTGCCGTTAGGTCTCTGAGTACTTTACCACTGCTAACCAATGCTAAAGTGCTTGTGCTCTCTCATTTAAAGATGATAACATTGGTTTACACCAAACTGGCACATTTAACTTACTTGTAAGTCCCTAGTACAGTGGTACTACATGCACCCAGACCCGTAAGTTAAAAGTTACTAGTAGGACTGCTGTCCCTAACCACTGTAGATTGGAAA
Source organism: Lissotriton vulgaris (assembly GCF_964263255.1). Classification (NCBI taxonomy): domain Eukaryota; kingdom Metazoa; phylum Chordata; class Amphibia; order Caudata; family Salamandridae; genus Lissotriton; species Lissotriton vulgaris. The sequence continues at coordinate 1,935,613,530 of NC_141685.1, read as the reverse complement.
GGAGGTAATAAATATAGACTAGATAGTTGCTATATTCTCTGTCCAGCCGGACAGTTTTTAATATTTGTATATTCCAGAATACATAGAGATTTGCAGTGTGAATACAAGTGGGACACCAACCGGTGACCGACTTACACACTATGTACGAACGAACAAGGGTTAGGGGTGGAGGCAAGTTAGAACAGTCTGTTTTTCATACGTGTTATACAGACAAAATTGCAGGATACACTATTGCTTCAAATTATAAAACACATTAAAAACTGTCCGGCTGGACAGAGAATATAGCAACTATCTAGTCTATATTTATTACCTCCTTTCCAATCTACAGTGGTTAGGGACCGTTGTTCTTGATAAATACGTAACTACCCAAGGTCCCTGACATATTGCTTCCTTGGTTTTCCCTTGTTCTGTATAAAGACTAGTAGGACTGCAGCACTTATTGTGCCACCCACTTAAGTCACCTTTTAAACATGTTTTTAGGACTCTCATTTCGACCTAGCCAAATAGGCCTGAACCTTCCATTAAAATACATATAGATTGCCCCTATGGTACTCCCTAAGCAGCTCAGAGGGCAGGGTGCAGTGTATTTAAAAAGTTGGACAGGTATTTTTTAAGTTTTACATGTCCTGGTACTGAAAAACTGTTAAATTAATTTTTCACTACAGTATGGCCTAACTCTCCCATAGAATAAAATTGGGTACCTTATTACATTTAATAAGTGCTAATTTTCAATTGGGAGAAACGCGGGATGTCAAGTTTGGTGTCTAAAGAATTGTAATTTTAAAATCTCTTTATTGGTAAAGTCAGATTTTAAGTCACCATTTGGAAAAGTCCACTTTTAGAATGTATATATTTTCTTGTCCTAACCATTTGGTGCCTGCAGCCTGTATCCTGGATCACATGACTAGGTGTAGCTGGCAGAGTGTCTTTGTGTAGTGCTCCCGACAGTTAAATAAAGGGGAAATAAATGTTTTCAGGATGGGCCATCTCTGATTTGATAGAGGGGAGGAGCTTTCACCTACCACACTTGCACATCACAAAGCCTCTGCCTGATTACACTCACAAAGGGTTTGACATTAGTATTTTGTGCCCCAGACAAGCAGGGGCCAGGGCAGAGACAGGAATTCCCAAGCACGTCTGAAGGTGGAACCCTGCAGCACCTTCTCCTTATTCAAAGCTGGCACCAGGTATAAATACTGGACCCTCAGACCCAACTTTTCACTACAGCTTTGGACCTGTGGACGACTCAGAAGGACTGCTGTGCTTCTCTGCTGCAAGAAGGACTGCTGCTCTGCTGCCTTGCTGCTTGAGTGAAGAGGACTGGACCTGCATCTAGATCCCAGGACCACCACATATACTCCGAGGGCTAGTTGCCTGGCCTCCTAATCAGAAACTCAGGGACAGAAAAAGCCCCAACCACCTTGAACCCAGCAACTGGACTCTGCCTGCTGTGAGTCTTGCCCCCCAAGAAGCGCCACCCCAGTCCTGGATCCCTGGAAGTGAACTGAAGCAGCTCTGCCAGCCCAGCTGTGGTACTGTGGGCAGCTCCAACGCATCGTAATGTATCTCCTGGTCGCATTGGAACTGTTGCTGCATGACGCATCCCAATGCAGGACCTCACATTGCATCCTGCAGCTCTTCTAAAACATCGCTGTGCAATGCATCCGTGATGCAGATTTTCACATTGCTAGCCCCTTGTCGACAGAATCCTCGACGATAATGCAGGAACTTGCATCGCAACCCAGCAGTTTCCTCGATGTAGGATTTCGCAATGGTCCGCAACCAGGGTTTGAGGTACTTTGTTCAGCTGGTCTGACTTGATCTTTGTATCCAGCACATGCTCAATAGCAGTTGGTCTGATCTTGTGACTTTGTCTCGGTCTGGTGCAACCATATAACTACAGTTGGCGCTTTGTGCTTTTAGGTATTATTTTTACTTAAAACTGATTGGATTTTTGTCATTTTCGTCTTAAATAATTTATTAAATTTGACTATGTTTCTGAACTAGTAAGGGATTTTTCTCGTGCTGTATTTTCACTTTATTATTGTTAAATGTGCTGCTCTAAGTTAATACTGACTGCTTTGTGCCAAGTTACTAGAGAGCTAAGCACTGGTTAATTTGGTGTTTGCTTGTGCTTCTCCCTAACAAAGTTTGTGGTTGCTGCCTGAGTATGGTTTCACCTCCCTCAACCAGTAACCTAATTTCTTACAGCTGGAATACTTTTAGGAAACATATCTCATGTTTCCCTCTGAATAAATAACTTATAGAAATCTGGTCCTCCTGCTTATTATTACCAATGTTCTTGTTACTGGAATCATGAACATTTCCGTTAGACTGCCAATTTGAACAAAAAATAACATAATAAATGATAAAACAGTTGCAATGGATAGAAACCTTAATTTTAACCAACATACTAGGAAGAAAAAAGAGAATACAAGTAAAATCGAACAAAAATGATTTCAATGAATGTGTGAGAGAGAATTCCCTCAAACAAAAATAATTTGCATGAGCAGTTACTCCACATGCAATTATTCCTTGTTTACTTCTCAAGTCTGGCTTTTGAAGAAATGACTCTTTTCACACTTACTCATTTGATCCTCTAAACAGCCTGAAAACAGTAGTAGAAATCAGCGACGGCCGTCATGGCATGCGGGGCGCGGGGCAGGCAGGGGGTGAATTGAGGCTTTGTGCATATTTTTTTTTAAAACATTGAAAAAAATAAATAAACTCACCGTTGCACCGGGTCCCACAACTACAATCCTGCTCTTCTGCATCTCGGACAGAATCACAGGCAGGCCCCACCGACCAATACCAACGCTGCAATGCAGTATTGTGATTGGTAGGCACCCAGTCTCCCTTGACCAATCACAACGCTGCAATGCAGTGTTGTGATTGGTTTTGAGCATCCTGGTTGGACGCTCAACCAGGGAATGGGAGCCTAGGCTTGTTCTCCATGAAGGTGGGAAAGGTGTGCATGACTGGTTTGGGCGGCCTTAGGGGGCCGACCAAATAGTCATTGCGCACGTAGGAGGGGCAAACTACTCCTCCCCTGCCCTACTCCAAGAGCAGAGAAGCCCCGTCCACCCTCCAGCAAAGCAGCAGGAAGCATAACATGATAATAACTTATAATTGTATGCTTCTTCTTCCCACTGCTTAAAAACAATGGGGCGATGCTCCTCCGCCATAGCGGAGAAGCCACCATTGATAAAAATATATTTTTATGACCCAGAATTGCCTATTGTGTGACCTGAAATCAGTCACAGTTCTGCCTGTAATGTGCTTGGGTGGCCTGCAGCTTCCCTTTTAAAAAGAGACAACACTATCCACCAAAAATGCATGCAACACATGGAGCGAGACAAAAATCTGGAATCTACTAGATTTTGGCCTGAAAAGTGGTTTGTGGCGGACCTCCATCACTGGAGAGGGCTTCCGTATTTTGATGCTAGGGCTCGATAGCAACCCCCTTGAAACCATTGTTAAAACTGCAAGGCCGCCTCAATGCTAGGATTTAGAAATGCAGTGACGAATGTCAAATATGAGGAGTACTGTTCGTGCCTCCGATCAAACACCCTTAGCAAATCAAACAGGGTAAATTGTGGCATTTTGTTCCTTGGATCAACTAAATAAATTGGAAAATCCATTTCTGGTAGGCGAAGCATGACCATTGATCACAATAATCATGATTTCTGAGTACCTAGCAAATAAATTACGATTTTGTATTTGTTACTAAGTTCTTTTTTTTTTAAGTTTGAGTTTATTGAAGAGTAAAGAAAACATAAACAGGAACAGAAACAGGAGTGAAAAAACAGACGATATGATAAATCATCAAATTATACAATAATGGGAAAATGATGAAATTGTAAATACTAAATACAAATAAGTAAGAGATGAATGTATCCAAAATCATACATGTGGAACGACAGAGCAAGCATAATATACTACAAAAACAGAATATATTAAACAGTATGTGAGAAATAACAATAAAGAACGTTAGCAATTGATATTGAGAAAAAGGGGCAATGGGAGAATTACGGTGGTTTGCGTACTTCAACAAAATTAACATCACGGGTAGCAACTGATGGAGCAGATGAAGAGAGATAATTTACTAGAGGGAGCCACAGGAGCTCTCTTTAATTGCTAGGGAAACAGGGGAGCCATAATTAGTGTCTAGTCGGTGATGGAAACACACTGCATTCCACCACGAACTGAAAGAAACATTAGTGGCTTGTTTCCAATTAGAGGTAATGTGATGAAAGGCAATAGCGATCAAAAGATCAATGAGTAGATAATGTTGGGGAGATTGGGGGAGACCAGGGGATAGAGAACCTACAAAGATGTGGGTTAGGGAAAAAGGAATCTGAAACTGAAAGATTTTTTGGAGTTGAAGCCAAACTAATTTCCAAAATTGGAGGATAAGAGGCCAATCAAATAGCATATGTTTCAAATCTGCAGAAAGACAGGGACATGACCAGCAGGTGGAGGGGGTGTCTGAGGAGAAAGTCGATAAAACCAAAGGAGTAAAAAGAATACGGTTATAAATAAAATACAGAGTTTGGGTAGTATTGGCAGCTCTAGAGGTCCTATGAATTTTAGACCAAATTTTGTCCCAAAAGACGGTTGACCATTCTAGTGAAAGGTCACGGTCCCAGGCTAATTCAATTTTAGTTTTGGATCTGTCTTTATCGGAGCGAAAAGAATTATAAAGAAGTGATGCGGAAGGAGAGGAATCTATTGCCAAAGATATGGAACGACAAGCGACGGGAATGGCATTAGAGGTCGGTAAGGATTTAAGGTATGTCATGAGAATAGGAAGTAGCGTGTTGTATTATGAGCAAGAACTAGGGGGTAAGGAGAATTGGGACTGAAGATCTATGAAAGAAAGGGGAAGGTTATGAGCGAGAAGTTGAGAGATCCATCGCAGACCATGGGAGTGCCAAGTTTTCCAAAAGAAAGTACGGTTATGAATCTTGAGCTGTTTATTATGCCAAATGGGTTGGTCATGTGTCGAAGAGATAGAAGGATAGGAGAAAGATAAATAAGGAAGATGGAGTTTACGAGAGTAAGAAGTGATAGGATTACGAAAATGGGTCAAGGTAGACGTGAAAGATAACATTTCACGAAATTCAAAAGGAGAGATAAAAGCGGATTCTATTTTTAACCAAAGAGGAGGATAAAAAGAAAGATCAGTGGAAAGCCAACGGGATGTCTGTTTTAGAGAAAAAGCACGATGATATGTCTTAAAGTCAGGGAAACGAACTCCAGCTTGAGATTTATCTTTCCTTAAGGAAGTGAGAGCAATGCGCGACCTTTTACCATTCCACAAGAACTTTAGTAAAATAGAATCAATCCTTTTAAAATAATAATCGGGTATATGAATTGGAATCATGGAAATAGTATGTAATAGAAGAGGTGATAGCATCATTTTGATAGAATTTAAACGCCCCCACCAGGACAGAAAGAGTGGATTCCAACGAGTGATGGCAGTATCCAACTTCTTAGAAACATAATCGAAATTTATTTTCAATGTATCAGACAGGAGAGGAGCAAACCAAACTCCTAAGTATTTTATTTTAGTTGGTTGCCAGGAGAAACCAGAGTTATCAAAGAGATGTTTTTGTCACCGCCAACACTGTAGGAATCTAGAAAGGCGCTGGAGGAAAGCCTACTGCCCCATAGCCAGACAAACTTATAAAGATGCCCTTATGACTTACAAAAAGGCGATTGTGGCTCGAAAAACGGTCTTTTTTCCGGCACAAATTGAAACCGCTGCCAACTCTGCCAGAGAGCTGTTCTCTGTTGTCACGACTCTGTCCACCCCCCCTCTGGCCCTGGGGTTGAGCCCTCACAGACCTTTTGTAATGAGCTATCCACCTTCTTTACCACAAAGGTGGCAGATATATATGCTTCATTTGAAGGTGATATTAAAACTGAACATAGAGGCGGTATTGTGAAAGAACTACCTTCTCATCATAATTATGACTCTTTTTTATGTTTTTCATCTGCCTCACATGATGACGTTATCACTCTCATCTCCTCCATTAAATCGGGTTCCCCCCTGGACCCCGGCCCTCCTTCTGTGATGCAAAAACTCACAGAAGTGATCTCACGCCCCCTTATGGAGATCTGCAACACTGCATTTCAGACAGGCCAATTTCCTAGTATATGGAAGAAGGCTGTTATAAAACCCCTTCTGAAAAAACCCTCCCTAGACCCCACAGCCGTCGCCAGCTATAGACCCATTGCGTGTCTGCCCTTTCCCGCCAAAGTATTCGAATCCATGATGAATAGACAGCTTTCAGAGTTCGTTGAGACCCACCAACTTCTTGATGAAACGCAGTTTGGCTTTAGGAAAGGGCATGGGACAGAGACCGCCCTGATAAAGGCCTCTGACGAGATCAGGGCGATCATGGATCAGGGAGGGACGGCTGTCCTCATCCTTTTGGATTTGTCAGCGGCCTTTGACACGGTCGACCATGCCACCCTAGTCGACCGTGTCACAGCTCTGGGCATAAGCGGTCTGGCCAAGGATCTCATTTCATCCTTCCTGGCAGACCGTACCCAGACAGTAAGGCTGGGAGATTTCTACTCACCCACCTCTGCACTCCCTTGTGGAGTCCCACAAGGTTCCTCGCTAAGCCCCATGCTATTTAACATTTATGTAGCGGACTTAGCGAGGGTAATAAAGGCAAATGGAGTACGGCTTTCATCTTATGCAGATGATACCCAGCTGGTTCTGGGTATCCACAAGGACGGCTGCACTGTGGCAGCCAACTTCCAGAGAGCTATGCTTGAGGTCAGTACCTGGATGCACAACACAAGATAGTAAGGGGTCAAAACAAAAGTTCTAACTGAATTAGATCTCTACAACACCTGAACGGAACAAGAAGACAGACAGGAAAACCACGAAAAAAATAAAGGAGTGTCAGTTAAATCACACCTAGGGTCTCCTGTCACTAGGGGGGAATTCCCATCAGTCACCACTCGGATCCGCCCTTCATCATCTGGGATCCTGCACCCTCTGAGCCACAGATGTATAGTACCTGGATGGCCTCGAATTGTCTTAGGCTCAACTCGGACAGGACCGAGGTTATGACCTTTGGTAAACTCTCTCCAGAATGGTCTTCTAACTGGTGGCCGGAAAAGCTCGGCCAACCACCTGTCCCAGTGGAAAAAGCCTGAAACCTGGGAGTCATTTTTGATAGCAAGTTGGTTTTTGACCTCCATACAAACAAGGTTGTGTCGTCTTCATTCTTTATTCTGAAAAAAGATTAAGAAGCTGCTGCCTTATCTCCCTCCCTCAGCTGGGAAGACTTTGGTCTCTACCTTAGTCTTCTCCAAAATGGATTATGGAAACGCTCTCTTTCTTCACACCCAGAAGCGTGTCATAACAAAGCTGCAATCCATCCAGAATGCGGCCGCCAGGATTCTCCTGAGCATTGCTCGCCGCAATTCCACATCTCTTGGCATTCGTCAACTCCACTGGCTGAGAGTTGAGAGCCGCATTAAATTCAAGGCCCTCTGCATTGCATATAAGGCAATACACGGCATAGGACCCAGGTTCCTGACGGAAGCTTTTCAGCCATATACTCCTAGACGGCAATTAAGATCCGCCAATACCAGCCTCCTCACTGTGCCACGTACAAGAACGGCCACCTGGGGATATAGACGTTTCCTGGTGGCTACCCCAAAACTTTGGAATCTTTTGCCACATTCCATCAAAACTGCCCCGAACCTGATGAGCTTCCGCAGGCTCCTAAAAACGTGGTTATTTAACCAGTAAGAGGATGACTGACCCAGTAGCTCCACAGCGCCGAGACACCCCAGGGTATTTGTTGCGCTATAAAAATCACGTAAATAAATAAATATAGAGTTTAAAGGGAGAATTTCACATTTATCGACGTTAAGACAATAACCAGAAACAGCAGAGAAAAAGGAAACTTGTTGAAGAAAGGAAGGAAGAGAAGAGATTGGATCTGAACAATAAAAAAGGATGTCATCGGCATAAACCGAAAGTTTAACTTGCTGAGAAGCAAAATGGAATCCAGAAATGGAATCATCCTGGCAAATTTTGGTGAGAAAAGGTTCTAAAGCTAAAACAAATAATAAAGAAGACAGAGGACATCCCTGTTGAACACCTCTTTGGAGGGCGAAGTAATCCTAAACCATACTATTAACAAAAATCGAAGCTTGAGGACCAGAATAAAGTAAAGAAATAAAAGAAAGAAATTTGGGTGGGAAACCTGCCCAAGTGAGAGCCTGAAACATAAAGTCCCAACTAATCCTGTCAAAAGCTTTCTCAGCGTCCAGAGAGATAGCAGCTAGGGGGAGATCTAGAGAAGATGCTTTACTGAGAATATCGAAAAAGACTCGGGAATTGTCAGAAGATAGACGGCCTTTAACTAAACCAAATTGTTCAGGACCGATTAAATCGGGTAATAAAGGATCCATCCGAAGGGCCAGAATCTTAGCCAAAATGTTGTAATCGGTATTAACCAAGGAGATGGGTCGATAGTTACATAGAGAATGATATTTGTCGTCCTTAGGAATTAAACAAATTAAAGCTTGTTGAAAAGTGCCACTGGACAGACCAGAATCAAGAAAGGATTGAAATAAAAGCAAGAGCTTTGGTAAAAGAAGAGAAGCGAAGTGACTATAAAATTCAATAGTAAACCCATCTGGGCCGGGAGCCTTACCATGACGCAGTTTTGCGACGGTGAGGGAAATTTCCGGAAGTGAGATGTCAGCGTTTAAAGAACCAAAATCTACATGGGTCGAAGGAGGAGGGGGAATAGACTGAAAATAGGAAAGGAGATCAGCTGAAGTAGGAACATGTTCTGGAGTGTAAAGATTTTTGTAAAAAGCGGCAAATTAATTAAGAATATCTTTATCTTTAAACAAAGAATCACCAGTCGAAGTTTTAATCATTTCAATTTTTGTTGATTCTTTTCGAATTTTTAAATAATTAGCAAGCAGTTTCCCCATTTTATTTTGACCACCGTAATATCGGGAATTACATTTCAATAACAGATTCAAGGCAGCATCAGTGGTAAATTTATTAAAAGAAATGTTGGCGTCAATGAGATCTTTGAGAGAGTATTCGGTATTAGAGGAGTGGTAAGCGAGTTCTAATTGCTTGATCTTAGCGAGTAATTGAGTAGATATAGCCTCACTGAGTTTTTTCTTTTGCAACACAAAGTTAATGATAAAACCTCTAGAGGTTGCTTAAAGGAGTCCCATACCATGACATATGAGGAATCAGGAGTATGATCCAGTAGAAAAAATTCAGAAGTAAACTTAGTAAATGCAGTACAGAAAATGGGGTCGAGAAGTAAAGAATTGTTAAACTTCCACCTGCCAGAATGAGGAGAAAAGGGGATGAGGTCAATATCGACGAGTATGGGAGCATGGTCCGAGATCAAAATGGAACCAATGTCAGAGTGGATGGCATGTTGAGTCAAGGATTTGCTTAGAAAAATATAATCAATGCGTGATTGGGAATTATGTGAGGGAGAATAAAAACTATACTCTCTAAGGTCGGGATTGCATAATCTCCAAACATCTACTAATGCATTATTTTGAATAATTTTGGTGAATTGGGAGTGCATTTTAGGAGTTAAAAACTTAACCTTGGAGTTTCGGTCAAGGATAGGGTCAAGAATTTGATTGCAATCACCACCAAAAATAATATATTCATCTGCAAAGGTAGCTAGTTTATCAGAGATGGAAGGCAAGAATAGCTTATCCACACCAGTGGGAGCATAAACATTGAAAATCACAAGGGGTATTTTAGCAATAAGCACATTAACAATTAACCAACGACCATGAGCATCACATTCCTGAGAGATTATAGAAACATTCAACTTTTTGTGAAACAAAATCAAAACTCAGTTTTTCTTATCATTAGTGGGAGAAAAGAAAACATGACCCACCCAGCAACGCTTACGTTTTAAAGCTTCAGTTTCTGAGAGATGGGATTCCTGAATAAGGGCAAAATCATTCTTAAGTCTAGCAAGGTGCGACAATACCCATTGCCTCTTAATCAGATTATTTAATCCGTCAACATTCCAAGTAGTAACACAGAATATAAAATTGAGAGGAAATATAAAGCGATAGCATGCTTACTGAGTCCATAGAGAAAGAGATGTAAAAGTATGAGTAACAGAAGAGGAGAAAGGAACCAAGAGCAATAGAAGAGAAGGAAAAGGAGAGAAAAGGAAAAGAAGGAAAGATCAATGATGCGTAAGAAAAAGAGTAGAAAGAGATAAAGAACACAAAGACAGTACAAGTCCAAAACAGACCACTGAAAAACATACTTACGGAAACAAACGTAAAACAGGGGTGATAGCGTCAAAAGACGACGGCAACAACAGCGAGAGCGAGCAACCAAACCTCCACTTACAGAACGTTCGAAGAACATTATAAAGAACCAATGTGACAACATCGGGATAGGATGGGCGAGGAAATATCTATAACAAAAAAAAGGGGTAGAAAAATATAATGTGAGAGAACGAAAAAAGGAAGAATAATAAGTTAAAACATTTCTAAACATAGGATAAAAAGAAAGGGTAAGACAACAATCAGAAAGAAAGACAACAAGATTAAATCAGGGTGCACAAGTCTAGAGTGTTCTCAGTTTCAATCAGGTGACTCTGGAAGTGTCCATAACATCTGCTCCATGACGACGAAGAAATTCTTGTAGAGCAGCAGGATCTTCATATGTAGTAGTTTTTCCTTTGTAGGTAACTTTGAAGAGACATGGGTGGAGGAGACCGTATCTGGCATTAAGAGCTCTCAATTGTGGGCGCATATCAAGAAATTTCTTCCGACGGTCGGCAGTGACTTTAGCAACATCTTGTGACAGACAAAGACGATGACCCTCCCAGATAATTTCATTTTTGATCTTAGCGGCAGATAGAATCTGTAGGAGATCCGTGTACTGTAGAAACAACATGATGACCCCACGAGGTTTAGAGGATATTTTAGGACCAAGGCGATGAGCTCTCTATATGTTGACAGAAGATAAGGCAGGTGCATCTAAAATGTTTGGAAGGAAAGACTGGAAAAAGGCAGTAGGGTTGGATCCTTCCGAAAGTTCAGGAAGTCCATCAAGGCGTAGGTTATCTCTGCGATTTCTGTTTTCCAAGTCCTCCGTTTGCGTTTTAAGTTGAAGAATTTCAGCTTCCATGGATGAGATACGAGAACAGGAACTTTGCACAGATTCCGTTGATTGCTCAAGGATTAGGACACGAGAATCCAAGGATGACCATTTGTCATGCATAATTTGCAGGGTTTTAGTTGTCGTTTCCATAAACGGTTTGAGAGCTCGTAGTTCCTCTAAAATAAGATCCATAGAAGAGGAGGATAAGGCAGTATCTGGGGAGGGATGATCTTTCTTACGGCCATTGTGAGATTTAGAAAGTGCGCCTGGATGCATCTCAGCCTTGGACATCGCACCCTCTTCCATATCCTGTGGGGGAGAGTCAGAGTCTGAGCACATAGGCACCTTGGTAGCAGTAGAGAGCTTCAAATTACGAAGTTTCCCCATGTAGGAGCACAGAGAGTTTAAGTTAAGCAAATCGTTGGCCACCATAAGTCAGAAATTGAGAGAAAAATCAATTAAACCTGAGAGGAAGTGGAGCCAAAAAGAAGGGAAATCGAACAAAATGGTGGAAAACCTGAATATGACAGAAAAGTAATTGAAAATTAAGCAGCAAGGCCATGGGGCAAACCAGGGCAGAGGAGGATTGACCAAAGAAGAAAGAAAATAGTTAAAATATCATCCACATTGCAGGAGGGAAGCAGGAATGAAAAAACGGCATCTTAGCGCTTTATTTAACGAAGCGCTCGTTTTCTGGATCCAAAATGGTGACCGGAATGTGGAAGTCCGAGTCGCGGTTGTAAAGATGACAAAAATGCACTAGAGCTGTATTTAATGAGGGCGCTGGGCTCACCTCACCTTTAATGCAGAAGTTGGGCGGTTCAGTGATGTAAAATGTCAGTGGAGCCTGACTGAGCCAGTAGTTTAGCGCTGCAGAGATGAAGACGCGCTTTCTCCATGAACAAAATGGCTGCCCGGATCCGGAGATCCGAGTCACGGCCGAGAAAGTGCCGAAAATACAGTAATTGTGGGTTTTACTGAGGGCGCTGGGCTCACCTCAGCCTGAAAGGCAACTGGCAGCGTTTCCTTCTCGAAAACTGCCGGTGAAGCCTCTGAAAGTCGACGGGAATCGGAGGTCGGCGCTGGAGCTTCGCCGCTACGTCTGCATCTTAGGCGACGCCTAAGCCACACCCCTGTTACTAAATTCTTGACAATGTGTTTTTATAGAACTGTAAAGGACTTTGATGCCCCACTCAAAACATTGTAAACATTTCCCCAGTAGTACACGAGATTAAATATGGAAATGTGTCGTATTAAGCCTAACTCTATGATGTGATTGTGGTAGGCAGCAGTCCTAAAAATCAAAGTTAAGTACAGGGAAGGCTACCAACATACCTAAATAAAGGATGCCAGCCCCGTTAGCTCAAGTCATTTTAATTTTATTAAGTGCACTTCCTGTTGTCACTGCCATAAATCTCCTCCCTTTAAATGTATGAGATCCTTATGCAGGCTATTTGGCCCACGGAGCAAGTACAATGTTCACCAGGCATATTTTTAATGTTAGCACAAAAAAATTGCAATCGTGCCTTCACAAACAACAGATCTACATCTTGTGCAAAATCCCCCTGCACAGCACACGAGCAATGCTGCCGCTGCCATTTGATGTTGTTGGACTTGCACGTGCCTCGCATTGCACCAGCTGGAGACATGATAATCTGCTTGCTTGAGGCATTTTGAGTAACAAGTATAAACGAGGCCTATGCGGTCCACACCTGGGGGTCAATGACTTATGTACAAAAAGGAAAAAATCCCTCTGTTGAAAACCGTTTTTTTTCCCACTCTTTCCTCAAAGGCATAAGAGAAAAGGATTCAGAAGAGTGTGCGAATGAGCCCATGTGTGGTGGTAATGAGAAGCAATAAATGCTTTAAAATACACCAGATAGCGAGCTGTAACTAATAAAATGTCATAAGGTATTTACAATGGACATATGCAAATGGCACGTGTCCAGCAGTCACAGATGGTGCTATTGTAAGGCAAGCTAAGCCAGTCGCCTTAGGTCGACACCACATGCATGCATACATTTTCAAGGAAAGGCGCAAATGAGCAATTTATCGAAGTAGATGCCGACCCTTCCAGAAGCCATGCTTTATTTTGCTACGTCATAGCAGCAGTGAAATAGTTTGTCCGCTCCACTGGCCCACAGAACAGAACATTACAGGGCACATTTACAAGAAACTGACACATCTGTACAGATGCATCAGTTTCCCTGCGCCTCCATGCATCACCCTTGCGCCACCATGGGTGCGCCATATTTACAATACAGCGCACCATGGCGCAAGGATTGACAAATGCATCAGAAATTCTGACGCATCTGTTGCCGCAAAAGTCATGCATTGCTGGAGTTGTCTCGCAAGCACGACACAACTCCAGCAATGCACTGAGAGGCCTATTCCCAATACACTGCGTCACTCCTTACGCCTGCTGCAAGCAGATGAGGGGTTTGACACAGTGGCATCCTAGAAGTGGCGCTGTGAAATCATGTAGATTTCATTGCGTCACTTCTACGAGGATGTTTTTGCATGGGAATGCCCACCCTGCATACATTATAACTGATGCAGGTATAATGTTACGCAGGGCTTTAAAATGTGACGCATCTGCCTAGATGCGTCAGTAACAACGTGGTGCATTGTTTACACCGTCGCTGCGTCACAAAAAGTGATGCAACAGCGGCACAAAAGTGTTGCAAGAGGCTTGCAAATCTGCCCCTGCATATGCATAAAGGATATATGTAACAAGTCACAGTATTTACAGAAACTGCTTGTAATTATTAAAGACTTCATCACTCCTGTGGTCAGACTTCAGGTGCCCATGTTCAACCTCATTCAGCTTTGATTAGAGACACACTAGAAGGCACCTTTGCATCACAGAAGTAAAATCGGTTTTGCGAGCTAATGATCTAAGGCTTGCCCTGGAGCGAGTATGGGGGTTCCTGGAGCATTTTTCAGATTATCGTGTGCAAAGAGGATGCACCACGTTTTGTTACAGAGTATTTGGAATCTAGCCAGAGCATTTGTTAGATGCTATATTTGCTTCACCATTAAAGGAAATTCTTAAGGTGCTCCTCAACAAATGTTAGTAAATCATGACCAGTGTCTTTAAAACAACTGGGCGTAAATAATTGCCCTAAGCACAGTGTTTTAATGACGTGCACCCATTTTTACATTGGTGGGGTGCAGTTCCCTTTACAGATGCAGCAGCATCTGGATTTTAAAGTTTTGTACATGAAGGCCTGTGTGGTTAGGAAGCTCATGGTCACCCAGATTTTTTTATAGTCGGTTTACCTCAGGCCTCCTACTCTCTGTTTTCAAGGTCCTCATTTACAAGGGCCTTGGCAAGCATGCACATGCTTTAAATCAGAAGAAAAAAAGACTTCCTTGACACTTTTATGATGGAATCCATAAATCAGCGAATCGCTGACTGAACTCTTCATGGAGTCTTCTCCTGCTCGACTGGAAACGACAATTAGCGAGGAAGGGAAGGGTGAACATGGAGCAGCATTAGCTTTAACTTCATTGTTTAGTTAATAAAAAACGATTACAATCAGATAAAACCAGCCGTCTGTTAAAGTATCTATAAAAACTTTGCGCAATAAGGTTGAGTGCATTTAAAATGAGCAATCAATGCATTATTAATTGTTAAGTACTTGGCAGTCAAATTTCCAACTTCCAGGTCAGAGTCATGAAATCCTCGTGATGGGCGTCTCCTAGTAACACTTGTCCAGCACTACTCTGGCTGCATATGCTGTTATTAATTTTTCCCCTTGGAAAGATGGAGAGAGCCGCTTCCTGATTGTATTAACGAATTTGACGCATCTCACCAGTGCCCAAGGAGCAGTGGGGCATATTATCAAGGGGGTTTATCTCCGCTTTTTTGGCTTTAAAAGCCAAGAAAGTAGAGATAAAATTATCTCCCTATTACCTAGCTGCCGCTAACACCAGTTAGCGACAGCTAGTAGGAGATAACGACCATCTTGGGCCCCACTTTGCATGTCAGTGATATTTATCACTAATGAGATGCAAAGTGGGCGTGCCAAGATGTTAGCGACTGAAAACAGTCGCTATAATCGCTATCTCCTATTATCAACTTTTGGAGATATTCGTGCTAAGCGGGATTATCTCCAAAAGCTGACACCTGCCCTGAGCAGTTCTTAGCCATGTTATCCAATGGGAGGTAGATAACATGGCTAAGAGCATTAGCTCAGTAATGCATGAATATCGCTGACTTTTCAGCGATATTCATGCATTTCGGCCGATTTTTACCGCATTTGCGTTAAACCTTGGTAATACCAAGGTTTATTTGCGGTAAAAATCGCTGCAGCGCTGCGGTAAATTTTTGTCTCTAACCAAGCAATAGCGATAATTATCACCATTGCTTGGTAATATGCCCCAGTGTTCTTAAAACAAATCGATGATGCTTCCTGGCACCATCACGCCCCTAGGTCCAGGACATCTGGTGGTCTAAGGAGGGCCAACAGCATAGCAACTGTAACCGTGATTCATATGGGTCGGTACATACCTTGTAATCCCCTTGGTCTCCGCGCCCCACCCAGGCAGGATTAAAATCTCTTACTGGTAGTGCTAACAGTCACATAAGTAATATCTGCCAGCGGGTTTCTGCATTTATGGCCTACAGTAAATACGGTTGCGGTTTCCCTGCAAGGTAGGAGTCATTCAGGTAATGTACCTGTAGCGACTTATCTAGAGATAATAGATTTTGCTCCCCAGAGGTCACATTTAATTGCTGAGTGATTGCTTTTTACCAGGTGGTGTATGGGCTGTCACCTGCTTGGAGGGCTGTTTCTTCAATCTGGAGAGTCTTCATAGCATTTCTTACTTGACTGAGCTTAGGGTTATCTGGAGTTCAAAGATGAATTTTAGATGGCCTTTAATGAATTTGTGTGGGCCTTCCTGGTCCTGATGTAATATTTCAGCATGGAGGCTTGACAATCTAGTGTTTGAATCACAAGTCCCAATTCCAGCTTTAACCTACAGCTAGGGCTGGACTGGCCGTAGCAGGCACCAGGCGTTTCCCCGGTAGACCGGAAGGGTGGGAGCTGTTTTTGTTACTGGGGGGCGGTCCCCTGTAAGAAAAGCACAGCAGCAGTGGTCCCACAACCCCCCCCCCCCACTCCGCCCGGGGCTGGTTGGTTGTAATTACCAGGGCTGGTTTGCTATCCCAGTCTGGCCTTGCCTAGAGCGTCAAGCGTATCTCTGTTGTTGAAATATGCTCCTGTGCGCTCTGTAGTGGGTTTGTTCTGAGGTTGAATCTAGGGCACCTGGGTTAGCATGAGGGCCATACTATAAGGCTTGTAAAAATGTTGCCTTATATTATATTATATTATCTTGTTTTATAGAGGGCATAGCTACCCTAAAGCTTCCCAGTGTTAAGCAAAGCAAACAAGGGCCTTTGATTCTTACAGCTATATCCAGACAGACTACGAATGGTAGTTCCAAGTTTTAAAAAGTTTTATGAATTTGGTCTCATTGGGTTCAGTTCTCAGTTCCCTTCGCATAGAATTCCATAATTAGGGGGACCGATGAGATAGAGATCTACCTCCCCATCTAGTTCTTTTTATACGTGGAACTCTATGTGGAGGCCTGTATTGGAAGATCATAAAGTCCTATTTGGGGTGTAGAGTGAAAAAAGAGCATTGATCAGGGGGTCCCCTATGATTGATTCCCTTGTAGGCCAGACATAATGACTTGAATTATATTTTGTGCTCCACTGGGAGCCAATGCAGGGCCGCCAATATCATTTTTGCTGAGGATTATTTAGGTAGCTTAAAGATAGTCCTTGCAGAAGCATTTTGGACTACCTGAAGTCTCTTGATGACTGATTTGGGTGAGCCCACATACAGGGAGTTCCTGAAGTCCAGTTGAGAAAGAATTGATGGTAAAGGTGATAAGTGAAGGATTTTCCATAATATCCTCTACATGCTGAAGCAGGATGCAAACACTCTTTTAACGTAGATGATTTCCATGGATAAAGGGCTATCCAGCCACATACCAAGACTTTTTATACTTGGCAATGGCTGTGGTGGGGATCCTAAGCAGTTAGGCCAACCTAGCGCTGTTTGCTGGGATTAGCTGTTTACCAAAAACATCAGCTCGGTTAAGTCTCTACTCAATTTCAATGAACAATTCGCTATCCACACTGCCACTTTCTTGAGGCAGGGGACTAGCTGGTGCTGAGAGCCTGCCCCTGGTACAAGAGAGACAACCAGGTGTATTTCAACAGTGTAGGAAACAATCGACCCGCCAAATTACCTGGCGATAGAGGCCATCGGTTGTACATCAATATTAAAGAGAGTGGGGCTCTCCGGTGGGATCCGGTGGAACCCCACACATCACTGGAACAACTAGTGAGTAGCAAGTGGGTTCATAGATCTGAAAAGATGTATCCTTTAAAAATTAAGATAGCCACTTCAGAGCCCCGTTTCTTATTCCTATGAACCTCAGCCTGAGTACAGGGATCTTATGATCGACCATGTCGAAGGCTGCACTGTAAACCAGTTTTGGTGCGATCCATGATCACTATGTCATCTGCATATTGAATTATTTGTAGCTTGATTTTTCCTAGCTTGGGAGATGCCAGGCAACCAGGCTCCAAGGTTGCCCCTAAATTGACTGTGTACAGATTAAACAGCAGAGGGCGCCAAGCCTCAGCCCTTCTTTAGGCCGGTATTTTTGTTGATTTTCCAGGTACCTGTATAAGAACTAGTTTTCATTCAGACCCATGTCCCTAAGTACAGTAATTGTACAGCTCTAATCAGCTTAGGGGGCATACCCCATGCATTTAGCTTTATCTCTATCCCCTTCCCTGACTACTTTTCATGGCCTCACAATGGGGAATTTCACAAGCATTCATAGTAGAACAAAATCATGCAGGCTTTCTTACAATGGTCACCATGTCAGCACTTGAGGATCACACTCCTCTCCCTCTGGTTGTCATCACCACATTGGAACATCAATGCATGTATCTAGGGCATACCACAGTCACCCAGTAACCTATAAATATGCATGTTTCTGGGCGAATTCCATGAAAAATAAATAATTCAAGTGGACCACATCCATGCAGCACTGTACACTCCAAACTTCACTGTGCTGTGAACAACTGTGCCATAAGACCACAAATTGCAAAACAATGGATCACCATACTCCTATGCCCACATACAGGCCAGCAAACTTGAAATATGAAACCAATCAATTGCCATTAACCAGTGGCAGCTCCTCCGCTAAGGCGGAAGCGTGCTGCCCCACTAAGCAAAAAGGAAAAATAAAACGGCAATAACGTATCGTTATTGTCATTTTATTTTTCCTTTAGTATGCAGTCAGTGGCCTGCGTTGGGCGGGGCTGGCTAGAGCTGGGGAAGAGTGGTTTGCACTCCAAAATTGCACATGAACTGTTTGGCCGGCCCTCTTGACTTGACCAAACAGTTCATGCGCACTTTGCATGTTCCTACCTGGCTGCATTCCACAGCCTATTCAGTAACATGCACAGGCTCCCTTTTCCACTCTGAGCGCCCATCCACAGCACTCAGACCAATCACAACACTGCATTGCAGCATATTTGATTGGGTCAGGGGAGCCTGTGTGCCGGGTGCTTCCTGCTGCTGCCAGACTGCAGAAAGGAAGAGGAGGCAGGGGAGGAGGCAGTCGGCTGGTTGGCCAGTTGTTCCACTGTAAGTGATTTTTTTTGTTTATTAACAGCCCACCCTGTTCCCCGCCCCACCACCCCGTTCGATAAGCTCTGGCCTTCAATAATGGGCCAATCCACCATTCCAGCACCAGCATTGCTGTCTGCGGCGTTCAACATCACAACAACACATTTGACAGATAATATGTATATGCTTTTTTTTCTTCACAGTGCACAACAAATGTAGTTGTTTCCCAAGCCTAGAACTGTACTCGTTCTGCCTCCAAAAATCACAAAATCCTCCCAAAACTTGCATATGTAAGAACTAGCAGATGTCACAGAATCCTACCACCACTTTTTCTATTTTTTTTTTTTTTAACAGTTCTTTATTTAGTACATTTTTGTATTAGTCCCTTCCCAACTTTAGTGCCTCCCCACCCATGCCCAGCCAGCTTATACACTTTTTTGGTCAAGAATTTCATTCCGAAAACATAAATATATACACTTATTTCACTAGTTCTTGCTAAATATGATAACATATGATGAATGACATACTAGCACATTGTTAAAGAAAAAGGGAGAGGAGAAGAAAAAAAAAAGTAGCTAGACGATTAGATCAATAAATTATAAAAGTTAGGGATATTTATTTTCTGTTTCCATACTCATTCGCCCATTCGTTTGCAAGTTATTAAGTCATGTTATTTTCACACGACTTATAAGTTACTTGCTGCCTATCATTATTTGTTATTTTGGAGCCAATTAATTAGGGGGCCCCAAATCTCGAGACCCCTTTTTTTCTCATGTATCCCCTTCCTCCTGTATATAGCTATTTCTAGGCTATAGCTAGCTAGAAGTCTTGATCGCCACTGTTGGAATAGCGGAGGCATTGGATCCAGCCATCCAGTTGCCAGACAGATCCTAAAGATGGCCATAGATATGGATATCAAGCCCTGTGTTTCCCTGGATCGTAGACCTTGTTCTAATCCCAACATTATTTCTGTTGTTGTGATAACGATTGGACTTTGAAAAACTTCAGAAAGAAATTTAGAAATTTCTGATCTGATAATAGTTAGTGAATGGCATGTGGAAAATATGTGTACTATATCGGCAGCATGTGTAGCACATTTTGGACAATTCGTACCTTTACCCATACTCCATTTGGCAATCTGAGACGGTGTGTAATATAGTTGAAAGAAAGTCTTATAATATTGAGCCTGTAATTTCGCAGATATTAGTGATGTTTGAGAGAGTTGAAATGCTGATTGTACGCCGTCTATAGTGATATTTAGTTTATTTTGCCATTTGAGACTATGTCTATCCAGATCATCTGGTAGCAGTGAGATTAAAGTTTTATAAATATCTCCTATTTTAATAGGGGTCTTGCCTATGATATCTTCTATAATCGGGACTTTATGAAACTCGGCCCTGCCTCCCCCTTTTTTTATTATGAAATCTCTAATTTGGAGGTATTTAAAAAAATCCCTATGTTCAAGCCCAAATTCCATCTTTAGTTCCTGAAAAGATTTAATGGCCAATGGTGAAAAACATACCCCCAAATGTGTAATTCCAGTATTGATCCATCTGATCGTGCATGTATCATGAAATATTCCTGGGAGGTTATGATTTCGGATGAGACTAGTGTAATGAGAGTATCTGCCTATTCCTAGTAATTTACAGATGTTAGACCAAGCGCTATAGATACCTAACAGTGTTTTAAATCTGACTTTTTTTAAGTGATTGTCGTATGTTAGTCGCCATAAATGGTCACTAGTTTCTGCTCCCAGAATAAGTCTGCACGGAGAAGGGACGTCCCCTTCAATAATCGGAGAATCATCCGACATAAGTAAGCCTTTGCTGTAGCTCAACAATGAAGCCCACCAATATATTTTAAGATGTGGGGCTGCAAGACCCCCTCTCATTCTTGGAAGTGAGATGTGCTTATATGCTCGACGTGTCTTTTGATATCCCCATATGAATCGAGAAAAAAACGTTTCGATTTGTTTGAATATTAGTGAATCGAAATGTAAACATATAGTGCGAAAAAAATATAAAAACTTCGGTAAATAAATCATTTTAATTACATTACATCTCCCTATAAGAGTTAAATGTAAATTGTTTAGTCTGCTCAAGCTGTCCGATGATTGTTTTAGGAGGGGATCTATATTGATTTTGACAAGTTCGTCCAATTTAGAAGTGATATTAACGTCGAGATATGTAGCATTTCTGACTATTCTTTCATCACTTAAGTTTATATTCTTGTTGATTATTATCTGGGTTTTGTTTTCGTTTAATTTATATCCAGAGATTTCTCCAAAACGTAAGGCCTCTTCTTCTAACAGCTTTATTGTAACATATGGATTGCTTGTGGTGATCGCGATGTCATCGGCGTAAGCTAATATTTTAGTATTTCCGTTCGGTGTTTTTATTGGTAAAATATTTTGATTACATTCTAGTTTACTGATAAAGGGATCGATGAATATTGCAAATAATAAGGGTGAGCATGGACATCCTTGTCTGGTTCCCCTAGTTATTTTAATCTTGCCCGTCATTCCGCCATTTATCATCACAACGGCTTCTGGTTTATAATATAAACTCTGAATAGCATTGATGAATTGCTCTCCGATTCCACTTTTTATCATGGCTGTCCAAAGATATTGCCAGGAGACCCCATTGAATGCTTTTTCTGCATCCAATAATATAAGTGCCATAGGGTCTCCCGTAACCTCTGTTATATCGAATAGTGTAATCACCCTTTGTACATGATCTGTAGTTGAGCGACCGGGGACAAATCCATGTTGTCGTACCGATACGATTTTATGGATGATCGAGGCTAATCGGGTGGCTAACATCTTAGAATACATTTTTGAATTGCAGTTAATCAAAGTTATGGGGCGGTATGATCCGAGTTCAGTTGGATCCTTGTTTTTTTTGGGGAAGATTACTATTTTTGCCATTGACCAGGATTTTGGTGGTTTTCCCGTTATAAATACTTGAATCATAAGGGCCGTGAGTATTACTTTAAGTGGTTTATAAAATTTTACATAAAATTTGACTGGTATACCTTCCAGTCCTGCGGCTTTCCCCGAAGGCAAGCTGTTGATAAAGAGTAGAATCTAGATCCATTGGGGTATAGCTTCAAGGCTGTCATAATCATTTTGTAAGAATTTAGGTCTCGGTTCTTGGTCTAAGTATGTGTTGATTAGATGTTGATTTTTATCAGTCTCTGTATATAGATTTTGATAGTATGCCTGGAATTCTGTTTTAATTGCTTCTGGGTCTTGCGTTAATAGATTATTTTTATCTTTGATTTCTTTTATGGTATTGATGATATTTTGGTTTCTTGTACGGATAGCTAAATGGTGCCCTACTTGTTCATTTAGTTCATATGCCTTTTCTTTATTTGAGGTAGCTTTGTCAATAGCTCTTGTAGCAAAGATTTCAATTATTCTGTTTTTGGCTATTGACACCTTTTGTAATACACTGTCAGTGTTTTGACCCGCTACAACAGTTTTTACAAGTTCCTCCTCCGCTTCGGGTAGTTTCTTATTTAATTCAGTTATTGTTTTTTTTTTTCCTTGTTATATCTTATGGAAAATCGGATTGTTTCACCCCTGATAGCAGCTTTGAGTGTGTCCCAGACCACATCTAAGGATGTACTGCCTATATTATCTTCCAGGAATTCTGGTATCCATTTTTCCATCATTTGGCAGTATTTTTCGTTCATTAACAGTGTCCTTTCAAATGTCCAATTAACCTGATCTTGCTGTATTCTATCAATATCTATTGTTAAAAGTAAGGGGTTATGATCCGAAAACACCATAGGGAGTTTTTCCAAGTGGCACTTTGTTATAATAGTATTTGAAACTAGCATATAATCCAATCTTGAGAATGTTTGATGGGGATGTGAAAAATAGGTGTATCCCGTATTTTGGGGGAACTTATATTGCCATAAATCTGTTAATCCCTGTGTTTTACATAGTGTTACAAATTCCCTAAACACCCTAGGTTTCCTACCATTATATTTGAAATTTTGATCATAGGTCCAATCTGACGGTAGGTTTAGATTAAAGTCCCCGCACATAACAATCGGTAGTGGCCAGTCGGATAATTTGCTGGTGATAAATTCCAGGAGATCTGGATCGACATTAACATATCCATAAATGGAGCAGATAGTTATGCGCTTCCCAGCCCCATAGATGCATTCGGCGATCACCCATCTCCCGAATTTATCTGCTGCAGTGCGGGGAAATTTAATTTCTTTATCTGATGCCAGGATAGCAACACCGCGGATTTTAGTAGCTTGTGTTGTGGCTGTGATCAATGTGTACCCCAAAGTTTGTAATAGTTTTTTTCCCGTCCTTATATATGCGTCTCTTGGAGGCAAATGATGTTAGCTCCAATTGATCGGTGAGCTATAGCTACATTTTGTCTTTTACGTATATCATTTAATCCACAGATATTAGCGGAAACAATTTTTAGTGTGGCCATCGAAATTTGGGATTTTTTTCCGAGTATTCTGGCTGTCTAAGTTGTATTTGTGGCCTTGACAAAAAGTTACTAGTATGTGTAATTTTATTAGTAGTTAGTAATGTAAGCTGGGTGAGCCCCGCTCCCTCTCCCCCTCCCCCCTCCCCCCTCTCCCTTTCTATCCCTCCCCGCTCATGGTGAGCAAGCCCCCCCCCCTTACTTGAGGCGTCTTGGGTCATGGTTCCCCCAAGTGTGTGTGTCTGGGCGGTCCGGTCTTCCCTGCCCTCTCCGAGACCCAGCATCTATACCTTAGATGGCCCAATATACTAGTAGGTAAGTGTTCTTACAAATATACGACTATTTATTCCTACTCTATTTGAATTCAGTTCAAAAGTATGAAAAAGAGATGGGAAAGCAAAGGGTAGAGAATTACATTATTCGGTTTACATCCACCTCCCGCCCAATTATACTTGAGGAATCATTAAGTCCTTTAGGTTTAACATCATATCGGAGGTTTATAGTCTCTGTCTTTAATTACGCTTTAGGATTAGTTGTGATTTTCGGGGAGCAATGAGAGCCAGTCTTGGTAAGTTCTTTCAAATATGCCTCTGCCAAGATTTCACTTGTAAAGCTTTTAGTAGATCCCTTATAAATGATTTTCAGACGTGCAGGGTTTTGTAGATATACGGTGGCACCTATTTTTTCAAAAGGGGCAAAAAGTTGTCGCAGCCTCCACCGGCGTTCTACTGTCGCATGAGCAAAGTCGGGGCGTGCGAAGAAGCTGATTCCTTTAAATTCTCTTTTACTAGTTGGTCTGGCAATATCGTAAATAATTTCTCTCAAAAGAAAGTTCCCAAAGTGGACCAGCATAGCTCTTGGGTATTTGTTTGCCTCATGTGAATATTCCGGGGCTGTCAGGGGAAAACGATGAGCCCGTTGAATCTCTCTCTCTAGATCCCACAGTTGTATTTCTGGGAGGGCTGTCTTTAAGAGTTCCGACTTTTTCTAAACAAGAAGAGCAACCTGTTCTTCTTAACAGCGACTCAAAACACTAAGCCATCCACCGTTAGATCACAGAATTTGATGGACATACCTGGATAAGAGGTGCAGTAACATGAGAGTGAGATTAGAATCGAAAAGTACTCAAAAGGCCTTCTCAAGCCCTTACTACTTAACCCCGGTCTACGAATCTACACAATGCAAGTCATGGAACCCATATCTGCCCTAACTGGACTTGGAAAGACTCTAGGCCTGTGGAACAATTTTATGTGAATTCACTGCGTTTTTGTTCATGGCGCAAAATGAGCAATTACTGTATTCTTCACACCAAACCTGTGCCCTTTTTTGCTTGCATGGAGTTCACCCACATACCCTCTCTCATCCTTGCCTCTTAACTCTATGGAGTATAACTACAACTACAGGCATATACAGGGATTGCCAACTACAAAAGGCAGGAGAAATGATGGTGTCCCACACTGACATAGAGGTAGCCTGTCACTGAACTGAAGCAAAAATTGGTATAGCAGCTAACTTCATATCTATGGGCCCACCTCCACTTCCCCATCTCAGTTCCGTCTCTTAACTCGAAGCACTTTTTAATGCTGGGCCCCTTACCTTGTCTTCTCTTCACATGCTAAGGGATTGACTTTCAGGCAGTCAGTAGATCTCCACATATATCACCTACTATCCAACTTGCACTTGCACTTCTGGGTATCCTCCCTTCACTTTCCTGTCAGAGCAGCTGTGGACTGCAGCACTCTGCAGTTAGGGATTCACCCACATCTTATGTGCTATTGTGGACACAATGCATATGCTGTGGTTGCCACAGCGTGAAAACAATACACTTCATGGTCTGATCACACATCTATGTATACCGGGAAGCCCAAGTGCATCAACATGTTGTGTCTCGAAAAAAATGACACATTGGGATCACTGCACTCCCAGGTTTTGCATTGGAGTTGCAACACTTCGATGACGCGGCCCCAACACAAAATCCTTTTTGTCATTTACTAAGCCACTAAAAGCCACCTTGTATATCTTTGCATGGTTTTGTAAATACAAAGTAATGCAAGGGAGGGCAAAGTGCTGTCTTGCAATAGTTTGCATCAGGTAGGCGCCACATGGGTGGAACATGGAGATTCCCTTGCATCCACCCATGTATTTTGGCTAGATGTTCCCATTCATCCAAGTATGTATCTTGGTGCATTCCCCGATTTAGTAAGACTTGTAAACCTGGGAATGTGTCAAAATGTAAATCCTCTCTGAACCAGGTGTCTTACTTCTCCTTGTTACTTCCTCTTTCTATTCATGCACCATTATGTAGCACACATAGAGGAAAATGCCTTTAAGGATTATTTTTGTGCAGGAAGGCGCATGAAGGTGCACAAAAACAATCCTGCCTTTAATGCAGGCAGCTTTCCACCAAGGTGCAAGGGTGCATGCGTTGGCACTATGTAGCTTCGAGTGCTCCAGCGCAGGGAGAGAGCTGAAGAGAGCCATATCTTAGTTGATATGGTGCTTTGCCTTGCTACGCTCCATAAATACAACCCCCTAGTGTGATGGCTGTGTACGCCACACACAGAAGTCCTGAATAGTTTCTCAGACTGTACTCAAGAGCTTGGAAAGAACAACTGCACAACACATGGCAAGTAGCTTGCTCAAGCACAGGATGAAACTGGACACAGATTTTAACATTTTCAGCCTCTTCCATCTTGACACGTTCCCACTGTGAATTTCTGTTTCTCTGGGCACGTGTGCTAGTGGTGGACTGATACTCGAATACTGAAGATGGCCCCAGAGGGGGATGAAAAGTGTAAAAAGGGTGCAGTGGAGTTCTGTGATGACAATATTCAAATTAGTGAGAGTAAAGAAAAAATTAAATGCAACTGTTCCTAGAAATCTGGCATTAAAACAGAAAATTAACTGGGCTGGATCTGAGTTCCAAACCTAGTTAGAGCCTGCTTCCAGAGGGGAGATCAATAAGGGTTGGGAAGTTAACTCTACAAAATAATTTGAGGTTGGAAGGATTCCAGGGGGAGTAAGAACGTTCATGACACCTGGCCATGAGGAGCTAAACCCCGCACTGATTGAAGACTGGATCAGTAGCAGCCAACAGGTGTCCTTTTCAGTGAATAAAGACTGTTATCCGTTTAAGAATTACTTGAGTTACTTGAAAGCCCATCCAACGAAACAGGACAAGATACCATTAAAAACATAGGGATCAATTGAAGATACGACAGACCAAAGATAGAGGAAAAAAGTTCGAAGAATAAAATTAAGGTAAATGTATTCGATTAAACACGACTATGCTCAACAAAACATTTACACATTTGCTAAAAGATTTTACAATATAACTGATAGCGACAAACTTAGGCCTAGCCTAAATATCCAAGTTCAGCTACGATGGTCTTTTATTTGCCTACTAAAATTGGCGAGGGGAAAAAACACATTAATTTTATACTTACAATGTAGTCATGCTGTAAAGACCACAAAATTTGAATTCCATTTATGGATTTTTATTATAAAGCAAAAAACAATTGAATATAAACACACCGCAAAATCAATTATGTTTGGTGCAGGAAAATCAATATAGAACCAAATCTGCGCATATCATTGATTTGGCAAAAGAGACACAAAACTATGAACTCCAAGATTAGCACGCAACCCAAGATGGAGGTGGAGTCCAAGTCCCTTGAGTGTAGATAGGCCAGGCACAGACAATATCCTCTCTTTTCGATTCTCAGACTCTTCAAAGACATACCAGTTATCTCCTTAAAACAAAAATAACGAGGATGCATTCCTTCTACCTACAATGGGATGAGAGCATACTGTTCTAGCACAAACAAAGATACATTCAATTAATTCTTCAGTAGCTGAGGAAGTGAAACTATAAACACAACCTGCAGTTTGTAGCCTAGACTGCAGGCAACTTTTACACACAAACACAATTACATTAATATGAATACAATGTCTTCTGACACAGTGCATATAGAGACAATGGTGTATTCTAGTGCATGCGAACTTTATATATCTTGCACATTATTTCTTGGTTAAAGTGTAGAATAAATGCATTTTTTAAACAGAATACATAGTGATACTGGGTGCGTTTAGACTATGAATATGATACACCCCTACAATTAGAGTGCTATATGCGCTCTATGAGTTCCTCCCTCTTATGACTAGTGTCATAACACCAACATCTCACATTTTGTCATTTATCTCCGCAAAAGAGAGCAAAATACATAGGAGTTGTATCTTCCCGTCCTTGTCTGAATTTCCCTAATCCCTTAAGATGCAGATAATGACTGTCCTGTAGTCTTTCTAAGTGCTTCTCTCGTTTCTTCAAGGAATTTTCAGCATGACAGGCCTTTTGCCACTTGTAAGCTATGATGGCTCCCAATAACACAATAATACAGACAACTGCTATTATGATGGGTTTCAAGATATATTTCATTATCCCTTGTCCCAGGCTTCCAAATCAACTTTCAATATTTCCAAAACCTTTGCCAATTTGTTCCCATAAGCCATCTGCAGCCAAGCCACTCAAATCTTGATGGATTTATGAAATGTTACTGACATATTTCCGTATATCCCGACTATTGTCTGGAATATATGTGCAGCATTGCTGCACTTTCAATCATTTGCAGACTCCTCCAGCTTTTGCTAGGAGAACGTCTAAAGCAAGTCGATTTTGAAGAGCCATAGCCCTTTTCGCGACTATCTCCCCATCCACAAGCAGTAAGATTTGGGCTGTATTCACAGAGAGTTTATCCACTATAGTTGCCAGCTTTCTAATATTCATATCATTCAAAATCACACCCACATTTGGTATCATGGCTCCAAATATATCACCCACAACTTCTCAAGCACTTACACTATGTTTTGCCCTGTGAATGCTTTTTCCCTCTAAAGGCCATAGGTCCTCCACATGAAAGATTTTTGGAAATACCACTAGGTAGCAAGTGCCATACCAATTCTTAGGCAATTTAACATAAGCACTTTGTCCACACACAAAATACACATTTGGCACTACGGTCAGTTTATCCAATAATGCCTTCCTTATTGCTTCCTCAATCAAGAAAATAGGTTCACAATCACTCTCACCCACAAAGATTTTATCATAGTAAGTTGATGGGTGTCTTTTGCATAACTTTCCCTTCTGCTTTAATTTCAAATCTATGGGACCAGAACTTCCCCTTGCCTTATGATCCAATTCTTCTTGCGTCCATGGAATAACCTTATGCTTTGGATCTGGTCTAAATAATGTTTGTCTATGTCAATCTTCTATCTGATCTACAAATTTCTTTCCGATGTCAGTCAGCATGCAAGTTATATTATGCCTATGGGCATATGAAGTGGCTAGTGAAATGGTGGGCACGAAATATGTAGACATCCTTTCTACCTTCTTATAGTAATCATATTTATTCACATACTTTAGAACTGGTACTTCTGAGAGTACCACATCATAATTGGAATAGTAATACTCAAAATGTGCTTTACAATAAAACATGCTTAGCAACACACTACATGTAATGCCATTGGTCAAAGGTAAGTGATGGTATCGGATGCCCTCTTCTAATGATGCGGGTAATTGGATACACACATAGCAATCTTTCGCTTCTATCGTGTCCACGCACTCATACAACAATCGAGCATATGCATTTAGGGTAAAATCTCCATTCAATAAATCTAAATGTAGCATCCGGCTGGTTTCCCAAATCATGTCTCTGTCTTTGGCAGATGCGCCCTCGCCTAAATCTGCAGTAAATGAGGTGGGCATTTTGTCATTCTTTTCAAAATCATGAGACCCTATCAGCGATGTAACAATCACCACAGGTATGACAACAATCACTACTACAATAAGGGTACGAAAAAGACACTTCTTTTTACGTCCTGATTTTTCAGATTACATCTTGCTTCTTTCTTGTCTTGATTCTGCTTTGTTTCTTTTAATAAAGACTCTGATTAATATGCTTGTTTTAATTTGATTATTTAAAATATTTTTAACGTCCTTGTGATTCAATTCCATTCCTCAATGTACAGTTCAACAACACTAAACCTTTTGAAGAGATGTAGTCAACCATACTCTCAGATCTCCTCTCTAGTGAAAAGACCCTACCTTTACGTCGTCTTCCTCTTGGGTCTAGGTTATCTTCTTTCTACGACTAATAAATCTCTCTTAAAGTTCACACTTCATCATTTTTGATATTTGATCCAAGGATAGTAAGAACAAGTTGCAATATTTTAGCACAAATTTCTCCCATTTCATGTGCAGTTGGCTGACGACCAAAAGCCTTGGTGGATCAGGAACTGTCAAAGTTAGTCTTCCAAATACGTCGATTCCAGGGACTATTAACTGAAGATTGATCGTCAGAGTATTCCCTTTGTGACTCACTGTGCCTGTTTCCAGTCTCCCATATTCTCCCGGTTTCTGCATCTGCAACTAGGTACATCCACTCAGGAGATGCGTACTTTAGAGACGGTACTCTTTCTCTTCTGGATCGTCTCAGACCATCCAGTCTTTCTTCGGTTTCACTTTGATCGGATTCAGATGTTTCAGAAATCGGAGCAAGATCTTTCTCAGATGTAAGCCTTAGATTCAGCCTTTCTTTCTTTCTTGGCCACTTTGCAGCTGTAACCACATCAGCTTTCCGTTCTTACTCTTGATCTGATCCTTCTGCACCAGACGGTTCACTCTTCTCTGGGTCAAAGTTCACTTCCACAATATCATTAATTTCGTCGTCTGCATTTGCCCCAGGAGATGCTCGATGTATTCTGTCTCGCTCAGCTGGTTGTTAGGCTTCATCGAGAGTTCTCCCGATTGGGCTTGTTCTTTCTGTTTCGGTTGCACTCTCATTTGCACTTCTCGGAACCAGAGGCGTTGTTTCATCCGCAGGTTCTGGGACTCTGTGAGTATGGAAAGCCTGGATCCAATTAGGCAGTCCACCACACTTCACCGCTGTACTCGTGACTAAAAGCACTTGGTATGGTCCACGCCACTGAACATCAAGGCAGCCCTTCGTCATGTGCTTTCGGACCATGACCCAGTCACCAAGGCTTAGATCATGCAGCAGGTCACTTGAGGTAGATGCAGTCGCA
Organism: Lissotriton vulgaris; assembly: GCF_964263255.1. Lineage (NCBI taxonomy): Eukaryota > Metazoa > Chordata > Amphibia > Caudata > Salamandridae > Lissotriton > Lissotriton vulgaris. The sequence continues at coordinate 1,935,583,171 of NC_141685.1, read as the reverse complement.
GCTTCGACCTGGTGAGACACAGAATTAACTACATCAGCCACTCCCTAACAATAATCCATAATCAAATCAACTGTGATGTTTTTTAATGCTGTAGCTGGCACCTTAGGCAGTCACATAGCTCTTCCCATCAATATCTTGTGAGGAGAGAGCCCTGTTCTCCTATCAGGCGTACTACACATACTCATTAGCACGAGAGGGTGCGCATCAGGCCATTTCAAGGAAGTTGATGAACACACTTTGGACATCCTCATTTTGATTGTGCCATTCACTTGTTCTACTAGACCATTGGGCCTGTAGCTGCAATGTAATATTTAATCGATTTTCAAAGCTGCACACAACAATTTCATAAGTTCGTTATGGAAGTGTGTTCCTCTATCTGTTTCCACCGAGGACGGAATTCCAAACCACGGTATCAATTCTCTTAGGAGCAATTTTGCCACTGTGAGACTGTCACATTGCCTAGTGGGATATGCCTCAACCTATCCAAAGAAATGTTGAGCATCTCTGCCCCGGAACCTAGAGCACTCCTGCTAGCACTTATTAATGCGAGATCTTTGATCAAACACAAGTATGAAATTGCAAATTTTATCACAAATAAGAAACCTGGGGTGACCAATCATCTGATTGGGACTTCAACATCGCTGTCCCCCATGGGTATAAAGTTGTCAGACAGGATAGACTACTCAAGAAAGGGGGCGGCCTTGCAATCATTTATAAGGTCGAGCATAACAACTTCTGCTCAGCCGTACCTGCACCGGACTGTGAGGCGGTTCATTGATGACCAAGTTACATTTAATGGTACTATAATTCCCCATCCTCCTGCCCTAGAAATAGGTTCCTCACTAATGTGCATTCACTATTAGAGCTAGGGCTTCATTCAGAATTCTTTACTATCCTAGGGGGTATGAACTTCCATCTTGACCTTCCAGAAGAGAGAGACACACGCAAACTTCTTGATGCCACTACAGAAGTAGGGTTACAGCAGATCATACACTACCCCACGCATGTAGCAGGGCATACTTTGGATGGACTATTTGCTAAAAATCCAGCCATCACTAAGACTTTTTCTCTCCCTTTGACCTGGTCTGATCACCATGCCATCTTGTTTAGTTCCAACCTGCCTCGATCTTCGGCTGGTAAATTGACCAGCAGTAAGACTCTTGGCAGAGCATGGCAAAAAATCGACCAGAGTATTCTGGATGTTAAGCTAGCTCAAAGTCAACCTGCTTTGCATGAGGAAGCAGAAGGCTCAGCCATTAATTACACTGAATGGTTAGAGTCAAACTTTGCAATGCTAATTCCCACCACAGTGATAAATAAAAATAGAAAAGTTCTGTCTGCCCCTTGGTTCTCAGAGGCCATTCGACTAGATAAGCAAGCTTGCAGAAGGCAGGAAAGAAGAAGGAGGAAATATTATGATTAAGCATGAGCGAATTTTGCGGATCTCGCGTTCGCGAATTTTGCGGATTTGCGGATTCGCAATCCGCAAAATCCGCGAATTCCCGCGAATTTGCGGATTTTTTATTTTTTTGTGTTCGCCCGTGTTTCTGCCACTTCGCGAGGGTTTTGTACACTTTCGCAAATTGCGAACTTACCTGTCGGGTCGCAAGTTTCGCGAACTTGTTGTTTCTACGTGTCCAGCCTGTTTGGGACACTCTTCTTCATCACTGCCACTCTCTGTCACCACTGCCACTCTCTGACTACTCATGCCACCCTCTGGCCCACCCATGCCACCCTCTGTTTCATCACCACACCCTCTGGTTGTCCAGTGTACATTATTTTCGGCAAAGCAAAGCACACCTTCCCTGCCTCAAGTGACCTGAATTAATTTGGGGCTGATTAATGTGTCACAGAATATTTTTTTAGCTGGCACCTGCTTCCTTAGTGCGCCCTGATTAGTGATCTTTTGCACTTGCTAAGTGCTTTCATTGTTGCAAAATTAGTTACAACACCTGCCCTGCCCCAACTGACAATAATGAATTAGGGGCTGATTAATGGATTTTAACTTCCAGCCTGGCTCCTGCTTGTCTCCCTTAGCTGTAATTCAGGACCTTTGTGGCATATGTGTAACTATTCTGAGGTTCAGAGCAGGGTCACATAATAGTTTCAACTGGCAACTGAACTCTGGAGGGGCCCCTCAGGAAGCACTACAGGAAATGGCTACTAATGATGAGCCTGAACTTTTGAACCTGGTAAGTAGTTACTTTCAGTTTTGCTAAAATCGTATTTCTGCAATTTTGCACTTATTCGCGGGGCGCGAACTCACGCGAACTCACGCGAACAGTGCGAGCAGTGCGAGCAAAATCCGCTGCTCGCGGATTTGCGGATTTTGCGGGAGATTCGCAAATCTCGCGGATTGCGGATTTCCCGAAAATCCGCAAAATCCGCGAGCGGAACGGATTTTCCGCCCATGCCTAATTATGATGAAGCAGAGAAGGAAATATATAAAGCCACATTGGCTGACTATAAGAAAGTCAGTATTATATGACACAAATTGAAGGGGCGGGCTCTTCCAGCAAGGAACTCTTCAAAATTATAAAGAACCTTATCTCAGCACCTAAGGATGATGCTGATAACTCCAATCAAGATTTCTGCAATACTCTTTCCCACTACTTCAAGTCCAAGATGGACTAAATATATGATCTTTTCTCCAAACACGGATCTGTTTCTAATAACATAGTATAAGTACAAGCGGGCATAGTGACTTTCTCAGACTTTTCTCCGGCTTTGCTCCGAACAAGTATCTACTCTTCTTTTTTCCACTAAATATGGATCCCTGGATGATCCATGTCCCCCTAGGATTCTCAAAAACATCAGCCATATTATTAGCCCATTGCTAACCAATGTGTTTAATCAAATGTTATTGCAAGGGAACTTCCCTACAATTTGGAAACAGGCCTGCATACTGCCTCTTCTGAAGAAAGCCAATCTGGATAATAGGGACCCTGCCAACTATCGTCCTATTGCCAGACTCCCTATTCCCGCCAAAATCTTTGAGAAACAGTTAAATTCTGAACTTTCCAACTTTACTGCGGTGAACAAAATCTTGGATCAGTGCCTGTTCAGGTTCAGAGCGGGTCAAAGTACCGAGACAGCTCTTAACAAAACCACGGAGGAGATCCGTAAAACACTGGATGGTGGGGGGTTGGCTGCCCTTGTTCTCCTTGACCTGTCCGCGGCATTTGATGCCGTGGACCATACGAGCTTGGTCAACCGCCTAAAAACTATCGGGATAGGAGGAAGGGCCCTCTCCCTCTTAACATCTTTCCTTTTGGACCGAACACAGACGGTGCAACTGGGCAACTTTAAATCTGCACCTTTCATCCTCCCATGTGGGACGCACGGGTCTTCTCTGAGACCCACGTTGTATAATATTTACGTCTCGGAATTAGCCCCTCTGATTAGGATTTTTAACCTATGTCCAACTTCTTATGCTGACGACACTCAGTTGGTCATCTCAGCTGTGGATAAGGACATCAATTGTTCAACCAAACTCCATGAATGTATGGTCTCCCTGAGCGTCTGGATGGGGAGACATTGCCTCAAGCTGAACTCAGGAAAAACTGAGGTGGTGCTGTTTGGCAGTCTTTCCCCTCAGTGGTCTCCAATCTGGTGGCCAGATCCATTGGGCATTACTCCCACACCAGTAGCTAAGGCTAAAAATCTGGGGGTCATTATAGATGAGAAACTCAATATGAAGGCCCAAGTCTCTAAGGCAGAGGTCTTCAAACTTTTTGATGCCGAGACCCCCTTGTAAAACATTTTTAGGCGTAAGGACCCCCTTCCGACAAAAGTTTCTAGAAACTTGTAGCCCTAATCATCAACTTTTTACAACCATAAATGCGCCTGTTAGACCTCATTACATCCATCCATCCATCATTCATCCTCCCACACTTTCACACATCCATCCATCCTTCATCCATCCACCCTTTCATCCTTTCATCCATACATCCATCCTTCATCCATCCACCCTTTCATCCTTCCATCCATACATCCATCCTTTACCCATCCACCCATCATTCATCCACCCACCTTTTCATACATCCATCCATCATTCATCCATGCAACCTTTTATCCATCCAAACATCCATCCTTCATCCATCCACCCATTCATCTTTCCATCCATACATCCATCCTTCATCCACCCACCCTTTCATCCATACATCATTCATCCCCCCCCACCTTTTCACTGTCACGTTTTAGGTGCATTAGCCTCTAGACTACATCTCCCAGAATGCCTGTTGTGTAGTCTGTCCTCTGTTTCTACTCTCCACATGCTTCTGCTTCCTATATCTGTCCCTCCCAGGAAGCCCTCTGTGCTTTTCACCTGTTGTGTTAGCCTTTCCTTGTCTTTAACGGACCAGAAATTCCTGTAGATCTGAACTCGAAACCGGAGTGGTTTTGTGATTTGCCTCTGGGTTATCAGACATTCAACCTTAGAGCCGCGCTGGAGAGCCGAGTGAGTCGCTCTCTGCTACCGCGGTAAATATTGAACTTTGAACCTTGGAGCCGCGCTGTGGGAGCCGCGTTGGAGAGCCGAGTGAGACGCTCTCTGCTTCCGCGGTGTTTACGGAACATTGACCATGGATTTTTATACCACTATTCATTACGGAGGTATCAGGCCCTGTTAGTGGAATACTAACTGAGAGGGCAGTCGTTGACTCTTCTCTTTCTGTTCATTTTTTGTTTATTTTTGGCTCTGCAATTTGCAGGATATTTTTGGCAACTATAGAGCTGTTGAGAGGCTCGGATTGTGTACATTGGAGATCGCTTAGGAGGCAAGAAGCATTGTTTCCAGGCAACTCTCTGGAACTTGTGGAATCAAATAGAAAGGCAGGGAGAGACATCATTCGTGAGCTAAGTAGCTTCCTTCTTATATGACTTTTGCCATTGATGACTAACAGCCTGATTCATGATCGGGCCGTTTTGCGAGGCTCAAATAGCGAATCATAAGGAATCGCTATTTGAGACTCGCAAAACGGTAATCATGTAGGAATCGCAATATTAATTGCGATTCCCACTGATTCCTTATTTGCGATTAGCTAATTGCTAATCGCAAATAAGGAATAACTCCCCATGCATTCCTATGGGCCAAAAGGCCCATAGGAATGCATGGGGAGTATTCCTTATTTGCGATTAGCAATTTGCTACTCGCAAATAAGATAGCGATTTAAAGGGTGCCAGGGGTGTCCAAAGGACACCCTGTAGCACCCCTTAAATGCAAATTGAAACAGGTGTTGCGCACACACATGTCCAAAGGACATGTGTGTGTGCAACATGCAACTTAGAAAAATGCTTTTAAAAGCATTTTTCTAAGTTTTTGCTATTTACCGAGAGGTCTGACCTCTCGGTAAATAGCGGCCCAAAATTGCATTTTCGCAATTTTCAAATGCTTCATGAATTGCATTTAAGGAATCTCAAATAGAGATTCCTTAAATGTAATTCCTCGCAATTTAGCGATTTAGCAATTACCGATTTTTGCATTTGGGATGCTGAATCCCAAATGCAAAAATCGCACTCGCAAAGGGCCGGATTCTCAGAATCCGGCCCTTTGCGAGCCGATTTAGCCTTCATGAATAAGGCTGTTAGACTTTAGCTCTTCAGAACTGTTGTTCAATGGTAGCTCTTGTATCTTTTACTTTTACTTTATTTTTTCCTTTTTTGATGCCCATTTCTACTTGGATGTTTGTGGCAGCATATATCAGTGAGTGAATCCATACACATATATAGATATAGCATATGCTGGTAGAGAAAGGGGGGTGTATTTATGAGTGTTCCTTGTGTCTTTATACAGGAAACAGAATGCAGACGTAATGTGTGGTACCTAACCTGTCATAACGTGCTGTAGATGATTTCTGGCTGCCAGTCCTTTATATTTTGTTTATCCATTTTTCCCCTTCCCTTGGTGAGGTCCTCTCTGGGGAGTGTTGATATATATTACTCACTTGAGGTACCGCTCCTGGGGAAGTGCGAATATAGCATCTACATCAATCCCGCTGTACCTGATTCCTAAGGTTAGTCAATCTGTTTTGAATTGTGACATTCACACATCCATCCAAGCATCATTCATCCATGCAACCTTTTATCCATCCATCCATACATCCATCCTTCATCCATCCACCCTTTCATCCTTCCATCCATCCATCCTTCATCCACCCATCAACCCTTTCATCCTTCCATCCATACATCTATCCGTCATCCATCCACCCTTTCATCCTTCCATTCATACATCCATCCTTCATCCATCCACCCTTTCATCCATCCATTCACCCATCAATCATCCACCCATCTTTTCACACATCCATCAAGCCATCATTCATCCATGCAACCTTTTATCCATCCATATATCCATTCTTCATCCATCTACCCTTTCAGCCTTCCATCTATCCATCCTTCATCTATCCACCCTTTCATCCATCCATCCACCCTTTCATCCATCCACTCATCATTCATCCAACCACCTTTTCACACATCCATCCACCGTTCATCCTTACATCTATCCATCCATCCATCCATCCATCCATCATCAGTCCACCCTTTCATCCATCCATCCATCCACCCATCATTAATCCACCCACCTTTTCTGTGCCTCTCTCATGGGGGATGTGGGTCAGTATCTCCCTGCGTCTTCTTCTTCCTTCTTTTTCCCGCTCATGGGAGGGCATCTCTGTGCCTCCCTGCTGGGGCAGGGGTTGGCGGTGTGGAGGGGGCAGATAGGCTGTAACAACATCTCACCATGAAGAAAAGACTCTCAGGCACATTTCTCCTGGACAGGCGGCAGGTATGAGGGCTCCTGGGACTTGAACCAATGATTTATGAGACAGGGGACCCACAGCTCCAGGCGCGCAACGTCCATTGAACTCAAAAGGGCTACACTTAAGCCTCCTCCCTCAGCCCCCCCCCCCAGCTCGTGTATGTGAGCCACACTCGAGTACTTCACAGGTCTCTAAAAGACCTTTTACTTGTTAATGAGGCTTTGATATTTTTCAGCCCTCGGTGTGAATTAGGCCTCCGCCGTGAGCACCCTCAATCAGCCCAACGCCAGGAACTGCATGCTCTGACAGAATCTGCGACCCCTTTCCAAGGACTTCATGACCCCCCTGTCGCGCCCCACAGATTGAAGACCTCTGCTCTAAGGTGATCTCTTCCGCTTTCCTCACTATTAAAATGGTACGGAAAATTCTGCCTTTCATCCCTATAAGTTCTAGAAAAACGGTGATGACCTCCCTGGTGTTATCCAAATTTGATTACTGTAATGGACTGTATATTAATCTACAGTCCAATTTACTTAGAAGGTTGCAGGCAGTACAGAACGCTGCAGCCAGACTGGTCCTCGATATTCCTAAATATCAGTCTATTAGTACAGGAATTCAGGATCTATACTGGTTACCAGTCGGCCAGCGGATTAAGTTCAAGGCTCTCTGCACGGCCTTTAAGGCCTTGCATGGAGAAGGACCACGATTTCTGAAAGATCTGTTTGGTTGGTACTCTCCCAACAGATTGCTTCGTTCAGCCAATGCCTTCCCGATGCTCACCCCCAGAATTAAAAGATCTAATTGGGGAGGAAGGAGTTTCAGCTATAATACTATTAAGGAGTGGAATACCCTTCCACTCCCTCTTAGGAAGTCCTCCTCCTTGCTTGAGTTCAGGAACTGCTCAAAAACTTGGCTTTTTAGATACTAGTTCTTCTTCTCAGTTCCCTGGGAGACAGCGAGCGCCTAGACACCTTTGGGTAGTAGTGCGCACAATAAATTGTTATAACATAACATAACATAATATCGTGAAAAGATACAGACCACCACCATGACATATCCTAACCTATTGCATCTCAATGAAGTCTAACTGTATTCTGTTGAATGGACCTTCTGATCTTCCAATGTGACTCATTGCAACCACAGTTCTCTTTCCCACATTCATTTGCTGGCACGTAACACATCTGTGACAAACTGCTTCAGCATGCACACAGAATCGAGGGTTAAACCATGTCTCCTTATACACTCATACCATGGCATGTCTCTTAAGATGAACTGCTCCGTGAATATGCCTCGCCATTGGGCTCAATAAACAGTTCGGTAACACTGCCCTTTCATCTGTTGACACCCAAATGCCATCATCTCTCTTTTGACAACCTGCCTTAACCCAGGATCTGCTTCTGATGGAGCAAGGTGGTGAAACAAAATTTTGTGTACCCCTTGTGAAATTATACTCTAAATAACCATAACTTGTATTAATGAAATGTCGTGCATGATTAACCAACGTAGAATAAGAAATGCACCTACACAAATACACGTGGGAAATTAATCTTGCTTTTGTTGCAATCATAATCAACTAATTATGTGATTTTGCCATGTCCTAAACTAATAAGCAGCTTTAAATTAATGGAATGCGGCATATATGTGCCTTTGTCTATGTGTCTTTGTGTAAAAATGCAAAGATAAAGTAAGTATAATGCGCTTAAATGTAGCTATTTGATAGGTAAATACTAATTTGGAAAACCTTAGTAAAGGGGAGGTAAACAGAAGCGTAACGCTGTGGAACGCCCCTCTCGCTTAGAAGAACCAACAACTTGCTGGCATTCAGAAAACTTTTAAAAACCCACCTATTTGGTACATCCTGCTAGCACGAATTCCTGTACCCTCCTGTTTCAGATAATAGCGCTGCGAGGCCTCAGGGTAGTTTATGCGCTATATAAATGTAATTTTCATTTCATTTCATTTCAAGTGTTAATCGACTTAAATTAACTTTCGTTTGTGTTTGTTTCTATGATAGTTCCCAATTTCTGAGTCGTGAGGCCTAAGAAAAATGGAGTCACTCGATTATTGTGGCCACAAATCAACTGAGCATGCGCAAGTCAAAGACTTAGGGCCATATGTATCAAGCCTTTTGCAAATCGTTAAAGCCGAAATTCGCTGAATTTCGGCCTTAGCGAATCGCAAACGGCCTTTTTACCGATTTTGAAATGTAAGAAACATTAGCAAAATAAGGAATCGCAAACAATTGCGATTCCTTATTTTGCTTAAGCATTTAAAGAATCGCAATTTGCTATGTATGAAGCTTTTTAGACTTGCGATTTGTAAATATGCACAATTGTGCATTTGTGAGGGTGGCATATGACGCACATACATGCCCATTGGGCATGTATGTGCGCCATATGCACACACATGTAATTTACAGGGGTGCAGCAGGGTGTCCTTGAGACACCCCTGCACCCTTGCAATAATTCTCTATTTGCGATTAGCAAATTGCGAATTCACAATTTGAGAATTATTTTGCAATCATTCCTATGGGCCTCCTGGCCCATAGGAATGCATTGGAAATTATTCCTTAAATTCCGCTAAAAAAAAAGCGAATTTCTTCATACATACCATTTTGCGATTCCTAAATAGCGATTCCTTAAAAATCGCTATTTAGGAATCGCAAAACGGAACTATGATACATATGGCCCTAGATTCGAATGTGGGCAGCTTGTGCTTGGAATGAGAAAGGTTCAAGGACAGACTGGCCTGGAAGTGCAGATGGCTGCCAAGTGATGAGCACAGTGGTACAGAACGTGAGAAAGTTTGGTAAAGTTACCAACGGAGAACCGGACTAGGCTGGACGCTTAATAAAACAATAGGCCCATTTGAAAATTGCAGACGGAAGGAAATTTGAGTTTCGATGACAAGATGTTGTACATCCACCCCAAAAATTGTCCAATCAGAACTTGCATTTAAGTCAAAAGATACACTTTTAGTTAGATAGAGCTAGTGAAAAAGGTATAAAAAGTGCTGATTTTACTGAAGGGGATCGCTTCCTTCAATTTCTTTTCAAGATGCTGCCAGACTGATGATTTTTCCTGAGATGTAAGAAACCTGACTAACTCTGTTTTTCTTTACAGGGAAATGCACTTTATCTGAGAGTCTAGATAGGGAGGTTAGGAGAATAGGTAAATGTTTGGGAACTATCTGTCTTATGCTAAAATCTGAACTTTTCAAAAATGCTAAAATGTTTGTTCTTAATTTTTCCTTAAATAAATGATTTAACTGTCCTAAAGCTGAATTCTTATATACTTAAATGTTGAAGTTTTCTGAATAAAATAAATAAAAGTGAATTATATTAGACATGCTGATTTGCTATTAATAAAAATTAGATAAATAGAGAATCAAGCTGGTCTTGAGTTTTTCTACGCCTAATTACTTACTAGCAGATCGATCGATCTCGATGGTGGTGTGTCTAATGAAATTATCGTTTTTTTAATAAAACCATGGTAAATACATCTAAACTGCAGGTGTAAATAGTATAAATATGAAGTTTAGTTTTTAGGCACTCCACTAGGTTGCAGCAGCTTTTCCTTTGAAATTTCACCGATTCATGAAGTAATGTGTAAATGTTTAGGAGTGATTCGCAGTATTATGGGCCCCACTGTTTGATAGAGTGTTAGAAATTATACTTCAGGGAGAGGTGACATGTCTTTAGAAATTATTTCCGGACAAGCGCTGTAACACTTCCTCTTCTGGAACCTCATCTTGCAGTCTCTTAACCTCATCCCATGTAATGGCGACAGCCAGCATCATGCTGAGCTCGGTCTCTTCTGCACTTTCTCCTATCTATCCTCCATTGAAAATACAAACATGTAATGCACAAAAACGAGCAAATTCATCAGCATAGTTATTTCCCTTGGTAACAAAATCTTCTCCTTTCCTGTGGGCTGCCCATTAGACAACTGCTATGGCTCTTTCTTTCTGTAAAGCTTCTAGTAAATGATGGACATATTCGCCATTGCGAATAGGAGATCCTGAGGATGTCAGGTATCCCCTGTGGGACCATAACTGTCCAAAATCATGAACCACTCCAAACCCGTATTGGCTGTCTGTATAAATGGTCACTCGCACTCCATCAGCAATGATACAGGCACGTGTAAGGGCAACAATTCAGCCACCTGAGAAGAATAGACTTTTGTTAGACAGGCAGCTTCGACTACTCCCAATACAGTACAGACAGCAAAAGCCGCTTGCAGGTACCCTTCATTATCTCTTAAACATGAAACTCAACAAAAAGGATCAAATCAGATTCGGCAATGGTTCATCAACAATGTGAGGTCTGGGTTTGGCCAACAGTTTAGTGTAGTCTAGACAGTCATGCTCCTCACAATCGTCTCCTTCTTCTTGTGGAAGAGGTAACAATGTAGCAGGATTCAAAGTAGTACAACGCTTTAGAGTAACATTTTCAGCAGCTAATATAACTTGTTCATATTTTGTAAGTCTATTGTTGGTGAGGAGCTGAGTGTTGGTTCTTGTCATTAGCAGTTCCCGTGAATGTGGCACATACACCACAAGTGGATAACCCATTACTATACTTTCACAGGCGCGATGCGTCCATAGGGGTGTAGGGGCATAGCCCCACTAAGCCACATGGACGCACCGTCAAGCACAGTACGCATGCTAAAAAATAATTGGCAATCCTTACGTCCTCAAGAATGTTATAAGTGCCGCAGCGCTCCCGTCCGGGAATCCGGGACACACCTGACTCAATCCGGAGTGCGCGCGCCAGGGGGTGGGCATAGGGTGGGCTGCTGCAGTTTGAGTGACAGAACACACTTAGCTGCAGCAGTAGTGCGCATGTGCATTTTTGGGCTCTGACCAGGCCGAACATGCACGTACTGCCTTCCCACTACCTTCCCCTTAAGAGAGGGACCAAGAGGGTGCTGCTTCTTACAGCAGCCGGGCCGCAGCCCCGGGAGCTGAAATGGGCGAGTAGTAACTGTGCCCCCCTAGACAATCCTGGTGCTGCATGCAGCGCCAGGAATGGCTGGTCCACCGTGCAGAAGGGCAGGCAATCCATTATTGGGTGCCGCACGTGGGTAGTGGCACACTGCCGCAGCCGCACTTTATATGGCCAATCACTGTGTGACTTCATGTGAAGCCATGCAGTGATTGGCAATTTTGGGACACGCCCTGGCTGTAGTGGGTGATGTTCTCTCCAGGGGGGCTCGTAGCGCAGCAGGCCGACTCCCGCCTCACCACATCACGCTGGAGTTGTACTACAGACTAGAGTAGAGTCAGAGAGTGCTGTCTGCTACTGCGTAACTGTCTGTCTGGCTGCTCTAATTGGACACTGGACAGTCTGCTGGTGCCTGGTGGTGGCTCACCTGCCTGCTGCAGCTCGTCGTGACTGTGTAGTAGATCATGTGAAAAATGTAAAAATAAGAGTCGGAAAGTGCCTTGATTTATGAATGCTTGAAAATGCAGATTTTATATAGTGGCTCGATGCAGTGCAGACCGCTTGCCAGCTTACTGAATGGAGTGTATTTGGAGGAATTTCTCAAACGCTTGGTCTTTAACTGCTCCTTGTAATGTAACCGAGGCACCATGCTTCGTCATTGGTCATGCGCTGTTTGCCAAGGGTGGTAATGCCATGGTGCAAGAATTCTAGGCCACCCTTTATTGGTGAAAAATATGCAGCAGTAGGTCAAGATGGCACGCTCTCTCGTCCAACATGACTACTGTCTAGGTGCACTGAAGGGAAGTGTTGTGTTAGAAATGGTGCATTTGCCTTACAATATTGAAAGCTAGAGTTAATGTTGTGGGAAGCGAGTCACCTCCGGCATCGTAACGTTGCACCCCTTGTCTCTTTTGCAGCCCTCTGGATGGGTTATCTATTGATGGGAGGGCACCTTCAATGAGACGGTGCACCTGTCAAAGATATTCTGATCTGGGAACAGGGTGAAAGGGTCAAGGTGGTCGCCGATTATTTATTGATTGCTAAATCAGTATCTATGTAATTCGACAATTGCATGTACAGTGCTGCACACTCATTGTTGGCATTCGTCCGCCTCCTTTACCACTGCCAACTGTACTCTGTCTCCAACTCCAGTGGGTTGTTTAGATTTTCTGAGCCTCTTTCACTTGGAATTTTTGGTCGGTTCAGACCCTTAATCAGTATTGTACAGGATTCCAAAAACGTAGTAGTCTTTATCGCAACCTCTACTAAATGTAATTTTTCGTAACACAAACTTTTTTGCAGGACGCGGTGAGCGGCCCCTGAGGCACTAATGTCTCTTAGCATTTCCTAGGCCTTAGCCTAAACGGTGGTATATCGCCGAACCCAATCTCCCGCACAGTCGCAGTGCTCTGCATTAAGCACCCGCTGAGAAGTGATAAAGTGGCGGAATTGAAGTGGCCTCTCTGTAACTATCATGTGTTTTGCTAATTGGAGAGGTGTTATTGAGATGCATCGCCTTTTGGTTTGTTGGTCCAATCGAGACGGCCTAATATGTGATGGCTTTGGATACCCATTTTTGGGGAAACCTCTGTGCATAGTCTTAACTATTTCCTTCAGGTGAACAGAGGCAGTACCAAGAATTTTAGTATAATTATTTTGAATCTGACTGTGGCCTGATATCTTTCTAGATTCTTATATGAAGGAGGAAGCAATCACCCGGAGTTTAACAATGAGGGGAGAGGATGTAGCCTTACAGCCAGAGCAGTTGACCGCGAATCTGGGAAACCGGTTTCAAGTCTCGGCAACGGCGCTCAACATCCTGTGATTCTGGGCAAATCATTTAATCTCCCCGTGCCTAACAAAAATAAATGTGTCCATCTGTAATGCAACTGGTGCTCAAGTAAAGCGCTCTGACACCAGATGTCTCAGGTCTAGTTTGCGCTATATAAAAAAAAACAAAAAAAACAGTTGTTGGCGTATATATGGAGGTGCGTTGGCAGTCTGGCAGAGCTAGCATATGTTTGTGGTCCCAGTAGTGAAATAGCAGCAGGCGTCAGGGTGCATTGGCAGACCTATATCTTGGTTTCTGCTATGCAAAGTAAATCAATGCAGGGGCTGCTGAAGGCGTAGACCCAGGTGTCCTGGTGGAGGCAGAGTGGTTGAGTTCCCAGCACTATAATAGCAAGGGGTGCTGCAGCCCTGTAGTGGGGTGCACTGACAGAGATGTGCCTGATATCTCAGTACTGGAATAGCAGTTGATGATGCAAGCCTGCAGTGGGGTGCTTTAGCAGAATTTGGGGTGACTGAAGTCCAAGATTTTCACAGTAACAGTTGGAGAGGGCACATTAATGACAGTGTATTACAACTTCACTATCTCAACAGCTTTCTTATCGGGGACCTAAAGGCAATTCTTTAAAGGGATGTGTGTGCTCTCTCGCCCCATTCACAGAGCAGGATTTAAAGAAGAGTGAATCCGGGTCACAGGAGCCCATCTGCCAAGGCTAAGCCTGGCCATTGCACTCATCACACCGTTGGAGAGAATGTGCTTCATTGGATGCTTGTAGGAAGTTTTCACAATTCCATATATCCACTCCTTTCTTTGTCATTTCCTTTCTGATGCTTGTAGTATACTTTTGTAATTACAAACACAGGAAAATCAGGTCCCAGAACACAAATAAACTGGGATGCATGTGTGCTGTTAGATAACTTGACATTTCAGTTATCTTTTGGCTAGTCAAGACTTTTTTTAACGGGAAAAATGTCAGCCCCTAAAATGCAGGCCTTTTTTGTCTTTTTTATGTTCACTCTTGTAGATTATTTTTCTTCCATGCCGTCTCTCCTTGTCACTTCTTTAACATATTTCTCTTCATTCTTATCTTCTTCTTTTCTGTCTCTTTTCTGGGCCGAAACCTGATGATGAAAATGAAGTCCCTGTCTGCAAAAATGAGCGTTGTGCCCTGCACTTGCAAACCCAGCACAAATTAAGCACTGCCCTCCACATAACACTCACCTCTGTTATTCGTTGTCCACTAGAACTTCTGAAGCTACAGGACCTACAGTTTTGCAGACAACTTGAGTTGCATCTAAGGTCAGGCACCACATTTCTGAGCACAAGGCCCTCCATTACCGACATAGCAGTGGCACCGAGACACAGAGGCCCAAAGTCCCCACTGACAGGCGCGGTAACGAGAGACAATAAAAATATTATGATAACGCTGATGGTTAATGTTCTTCCTAGAGAGAGATCAGAGTTTTGTCTAGTGGACGTTTTGACTCATGGAAAGGTAGCGCAGAAGGTTACTGTGCCTGCTGCCAAGAACATGTACCTGATGCAGATCACAAAATGCACATGATGTAAATAGGTCAGTGAGTCACTGCTTTTGTCAGAGAGATCCTTTTGTTACTTCCAGTTTGTAAGTTAAAATCCTAACATACAACAGTGAGCTATTAAATGTCATCTAAGAGCTGCATGCAAACTGCAAGGAAAGAATTGGACCGTTATGTTTTTTCCCCACAGTCTTTGTTTCATTACCCTAGTGTTTCAAAAATAAATTGTTATCTTTTCATTTTCAGCACCTGGTAAAGCCTGATAACCTGAAACATTACCACATTTTGGGGCAATTTTTTGGTGAATAACAAGAGGCTCCCAACCTCCTTTGCTGTTCTTTCACCCCGGCTACGACCCAGCAAACACCAGTGTTAAAGGTAAAGAAACTGATGCTTTACTTTTTTTACATGGGAGTTAGGGCTATATATGTGGTCACTCTCAAGGCCCCAAAGCAGTGTCTGTTTCATTGCCTCCAGCAACCACTATGGCACAGAGAGGAAGGAGGCAGTAAGGCTGTATTTTTAGCAGTCATTTTGTGCAAAGGGGAGCTATTGCAGATGTATTACGATACTGCCCAAGATATATGTATTTACACTGAAATTTGATATTATTGCACTGCACCTTATGAGTTGTACTTTGATTATTGACAAGTTTCTTTCATAAATATATTGGTAAGGCCAGCATCGGCATCATGAATACAGTACAAGAGCTGATTACAAGGTCATTCCAGGCACGGACACTTGAAGAGAAACTACATTTAAAGAAATTAGGACCTTATCAAACTGACATAAACCTTCAGAAAACTTCCCAGGACAGAGGAAACATGTCAAAACGGACATTCTCAAATGCCTGGTACACAAAAGCTGATTGGCTTACAGGGTGCCCTTGAAGAAATTCTCTGTTCTGCTTTCCCTGCTTGCTGTTTGGTGGTGAGTTTTCCTGGACAAATCAAGGAGTCACAGACTTGAAGCATGTGTCGGAAAAAATAAAGAAGCATGCATACACAAGAAAGCATATGGAAAACCTGACGAGACTGCGAATGTTGGGGGAGGACGCACCATTCGAGCAGCAGATAAACGATGCATACCATAAAACCATACAGAAACACAATGAAGTCGTTGATAGGAACAGACAGATTCTATCCAAATTATTGATTGAATTTGTTTCTGTGGTGCTTTTGAACTGGCATTGCGAGACCATGATGAATCAGAAAGTTCCTCAAAACCTGGGATGTTCAGAGGACTAGTGGATTTAATAGCAACATATACAAGGAATTAGAAATACATTTAGCAAGTGCCACAGTCTTTAAGGGCACCTCTAAAACAGTACAAAATTAACCTCTTGAGTGTATGCTCGAAATTATAAGAAGCCATATTGTGCAAGAGTTGCAAAACATGGACTTTGTGGCTATTGAGGCTGATGACACCACTGATGTGGCCACTAAAACACAGTCCTTCCGAGACACCCAGTATCCGGGCAGCCAGAACGAACGCCGAGACGCGGGGTCCCCCAAACATCCATGATTTGTTCCCATGTACGTGACGCGAAGGGTTGAGAAGTAGTTCCCAGAACACAAATACTGGCAGCAAGACGTACCCGTCCTTCTCTGACCCATGATCGGCGTTCATCATGCCCACTGATTATTGTTCAGACTCAGTGGACGTATGTGATGATGGATTCCTGATTGACATACTCACCCCTCGAATTTGAATCTGGAATTTGTACTTGGAAGTATTACACATTTTATAGCAGAGTACCTTGAATTCCACTGTATTCACGATTGCTCCTTCAACCAACTCAGACCCCGACTGGGTTGGAATTATCACCGGTCCTGGGATCATCCATGCCATCAATTATGATTCAGCCCTGAAGAGTCAGAGTTGACTGTACTTTGAGGAAAACGTGTCGGCTGGTGTTCATACTAATAAGCATTAAAACAACAAGAAAAGACGTGGCGATTTCTTGTCTATCTGCTCATTATATTTACATATTATATGCTGTAATTTTATGTGTGCACTGGTCCTTGGTTAATGTTGTACAGGTTTGGAGTTCCAAACACTAGTTTAGGGATTGTTAGGGTCACCCCTTTCCTGTTAGCACCATATTACTTGATTTTATGTTGACCCGACAGCCAGTTACTCTGCAGAGCGCAAGTATCCCTTTACACTAAAAAACCCTTCCTGTGGATATAGGCCGTATTAGTGTTTTGGTACCTTGACAATGACATTGTGGAGAGGTTCTATGGTTTCACACATTTAAGAGACTCTAGTGCAGAAACCATTACTGCAGCTATACTGTGTCAACTTAACTTAATTTTTCCAGAGCTGCCTCAAAAACAACAACTTATCGTACAAAGCTATGATGGTGCGTCCGTAATGAGTGGAAGCCTTAGAGGAGTACAGAAAAAAATTTGAGATGTGTACCCTGATGCTCATTATGTTTACTGTTACGCCCACCAACTCAATCTTATTATGCAACAGGCAGTATCAAAGATCACAGAGACACAAATTTTCTTTTAGGATATAGGAGGCATGGAAGCATTCTTCTCCCTTTTCCCCAAAAGAACAAAAGCACTTCATGAGATTGTGGACAAAAGCGTTCCAAGGGGATCCTCAACTCGTTGGAACTTTAACATCCGTACAGTCAACTTAATCTTTGAACATAAGGAGGACCTTGTGAAATGTTTTGTCACCATAGAATGAGTTTCATTACATAAGTCAGAATGAGGCCCATGGCTTTGTTAGAATACTACAAGACAGAGAGTTTCAGTTCTTACTGTTTTTAGTTCATGAAATAATGCTTGCTGTCGACACGTTACATAATCACTTGAAAAACACAAGAGATAGATACTGTCAAAGTGCAAGAATGTACCACTACATTTGTACAAAGCATAAGGAAAGTGAGAGATGGGGTTGACAATTTAGAGAGCAAACTGCCAGAGCATTCTACTTTTGCAAACCGCAGGAAAAACATCACCACTCCGGTTCGAATTGCAAAGGAGATATGTGACATTGTAATTGTGCAGGCACAAGAACGTTTTTCATTCGCTAAACATTTGGTGAGTGCAACATTCTTGCAAAGTAAAGAGTTTGCAAAATATGATGAATCCTTCCCGGAGTGTGCTCTGAATGAGGCTGTGCAAGCATATCCTATGCTCAAAAAGAGCAGCTGAGAACTGAGTTGACTGCACTGTACACT
Source organism: Lissotriton vulgaris (assembly GCF_964263255.1). Taxonomy (NCBI): domain Eukaryota; kingdom Metazoa; phylum Chordata; class Amphibia; order Caudata; family Salamandridae; genus Lissotriton; species Lissotriton vulgaris. The sequence goes on along the minus strand of NC_141685.1, from coordinate 1,935,564,945 downwards.
AGGCCTGTGTACCGGAAGGCCACAAGTGCCATGACTTTGCTAGCTTTAATACATAAACTGAATAGGGAAAAATCACTTACAGAGACAGTGACTTTACTAAAAATTGGCATTACCACTCCAATGACAACATTCGAATCTGAATGATGTTTTTCAGCCTCAAAGGGGATTAAGACATTCCTCAGAAACACCATGCTAGAGGAAAGACTCAATGCTTTGGCGATGCTCTCTGTAGAGAGCAAGCTAGTCCAAAAAATCCCGGACTTCAAAATTAAAGTTATTGACAAGTCCGCTACCCTTAAAGAGAGACGTGCTGATTTAATTTACAAAAAGTAAACAAAGTTGAATGCTGCTACTTGTTTGTTAAATAAAAAACATCTGTGAGTGAGGTACTTGGAAATGCATTGTTATCTCTGTTTTTAAAAGTTTTCTAATGTTTGTTCTACTTGGGGACTAAACAGATTTTACTGATCAAATGGCATATTAAGTACATTCTGTAGCACCTAAACACTATAAACTGTGTGGAAAGACATGCGTGGTAAAGTCACATGCATTGTAAAGGAAACGTGGTAAAGTTAATGTGTGGTTCCCAATGCTTTGTAAAGGCTGTTTCCCAACGGCTGTGCAACTTCTGCTACTCTTAGAGCTGAGATTTTCATGAAAGTCTTATAGTCTGAATTCAGCAGTGTAATAGGACGGAATGTAGTGAAGCTTTGTGGTTATACTGAATAAGCAGCTACCTATGTTATGACATCTATTAATGTAATAACTGCACTTGCACAATTGCTTTATTAACCTTCCTGCTTTCTCAAATTTGCTTAAAAATGCACAATTGTTCTTCTCCTTTTTCAAGATTTTCTCGGGGGAAGAACCCCCCGACCCTCCTTATGGTGGTTCGGGCTCGCTCGCTGCGCTCTCTCATAATGGTGCAGTATGCCAATCATTTTATGCCTCACCACTTTCAAATGTCACCAGCCGCCCCTGTACTTTCACACCTCTCAATGCTGACACCTGTTGCAGAAAAGGATTTGAGACACCAGGGCAACGCAGAAGCTACAGGATCTAATGTAGATGAAAAATAGGCCACTGGTCTACGGGCTTCTCCATAGGTCTGTATGAGAACAGCCAATGCACATCCTTCTTTCTCACAGCAAAAGAGCAAAAATGCTTTGTTATAGTCTGGCATTCCTAGTGCTGGAGCGCGATATAGGCTCTCTCTCAGCTCATGGAAGGCACTCAAGCTGTCGAATTCCCATGGTACCGGATCACTAATATCTTTTCAAGTCAACCTCAATAGTGGCTTTGCCTGCAAAGAAAAGTTTGGGATCCACTGTTGACAATAGCCGACCATTCTCCAAAACATGCAGACTTGTATCTGTGTTTTCGGAGTTCCCATTTGCAGAATTGTTTCTGGTGACACCCTTCGTTTTCCCTTCTCAATTCGATGTCCTAGATACTGCACTTCTGTTTGACAATATTGGAGCTTATTTGGGGACACTTTATGTCCATTCTCTGCCAGATGATTAAGCAAAGCCACTGTATCAATTCTGCAAGAGTCCTCAGTTTCTGATGCGACCAATAGGTCATCAATATATTGAACCAGAACTGAGTTTGGGGCATTACCAAAGCCCTTCCAGATTCTTTTTCAAACACTGACTAAAGATAGAGGGACTTTCTGTATACCCCTGAGGAATACGACACCATGTTAACACACGATCCTCTATCCTAAATGCAAAAATATACTTGCTATTTTCGTGCAATGGTATGGAAAAGAAAACTTGACACAAATCGATGACCGTGAGCCATTCGGCTTCATATGGTATTTGAAATAGGATGACAGCTGGATTCAGTACCACAGGACAACCTGGGATCACAATTACATTAACCCTGCGCAAGTCCTGCACTATTCTGTACTTGCCGCTAGGCTTCTGTAGTCCCATTATAGGTGAAATACAGTGACTTCCTCTTATCTCCTTCAAAATGCCCTGTGCAATCATGGACTCAATCACAGGACGTATTCCAGCCACACTTTCTGGAGTCAAGTTATACTGCGGAATTCGTTGAAATTCAGAATTGGGTTTCACCTGTATCTTCACAGGTACAACACCTTTGATCAATCGAATGTCTTCACCAGTAAAGTCCCATACCTTTGGTGAAACAGAATCTCTCAGATCATGTGGTAAATCTTCTATTGTAAGAACCACAAACAGTTCTGCACATAGTCTCATATTTGCCATTTTAAAATCAGCATCATCATCATAGGTTTGCAACTCCACACCTCTTGGAGTGCAAGAGATATTACAGTTTAATTTACATAATAAGTCTCATCCCAATAGACAGACCGGGCTGGAGTCACATACTACAAATTGCTGTTTATCTTGAAAGGGACCTATTGTCACAGGTAATTCAGTTGTCAAGGGGTTAACCATTTTCAAATTTGTTACCCCTACTACTTGAATGGATTTTTCCTGACAAAGTGACCACTTCTGAAATTACTGTGGAGTGTGCAGCTCCTGTGTCTAACAGGAAAGTAACATGATGTTTGTTCACCCCTGTCTGCTTTGGTCCACATCCAGGACAGCACCCAAAGTGCATTCTCCCTGCTCCCCCCTTTGGTATTCATAGGGGTGTAGTAATTGTTCTCACCTGTCTTTTATCTCAAAGTAAGGCATCTGCCTATATGTTAGATTATTCATGGGTATTATAGGAGGTTGTGGAATTTGTATTTGGGACTTGCAGCTACCCCTTACATAGGTTGGGGTCTTGTTACAGTATTCACGCCTTCTGACATCTGTCCCTCTCCTTCATATTGCAACTGATTTGCTGGGTTTGATCTACACTCACGCTTCCAATGCCCGATTTTGTAACAATAATGGCATGCTGTCACACGTTTTTGATTAGCTACCTACTCGGCTCCCATACCAACATCAGCACCTCTTCCTCTACCCAGTCCAGGTTGTGGTACAATTTGTTGTTGGTTTATTCCTCTACCACTTCCTCTTTCTCGGCCTCCTTGTCCCAATCTGGATTTTCAGCATTTCGCAACTGTACTAACATCAACTTTTCCTTCGTCTTCTTTTGTGCTGCTTCTACTTGTTTGCTGCAATACTTTGCATATCGCAAAATTTCATCAACAGACTTGTTCTACCAACATATCAAATGGTGTTGTATCATTAAACTGATATGGGTTCTCAATCCTAACAGAAATTTAGACACAAATAGTCCCATATCCATGGGCTCCACAGTATCCAATCAACTATGTTGTTTAAATGCCACTAACAGTCTTTCGTAATAGTCATGCACAGATTCTTTAGGGTCTTGAGTAGTACGATCAATTGTAAGCCAATGAACAGTCTGGGGCACAACTTTAGACCGCAACCATGTAATCACTTGCTCATATTTCTTCATCACTTCTGCTGAAGGACCATTTGTCAATGCATCTCTAGCTGGTTCCACAGTAGGTTAATCAACAGCAACCTTGCATGCAGTCCGCAAATCACCCGGAACCACTATATCGAACAATGTATTCAAATCAATCCACAACACTTTCGGGATATTAACAAACAGATCAATTTGTTTATACCAATCTGCAGGCTTTTCCCTCAGCCGAGGGAAATCTTTAGTAAAAGCCGGCAAATCACCCCTGCTCCATGGCACATGTACATACCCTCCATTCTGTACTTCCCTTAGGGGGAAATTCCCTGCTGCTCCCGTTCCTCCACCTGGAGGCGTAGTATCTCCTATCACTTTCTTGGTACTTTTCATTATGGCCCATCTTTCTTCCCATTTATCTAATGCTCTCCATGGCCTCATTGCTGATATCAGATCTCTAATTTGTGCTTTTAATCCTGTGGTTCGCTTCTCTTCCAAATCCTGATCAGTGTAATTCAATCTACAACTTCCCTGCACCAACTTTGTTTCTGTCAAATCCACCCAATACCGTCTTGCTAGTTGTACCAATGCCTCATGAGCGCGCTTTACTTTCTTCGTGACGTCCTTGGCTATAAATAGCAACTCGCTGGAATCATATGTTTCAATTCTTTCTATTGGCAGATTCTCTTCTATAACTTCATCTATCTCGATTTTCAATCTGATCACATCCAACAGTGGTGCCCTTATTGCCATCTGTATCATTCTCTGACTCTGCTCACTTCCAGACTCTTCCCTGCCACAACTTTGTGTCCTTCTTGGAATTGCACCTTCCTCCATTCTCCACACTGGACGACTTTCTCTTTCACAACTTCGACTTTTCCAATGATTACCAGTGCACAATCCTTGGGGTGGAAACATTACTCTAGGTTTTTTTTGTCTCACCTCCGGCTCCTCTCTTGGTAGCATTGACTCTCTCACTGGTTGAACCCACATTCTAAGATCTGATCTCGAATTTGCCAAAGCCCCTGTACATCTTCGTTTCGACCCACTATCCATCCTTGATAGATCAGCAGTAGCTGGTAATGGGTACTAGTTTTCACTTGCCCCTGAACCATACCTGTTCCACTCATGGTAAGACTACCCCCAGTCATTGTTTCTTCTTGTTCTCTGATCTGCTGTGATTGTCTTTCATCTACCCTATTGTTAGAAGTATAATTTGAAACCACCATCCAACTGTAATCTGTACTGTTAATGAGTCTGGCATTTGTCTAGCATATGCACTTCTATTATGCTCAGCATCCCCAAATCCAGGACCCCAGAGCCTCCTGAGATCTGGATTCCTACTGCCACTCTCCCTCTTACTCCTGCTGTCTGGTCTTCTGAACCTGTCTGATCTAGCCTTGATGCTTCCCCAGGCTGCTGCATTCTTTCCTGCTCTGACCTGGATTCACTAGGTGGAGGACTATTCGCTTACAACCTCTCTAAGAAGCTATCATCCGTATCACTGTCTTCCTCCATCTTACTCTGTCCTTCAGACCCACCTTTCAACAATCTAAATGGATATAAGCGTTCTCCCTCTATAGTATCCACTCTCCACCGCTTCAACTGTGTATCCCACCTAGCGTCCTGATATTCCTTTGTCGCTCTTTTTATCCTTCCTTGTGTAGCTTCCCTTCTTTTTGCCATTTCTGCTCTCATCCATGCATCCAACGCATAAAATTGCGTTGCTCTGGGTGGAGGCTTCAGAGCATTCATCACTCCTCTAAGCTACGGTGAAGGCGGGACTTCCAAGGCTACATAGCCTGCATGCCAGCAACAACGCGCAGCGGGTGCGCCGCCGGTGTGCCGAAGGCGCGCCAAAGGCAAGCCCGTCTGCACCTGTCCATGCCAGTATGCCGCCAGGCCCCAGGACCCCTGGTCCTAGATCGCCACAGAGGCACTTCGACCACCGGGAGTACTTACTTGCCCTTCAAGCCAAAGCACCCTGTGCTGACCATCTCTGACACCCCCCACACCCAATGTATCAAATGTGGGTTCTGAGCCAAATCTGAGGCATCTTCAGAGATTCTCAACCCCACAATCTTCAATATATATAGCCTTAACTGTAGGTCTTTAGTGAGCCACCATGAAGAAATATTCGATCTTCTTCTGGACCGGTCACCGGACTTACTCTTTTTAACCGAAACATGGCTAACCAATGACTCTGTGGCTATTCCTACCCTGGCCCTCCCGACAGGTTAGTTAATGCTCACTCAGAATAGACCCAGTGGTAGGGGTGGTGGGCAAGCTGTGATATTTAAATCTGCCTACTCCTGCACTTTTTCTCCTCTAATTTTACCCGACTGCGAATGCACCCTATTCAAGATTAAGATATCAGATAATTTTGCTTTCACCGGGCTTCTTATCTATCGCCCCCCGGGGCCGGTTGGAGCCTTCCAGGAAGCCCTGACCCTTACCGTATCCACACTTGCCCAGCAGACAGCTAATTTAGCATCCTGGGAGACCTGAATCTACACCTGCAGCACATTGACTCCCATGAGATCACTAACTTTCTGGGAGACATGGAAGCTTGTCAGTTAACTCAGCTAGTGGAGGGCCTGTCACATCTTGCAGGCCACTTACTGGACCCTGTACTTTCCAATATTCAGCCGCTCAAAGTCCATGCCCCCCTTCCGCTAATTTGGACGGATCACTTCCTTATCCATATGTGCCTTAGTACATCCGATGCCTCCCGGCAGAATCTCCCCCCTCCTGAAAACGCCCCTGGCACAAACTGGACGCTCTCAGTCTCGAGTCCAGCCTAAAATCCTCTCGCCCAGATTGGCCTACCGATCCTGAAGAAGCAGATAAAGCCTATAGGGGTGGATTAATAACTCGCTGGACCACTGCATTCCAAAAAAGCTGTCTTGGGCCAAACGTGAGCAGTCGCACCCCTGGTACAATGAGATTTTAACATCAGAAAAAAGACACTGTAAGATCTTGTAGCGCACCTGGAGACGCTTCTATGACCCTCCAAAATTTTTTACAGGAAAGCAACTTAAGCATACCACAAACTCACACAAAAAACGAAAGCGGCATTCTATACTAATTTGATTAACTCTAGCCCTAATCCTTCTAAAAACATTTTTTCTCTGAGAAGTGACCTGACAAAATCACCTACAGGAACCAACAATATAATGTCCTTCAATTTGCAATGTGAATCCCTGACACAATACTTTATCAATAAAGTTGAGTGTATTTACAACTCATTGGACATCAGAAGAATTACCTTTAATTCATGTGCACTTACCTGTCCATCCGTCCTTTCCTATTGCCTCCAAACCCTCCCACCCATGTCCTTTAAAGATCTAGAAACCCTGGCCATGAAGGTGGTTCTCCATCACGATCTGGTCAAATCAGACACCTTCAGGAAATTCCAGGACTCCATCTTGCGTGGGGGATGGGAACTGATCAATAGATCACTCCAGTCGCCTATAATCCCTACATAGTGGAAACATGCCAAGGTTGTCCCCTTACTGAAGAAGCCTTCTCTGAATGCATCCCTGCCAGAGAACTTCCGTCCTATTTCTTTACTCCTGTATCTGGCCAAGGTGATGGAATCACATGTTAATTCCATCACAACAAAGTATCTGGAAGCCTATGAGATCTTTGACAGGTCCCAAAACGTATTCCGGTCTAAGCATAGTACGGAATCCGCTTTTCTGGCAGTCACAGAACAACTGAGGGCATCACAGGACCTGGGCAACACCTCAGCTTTGATCCTGCTCGATCTGAGCGTGGCCTTTGACACTGTCTCCCACAAGATCCTGCTCCATCGTCTCGGGGAGATTGGGGTCAGTGCCGGGGCCCTGGCTTGATTTACGCCTTTTCTATCTGACCGCTCATTCCAGATTCATGCCCGCCATATTTGTCTGGCATGCACCACGTCAACTGTGGTGTCCCCCAGGGCTCCGCTCCCAGCCCTACGCTGTTTAAGGTGTACGTCCGCCCTCTTGGTTAAAGAGCGGAAGATCAATACGATTTCATACGCGGACGACACACAGCTGATTTTGAGCTTTTCTAAGAACACTGCGTCAGACCACCTAAAATTCCGTGAATATGTTCTGGCCATCTCGGATTGGATGACGGAGAACTATCTACAACTCAATTCCTCTAAGACGGAGGTGCTCCTGTTTGGCCGTGACTCATATAAATGGAACCATCAGCAATGGCCTTCGACATTGGGTCCTCCCCTCAACCTAAAGAGGCAGTTAAGAATCTGGGGGTCCTGATGGACAACTCCCTCTCTTTCGAGCTACATGCAAAAAAAGTTTCAGGAACCTGCTTTGGCCGTCTTCGTGGATTCAAACCCATTCTGGGATTTTTTTAGGTCCCCACCCGCCAATGAATCATTCAATCAGTGGTTTTATCACATCTTGACTACTGCAACGGGCTACTACTGGGTACTAACAAAACGGTCACTAAAAGACTTCAAAGGGCTCAAAATGCGGCTGCCCGCACTCTTTTTGCCCTATTCAAGTTCTGTCACACCTCACATTTTCTACATCGCTTGCATTGGCTACCCAGGAAACAGCCAATCCAATTTAAGACTCTCTGTCTGACCCATAAGTTCCTACACGGCCAAGGCCCCCAGATACTTCAGGGACTCGGTACTTTTTATGTTCCCACACGAACATTGTGCTCTGCAGATCTGCATTTTGCCTGTACCCCCAGGGTGCGCAAGAGCAGAGCGGGAGGCCGCTCCTTCAGGTCTCTGGCCCCTGCCCTATGGAACGCCATCCCACTTGAGGCGCGCAGCACACAAGATCACTGGTTCTTCCGGAAACAGATTAAAACCTGGCTGTTCGCCTCTATTTAGTGAGGCGGTTGTACCTGTCTAGTCTTGAGCATGATTATACACTGTTGTCCCTTTTGCTGTGTCCTCTCCCCCTGGTTTTGTCTGCAAGCGCTCGGACGCCCTGTTGCTGGAGCAGCCATGCGCTATATAAGCCAGTTTAACATAACATACAACACCTCCATCTTAAACGACCCATAACGAGGGAAAGCCAATACACCGTCCTTTTCTTTGAGCTTGTGCCAATTTTGTAACCACACTATCGTATGGAGTCCTACATTGGTGGCCAATTAATGTGCTTGGGTATCCTCCGGTGGAGCTTCTTCCCCCACCCGAGTTACCACTCCTGTATCACCTCTACACATATTGCGCAACTCCTTTAAACATCTCATTGCTAAATCGGTCAATTGCAATCCAAAACACAATAATAAAACTGTGGACGAACTGCAACCAATCCCAGCGCGGCATTACACCAACCGACCAATCCCAGCGCAGCTCTTTCTGACGTCACAAGGCCCTCCTTGCAGTGGCTCACCCTCCTTTACAATTTCTCTTTGCACTCTCTTGCTCACACATTCATACACAAGTAACTGTATAACCAAAGTTATTAACCAAGTAGCTGCTTCCTACTACAACCACAACAGTCACATAAAAAAAGTCATTGTTCGTCTTCTACAAGATCAATAGAACACTCTCACAAGGACATCCGCTGTAACCCCGACCTGCGTTGGTCACCAAGTCGCTGTGGTTCACCCTCGGCTTTCCACCGCAATGTTACTCTTCAGTCACACAAAGTTCCCTACAACAAGAGGATCATGGATATCTCTTCATGACACCGACAACTCAACTGGACAATTACATACAACTATCCCGGGATCTTGGACTTTTCTTGAGTCCGCTCACCAAACTTCCTGATCTGCACGTGTGCAGACCAGTAAACCAATTAACCCAAAATCACTCAACACGCATTCTCACTCCGTGAGACAACACACAAACAAAACATCATCGCAATCTAACGCCCCACACAATTTTATACTCACTCTACCACTGCTTCCGACACACCATCAGCACAGCGACGGCTCGTGGAGGGAGTTACGGTGGGGCAGGAGGGTGGGGAGGGGGAGGGGCAGGGTGGAGGTTGCTAAAAACCGGCATATGGATAATTGCAGGTAAGTAAACAATTTAATTAATAAAACGAATTTCGTAGTGCGCCTTGCATCGCAAAATGCAATGCAGTGCGAGCTACGAAATTCGTTTTATTAATTAAATTGTTTACTTACCTGCAATTATCCATATGCCGGTTTTTAGCAACCTCCACCCTGCCCCTCCCCCTCCCCACCCTCCTGCCCCACCGTAACTCCCTCCACGAGCCGTCGCTGCATCAGCATCCGCCGACCGCCATCAATCGCCGTTCCTCCGCCTTCTTCCACGCCACCGAGTCCAGAGCCGGAATTGTCTCTACTTCTACTCTAAATCCCACAATTTCCCTCAATTTAGAGGCAACCCATCCTCTGTTACAATTTGATAGAGCCAAACGTGGGCCTTGCCTTAATATCCAAGTTCAGCTACGATGGTCTTTTATTTGACTTCTAAAATTGGTGAGGGGAAAAAAACACATTAATATCATTCTTACAATGTAGTCATGCTGTAAAGACCACAAACTCAGAATTCCATTTATGGATTTTTATTGGATCACTGAAATAATATCGACTGACAAAATATCGACTTGCCAAAATATCGTGGACGAAATATCGACAGTCAAAATATCGAGTTTGTATCTACAAACAGGTAAGTACAAAAATATCGAGTACAAAATATCGTTAACAAAAATATAGATGTAAAAAATATCGACTTTATTAAAAACAGTGTTAAATTAAATTAATATTAAATTTTAATTACTAAAATATACTTAAAACGACTTAAATTAAATTATAATAATTAAATAATAAATGAAAATAATAAAAATAATTTTTTAAAATCTTATTTGTTGACCCTGAACCCTAAAAATACCCCTTTACCCAAAAACCCAAAACTGACCCTGAACCCTAAAAATACCCCTTTACCCAAAAACCCAAAACTGACCCTGAACCCTAAAAATACCCCTTTACCCAAAAACTGAAAACTGACCCTGAACCCTAAAAATGCCCCTTTACCCAAAAACTGAAAACTGACCCTGAACCCTAAAAATACCCCTTTACCCATGAACTGAAAACTGACCCTGAACCCTAAAAATACCCCTTTACCCATGAACTGAAAACTGACCCTGAACCCTAAAAATACCCCTTTACCCATGAACTGAAAACTGACCCTGAACCCTAAAAATACCCCTTTACCCATGAACTGAAAACTGACCCTGAACCCTAAAAATACCCCTTTACCCATGAACTGAAAACTGACCCTGAACCCTAAAAATACCCCTTTACCCATGAACTGAAAACTGACCCTGAACCCTAAAAATACCCCTTTACCCATGAACTGAAAACTGACCCTGAACCCTAAAAATGCTCCTTTACCCAAAATTTATCAATATTATTTAATTACCAATTAATTATTAATTAACAATAACAATAAAGTAAATATATTAGAACATTAGGTGTAATTATTTTAATAATTAATATTATTTTTTCAAAATTAATTACTTAAAAATAACACAAAATTATATATATTAAAAATGTACTCTAATTAATGTAATTAACTAATTACAATTAATTAATTAACAATTATTTACTAATACAAAATATGTTCGAAATTATATTAATTAATTAACTAATTTATATTAATTAATTATCAATTAATTATTAATTAAAAATATTAACAAACATATATTAATTAATTAATTATTATTAAATTACTTCCCACCCTATTCCCCTATAAACCCACAACCCGCTACAGAATTACATTACGCAATATTATTACATAAAAATACACTATAAAATATTATATATTATTAAAAAATCGATATTTTTGCTATCTATATTTTATACAGTCGATATTACTTCACTTACCTGAAAAACGATATTTTTGTAGTCGATATTATGTCCAGTCGATATTTTGTCCAGTCTATATTTAAAACTCGATATTATGTCCAGTCGATATTTTGGAGTCGATATTTTGTCTCTATACCATTTTTATTATAAGGCCAAAAACAGTTGAATATAAACACACCGCAAAATCGGTACAGAAAAATCAATACAGAACTAAATATGGGCATATAATTGATTCGGCAAAATAGACACAAAACTATGAACTCCAAGATTAGCATGCAACCCAAGATGGAGGCGGAGTTTAAGTCCCTTTTCATTAGGAAAGAAAGCATGAAACATCTCTCTCTACACTATTCTCATTAATGATGATTCTAGATGGCTCCCCTATCTCAGCTTACGAAGGTGTCAGCACGTGCAGACTTCCTAAGAAGCACTCACGTTAAAATGGGTCAATTAGCTTAAAGCTATGGAGCTCGTTCTTAAGGTGCTCTCTCTTCTCTGAAAATCTAGAAGTCTGCGTTTTCTGACCCTGCGCTTAATATAAAAAGGATAAATTCAACCCCCCCTCATAAATGGATCAAATGACATAGTACTTCACAGACTTTGCAGTGAATCCTCCCTTTTCTCTTCTCAGACTTTTCAAAGACATACCAGTTATCACCTTCAAACAAAAATAACAAGGATGCATTCCTTCTACCTACAATGGGATGAGAGCATACTATTCTAGCACAAAAAAAGATACATTCAATTAATTCATCAGTACCTGAGGAAGTGAAACTATAAACACAACCTGCAGTTTGGGGTCTAGATTCCAGGCAACTTTAACACACACAGGATTACATTAATATGAATATAATGTCTTCTTATACAGGGCATACAGAGACAATGGTGTATTCTAGTGCATGGAAGGAAACTGCTAAAACACTAACCAACAGAAGATGGTGATGCACACTGGGCAAAGTATGCCCCCAAATAAGTAAGAACGCTTCTGACACTCATGGGCATATTTACAAGCCCCTAGCACAACACAGATGCGTCACTTTTTTTGATGCTCCGATGACGCTGTGTGCTGACACACATTTACAAGGCCACTTTGCATGGCTCTAAACCGCTATGAATATAGACATGCAGTACTCTGAGTCAAAGGGGCATGTGATCACTGTTGCTGTGGGTGTTCCCAATCAACACCCATAGCTTTTTGACACTGCCCCAGATTTACAAGGATTTGTAAATTTGAGGCAGCGCCAAAAACTAACGCCTTTCCAGGGGAGCCGTTAATGTAGCGCTAAGAGGAGAAATGCTATCATTTCTCCTCGTTGTATGCTCTTTCTGTGAGTGCTGCAGGCTGCAGCACACATAGGAGGACCAAAATGTCATTAATGAGTGCTTTTGTGCAAGAAGGTGTTCCTTCCTGCGCAAACACAATAATCCCTACAGCGCAGGCACCCTTGCACCATGGTGCAAGGGTGCCTGCGTTGGCACATGTCTGCTGTTTGTGCGCCAGCGCACGGTAGAGCACAGGAGTGAGCCGCATTCTTGTAAATACTGTGCATCCCTGCTATTTTTAAATGACACAGCTCAGTGCAGAAAAATTGCTTGCAGCGCAGCGCTGTGCCATTTCATTGTAAATATGCCCCTGAATCTTCAAGAAATGAACGAGGACCACAGCAATGCACAACACAGTACTATTTTAGATGAAATCAGACTGTTAATACAAGATCACCAGATATAGCCTGTGGAGGAGAAGAAAGTGAAAAAGATTATGCGGAAAGAGCACACAACAATTGTGTTGCTCAAGAAAACCTGTCAAATGAGTAACCCTTGAATTAGTGGTAAAAACGTCATTTTACGGGGGCGGAGCTTGCCACGCCTGAAGATGGCCGCTCTCTGAGCGAGCTCCTTCGGCCGCGTACCACAATCCCTGAAAAATCCTGCATCAATAGCCAAGAAGTATAAAACTATCGACTGCAAAGTGCATCGGAGGTCCAGACCCTCCCGTAAAAGATATTCTGGACAGAAACGGTAGACTCCACAAGCCACCCACACCGCCTGAAGAGCTGCGGCCAAAGAGAAGCCTGGAGCACGCACACAGAAAGGCGAGATATCTGCTGTGAGCCAGAGCAGCCCGTGGGGCAAAGAGGCACCGGATCCTGCACATAAACTGCCCCACACACATATAATTGAACCCGCTTCTGGAGGAGCACCGTGCGTGGGGAGGACCTCCCCACCAAAACTGAGCGACCGCCCCCACACTGCGACCTACCTGCACTGGAAACCCAACGCCGCTCAACTGCCGGGAGGGAGGTACTGGCGTGTGAGTGCTGAACTGGGGCAGCAGGAGAGGGAGCCGCATTGTGGACGCCCGAGTCCATAGAGGCCACAAACCTGTACATCATGCGGGATCAGATCGCTGCCCCCACGCCTGAGACAGTGTAGGCAGAAACAGGCCCTTGGGAAAAAAGGCATGGATACTGGAAAAGGCCGTAGCTGAGAGCTGACTGCACTCCACCCGTGGCTTGTGGAGCATCCAGCACACCAGGAGCGCCAAAGAACGAGCCCCTCTAGCCTTCAAAAAGCATATCGAGTGAGGAGTTTCCTGGGGCGCTAAGACTGGGACCCAGCCCAAACAGATGATATTCAGCGCCATTTTGAATCGCCATGCAGACCTGGGGGGCAGTGTAACAGAAATTACCCCAGGACTGAGGAACAATACTAAAGAAATTACAGGGGACATATACATTATAACAGAGATCCTGGTCAGTAACCAAAGGATAGGAAGCACTAAATAGACTAATCAATCCTGATATAATCTGAAAGAGTACGAAATTGATGAAAGGTGTACTGCAAGGCCCCCACAACATAAATACACCCCACTTAGTAGCTGTAACAATAATTTGTTACAAAGCAAACAATGGGGAAAATGGATAAACTACAGTCCAAGCTGCACTTTGATCACAAGAAGGTGGTGGGGCCGAGCTCGGAGGACCAAGATTCTGGAGACACTGCCACATCTACCCAAAAAACGGACCTAAGTGGTGACCTCAGACAAATCCTAACTGCTATGCAAACTACTCTGTCCAATATAGACGGCAAAATAGATGCACTGACATATAGGGTAGATCGCATGTCGTAAAGCCTGAATAGACACTCTGAAAGGAATGACATAGTGGAGCGGAGATTATCGGAAGCTGAAGATGCACAGCAGCAGGCCAGTGCTGCCCAGGAGACAATGGGAAAACTCTAGCAGCCCTCCAAGCAAAGACAGAAGATTTAGAGGCACGCTCCTGCCGTAGTAACCTGAGAATAATGGGAATAGCGGAGACGACAAACACAGGAATGATGGAAAGATACATAGAAAATCTGCTAATAGACTTGCTGGGCAGAGAGACTTTTTCGGAAGTTTTTATAATAGAACGGACACATAGATCCCTGGCCCCCCTCCACCTCTAGGAGCTAGACCGCGGTCCATCATCACAAAGTTACTCAGCTAAAGAGATTGTGATGCCGTGCTGCACAGGGCCCGCAAACGTAAGAGCCTGCAACACAAAGGAGCAGAGATATCCATTTATCCTGACTTCACACCCCAAGTTCAGGAGGCGAGAAAGAAATTCCTGGCAGCGAAAAAAAAAGTTACAAGAACAAAAAATACCCTATAAGGACGGAATAAAATTTTCAATGACCCCAAAGCAGTGATTCAATACCTGCAAAAAAAAAGTCCCCAGAACTTACTACGGAAATCACCACGTGGCAGACCAGATGTGCAAGAGCACACATCGGGAGCTGAAGACTAGAAGCGAAGGCTGGACTGTGATTCCTGGAGATGGCTAACAAGATAGAGAGACAAAAAAAAAAATCTGGCAAACACGGATAACTGATGATGGAATAGATCGTTATAGGAAGGCTTGAATGAGAAATTAAAAGGGTATAGATACAGATTGGAAAATTCCATAAACTAATGCAAAGTAATGTTTAAATTAGAAACAAAATTATTCCCAATACCAAATACATTTTAAGGCTGACTTAAATATATATTAGAATGCGCGGCCCTCCTAAGTGCCCCCCAGCACCGGGGTTTTCAGCAGGCACCTCCCACCCACACGTGTGTACCACACCAAGTTTCTGTTTTTTTCTTTGTTTGGGGAATATTGGGGGGTTGGGGACAGGGAACCGACTGCTAGGAAATATCTCTGCGGCGATTGGGGCAATGGAGTGGGAGGAGGAGGGTGGGGGGAGAAGTAAAAAATATGGTCAAAGGCACAAATGTAGATATCATAAGCACAGACACACTTGAGTCCATATGGCAGCACAACTACCCACTCGGAAACTATGACGTACAGATGATAAGATGACACAAAACACCAGACCTCTGAGACTCTTGACATGGAACATGCGAAGCCTAAATAATCCGCAAAAAATCAGGAAAGCACTTGCTTACCTTGATCGCCACAAAGTGGATGTGGCCTGTATTCAACAAACCCATCTCACTCAATCCTCAGAAATTAGAGTGGGCACTAAATGGGCATCTGCTCACATAGCCTCCTCTTACTCCACATATGCTAGGAGGGTATTAATACTAATACAACGTGGCACCCCATTCACGCTACATAAATCTATCAGAGACAATCATGGACAATATATTATAATTCAAGGAAGCTTCAGAGGCACTACTCCTACCCTCGTAAACACTTATGCCCAAATATTGATGATCTGGTATTTTTGTTAACAAATTTGGTCAAAATTACGAACTCTGACACCAACAGAACTCATTTTGCGTGGGAACTTTAATAACTGCTTGCACCCTGCAGTGGATATATCCACTTGTACCGATACATATGGAAAACAGGCTGCTAGTGTTTAGGGAATCTATGGAAGAATGGGGAATGGTGGAAATGTGGCTCCTGAGCCATCAGGGGCATAGAGAGGGAACGTGCATCACCACAACTCATTATACAGAATAGACTACTGGATAGCGACCCGTACGGTAAGCACATGGACTGTAGCTGTAGAACACTTGCCTAAGACTTTATCTGATCACACACCAGTCCACCTGAAAATTGCCCTTCACACACTTACCCCTAGGCAGTTTACATGGTGCCTGCATCCAGCTGTGATTCTAGACCAGGTGTTCGAAATGGAGCGAAGACTGGCTATTGCAGAATTCTTTGAACACAATGTGGGAACAGTGGACAGTGCTCGAATAATATGGGAAGCTTTCAATGTAACAATCCGAGTATTCTGCATTTGGAAAGCATGCGGGGATATTGAAAAATATTAGACAACAGCTAACAAAGGTAGAAGGAGACACCAAAATGTTAGAAACAGAATATACATGTATGCTAAATCCCACACTGCTAGTAGATATTAGAAATAAGCTGAACACGTACCATGAATTTGCAGATGATGAGGTGAAATACATGGCAAGCAGGTATACAGCACAAAAATACGGGGAGGGCGGACACCAAGGTCGCACACTAGCAAGTAGGATACGACCAGTATATACCGCATCCCACATTACACAAATTCCAGATGCACAAGACCTGCCACAATATGACACATCATCCGTTATAAAGTGCTTTTCAGACTACTATGCATGACTATACTCTACACAAGTGGCCACATCCAAGGAAGAGTCGGATACGTACCAGGACAATAAACCCTTGGCCTGGCTCTCTGACTGGACGATAGATGCACATGCTGTAACGCCCAACAGGCAGACTTTTTACATATCGCCTGGGCATGCCCGCAGATTCAACCCTATTGATAAACAGTGACAAGTACCCTGATGGTAATGCTAGCTGAGCAGATATCCAACCCACCTCAAGTCTGCCTGTTGGGGATTTACAAAATCAAACAGATCAAAAGACGTAAACTGTTAGCTGTGGCATTGCTGATGGACAACAGAGGAGGGGCTATAAAATGGGGCAGTAGACAGACACCATAATGTAAACAGTGGTTGACAGACATGACCTATAGCAAAGAGCAATTAGAAAACTACGCGGAAGAACTACCAGAGGCACCTCGTCCTAAAGATTTTTGGGACCCATTTGTGCAGTATCTAAAGTCCATACAAACAGACGATTAACGACTTACTATAGAATAGAAAACAGCAATAATAGCATCACTCTTCATAGAAAGTAATACTTACCTAAAGCGCTATGGATTGGAATGCAAATATTTTCTATTTTTTCCTTTTCTTTTTCGATCATCTCTCTCTGTAACATGTAAGAACTGCAATTATTGTGTACTGCACAGATATTTAAATACCATGGTACTTACTTCATACCTTGACTGCGGGTGACAAGGACTCACAAAATGTAATGTCACAATTGAATTGTATAATGTGCTTGACCATCAATAATTCTTTTTTAAAAATAAAAAAACCTTGTTTCCCAAAGAGAACCGAGACACTGTTATTAACCTCTCTCAACACCAAATGACTCAAAAGAAAGAGGCCCATTACAACCTGCCTGGTCCTATTGTCTTAAAAACGACTTTGATTATACAACCACCAGAACTGATGTTTTTCAGTTTGCATGAAAATGAAATTTGGCAGGTTGCATGCCAATAAGCAGCCACACCTGTACAACATAGTAAACTCCTTGACAGTACATTACAGATAAACAATTTTATCATTAGAATGTGTGAATTGGAAAATGAAAATCACGCCTCAATGTCCTAATGCAATGTTGATGTGAGGGAGAGATGCACTTAATATATAATAAGATGCCAGCTGTGACAGTGTACTGCATGCAAAATCTACCTTTATTTCTAATTTAAGAATAGATACAATGTAAACCATCCAAGAAGCTCTAACCAAGGACCTCAAGAAGTAATAGAAAATATTTAAAAAATAAGAGATACAAAAATTCTGAGTACACAGGCATCCCCTCCCTGAAGAATGACAAAGATATCATTATACAATCTCTGACAAGGGAGCCAATGTATTTATTACTAGCAGCCCGCCCCAGCATTGCCTGGGGGCAATGAGGCTTCAGGGCCAACCGCCCGCCCAGGCCCCCGCCCGCCCCGACATTGTCAGTGCATGCCCATGCATGGACACGGACCAGGCCCCCTTCCCACCCCGACTCCCTCCCGCCCCGACTCACTCCCGCTCCGACATTTTCCTTTCCTAGCTGCCTCATATTCCAAAAAGATAATGACTGCTGCCTCTTCCAGCTGATAGCACTGCAAAGGGACTTCTTTGAACACCTGCCCTACAGGAGGACCATTGCCAAGACACCCCTGGAAGATTTCGCTGACGTATCTCTGCCTTCCTCTATCTCCCCAAAAATGAAAGCAGCTGGCTCCGGCTAAACTTCGGGTGCCGTGCTCTGCCTGGAAGTAGGAAACTCGAACCTATACTTTCCGTCTGAGGCTTCAGCCTGGCTTCCTTTTGAGAAAAGATTTCTATTTCAAGCTCCGTGCTTCTGTCGCCTGGCCTCCTCTCTGTGCTCCCGGATCTTTCAAGATGTCTTTCTCAAGTGTGATCATGTGCAGACGCGTTAGGAAGGCCATTGACATGTCGTCTGTCTGCCTCACTTCACCTCCCCCTGCATCACACAGTCACGCACTGAGAGTTTATGAAAAGCTCGAAAACTTTCCCTTTCCTTACCTGTGCCGCCGCTCCTCAGTGCACAGCCGCTCGTCACTGCACCGCCGCTCCTCCTTCATCATCATCACGCACGTCGCGTCGCAGTCATCACGCACTTCGCGTCGCGGCCAGCGCTAGGTCCCGGCCGGCGCTACTTTCAGGGGACTACTTTGTTTTCAAACTTAATTTTTTTAATTTACTTTTTTATTTTTATTTATATAGTCTATGTCCATCTACACACCCTGACATTTTCATAGATGTATCGGGTGTGTAGATTGGCGTTGTGGTTCCCGAGTTTACCTGGCCAAAAGGTGCAAGTTCTCTCTTTATAATAGTAGTATAGATGAACAGAAAGAGAAATATAGAGGAGGTTCAGACCAACTTGGTGATAGTGAATGTTATTGTATAATTGATTGACAGATG
Source organism: Lissotriton vulgaris (assembly GCF_964263255.1). NCBI lineage: Eukaryota > Metazoa > Chordata > Amphibia > Caudata > Salamandridae > Lissotriton > Lissotriton vulgaris. The sequence goes on along the minus strand of NC_141685.1, from coordinate 1,935,545,744 downwards.
TATAGAAACATAATTGTTGCATATTGTATCATGTTTATGAGTGTAAATGGAAGGGTCTTATTTAACCAGAGGAATAAACATACCTTAGAAACAATTATACAAGACTTCCAGCAATCTATTTTCCTCCCAAGATTCATAACAAATATCACTGGACCAACTGGCAGGCCCATTGCAGCCTAAAATGGCATCTTACTGGAAGCCACATTGGTGTGCCATTTTCTGGCACCTTATTGTGGTTAACTTATTATGTAACAGCTACCACAGACTTCATGTCCAAAATTGACTAAATGAGATGTTGATGATTACAATAGATGTTGTGTAACTGTATACAAGCATCAGACATGATGAAGAGTTAAAGGCATGTGATCACTACTTGCAGCCCTGATAGATACATTAACTTGATGACATCAATAGGATTCTGTCCATGTTGCTTTTGAATTTCACAAATGTTGCAGCGAAAGCGTGATAAAAGTTTTACAATACACTCTCTCTCCTAACTACAGTATCCGTACTATGCCCTTTACGATTAGACAATCTGCACCATTCCATTTACCACAGAGGCAATGATCCTCTGATGAATCTTTCTCAGCCGATTGGAGGGGTGGACATTAGGGTGGCCAAATCACCACGTTAGCTGTCCAATGAAGACCATTAATTGCCAGCCAACTCACAAATTTGTGATGAAATTTAAGAACACCACTCTTAAAACTGTGCAGCAGAAATAAAGAATAGCAACGGGAAGACCCAAACTCCTGAAGAAGTTAAACCGAGCAAGAATTTTGCAGACCAAAAGCTCTGAAATAGCAATTAGCAGTCTTTTGAGAATTTTAGTTAAGAATATCACAACTTGGAGAACATAGCGGCCGGCTAAGGAGTCCGTTCGGGAGCTCCCAAGCTCTCTAGGTGGATCAAAAAATGAAAGTATGTAAAACGTGCTCTTCTCCACCAATACGCGGGTAAATTATTAACAACAACACCTTAGCCTTCCCAGAAAACAGCAGATTTTCAGTTGAATGCTGTGAGGATCGCGAGGGACTGCTGAATTTTGGCTACTACTGTATGGGCGGAAGCAGCTTCGGCTCGCTGCAGCAATCGGAAAGCAGTGGCTCGGGTCTTCTTCCGGGGCAACTAGTCTTGACAACACAGCAGCAGGATCATTCACACTGCGGACGGAGTGCAAGACAAAGAAGAGGGAGCTGAGGCCAGGAAGGAAGTGTATGACTTCGGTAAGTGACCGAGGTTGGAGAAACAGTCCTACACAAGACTCCAGTATCTAAGAATTGGCTGGAGGAAAGAAAAGGGGCAGAAAACATATACCCTTGAAAGCGCAAGATCAGGATTCCACTCAAAGAAGGGGGACAAGGTATTGTTTAATGAATAGGACTCTAGCTGTCAATATTACCACTGGTACAATACAGCAAAATACTGTCCTAATGCCTTCAATTAACAATAAGAAGGGGGTACAAGCTGCATTAACCCAAGGATTTGAGCCTTCCCTCACACCACCATGAGGCAGAAACGTAGGCTTCAAAGTAAAAATTACCCCCTCACTACCCTTCTTCTTTAAATCCGAAGCCAAACAAGATTTCCGTAGTCTACTTTCAGGTGAACAGAAGAGAAGGAAAGAGGGCCCAAATATGACTGGGTAGAACCAGACAGGGGGAAAACCATGTGTGATAACAGATACCATGTTTTGGCTGTAGAAGAGGTGGATACTGGAGGCTCGTCCCCGGACCAACAAGCGCAAGCAACACTACAGGATAAATTGCAAAAGGAGGGGCAAAAGGGGGGTAGTCCTCAAAGGGAACCTACAGGCATGGAAAAACTGATCAAGTCCCTGTTTTTGGAAATGAGGGTGAATTTTGCCAGCTCAGAAAGAAACCAAGTGAAAATACAAGGGACGTGTAAAGCCCGGGAGGCTAGGATAACCACCATGATGGAATGAGCAACAACAGTGGAAGCCTCCCTAGCTGATGTGGGCAGGGAAGTAGAGGCGAGTCAGTGGAAAATGCAAACTTGGAAAACAAAAGAGAGGGACCTCAGGGAAAAAAATGAAACCATAGAAAACCAGGCAAGGAGGAACAATGTGAGGATTCTGAATGTTCTGGAGGGGATGGAAGCATTAAGAGTTTTGTGATGGACCTCCTGAAAGAGTGTTTTCTCTTGGTGGAGCCAATGGCCCAGGGGGAGGACATAAAGATGGTGTATTTATCGGGACCCCAATGGGAAAAGAACTTGGAGGAAAAAAACCCAAGAAGAATCCTGATAAACTTCAAAACGTACGTTGAAAGAAAAAATTCTAAATGAGGCTCTTAAAGTTGGCTCTAATACCAAGGGCGAATGGGCTGTCAGAATCAGATCAGATATCTCCAAGGCAATGCAGGATAGGCAATGGGAATTAGGGCAACATATGCAAGAACTAAGGTCCCTGAGGCGACAGTCCAAATGCGCTTCCCAACCTCTTTGAAAATAATGTGGAGGAATCAGATGCATAACATAAGAAACCCCAAAGAGGTGGAGTCTCTCTTCGATCGGATTAAAACGCAATAAAAGGAATAGAAGTAAGGCCTAGAGAGCAGGGATCTCGAAAGGGCAGTTTGTCTCGCCTAAAGAAGAAAGGGAGGGTTCTCCTGGGAGGGTGGGAGACGGAGGTAATTCACAAGAAGGTATCATTAGATATGCGCACTGGGTGTGGAAGCAGGTGGGGGAAAAAAACAAAAAAACTGTCCAACGTGTGGAAATCTAAGGAATTCAAAGATTTGAGGAGATGCAGGGGATCATCAGGGTCAATATAAGCAAGCCTGACATCAATTAACATTTTAATATGGATCATGAATGGTCTCAGAGTTAGAAGCAGAAGACAAAAGATCCTGGAGTACTTAAAATTGGTAAATAGGGAAATTATAATTTACAGCAAACTCATCTTCTAAAGGCGGAATGGGGGGAGATAATAAAGAAGCATAGTTGGGAGGACACATATGTCTGTACCTACCAGGTGTTCCGCGTCAAAGTGGTTGCTATTTTGTTATAGAAGTCAGTTAAAGCAACGGGAGAAATAGCAGGTAATGACTCAAAGGGGAGATGGGTCATAGAAAAAAATAGAATGTTTAGCAAAACATATGTCCTGGCAGGATACTATGGTTCTAACGTATGCAGATCTCCCCATCCCCCTGCAGGCTTTGTATACCCATCTCCTGGATGATTCGACCCCTGTAACCGTGGGCTGAGACTTCAACCTTATATTAGATCTAAGGGAAGATAGACTACCTGTAAGAAAAACACTTAATCTACCCAAAAGGAGGGAATGGTTGAAACATTATATTGAAGCTCTGGGAGTGATAGATGTCTGGAAAGCAAATGGGGTTAAAAAGCATAAATTCACTTTTAGAAATAAACAATATGGACATGCCTCTAGGATAGATTTTTTCTTAGTGGACAAGGGCTTGTGTAACAACATCGGGAAGGTGGAACATCTACCAGCACATCTGTCTGACCTATCTGCAGTCCGAGTGGAAGTTAAATTAGACAAGGCACTCCTCACCCCGAGATGGACACACAAACAAACTTTGCTCTCAGACCTGCAGGTCAGGGAGAAGTTGAAAGCAGAGACAACATATTTTTTTCCATTAAATAAAACAGGCACCACTATACAGATTACCTGGGATGCATACAAAGCTGTTATCAGGGAGATGCTAATTAGCTTAGCAGCCTTTAAGCATAAAACTACTAGGAAAACAAATGAATCAACTAGAAAGCGAATTACAGCATCTAGGCTGGAGAGCAGAGAGGGTCGAAAACCCTCAAGAGATAGGCAAACTGGAAAAGGAAATACAAGAGAAAAAAAAAGAACTGTCTAGTGTTTTAGATATTATAGTGAGAAGTAAATGAGCGGCAAGCACGTGTTCACATTATGAGTATGGGGAGGGCTGTGGCAAAATGCTTGCCTGGAAAATCAAAACAATACAAAACTAAAATAAGATTTCAGCTATCCAAGTAGAGAATCAGACAGATCTCAGCACAGATGACTTAGAAAATCGAAAAGGCTTTTCCTAAGTTCTTCAAAGAGCTATACTCAGAAGATATAGCAGGCTCAGAAGAGCAAATAGATTGCTACCTCGAGAAGACAGTAGTTCCAACCCTGTCACTAGAACAGAGAGATGAACTCAACACCAAGATAACAACCGAAGAGGTGGAAAGTGTGATAGCGAAGCTAAAAAAAAGGGAAATCTGCTGTCCCAGATGCCTTACCTAACAAAATATATAGCTCCTTAAAAGATGATCTGGTTCCGCCCCTGACAGAGGAACTAAATGCTGTTTTCTCAAAAGGGCAAGATTTACCAAACTCATGGGAAGAAGCAACCATAGGCATATTATTGAAACCAGGGAAGGATCCAAAGCTTTGTGAGTCATATAGGCCTATATTGCTACTGAACAGCAACTATAAAATCTACACCCAAATGTTGCCTAGTAGTTTGTGACAGGTTGCTGATCAGTTGATACACCGAGACCAGAAAGACTTTGTCAAGGGAAGACAAATTCAGGAACGGACACATGAATTCGTTGGTGAAATTGACGTGGCTACACAGGAGAGGATTCCCCTGTCATTTCCTTTGACTCACCAAAGGCCTTCAATAGGGTCAGCTGGCCATTTCTGCACAAAGTTATTGGAATCTCCAAACTCGGGAGAGTATTAACAGGGACAATAAAATCTCCATATACAAATCCAATAGCTAGGGTTCTGGTCAATGGTAATCTCACAGATAAATTAGCAATTAAAAGAGGCCCACTGTCCCACTGCTTTTTAATCTATACATCAAACCATTAACTAGTGTTCTCAGATCCAACCATAAGATTACTCCCTTTAAGTATCAAGGCTGAGAGCAGAAAGTCGCCCTGTATGCGGATGACCTAGTGGTTTTTACTAATAACCTGTTAGTCTCACTCCCGATATTAGTAGAGACCTTGGATCAGTTTGGGAAAGTATCAGGCTACCAAGTCAATCAGCAAAAACAGAGATTATGGAGAGGAACTCCCAAAGCAATAAACCCCTGGTAAAGGAAATGTTAACAAATTGCTGTCAGAATCTAGGAAGCTTTTAGCGCGGGGGAGTCTTCCTTTATCATTTATAGGATGTTTCAATATCCTAAAGATGGTAGTCCTCCCAAAATGTACGTATATTTTCAATACCATACCACTGGAATTCAGGAGAGACGGGTTTAGTAAGCTACAAGGAGAACTAAGTACTTTCATATGAGCCTCAAAGGGGATCAGTATAGCTTAGAAAAGGTTTTGAAGGAAAAAGGAGCATGAGGGATTGCTAGCCCAGATTTCTGTCAATAGTGTAGAGCATTCCAAAGTAAGAATATACGATCATTACTTAAAGAGGATAAGACCTACCCCATTTACTTGCAAGTAATGACACAAATGGAAGTTAGCTTTTTTCTATATAAATTTGGGCATCCAAAGTTTTTCAAAAAGGTGAAACTGAAGGTATTTTTGTTAGCCTCCAAACTATGGTACCAAATCAGAAGAACTTTAAAAATACCATATTACAATGACTAGGACCCAATTTGCTCTTCCCCAGATACCCCAGAGTGCCTGAACAATAAGCTCTCCATTCCCCTGAAACATGAGGGTATGATGAAATGAAATAGATCAGCTGATAGAAGAGATTACCCAAATAGGATGGAATCAACTGTTAATAATGACTAATGATGCACTATCTTAATTCAAGTATTACCAACTAGAAAGCTGGGCTAAGTCCCTGGGAAAGGATAGGCCAGGAAACAACGACTTCGAAAGGAAAATACAAGGAAGAGTGGTGCAAAAGAAGGGAGTATCGAGATGGTATTGGTCATTCATCTTAGCAGGGGAGGATGACTTAATCTTACCCACAGAGATCTGGGGGAAGGATCCAGCCACGCTTAGTACACAAGAACTATGGCAAGTATCAATGTCTATATTCATGTATATCATTAAATTTGCACCTCTCAGAAAAAAACATTTATTCACAATGCACAATGCATACAGGATGCCAAAGAAACTGACAAAGCTGAATAAACTGAAGGTGAAATGCTGTCCAAAATGCAGAGAAGAGATGGCAGATAATATCCACATGTTTTGGCAGTGCCCCCATCTCCATAGGTTTTGGAATGAAGTGAGTAGGATACTTATGGAAAATACATAAATGTAAATACAGATCTAGTCATGTTTGGGGTCAGAACTCGTAACATAGGAAAGTTTAAATTAAGTAAGAAAGAGAAAAACTTGCTGTTTGTACTAATTTTATTGGCTAGATGAGAAATATAAAAAATAATCCACCAACACAATGAGAGTGGTCAGCATTGATCCAAAGGGTTAATAAACTGTCTCGGAGTGGGAGGCAAAGTAAGAGAACAGACTTTGGGATATCTGGGAACAGAATTATAATCCACGGAACTGAATTATAAAAGGTAAACCGATGTCCAATGATTATGCGCTACAGCAATAACCCCCAAGCAAGGGACCCATGATGGTAGCTCCAGAATGCAGATCTCCCCTTGGAATGAATGTGATTGGAAGCTGGAGGGCCCGGTGGTTGGTATGATCTCCCCCCACTCCGTTGCATCCAGGGGTAGATCCAGGATGGTATAGTTAGAAAGGGGACCCCTGATATCTCCTAATCTGTTTACTACACAATGAGGACCAAATAAAATCACAAATTGCATTAAAGCACAAAACATTGAGGCAAGGCTTTATCGAATGGTTATTTTCCCAATCAGTTAACAGAGCTACAGAGTCCCACTACCATTGAGGCAGAAGGATAAATCATTTATCTAAAAGTTCAACTCTTACAAGGAAAGTGAAAGGGTTCAAATTTAAAGTCCATTAAGGTCGGTCCATTTGCATAAACGAGGAAATAAAAGAAATGAAAAATGATAATGGTTCAGCAAAGAAGGTTTCAGTACCTCGTCTACCAACTGTAGCATCAGCAAAGCAGTCCAAGGTAAGGAAAAAGTTCTTATTAATCATCAAAAATCGATCAGCATAGCATCCTCTCACAATGGAAAAAAAGTATGGTGGTATCCCTCCTTTCGGGTTTCTTCTTTTATAAAAACTCTAGCAAATTCAAGTGATGTAATATCACACCACAACTGGAAGACTGCTGTATGCTCAAATTCACTTAATGGCACCTGGGACACTTGCAACAGTGAGATGCTTTCCCATGCAGGCCATGAGCAACAAAAGATTTAGGATTCTACATAGGCGTAATATCGGGGAAAAAGAAATATAAAGTATCCATCTTACAGCAACAGATGTATTTCACTGTGAACATTAAAGAAACGTTTAGGAATGTTGAGGTTTATACATGTACAGAACAATAAAACAACATTTCACTAGTTGTAAATGGCCCATTGTATTAGGTCAGGGGAAAGGTCAGCATTAGAGAAAAGGCAATTTCTAAACAGCCTTTAAGTTATCAAAGTTATCAAATATAATTGCAATAAAATCAATTCAAATTAAGAAATATGGAGGTGCGACTGCAGGAGCGCCTGACCTCCACCCAGAATAAAGTATGGCTAGTTATTAGGGTAGCCTTCTCATGCAGTGAATGTAATAAGTCTGCAGTTAGATCTGTGGTGTTAGCAGATCATTTTGAATATAATGTTAATAGTATGTAGTAGCCAATGGAGCATGGGTCATACGGTATGATCACGCCCATGAGAATTGGTGAGTGAGTAAGCCTATATAAATAGCAGGAACCAATCTATGTTCTGTTATGGGATAACTGTCTATCTGACATCTTTGCAGTATCTATGTAACTTCGACGACTATAGGATGGATTGCCCAAATAACCTACAGAAAATTAAGAGGATGTGTTCGTTAACAGTTAACAATATGTAATAAACAGGTAATAACAGTTAGCAATTACCAGTATGAGTAAAACCCATCATGAGTTAGGGACACAGGTATGGCTGCTTGTGTGAATAAAGGATATTATGTTTTCCTTTTATTAGAGAAAGAGCTAGAATGCTCCATCTCATAAGTGTTCAGGTTGTCCAGGAAGCTTGTGAGGTTGGGTGGGTCGGTGAAGATGTGTTGTTTCCCTTTCGCTGTGATTTTGAATTGGATATTCAACTCTCGTAGTCTGTCTCTGAGTAAGAGGAAGAATTTCCTGGTTTCGACAGTTGATTTTGAAAAGTCTTGTGTAAATATTATTTTATGCCCATTCCACGTAATCTGGCGATTTTTCTCCGGGGCTTACAGATGATCTGGCATATTGTATTTCTTGATGGAGAGTTGAATGTCGGGACTCTCTGGTCTCGTTCCAGTTCCGGATATATTTTGAATGTTATGCTTGTGATTTGTGTAATCCAATCCTCTAGAAGGATATACAGGAGCTGACAGAGTCCTCCGAACCTTCCAGCACACCGAAAATTCTAATATTGAGTCTTCTGTTGCGATCTTCGAGATCGTCAATATCTCTTTTCATGTGGTTTGTGCCGATTATCAGAGATTTTATGTCTTTATTGGAGAGTTTAGTCGAGTCTTCTACATCGCTTACCCTCTGTTCTGCCTCAGAGATTTTCGTGTTTAATTGTATTGATGTCAGCTTGAATGGCAGTCATTTCCAGCTGTATAGCGTCTGTATTTTAGTTTGGTTGATTTCGCCAAGTCATGTACCTCTGCCAATTTCGCCAGTATCATTTCCATTGTGCTGTTCACTTCAGCCTTGGGTTTCATTGGGAGAGTCTGATGGAAGCGGTTCAGCTTTCGAATGTTTGTAGTGTGATTTGGATTCTTTTTCTGCCATGGTGACAGATTTTGATTGTCAGATAGTAGTGTTCAATTTCAATAAGGGAGTAGTATCCACACAATTTAGTAAGAATAGTCACAGTCACCGATTTTAGGTTGTAGAAGACCAGAGCCGAAATAGGGGAGAGTTTAACTAAGATGGTATTTTTTTGCAGTGATTGGCCCTGTTTGAATTAGTATGGTTTGGTTTGGAAACTGGCTGTACAACGAGCAAGGCAGTGCGCAATTCCTTGCGATACCCAGTGTGATTTACAGCCCACCTACTTAGCACGAATCCCAGGTGGACGCAGGATCAGTTTGAGACTTGATAGTTCTGGTGGATACTTGAGAGCCTAAACTCCTGAAGGTGTAAGGTACTGATTGGATAGGCTATAGGACTGTAAGAGGCACTACCATAGCTAGGTCAGGCATCATCTTCAGTTGTGCTCGGGCTATTTGAGTAGTTTCAGGGTGACAGAAGTCCACCTCTTGGAGGTATGCTATAATGGGACCTGACAAACCAATATTAGCTGAGGGAGGGCCGTCGCACTGTAACAAGGACAAAGACAAGGTAATGGCGAGACAATTGGTAAAGCTCTGAGATAGTAATCTGGTAAATATTAGGTCGAGTCCTGCAGCTCACAAGGAGATTGGCAGCAGCAAGGCTAAATATTAGGCATATCAAAGCTTCATTAGTGTCCCCCGAACTGGTCCACTGCCATTTTGTGAGTGGGTGAAGTGCCCCGGTAGAGGTCAAGGACTTTTCCTAATTCCCGGCTATATCAAAAACAGTTTACCACCCAGTAATTTACGTCTTGCTTGAAAAGTGAAGAAGACAGTGTTGGGCAGTCAAGACAAGCTCAAGCAGAGCCCTGATTCCGGGGTATTAGGAGAAGTCCTCCACTAGGGTATTCACCGTTCTAGGATCAGGCACACATTGTTGGATTGTTGGATGAGGTGGCTGTAGAGCTGACCTCACCCCATAGGAAGGCACCATCAGAGTATTAGAGTACCTTGTGAACACTTAACCTCGATCTGCTGGAAGCTTCCTCTGGACGGTTATTAGCTGCTTGGCTTGGTATTAGAAGAACTCCACCTCTAGTGCCTATGGCATTTTAGGAACAGGCAAACAGTGTTGGTTGAGGGGTCTGAAGAGCTTAACCACAAAGCAGCGGACAGGCGTAGCTAGAGTAGACTGATTTGATAGTGTAACCGCTGCTTGGCTTAGGTATTAGTCATTTCGGAGCTTTGGAGCTTCAGTGGACAGTCCCGAACAGGTCCACCGCCATTTTGTGAATGGAGTGCCCACGAGCGCTCAGGAGTGGTAAATGCAGTTTTCTTATTCCTGAATGCTGAAAACATATACGGACCGAACACAGATGATACATCCTCTTGAGATAATGTATTGAGTAAGATCAGGCTACTACCCAAAGAAGGCCTGATCATAGTAGGTGGTGACATTAACCTCTCCTTAGACCCTATTCTAAATAGCCATTTGACTTGCAAATACCACTCAACGAAATCACATGGTATAGTGCAGAAAATATGCTCAAAATATAATCTTAAAGACACCTGGCATCAACAACACCCTGATTCCAAGGATTACACCTTCTACTCGGCCCACACAACTCATGAAAAAGAATAGACTATATCTTAATATCGGGTACTTATACCCATCTGATTGACCAAACTAACATACCCCCAAAACTTGTCCCTGATTATTCATGCATCAATACTGTCTTAGCAGGCAGCCATGCAAAACCATTGACAAAACAATGGCGCTTTAAAAATGAGGTACTGCTAGACCCTATAGATAGGAACAAAATCGAAGATTGAATCACAAGTTACCTCAGAAACAATGACATTCCGGAACCAAATATAAATACCTCATGGGAAGCACTTAAGGTAATCCTGAGAGGTGTCCTTATAGAAATTAAAACTAAAATTCACTAGAGAAATTACGCAAAATTATTGACACTAGAACAAGAAATAAAATAAATAGGGCTATCACATGCCAACTCCTTAGATAACAACACACTCTCCCAGCTTACACAGAAGATATATGAATATAACAAGATCTTGAGGGAGAGAGCAGGAGTGTGGATAAATAAATTCAAGGGCCTCAAACTGTGTGAAGCTAAGAAAGCGGGTAAGATGCTTGCTTTGTACCTTAGACATAAACGAAGCCAAACAGAATCACATCAATCAAAGACTCTAAAAATCTGACTCACACCAACCCAGAGAAAATACTAGACACCTTTAAGAATTTTGACAAATCCTTATATCGGAATGAGAAAATTTCAACCAGCAAAAATGCTAAAAATTTCTACAAAGTGTTAAAGTTCCACAACTATCTGAAACGGACAGGATGTCTCTAGGTAAACCGATATCTGCCACTAAAGTGTCCAAAGCTATTAAATCACTAAAAGAAAATACAGCCCCCATCCCCGATGGCTTTACTGCCAAATTATATAAATCCTTTTCCAACCATGCTATCCCTATTCAATCACATTGTTAACTGTAGTAGTGTTACAGATACGATGGCTGAGGCTAACATTATTGTGATCCCCAAAGATGGAAAAGATCCCTCACTTCCCAAAAACTACAGTCCTATATCTCTAATAAACGTGGATTGTAAAATGTATGGAGAAAATCTGGCTACAAGACATAATGAACACCTCCCAAAGTTAATAAGCAACTCCCAAGTAGGCTTTCTCAAAAATCGTATATCTAACGACAACACTTGACTTCTTTGCCACTTCCTCGAAAATGCGAACAAATCTAGTTCATCATCTGTCGCTTTAACATTAGACGCAGAGAAAGCATTTGACTTAGTATCTTGGACTTTTTAAAAACATTGCATGGAATCCTTTTGATCTCGGCGAACCCTTCATAAAAATGGCCATGGCTTTATACAAAAAGCCTTATGGACGAATTGTGATTAACGGCTCTCTGTCCCAACGACTCAACCTTCAACAAGGCACAATACAAGGTTGAAACTCTCCTGTTCCTTATTTCTCCTAGCTCTAGAACCCCATCCTACAGGACATAAAAGAAAACCCTGGAATTCACTTTAATAATAAATATGTTAAACATATGAGGATGATATCCTGATTGTCACAGAAAATCTGGGCCCCTCCATTCAAGCTATTATGTATACCATAGAAGTCTACTCTGAACATTCAGGATATAAACTAAACAGAGATAAATCAGAAGTGAAAGCTTTGAATATTCATTGCACAAAAGAGCTACTGGGTACTTCTGGACTATCATGGCAACCTGGATACCTAAAATACCTAGGTATTGAGTTTGGGGGCGACTTAATAGACACTATTAAACAGAACAAAAACATTACCCTAGACAAAACAAAAAAAGCTATTGGACAAGTGGTTCCCTAAATGTATTACCTGGTGAGGCAGGATTGAAACCATAGAAATGATGATCACCCGATAGTCAACTATATCATCAGCATGCTCCTTCTCTTACTATCAGAGGACTTCCACCACAAACAAGATAAGCAGATATCCAAATTCATCTGGCAAGATAAAAAAGCTAGGATAGCACTAAAAAAACTGAGATTACACCACTCACTAAGGGGAGTTAACCTGGCCAACTTGAAAGATTATCAATCTACTTTTCCTTCAAAACAGGGTTCTTACTGGATTCATCTCCCCAATAACTATACACCAGTTTGGTTGAAAGTAGAAAGGGCTCTTCTAAACAATTTAAATCTGCTAACTCTACTAACTTCCAACACAACTCAGTTCAATAGATCTAAATACATATTCAGGAATCCAAAAACATCCCTCCTTAAAATAGACCAGAAACTTCCCTCAAGCATAAGACTCTCCAACCTTGCATCCCGTTGGAACAAGCCGAACATTAAATGCAAAGGCAAAACCATATATCATCAGTCATGAATAGATAAGGGCATCTTATTCCCACAGCAATTTGGCTCCTCAGCTAACCCCATAACTTTCTCAGAAATCCAAACACATTATCAACTTGATAAAATAGAGTTCTACAACTTCCTTAAAATCAAGGCAGCCATCTCGAAATATAAATATCAGAGGGAAACTCCCTCTCTACCAAACCTTATAATAAAAATGAATAGCTCTGGCCACCAAATTTCCTATCTATACAAACTCCTAATCCCCAAAACTTTGCAACTAAATAAAAGCATAACATCCTTCTGGGTACAGCACTCAACTAAACCTTTGTCAGAGTCTTACTGGTCCCAAATCTGGAAATCTGTTACCTTTCAAAAATCTCCCCTGTACTATCCCAAAGTAAACTGTGGCTTGTTTATAAGACATTCTGGATCCCAATTCGCTCACATGCACAAAAATTAATAGATGATCCCACCTGCTGTAATTACAAGGAAGAAGTAGGGGCTCTCACTCGCCTCATTTTTCATTGCAAATCCTAAACCCTGATCTGGAACAAAGTGTTCTCATTCTTATCAAGACTGTTTAAATGCTACCTTAAACAAGAACTTGCATCCCTGATTGCAGGATTTCTTACCACAGACCTGGCCAACCCAGCCGACAGGGCTCTATTGGACTTATACTTACGTTAGCAGCAAAAATAGTCCTAACCAACTGGAAAGACAAGCAATCTGCTAGATTGACTGGATCACAAACATTAGAGGTGCAGACAATATCTCGCCACGGAGAACTACCTCTAAACCCATCTGGGACATGCTGGACAACTACTTCGCAATCAATAAACCACTGTAAATACCCCCTCATAGAACCTTCTATCCCATCCACATTCCAGCACAACACCTTGCTGTGACTCTCTCTATCACTCTCAACAACTACATCACTAACAAACATCAGACTACCCATATTTATCCTAAGTCTTTGCACTGGGATCACACTCTTAAAGAGCATAGAGATCCACAACCTGACTCTTCAGAACAGTGCGCATAGATCACATAGTCAATAAACCTCTACCATACCCCCATACTTAAAGTGCACATCTCATTTACATATCAACGTATCATAATTCTGTCACACACCATGGGGAGCCAGCGAACTCCTATACTACGTCAACGTATTATTAAAATGCTATACTTGCTTATCATCTTCCTCTCCCCATCTCCTCTCGCCCTTTAGTTTTACTTTAGCTACACCTCTGTTTATTACTTTTAAGCTCAGTAAGACTGCCATGCTAATTTACCCATTGGACTACTATGTTACTCCGTCTTTTTGGATTATTTCATATATTACTTGTTTTCATGCTAAAAATGTCAATAAAAAGCTTTGAACATAAAAAAACAAAAGTAATATGTATTATTTTCACCAGAGATTATTGCATGGAAATAGCTAACATTAGAGATACCATACTGCCACAATTTTTCTCAACTTAAACAAGTGTGTCATTTTCTAAGTTCATACTAAAAAATTCATTTTTCACTTTTTACAAACTATAGAATCTCTAGTATTAGTATGCACAATTTCAAGACCATACCTATTTTTTTCATATTTTTGCACCAACTTTTCTAAATGGTGTTTTCTGACAAAAAGCATTAGACACACTAGGCTTTTTTTGTTAACAGCAACATTTCATCAGTAAACATTAAAAATGAACATGCTTATAAGAAACTCTTATAAGTGCAACTCAAATGCTTTCTTTATCTTGCATTTTAAAGCACGCTTTTATGGTGCTTCTAATACAGTTGCCTCATTTTCATGTTTCGCTCTTTCAAACGTGTGCAAAGTGCACTTTCAGCTTTTCATGTCTTTAATCAGTAAATGTGTTGTATTATGATTTTTAAATAGTGCTTCATCACTAATAACATATTTTCTTTGAGCATACCTTGCATTTGAGGAGCATGGCCAAGGAGAGCTGATTTACACCCAGCTATGCACATTTGCTGATGGGCTGGCAGGAGATGCTGGTCATCTGGTCTGATGGGATGGCAGTGAATTCTGGTAATATTGTATTATCGGAAAGGTACATAGACAGTGTTGCAAAGTCATAATGTGCCCTGGGCACCCCCCAACCTTTTGCTGACGGGTACTTGTGGTAATGGACTTTGACTGACCCTGGGCTCTGCCTAACGAGGATCAGGGCCAGTGCTATGCTGAAAGATAATTAGGATTCAGTGAAAACACCTACATACGCTAGGGTACACTATGGGTTGAGGTAGCCCTGTGATCGGCATGACCTACCCTATAAGGCCCTTGTACATAATAGGGCAGGGGGATTGAAACTATCGCTAAGTCCTAAGCATATAATAGGGCATGGCAGTTTAGAGGCCAGCAGCCCTTTATGCACTTGCATGTGTACACTGCTGAGCCAGAGGTCAGTTTAAAAGTAACCCTGTGTTGCAGAACTGCTTTCAAAAAGTAAATTGTGCCCAAACGCTACTTTGGCATGTGGGGCACTTAAAAATTGATAACCTACAATGTTGGGCATATTAGGTACCCCAAGGGTCTCCCCTAGGCGCCCCAGGGGTGGGAGTCAAGTATCTATACGGAGGCCCCCTAGGAAATGAGTTTTATATGCCCTGAGTTAAGTGAAATTGCACATTTCACTCCCCGCATTGTGCTAAAGTTCAGCACAAAATCGACTTTGGTGTTAGGAGCACTGTAGCGAGAGGATCTGCAATATTTCTGCATATTCAGAACCCCTAAAGTCTCCCCTACGGATACCAGGGGTGGAGGACCTGTAGATATAGGCAGAGTACTTATAAAATATGTTTTGATAAGCCCTGGTGCTGGATAAATGGCCCAAGTCATTTCTCCCATTGCAAGTCCCCTGCCACATAGGTTAACATGGGAAGAATTTATTAACTAATAACCCTTGATAGGAGAAGGCTAAAAATACCATTCAAAGACTTCTCAGAATTGTACTAATAAACTCAACAATATGATATTGTTGAATTTCTCCTACAATATACAGGCAAGAAGTTACAAGACTTTCTTGTCTGTAAGCCCAGATTCAGCCCTGTAGTGGTCGTCCTGATTGATCAGAGTTGAGTGGATTAGCCAGGTTTCTTTGAAGAGGTGATAAAGAGCCCCTGGTGTTGACGAGCTCTGCTGGGAGGGCAGTGTTCTGTTACACAGGATTGCCAGAGCAGGAGAAGGAGTCGAAAAATATGGACTTCAAGGGAAGGGGAAGACACCAGTATCATTTACAACTCTACTCTGTTGAACCCACCCAGATGCTGGAATTAGGGAAGAAGTGAGCAGATGCAAGGGGGAGAGACTAGGGAGATTAGACATCCTAGGGGTGTGTTTAGCCAGCTCTTCTCTCCCTGTTGGAAAATCAGCCATTATGAATTTCGAAGAGCTGGTGCACTCTGGGACAAAATAGTGCCACACTCTGCAGGAAGTGGTCAGACCTTGGGGCGGTACCTTACATCCCATTGGACAGGAGTGACCTCCTGCTTGACCCTGAGCACTTGGAATACGTATCTGAGAGGGACAGAGCCTCTCAGATCTGCTGCATGAAACCTAAGAAAGCAAGAATGGCCATGCTTAGAAGTTTAATGTGCAATTACTAAGGCCTGCACTCTGAAGACTGCACCTTCTGCCCATCTGGAACTACAGCGCTGTGGACTACCTTGGTGTAAAAGGACCAAATAGTGGACTCCCTGCAAGCTTAAGGTTAACAGAGCTCACCTGGAACATCACCACCAGGAATCCTCAACCTGGAGAACTACCAGTGGATTTGTAAGGGTTTTCTCCAAGTGCATTGTGGGAACTGAGATCCTCAACTTTCAAGGAGCATCTTGGAGCTTCCAGACCTGAAGAGTGAGTTTGAGACACGCTGGGACCATTTGGGGAACTTCAGGAAGAAGTTCCAGAAGTTTGGAAAACTTTGGAAAAAAGCTCCATAAGGGGACCGACTCAACCTGGCCAGCCAAGCCACCTGCCTGCAACTGCGAGCCGGACTACCGTCCAGGTTTGTCCCGCTGAAAAGCTCCATAGGTCCTACTTCCAGAGTTTGACTGGGAGTAGGCGAAGTCCGAGGCCGCAGAACCCTCACCAATCCGGCGTGGTGAAGAGCATCAAGGGACCCTGTGAGAAAAAGCTCTGTAAATGTTTCTAAATCTGAACGAAGAAAATGTGACTGGGAGCAACCGTGAAAGCTAAGCCGCCTGCCTTCAACCATGTGTCAGCCTGTATCCTTGGTTTGTACCGCTGGAACGCTCTGGTGGTCGGACTTCCATAACTTTGACCGAGATCTTGTGGCAAGGCAATCCAGCAAACCCTCGCCAAATCCGGACTGGCTGAGAGCTTCGAGAGACCCAGGGAAGAAAAGCTTCAGAAATGATTCTAAGTCCGGAGATAAAAACTGTGACCCAGGCCTACAGCGAGGGGTAGCGAAGCAGGGCTCCTTTCCGGTCGGCCTGATACATTGACTTTGACCAGGCCTATCATGACCAGATGTCGCAATAAGGCGATATAGATTTCTATGTGCTAGATAATGCCAAATCTTTGAAAATTCAGATCTCCGGTTCCCTACATTGGATGTTTATTGTTTTGGAGTCATTTTAAAGATAACAATATGTCCTATTGTTATAAATTGGTGTTGGATTTTTATTGTGCATTATGTCTTAATTATTTACTGAATTGGTGTTTTTAAATGCATTACATACCTGTCTTTGAAGTTTAGCCTGCCTGCGCACAGCCAAGCTACCAAGGGTTGAGCATAGGAATCATTTTCTAAGACCTATTCTGAGCCCTATACTGTGTTAGTGGCCTTTTTGCCAGTGGCAGATATACATTTGCCCCTACTAATAATCCACTTTCCACCAGACAACCCTGTTGCAGTTTTACAGTTTAAAGCGTGAACTTGGCCCAAGTGCATTGCAATGCTTTATATGAACACCCGACTAAATTACAAGAGGTGATTTTCAGTTTTTTAGGCAGGGGGAGATGAAGTGAAATGCCCAGAATCAAAGGATGTTGAGCAACACTAGCACTAGTACTGATGCCCTAATTCTAAAGTCAGCCTTTGTGCCATTCCTCCTTCCCTGTCTTGTAGTCTGGAAGTCTAATGAACAGTCAACTAATGAGCTTACGAACAGATTAAATTGGAATGATTTGCATCTTCATTTAACTTACGCTATGAGTTATCAATTTGTTAACTAATTAGAGCTTAGGTTAGAAGTGAAGGAGAACCAACTGGAAACCATCTTGTATGGTAATGAAATGGCAGGAAACAGCCTCCCGCATGCTAGCAGTAACCATCCCACATGTCTTAATCTTCATAACACTGAAGAATAGCAATAATGACTTAAATAGTTGAGAGAAAAAGCACTATGATAATAAGATTAAATTAAATGGGACTATCCCTGCCATGTACTAACCAAGGCTACATGTAAAGCTGATTCTGTCAGAAGTGAGCAACCCTTGCTTTAAAAAGTTGAAGACAATGGTAAACTACTGAATGACTCCATAAGATTCATCGCTACCTTTAGCTGTGAAGTGAGGCAAATGTATGTGAACACTACTTACAGTCCAGATGTATATACTAACCTGATTACACCAACATGATTCTGTCCATGTTGCATTTATACTTACCTAATAACACCTTTTTGTTTAAGGATGCCTTGTTTGAGCATTTGAGGAGCAATGCCATGGGTGTAAAGGATCGGAACAGTTATGCCAGTTATGCTCAATCACCAACCTGTTTACTTGGAAGAACTGCAGGAACGGCGTGAAGTTCTACCTGACCACTCAATGTCTTAATGACCGGTCTGTCTTTACCACATGTGAGGACAGCTGAGGCCTCGTAAGAGGGTAAAGGGGATTCTGTAATGAGTTAAAATGGAGATTGTGATGATTTCTCTTCTCGTTGCTTTAGAACCTTTTCTCCAGTCTGGACCTTTATTGCTTAACTGGATCGCTGTCAACTGAAATTACCAATTTTAGCAGTCAGGCGATTAGTGAGCAAATCTAAAACCATATTCAGAATTTATGACTATCAAGTTATGAATATTTGTTGCCTTGCATAATTTAAGGCCAATTGCTGGTGTTTTCAAACACATAAAAATATACCTTTGGTCAATTCTTTTTCAAGGAATCTTCACTCAAGTTATATTTGCTTGTTAACCCCTTAAGTGCTGCGCACGATCAACGGCCGACGGCACCACTACCTCCGTAGTGCTGCTGTCGGCCGTTGAGCGTTCGAACTGCACCCGCGCAATGGAACGTCCAGCACTGGAGCTGGACGTTGCATAGCATTTATGGTGTTAATATCAAACAGGTCAAGAGGCGTCCTTGATGGGTGTGAATTTGCAGCATCGAACACTTATGCACCAAACACAGACGAACCTGCCTTTTAGCTGACAATACTTCACCTAGTAGCTACGGATTTGGATGTCCAACTCTTGCGGCTAGGGGAATTCAACTGTGTCCTAGATTCCAACTTAGGCAGGCATCCTCCCTGAAGAGGCAGAAAACCACAAATGACTAAGAAACTGCGCTCTGTCATGAGGGAACTGGTCATGCGTGATGCCTGGCCGGAACGGCACCCAACCCAGAAAGTCTTGACGTGTTACTCGCTCACTCATAATACACACAGTAAACTGGACATGGCACTGGTGATGCAGTGTAAGTGGTGGGAAATTTTTATAATCATATATGATTAACTAAATTACAGGATCATACTAAACAGGAGTTCGGGCCCATGAGAACTCAATATGCACTTACAAAACTAGGTCTGCTGATGAATCTTTTTGTAAATCTAATCGGGACTCAATAATGAAAAGACGGATAATATTCCCTTCATGAGGACCCCAGATGAAGAATATATCTAACCTGACAACATTTGTCATAATATTTACAATCCTGTTAATAACTAATCAATAATGACTAACTCTTAAATACTTATCAAGTCACTTTATCCAATAAATCTGAATGTGAATGGTCAATACACAAATATAATAAAAAACATTATAAATGTCTTCATTTGTTTACAGGTAAAATCACAAGTAAGAAAAATACAGATTATAACAAAGTCATCATATTATCAATGACAAGCATGAGTAGAGAGAAAGAGAGACAAAGGAAAAGATTCATTGCAAAAATCAATAAACAATTTTGACTTTCACACAAACCTAGAAAACGAATGCACCATGTGCAATAGTTAGAAGAGCTAACCTCTCGGCCGAAAAGGTATAGCTTAAGGCAACATCACCAACTGATGAAGTGCAAAGGTAATCAGGAAAGTCTCAGTGAGGTATAGCAAAGCCAGCAGCCAGACAGAGTAGCCACTAGAAACAGCAGGAAGGGCTCACCTCTCATAGAAGCAGCTACTCCAGAAAAGTCTCTTCCATGCACTAGTAATTATACTCTAAATGTTAAATGTCCAACCTCTCTAAAGTATCATTCACACATTTTTCACAATTGTATTGGTTCTCAAAATATGGGGATCATCACTCCACTTGACTTGTCAAAGTTCTCTCAGATGGTTCATTGTTAATACGAAAGAAGTCATCCTTCCAGGTAAGCAGGAAAAGTATCTCTCAACATTATCCATGTCCTCGTGCACACTCCATAATAGATTTTGCAACATTTGTCAACAAAGTATTTTCACAAAGAATAACATTTAGCTTGAAAAAGGAAATTCCTAGAGGTTACTTTGTACACAGCTAAACAAACTAAACATCATTTTAAAACTAGTGAAGGACAAATACATTTATTCCAAAACCTACGTTTTAAGAAAAGAAAATCACTCTAAGAAGATTTTGAGGCCTTCATAGGAAAACCATGAGCTGCACACCGACAATTTTTCTAGCAAATAAAACACCTTTCATTTATAAAGAAGTGCAAAGAAAATTCATAAGAAAATTCATCATGACATATGATTAATTATTCCAATTAGATTCAAAAGCATAGTCTAATTAAGCTCATTATTCATTAATATGTCTCTCTTATGTTATACAGAAAAGAAATAAGCATTATCACATATCATTTTTCATAAACGTTCTTGTTATTGTTATTTCGTAATAATACATGAAGGTTTTTATAACACAACATTTTTATTTTAAATCTCTTTCTCCCATAAAGGGTTATAATTTTACATAAACTACTTCATTTATTCACACTTTCTGCATGTCTAATGCTATTTTCACTACTACACGTGTTGTGCTTTGTCTTGCACTTTTCACATAAGCTTCTAAAAAGTTATCGGGGTAAATAATTTTGAGACCATTAGTCTTTTGTTCCATTAACAGCACAAATATGAGCAGATTTGATCAAGCTGGATCATTCTGCAAAAATCATGCTTTATCACTGGTGTCTAGTATGCCAGCCTTTCTGGAATTGGAGGTGACCCATTTGGCTAGGTTTCTGTTGGGCCATGTCCCTGTTAGTTGTGTTGCTCAGTGTCATCCTCCATCACTGGGACCCCGGATATGGGTTGTCGCCTGACATATTGGAAGATCAGGAGGTGAGGGAGACGCTTTCCCGGGCCATAACAGACTATATGTGAGGGTGATCTCTAGCAGAGCCACGGACTGGGAAGCACTGAAGGCAGTGTTACTGGAGCAGACTATGCGGTTAACCTGTGGGGTTAGGCATCGACTGCAATGAGAATTAAGAGAACGGGAAGACGACTAATAGTGGCTCAGACGGATAACTCAGCACATTCGAAAGCCGACGGTCACGAGCGAGAGATCCTGTTATGTTTCATACAGGTACCCCCATATAGGTTCAGGTAGTAACCAAACCTTTCACCTATATTTCCCCTAGTATTAGATTCAGGTGGTAGTTGGGTCGATCACTTAAATGGAGTCCAGAGGGCACTCAACAATATGCCAAGAAGTGCTCTAGGAGGTGTCACTCCTTATGAAGTCCTATTTAGACGAGAATGTGGGCACCTGATTTCGATTATGAAAGCACAGTGGTGAATGAAAAAACTTTTGACATCAATAAACATCCAAGTAAGTAGTAAGTAACCGTATTTTGCAAAGCGCGAACTACTCACCCTTACGGATCTCAAGGCGCTGGGGGCTGTCGTGGAAATTAAGTGAGCTATTGCCCAGAGTCTCATGGTGCTGAGCTGAGCTGCCCCCGGAGCCGGGGATCGAGCAATGATCCCTGTGCTCCAAAGTCAGCTGCCCTGGCCGCTGGACCAGACCTCTCCACATTTGGCTGTTTTACAGGATCTTAATGAATTCCAGGTGCAACAAAGCAATGTGCAGGTAAAACGCACTGCCACTGGGGAAGTCAAATCAGTCACGGCAAGACCTGCTTGTATCCCAAAAGTCGGGCATCTGGTCAGAGAAAACATTGTGGACAAAAAAGAATTTGGGCCATCACACAGAAAGCTTGTACCTGTCCTGGCTGTTGAAGGAACAAGAACAGTACTACTTCTGCCTCTTGGGGGAAAAAAAGAAAAGCGATTTGTCTCCATCGATCTGATCAAACCACACTACGTGGCTGATACTGAATAGTAGCTTTGTGGGCTCCTGGGTAGCCGCCTGCTCTCCTCTCGCTACCATACAGGAAGTTCAGACAGAATGACTCATAACATTTGAAGAGTCAACAATACAAAGTAATGGACTTACCGACAATAAAATGGAACTCTTTCCTGTTAAAACGGAATATCAAAACACAAACAAAAGACAAATATCAATTCGACCTACCACTGATATCTACATCAATATGCCCTTACAAGAGGCGTCTGCCAGTTCAACACAACCTGCTGAGCTACTGAAGATACATTGAACTGCATCTGGCTACTTCATCGATTTGATACCTTCTCTCTTGATCCAAGTGAACCTGAATCAACACCAGCTCGAGTTTTCCATAAACAACAACTTCATGACTTTCTACGTTTTTCTGAAAAAGACTTTCCTGATCTCACAATGGCTATACCTCTGGATAATAACTGGAATATAGTTTTTTTCTATTCTAGATTGGCCTAGTGGCTGTCTTTTGCTTACTCATGAATGGAAACTATTTCCCAGAACGCTCTGCAGTATCAAATGTGAACTTGGTCCTGAAACATCATACGCCATCTCATTGTGAACAAAGAAACCTATCCAATGTAAACATTACAGCTGTTCCAATTCCTGATGGCATAGTTTGGGACAGGGTTTCATATTGTTATATCCCATATAGGTACCCTATGTAGGCGCAGGTAACACAGCAATCTTTCACCTATATCCTTCCCTACATTACTTACATAACGGACTGACCTTTTACCTAGATACGACACTGCAATCAGAACGTGGGTTTTTTCCGTGTTCGAAACTCAAACATTATGCATGAGTCTTCTTGAAAGCACAGCAGGACTGACATCAGGACGAACATCTCCTGTATAATACCTATGTATAAAGTTCAAGCCCGACGTCTTCCTTTAGGCCGACACAGTAACACAGCAAGGTAGGACCTCTGGGGTGACCTGTGGGTATATATACATCATGTCTTGCTTAGAAAGACAGATGAGACAGTGACTTCCCGGCTGACACACTGACCAGAGTCGCTGTGGTTCCTGCATGTAGACACTCCAGCTCGCAGTGGTCTAACATCCCTCGCAGGTTGTACAACTCGAGACCAGGACAGGGACCCACATTTTCTCCTTTCTCAAGTAATGGGATTGACTAGATCCTAGAGAGATTCTTCGCATAACACTTAAACTGATGCTTGGTACATTTAGGTACATTTAGTTAGGGAGACATCATAGGAGTACGCACTTTCTTATCATTTGTTTTATGTACTTATATATAATCATGATTTCTGCAAAATGGTAGAACTGTACCATCCCTTTACTTTCGTAGTACTGCTAATAATATATCTCTGCTACTGTCTAATGGTTGTTACAGCACATCTATTTTACACTAGAATAACAACTGTTCAATAAACCCTTATTGAAATTCCCAGGCTGTTTATTCTGTGCATCTCTGAGACCGACTAAGTGAGCACAAGTGAGTGAGCTAAAAGTATTATATTGTTTTCACGATTCTGAGGGAGCAGGGTTGTCATGTTCTGAGGTTGCCAGAAACTATTCTCTCCCCGATAAGAGGAGATTCTAGTGGCACTGTGATGTATCTTATGCAAACAGGCTAACATATCCGGTGGGGGTGCTCGGAACCAGTCTGCCACTTAACCAACAGTTTATTTTTCCGAACGCGCAGATCCTGCAAAGGATATATAGGAACTACACGGCAATATGATATATTTGGTCCTATTGAACTTTTGGAAATACTATTGAAAATATTTAAAATTTCCTTAAATTATATCATTACCTACAGTACATTTTCGGACGATTGGGATTTTGAAACTAAACAATATGTTGTCTGATTTAGAGCAATGTTAGAGGACATAACTGGTTATGACAAAATGTACTGTTTCCAACATTATGGTCATCATTTTTCACATAAATCCAGTATCCCATGTAATGTTTTTACATACCACCAATGGAAACATTGCCCAATACCACCAAAAGGTAGTTCCCAAACGTTTGCACAGAGATTTTCTTATTTTTCAGGGTTTAACACTTCTGACCCTACCTTCTATTACAATAAGGTTGCACCAACAACTGCACAGAAAAATATGCTAACAAACACGAAACAGATTTACTCTGCATCCTTTATTTCCCAACTGTCTGATGAAGGTTTTGACTTATGGAAGGACACTATGGACAATGGCAAGTTCAGGGAACAGAGGCACTATTTCAAGTTTGTCTCATTCCGCAGCAAATCATCTTTCTGAATGAGACTGTGCAACAGACTTCCTGTCTTGGACTAGCCAAGAGCAAACATTTGAACACACCTCGGATTCCCTCACCATCACACTTTGAGGGGTGCTAAAACTTTACATAACATGGTGGTGATACAGACCCCAAATGGAAGGGATTTATAGTGTGGCCTACAGACACAAATAGATGTCAAACAAGATTTAGAGGTACGAGCAAAAGGGTTTAGTATCAATAGACCGGACCGACGCTATGTACAAGAACATCCGGGGTGGTGACATCATATAGTGTTGGGAAGTTATGCCTTGATTGGCTAAAAACCACCACACTATCCAAGGTGAAACACCACTTATCCTTACTAGCAGATGACATGGATTTAAGGGACATTTTTTGGGTCCCCGAAAGCCAGGTCAGAAACATTTCTTATATGCTGTTTATAATGGCATTTGGAAAATCTCTCAACAGGAAGCTGCAGAGAGACTTAGTGAAATTGATAGAATTAACAAAGAAAAGGCCTTAGCCGTAGTTGATAATGGTATAACTACATTAACATCCAGGAATTATTCACTGGGCAACATTGTATCTTTTGCTATAGCTGTACTAGAACAGGATATGTCCATACTACAGCACGGACAATCTCTGTTATGTTCTATTATGTTGTTAAACCGGATGCTGCAATCATTGCGTTCTGGTTATGTGCCTTGGAGATTTATCAACAGTATGTCCCTGTTCTCTGCATACAATATAACTAAGAAGCAGATAACAATGGCACAAAGAGGAACAGAATATACAATGCTGTGTATTGAAAAACTGGACTTTCATTGTGGCAGAGTCATCATCCACAGAAGGGTTAATTCATGGCCTTATAACGTTACCGGTCACAGCTTTCCAGTTTCAATATTGCCTTGAACAACAACAGGCAGGCAGATATGAAGAATTGGGTAAGGAACTAATCAAGGAATGTTGGGAATTGCTGCATGGATTTCGATGCAGGAGTGGAGACAATGAAGTGTTTCTAAATGGTTCAGACTGTGAGAACTCTTTAAGTGGATCTCTCATCTGCCAGGAAATCATGCATCACAGGGCCTGTAACGGTTCAGTTGCAAACGTATCATGTCATTTGAAAGGGTCCCCTGCTGCCTTGATTAATCTGGTGTTCAAGTTGCTCTCGAATGAGAGTTAGTTAATGCTGAATGATCAGGGTTGCTGTGGGATGCTTCCGGGCATCGCATATCTTGTCACTGCAGGCTCCAGGGTTACTTGTGTGCAAGTATTGTTTCCACCGACCCACACAGTCAGGGAGGTGCCATTATGGTCTTTGTTGAATGTTTCCTTTATACGGTTTGATACTCTGAGCCAGATGAAAGCCATGCCTTTACAAAAAAACGTGCCCTTAACCTCCGGCCGAAAGACTTTTGATCTTAAGGTCGCAAGGTCCAAAGCTGAAATATTGGCACTTGTACAAACAAACTGCCCTTTCCATTTCACAGAAATGGCTCAACGTATCTTTAACATTTCTGATATGAAGGGTATAGTACACCTATTTAAGACCATATGTTCTGGACTGTTCAGCACCTTTCAGACAGTCTTCATAGTGATTCCAGCCTTCACATACTCCGTATTCAGAAGCATTTTTGGAGAACTTCCGCTAATCGTTTTATAATAGCAGGAATCCTGATTGTAATTTTTCTGATATGCAATGGATGTCCCAGTCACCAAGAAGAAGGAAAAAACACACTTGGAGTGCCGATACTGTGATCGCATGGTACTCCATCTGGGCATACCTCACCATTGGGAACTAAGCGAATCTTGGTTCCTCTCGTTTTGACCAGTCTGGATTGACTGTGTTTTGCCTGTCCTCCGATGCCTGTTTTTTGGACAACAATGTGTATTGGATCTCCGTCTAACACTTTCATTGGTTGCATCACCGAACGTGGATGCTTTACTAGACCCATTTACAGCCCATGTACTGCCGTGTGCTCAGCGTATTCCCATGTTGATGTCTGCATTCTTAGAGCCACCACGGGACGCTTCAGCGTTGGAACGGAGACCGGCTCCTTTACAGGCATTCAGGCCTTGGATATTATACAGGCTTCCACAACATTGGCTTTGGGCACTGCAGAAGATCATCTGTGCTTGATTGACCTGATCTATGAGGTGTTGCAGGGGCCGTCATCTGAGATGGCAAGCAGCAGTGATGTTGCGTCTCCCACACAGAAAACATAAACATTTGGCTCATTGTGTGCTGGGAAAATGTGGCCTTCTTTGAAAATAACTAAACTTGGAATTTTAAAACAAAAAAAACTCTTTTTATTATTTTCTTGCTGAACTGCATGGCATTCAGGCACTCATAGCTGTTCAGACCATAATACACAAACATATTTTAATTGACTTCTAGAGCTTATGCTAGAATTTTACATTTTTTACACATTTTTTATGGACTTATTAGTTGTTTGCTTATTTTAGAAGTACATTTACTCTTTTTTTAGTATGTTGTCCAGTCGGATGAGGAGTGGGTGTTATGTTTTATACAGATACCCCAATATAGGCTCAGGTAGTAACCAAATCGTTCACCTATATTTCCCCTGCCATTACACTACATAACAATTCTTGGTACTGACATTTTACCTAGTTACTGTACTGCTTAAATGACATGGAGTTTTCTCTGAAAACTAGCCTCATTCATTATGCATGAGGATTCTTGGAGTCTCCGCAGGACTTCCATCTCCTGTGTAATAACTATGTAAAAGGGTCAGTCTTTCGGTCATCCAAGTCTGACATGACAAAGCAAGATCGATCCCCTGAGTGTACCACTTTGGGTATATATATCTGGTTTTCGTGCTAATTACAGCACGGAGACCGCGTTACTGGAAGTCACAGACGCTATCAGAGAGGTGTTGGATGTTGGAGGAAAGGCCATGTTGGTCATGTTGGACTTGTCGGCGGCGTTCGACACCGTTCCCCATGACACCCTCCTAATACGACTCTGGGAGTGTGGTCTTCAGGGGACGGTGTGGAATTGGCTCAAATCCTTTCTAGCCGACCGTCGACAAACGATCTGGGCGCCTCCGCACTCTGCCGACATGGCACCTCTGGAGGTAGGGGTCCCACAGGGGTCTATTCTTAGCCCCCTGCTTTTTAACATCTTTTTGGCCCCCCTAGCAGAGGTGGCGGAGTCCTTCGGCGCTCAGATCGTGTCCTACGCCGACGACACCCAACTCTTGTTTACATGTGGCAAGAATGAGGTGTTTGACGGGACTCTCATCAGAAGCTGCCTAGAGGCAGTCTTTGGGTGGTTCAGAGGGCACGGACTAAAATGCAACTCCGATAAGTCAGAGCTGCTTTTCTTTGGCTGCGCCACTGAACCGAACTGGAAAAGTTGGTGGCCGCAAGACCTGTTTCCACCTGCAAATGCGTCCATCAAAGCTAAAAATTTAGGAATCATTGTCGATAATGACCTAGCTTTCGGACCCCAAATATCTTGCCTTTCCGGGAAATGTTTCGGCATCCTTCGGATGCTCAGAAAATTTCTCCCCTTGATTTCAATCAATCATAGAAGGGTCATTGTTCAATCACTTATTGGGTCTAGATTGGACTACGCAAATGCTCTTTATTTAGGACTTCCTAAATACCTCGTGAGGCGACTTCAAGTAGTCCAAAATTCAGCTGCCCGTGCCATCTACGGGCTCCCTAGACGTACTGGTGCCTCTGATCTGTTAAGAGAATTGCACTGGCTTCCCATAGCTAAGAGAGTCCTTTTCAAAAGTCTGACGCTGACCTTCAAAGCCCTTCATGACATTGGCCCTAGTTACATCAGAAAACGCCTTGCTTTTTATAAGCCTAATAGAGCTTTAAGGTCTGCCTCCTTGTCTAAAATGGTAGTTCTGACCATCAAACGCGCTAGACTGGGCGGCCGTTCCTTTCACCACCTGGCTCCTCGTGCCTGGAACGAGCTTCCCCTTTCTCTGAGACAGATCCCTAACCTTATGTC
Organism: Lissotriton vulgaris; assembly: GCF_964263255.1. Taxonomy (NCBI): domain Eukaryota; kingdom Metazoa; phylum Chordata; class Amphibia; order Caudata; family Salamandridae; genus Lissotriton; species Lissotriton vulgaris. The sequence goes on along the minus strand of NC_141685.1, from coordinate 1,935,517,312 downwards.
CTTCAGAAAGGCTTTAAAAACTTGGCTTTTCACCAGCTAGGGCCCCCGCCTTTCCTTATTTTCTGTTATGTTGCTGCCCCCTGTGGACTTCTTCGCCAAAGCGCCGGGACACTCCTTTTGGAGTAGCTGTTGCGCTATAGAAGAATTTGTTAACATAACATAAACACCATAACTTTGCTGAGACAGGCAGAGGAGAAAAAGGACTTCCATGCTGACACACTGACGAGAGACTCTAAGGTCCTGCACGCAGACACTCCAGCTCGCAGTGGTCTGACATCCCTCGCGAGGTGTCCATCTCGAGACCAAGATGGGCTCTCACAGTCTCTCACTTCAGGTAATGGGGTTGGCTTTCTCCTAGGGAATTTCTTAGTTCTACACCTACATTCATGCTAGGTACACGTAGATACATCTGGTTAGGATTGCATCAAAGGAGTACGCTGTTTAATATTTTCATACCTGCCAGTATTTATTGTTTTAGCACTATGGTAGGAATCTACCATCCTTTTACTCTTTTGGTGCTTACAATCAGTTATATCTGTTTCTGTCTTATGGTTTGTTTCAGCACAGTTATTTTACATTAGAATGACGCTGGTTCAATAAAAACTTAATGAAAAACTTCCCCACCATTTATTCTGTGTATTTCTCTGAGATGAGGTGAGCACGAGTGACTGAGAGAAAAGTACTGTACTGTTTCCCTGATTCTGAGGGATCAGGGTTGTCATGTTTGATAGTTGCCAGAAACTATTCACTCCATGATAAGAGGGTTGCATAGGGGCACTGTGAGCTAGCAGGAATACTGACTAACCTATCCTTTTGGGGTATCTGGAATCAGTCTGGATATCAATCCCATAGATTATATTGTCGAAACATGCAGATCCTATAGAGATTTGTAGGAACTATACGACAATCCATGAATGGATTAGCGACACATGGGACAGGATGGACAAATACACACTTAGCAGGTATTGCCAACGGTTGCACACAGAGGGGTATAAATCTGGCCACCTATTGGCATGGATACTAAGAGGGGAGCACTCTCCATCCTTTCCGGTCTATCTGCCAGATTCCACTGGGGGAATGGTTTACATTAGGGCGGGTATAATGGAAATCTTTAAACGGCACTTCCAGCAAGTTTACACAGCTGACCCTAACATCTGTGCGGACTACTATGTCCCTTTCCTTGGGGGAATGCCATGGGTCCACCTCCCTCCGGATGGGCGGAGGGAGCTGAATGCATGGTTGATGCTGGAGGAAATTCTAGATGCACTGATGGACCTCCCTAGGGCCAAGGCACCGGAAGAGACAGGTTTCCCCCAGAATTTTATCAGACCTTCTCGGAGAAGCTGGCCCAGCCTCTGTTACAGGTTTGTGAGGAAGTGTTAGAGTGTGGAGTTTTATCCCCAACCATTCGGGAAGAGGAGATTTGCATGCTTTTGAATTAGTAGGGCGATGAACACGACCCAGCAGCATATCGCCAACTAACTATGATTAACACTGACGTCAAAATACTTTGAAAAAGTACTGGTAAGTGACTGTCTCCATACATGCCCCTTTGATACACAAAGATCAATGCGGGTTCATCCCTGACCGTAACACCGCCATGAAAGCCAAAGGTCTGCCCGTCTGCGCCCGTCTGCGCCCATCCGCGCCTCGGGCGCCTAGCTCTGGTCATGCTGCCTGAAACCCTACCACTTTGATTGATGCCCCAATAAACTATTCACAAGAGAAACTTTTATCACTTAAAACTGTCAAGTGCTCAGACGTTGCTCCATGGGCTTTGACCGACGGCATCTCCAGTCCCTGTTCCGTGTGTGATTTTAGTCTTGCACAAACCTTGGTTGCTTCCACTCACGCCATTAATCACTCACAAGTAATTGCAGCGGCTCTCATAAATGCACTGTCCTTGAGCAAACATGCCGCCGACATATTCAAACTTTTGTCTGATGGTCATCTTGATATTCTGTTTATAACAGAAACGTGGCTTAATAACTCCAGTGCCCCCGTCATTGAGCTCGCTATTCCCAGAGGCTTTAAAATAATTAGGAGGGATCGAGCATTGGGGAGAGGGGGGGCTGGCCATTGCTTTTGAAGGCACATGGTCTTTTCACAGTGACTCCTCTGATAAGTTAGGGGATGGTGAAGTTTTAAATTTTTCTTTCACCCTATCACCCCATTTTACACTGGGTGGCACACTGATCTACCGTCCCCCTGGTCCCACAGGGCCTTTCCTTAAGGCACTGGCTGATGTTATTGTGCCCCGTGCCCTGAGGTTTCCTAGATTTCTCCTCCTGGGCGATTTCAACATTTATACGGAAGTTGCCGAGCTACCAGACTCCAAAAATCTGTTGGAGTCTTTCAGCCTTGCCCTGGATGTGGTCTGCTCGAATTTTCCCCTACCCTATCTATATCTGACCCTGAAATCCTTACATGGTCAGATCATAGGCTGATCAGGTTTTCCTGGTCTTTTGATAAAATTCCTGTCAATTGTAAATCTATTATTTCCCCTCAGAAGATCAATTTGTCGACCTTGTCCAATACCCTTCGTAGTAGTCATCCAGCGCTAGGCACGGAGCTGACCGCTGCTGTGCAGACCTTTAATACCTGGATTTGCACGTGGGTGGACTCCTCCTCCAAAGGGAGCGTTAGACCTAAAATCCACTCCACCCCCTCCAAACCCTGGTTCTCGCCTCCTTGAGAGAGCTCAAGCTCGGTTGTAAAAGTCTGGAAAAATGCTGGCGGCTCTCCTATTGCCCTATCGCCAAGGAGGCCCTACGTGTAGCTCAGAGGGGGTATTACGCTAGTATTAGAACAGCTAAGAGCGAATACTTTGCGGGTAGGATTGCTAAGGCTAACAGTAACAGCAGGGACATTTTTTCCATTATTAATAGCTTTTTCTACCCTTGCGCCGAGCAACCAATAGTGAAATCTTCTGCGCTCTGCTGTGAGGGCCTGTCCTGATTTTTGATAAAAAGATAGCAGGGATCCAGGCCAGCCTACAGACTACCTGTCTTAGCCAGGGCTTCCTGGCTCCTGTGCCCTCCTCTCTACCCTCTTCCTGGGCTCACACCTTTGAGGAATTTCCCCCACCTTTGGGAGATGATACATTAGCAGTTCTAAAATCCCTGAAATCAGGATCACCTATTGACCCCTGTCCAGCGCGTGTTCTTGGGGGTGTGGCAGAGGTGGTGAGTCAGGAGGTTACCGAAATTATTAGACTCTCCTTCAGATCGGCGACTGTTCCGGATGACTGGAAGCAGGCCAAACTCTTCCCACTGCTGAAAAAGGTTGGTCTTGACCCAGAGGTCCCAGCTAACTGCCGGCTGATCTCTTTATTACCAGGGTTGGCCGAGGTCTGTGAAAAAATGACCTTCCGTCAATTAAATACATTTGTGGAAACATCCCATGCTCTCCACCCGGCCCAGTCTGGATTCCGCGCTGCCCACAGCACGGAATCAGCTTTGGTGGAAATTTCAGAGGCCATTAGGGACTGTTTGGACGCTGGCGGCAGAGCGGCTCTAATTCTGTTGGACCTCTCTGCCGCGTTCGATATGGTGCCCCATCAGCTCCTTCTTTCCCGTCTGTCATCCATTGGCATCAATGGTTTGGCTTTAGAGTGGCTGCCTTCTTTCCTTTCTTTTCGGTCTCAGCAGGTCTGGCTACCTCCTTTTTCGTCATCAGCTAAGCTTCTTTCTACTGGTGTGCCTCAGGGGTCAACTTTGAGCCCGCTGCTATTTAATATATACATGACCCCTCTGATTGTTTTGGCCGAACAACTGGGTGCTAAAATAATAGCTTATGCTGACGACACACAGCTGCTGTTCACCTGGCCTGCTACGGACTTGGACGCTGCTGCCATCCAGACTTGTCTCTCCTCTGTTTTTAATTAGTTGGCTTCTGCCCAGTTAAAATGTAATGAAGACAAAACTGAAATCCTTCTTTATGGGCAGTTTGCACCATATTTTAATGAATCGTTATGGCCTGCTGGCTTTCCATTTTTGAGCTCTGTGAACATCCCGGCTAAAAACCTGGGGGTGTGGTTTGGGGAAGACCTAAAATTTGAGGCACACATTAAGAAACTCACTTGTGGCTACTTTGGCACGCTTAAGGCTCAACGAAAATCTTTTCCTCTTCTTCCCAGAACAGCGAGAGAAACAGTGGCTAGAGCGCTTATTCTCTCTCGTCTTGACTATGCTAATGCCCTGCTCAGTGGCTCTCCGGCATATTTGACCAATCTTTCCAGAAAATCCAAAATGCGATTGCCAGACTCCTGTTTAACATCTCCAGGCGAACTAGCGTCCAACACCATCTGCACAGTCTGCACTGGCTTCCTGTTTCGCAACGAATTATCTTCAAGACTCTCACTTTTGCCCACAGGGCCATCTACGATCTGGGCCCTTTATATCTGAGGAAACGGTTTTCCTTCTATCTTCCCAATCGTCAGCCGCGCCCCGCCACTCAATATCGGCTGGCAGGAACCCACATTTTCAGCGCTCTCGTTTCGGAGGCCAGTCCATTGCTGTTAAAGCAGCAACTGCTTGAAACTCTCTTCCTTTGACCCTCCGCTCCAATCCGAATTATGTGCATTTTAAAAAAGCACTTAAAAACTATCTGTTTAAATTGGCGTTTTAAGCTCCGCTTTCTTTCTGTTACTTTGGCCTCTAGCATTGCTCCCTTCGCGCCAGGATTCTCCAGTAGTAATTGAGCACGCTATAAAACCCCATATAACATAACATAACATAACATAACATAACATAACATAACATGAATATATCATGGCTAACGCACGTCATACATGAAATTCAGGGGTCAAATGAGGAGCTGGCACTAGCGGCACTAGACCTCGAAAAGGCGTTTGACACTTTTGACTCAGGGTACCTTCTGGCAGTTCTGAGGATGACAGGGTTTGGTCAGCGGTTCTGTAAATATGTAAAACTCCTACACACTGACCCTTGCGCCCAGGTACGGGTGGGCCCATGTCGATCAGAGAGGTGAACACTGGGGAGGGGAACATGCCAGGGTTGCTTCCAAATTTAATGTGCAATGTTCCTATGCGTGTATTCAAGCAACTGAATTTGGCGTTGGTCTCCCTGCTCTGGACGCGGTGACCCAGCAGAGTTGCCATGCACGTATTAACAAGGAGGTATGAGAAGGGGGGACATTAAGGCCCCTGGCTTATCTCCCTTCTTTATAGTGCTTTGAGACCGGATATAGTGCCCTCCCCACAGGTCTCGCTTGGCATGGGCCGGAGACCTCTTGGACACTTTGTCTGACTCAAAGTGGAGAGCCAAAAACACCCTCACATGTACAGAGTTGGGCAATGCACGCTTCAAGCTGATACACTTTGTTGCAAAGTCATCCTGTGCCCTGGGCACCCCCCAACTTTTTGCTGACTGGAACTGGTGGTAACTACTCTGACTGACCCTGGGCTCTGTTTAACCCGGCCCAGTGCCAGTACCAAGCTAAAAGGAACACATTAAAATTCAGTTAAGGCACCCAACATACACTAGGGTACACTATGGTATGGTGGGGTACCCCTTTAAATGGCATAACCTACCCCGTAAGCCCCTCGTATGTAATAGGACAGGGGATTGAAGCTACCTAGAAGTCTCCAGTATCCTGGGCCAGAACCGTTTAGAGGTCAGCAGATTTTCTGCACTAGCCTGTGTGCAGTGCTGGAGCCTGAGGTCAGTTTAAAAGCATCCCTGGTGGCCAGGACAGCTTATAAACCTTAAATTGTGCCCAAACTCGACTTTGGGGGTAGGGGCCCCTAAAAATAAAACACCTACCATGTTTTTGCATATTAGGGACCCCCAGGGTCACCCCTAGGTATCCCAGGGATGGGGGGGGGTCAGTTATTTATAAGGAGTACCCTCATAAAATGAGTTTTTACTATGCTTGGGTAAAGTGACATTTTACATTTCACTCCCCACATTGTATTAAAGAGCTGCTCAAATTCGACTTTGATCCTAGAAGAATTGGGTAAGGATGATCTGCAATATGTCTGCAGATTCAGAACCCCTGAAGTCTCTCCTAGTTGCACAGGGGGTGGGGGTCCTGTAGAAATTAGGGAAATACTTACTCGACCAGTCAAAGACTTCCCGGAATGGTAGTAGTAAATCCAGCAATATTATATTGTTGAATTTCTCCTAAAGTGTACATACAAGAAGTTATGAGACTTTCTTGTTTGTAAGTCCAAATTCGCTGTGTCAAATTTAACTATCAGGAAAGCTTCTCTTTCGCACGGGCTGCAGTGGGAACGGGCTGCCGATTGCCGGCTGTGTGCTGCGAGCGGGCTTTCCACTGCCTAAACTTCTGCCATCGTTGTAAGCAGTAAGCAGTTTGAAGTCTGAAGTTGTTTGAAGCCCCTCCGAAACCTCACTGAAGTTCGTAGAAGTCGTGGAAGTCAAGGCTTGCCCCCCCCCCACCTGGCCTGATCCCCCTTTGCCTGGCCATTTTTCATCTGAGCCGTGCTCGACTCCGTACCTAGTAGGACTGGTGAGTCCGGCTCCGCTCTGCTATGTGGAACTCACGGAGGAGCTGCGGAGGAGTTGCGGTGGTGGTGCGCAGGTAACGGCAGGAGGACAGCAGGCGTGACGGGCTGAAGGAGAGACCGGCTAGTGAGCCGGTGAGCAGGTGGGTGGTGCGGAGGTCCCGTGGAGCCGAGAAGGAGCCGTAAGGTGCCCCACTGAGCGAGCAAGGAGCAAGTAAGTGGGGAGAGCGGTGGATTGGTGGAGGAGGCTGCTGTGGCCATGGACTCCGGCTCCCGCACATGTAATGCCCTGAACAGATCTGGATAAGCCCCTGGTGCCCTGAGGTGCCCCTGCTGGTGGTTAATATTAATTAAGTGCACTGAGTGCAAGTGTGCTTGCCAACTGTTATTACCACTTGAAGAGCGGCACAGTAACTGCTGGAGCGCTGAAAGAGTCTTTCCGCGTGAGCCGTTTTGCAGAAAAGGTGTTTCAGCAGAGGGCCCCGCCTAATCTCAAATACTGATTAGAGACTCTCTTTGGATCTGTTGCGGTTCCTGTTGTTGGCTTTCCTAGCCTAATCTCTACAACTGCTGCTGGCTCTCTTAGCCTTTAACCCTACAACTCGCGGAACTCGTTTCGCGGGTCCTGCAGCACTGTGCCTGCCTTTCTGAAGATCCGAAGATCTGGACTGTGGGTGTTTGTGTGCACGCAGGGCTGCGAGTGTCAGGACCCGGACTTCACATCCCAGAAGTCCCGGTAACCCGAGCCGCCTGACACCTGGCCGCTCTCCCTGCTCGCCCCGCCCCACCATCAGCCTGAAAAGGTCTCAGCCAGGTAACAGCCTAGAGACTTTCTTTGGATCTATTGCGCTTCCTGTTGTTGGCTTTCCTAGCCTAATCTCTACAACTGCTGCTGGCTCTCTTAGCCTTTAACCCTACAACTCGCGGAACCCGCTTCGCGGGTCCCGCAGCGCTGTGCCTGCTTTTCTGAAGATCTGGACTGTCTTTGTGGGTGTTTGTGTGCACGCAGGGCTGCGAGTGTCGGGTCCTGGTCTCCCTGCTCGCCCCACCCCACCATCTGCCTAACAGCCCACCCATAAATTCAAGCGTCAGTTCCTGCGGCGCGGGAGCGCGCGGGAGTGCCCCGGGAGAAGCCCGGGACAAGGGCGGGACCGACTGAGACCGATTGAGGCTGGGCTGGGCCATTCCTCTTTATTCTCCTTCTTTTGATTTACTGGGTTCTTCAGTTTAAAGTTATCTACTAGTGGGACATATTGTTTTTATCCTAATCATTTCAAGTGTTATTTTTTACTTCCCTCATTGTTAATAATGACGACAAAAAAATTAAGATCGGGAAGAGTATTAGTTGGTAGAGCTTGCTCCATGGCTAAATCCAACCCCTTGCCGAATAGAGATGGGTCAGCTCTACAATTAAAAAGTAAATGTCAACTTTACTCTCTATGGGACAAGGGAAAGGATAAAGTAGAGCGGGAGGGTCCTTATGCTGAAGATGTTAACAACAAAGAGCAGGTGAGGGACCCTGTTATTATTAAAGGTGACAGTACTCTATCGGGTATAGCTGCCCTGCCCCTTACAGAAGTCATATCTTATAAGACCCAAGTGGGTGACTCTGTTTATTTGCTTGAAACCCAAGCCAAAGCAGTAAGTGTTACTGATTTAGGTAACATCTCAGCTTTTCCCGCCGCGGCTGTTGTAGATAATTCCCCCCCTCCTCTTAAGGCAGATCTAAAAATTCATCTTGGCACATCACCTCTTCTGCCAGAGGATTTCACTTTACCAGATATAAACTTTGAGTCTCACAAGTGATTAATTAAAGTACATAATTCCATTATTTTACAAGATATTGCAGCAACCCCTAGGTTACATCTTTTTAGTAGCACTCCCTCAAAAAATTCTGAGTTCTCCATCTCTCAAGTGAACTCCTTCCCTAGCCCCGTTCATATACAAAATAAAGATCCCACTAACTCTTATTTTCGTGATAAAAACGTAATATCTAAATCCTTGTCCTTTCTAGAGCAGCTTATCTCGTCTATTCTACAGCTTCTGGAAAAATTAGTTAGTGGGTCGGATAGTGTATTTGATACAGTAACCCTGATCTTAAAGGCACTACTGAGTCATAAAAAAGGATCAGAAGTTGTTTCAACTTCAAAAATTACTACTCCAACAAAAAATCCAAGTAAGGATGTAAATGAAGAAACAAGCACTAAAATAAATCATGAGGTACCCCTATCGGCCACAGTTTTAGATCCTCTGGTTAAAATTAACACTCAGACAGCGATAACTTCTGAATCTCCCGTATATAGGAATGAGAATCCAATCAATGGTAATTGTGTGGCACTTATTGACCAAGAGATTGAGGCTTTGCCGACTCCAGATGATAACTCGATCAGGATTTTACCCCCTATTTTTCCTATTTTTATTCCTCAAACAAATAAGGAAATACCAATCCCTACTGTTCTCCCGAACAAGGTTTTTCCGGTAAAGGAGAAAAAATCGGTAATAGCAGTTCCAAAAAACAAAGAGGCAAAAAAAGAAAAGCTCACCGTAGATTTTATAAAAAAAGGCAAAGGAAAATCACCTTTGAATGTGATCAAGAGCCCTCTTTGAACTCTAACCTGGAGGTCTCTGAATCTAATTCACTACATGACCCAGTGGGAACCTCAAAGTTGGTCCCCACCGAGACACAAAATGAACCTTTAATTCATCCAAACCAGCCATGTTCCGATGAGCGGATCAAATTGGTGAATGATCTAAAATCAAAGCCAACTTTTGATCCAAAATTAAAAGTGATTCCTAATCCTTTGGCTATCCCCTTCTCAAATGTGGTCGCAACTGAATATGAATCCAAGATGGTGCCTAAGAATAGAGAAAATGTAGACACTCTTTTCTTGGATTTCATACCTCTCTTTGATCCAGATCTTTTTTTAAATAGATCTGTATTGGTTAATTGCTTTCGTGAAATAGAGAGTCTAAAACGAATCCAATCTGCAGACCTAGATGTAATAACATTAATAAATGCAGAGAGGGGAAAGATTGCACGGGTAAAATTTTACTCCAAATTGGTAACAAATCACGTCATACAATGGGCCGAGGAATTTCAAATAAGGGGGATTGATGTTGATCCTTTCTTTCCGGTCAAAATAGGAAGCCAAAGACCCCAAAAAATATTATCATTTCAGGGTAGAAATTCCGGTCCTTTAGATGGATCCTCTGTAGCGCCTGAGGAATTAAAAATACGTATATCAAAAAATGAGCGACAGGTGATCATAAATAATCCTCAGACTATAAAACAAATTAAGGTAAAGGACGCCGATTTGGAGTGGAGTTGGTTACCCGCTGTTCTATCAAATAAATCTGGTTCTATGTCTAGAATGAATTCTCATATTTAACGCTGATCTAAAAATAATATCATGGAATATTGCTGGACTAACACAGAGTTCAGAAAAGTTGTTATTTTTGCAATCTCTAGAGGCAGATGTGATATGCTTGCAGGAAACATGGTTGGTGGGGAAATTCCCGGTGGGAAAAGATTTTTATGTATTAGAGGGTAGTGCCACCCCTTCTACGAGAGGGCGTGCGAAGGGAGGACTAGCCTGTTTACTGTCCAATAAAATTAATTGGAATTATTCCCATTATTTAGATCCAAATAAATTATTTCAGACAATAACTTTAACAAATTTAGCTATGGATGCCCTTCAGAACTCATTCGTGCTAATAAATGCCTACATACCTCCAGATGTATGCTATAACGCCGGTATTTAGACGATTTGTTCTTTTATACTGAACCTTCAGGAATCTATGTCCCCCTCTCATATTCTATTATTGGGAGATTTAAATGGCAAAATATCCAATAGTGCCCTGGACTTATTTAGGAATAAGTTAAATGAGGAAACACTCCAGATACCTAAAGCCATATTCCCAGAGAACATTAAAACTAACAAAAGAGGGAAACTAATCTTGGAGAGTCTATCCGAAGTAGATTGTATTATAATTAATGGAAGGCTTCCTTCGGATAGTCCCGCTCAATGTACTCATAAATCAAGGAACGGTGGCTCGATCCTTGATTTTATGATAGTAGATAGCTCCTTCTTTAGCTCTCTCATGGATCTGTCTGTACTTATCACTGATCTTAGTGATCATAATGTTTTGTCCGTTAAAATAAAAGTGACACTATTCCAAAGGAATGCATGGAATATCGGGGATGACTTATTGAACCTTAATATTAAAAAAGGGAAATGTTATTGGAACCCAGGGGCAATTAAAAGCCTGGCCAGTATATTAGAACACACAGTAGAGAACTTACTCCTATGGGAAGGGAGAGAGCTTCTGTGTTTTGCTTCCCTTATATATACCTTACAATGTAAAGTAAAAAAGTCTCCCCCTGGGAAGATAACTCCAGAAATCCCCACTGACCTCCGTTATTTAAAAATAGAAATAAATAAACTGGTTAGGGATCAGTATCTCTCCTTTATTCCCGAACGTAAACAAAGGATAACTCTTTTAAGAAGAAGGAGAAATAGGATAAAGGCCAGATTAAAACGGGAGAAAGAAGATTCCCTATGGGTTAAACTCCGTGAGGCAACCAGAAATGGGCAGGCAAAGACCTTCTGGTCATTGATCGGAGAAGGATGCGGGCTAAGATCTAGACCCTTACCGATATCTATTAACGAGGAGTCTTGGGTTGATTTTATTCAGCATTTATATAGCGGTAATGATGTGATGTTTGATTCCGGTAAGCTACAGGAGGATTTGTTACCCTATGGTCCTCCGTCCGAATTGGAAATTGTTTCCGCTATTAAAGATCTGCGCACATCTGGGGCATTGGGCCCAGATGAAATTCCTATTTCTGTGCTAAAATCACATAGTACTTTATGGGGAAAAATTTTATATCCAGTCTTTAAACTTTGCTTTACCAAAGGCATTGTCCCGCATTCTTGGAAATGGAGTATTTTGGTTCCCCTCTTCAAAAAGGGGGCAAGAGATTTACCTCAAAACTACAGACAAATTGCCCTCCTTGATGCCATTGGTAAGGATTTTGCTAAATGTTTACTTAATTCCCTAAATGACTGGGTATCAGTGTCAGAAATATTACCGCTTGAGTAGACCGGCTTTAGGAAACAACATGGTACCCTAGACAATCTTACTGCTCTCTAGGTTCTGACAGAAAAATATGTCATAGTCCGTAGAGGAGGTGTATATGTGTATATGGTGCTTTTATTGACTTCTCTACGGCTTTCGATAAGGTGGACAGATCTTTGTTGTGGAGTAAGTTAACTGATCTAGGGATGCCCTCTAGTTTATTAAGGTTAGTCATTGCACTGCATACAGACACTTGGTGCAGAGTATTAATGGGAGGTGAGAGAGGACTATCTAGGGTTATACCCACGATTAATGGACTTAAACAGGGTTGCTTATTGGCTCCTCTGTTGTTCTCTTTATACATAGCTGACCTCCCCCAGGCTTTACTATTATCTAGTAAAGGCATCGCTCCAGCTTTAGGGGGAACTCCAATAGTGTGCCTTATGTATGCGGATGATATTTTAATTCTGGACCTTACCCCAAAAGGTTTGAATGGTCGCCTACACGCCCTGAACACCTACGCTGAGGCCCATTATTTAAAAATAAATATTTCAAAAAGCAAAATAATGTGCTTCCGAGGAAGGAAAAAATCCAAATATGACAATTACTACTGGTCTGTTGGGGGTGAAAGACTAGAAGTAGTCGAATCCTATCCTTTCCTTGGAAAGATTGTCACGAGTAGTCTAAGTGACAAAGCTCACACTGAGAATAATAGCAGGAAAGCTCTTGCTCAAGGGAATAGCCTTGTTTCTCTTTACAAAGCGACAGGTAGAAGGCACTTCTCCATATTGCTCGAAGTATTCCGAGCAAAAATCCCCGCATCCCTTACCTATCGTCTAGAAACAGTAGATATGACATGCTGGAATTTTTTGGATTCCACTGAAGGGAAAATACTACGCAACCTCACCTCCGTAAATACTGCGAATTCTACGTCTTCCCTGAGACAGGAATTCGGTTTGCGTAGTTCCTGGGCTCAGGCAGTTGCGGGTGTGGTGCGTTGGGTTTTTAACATAGCTGGAGGAATGCCGGGCATGCTGAGGCATCTCATAAAAAATGAGCTGTCGGGTACTTTTAATGCTTATTCTTCAATTGTAAGGAACTTCCGACAGGCAGTTACATTATAGTAGTTAGATGAATTCGCTCTTTTTTCACTATCCGCGGTCCAACTAAAGTTAGTTTTAAAGTCGGCTTCCTGGGAGCTGGGTCATAGAGTAGATAGAGGGGCAAGTAAAGTGAAGAGAGGAATGCTCCCTACCAGTATTTTTTGTCAAATGAAAAAACCTCAGCCATACATATCCTGGAATCTCCCTCATGGATTTCGGCGATTTATTCTTTTGTTAAGACATAATTTACTCCCTTTGAATTGTCTTTTGTCCAAATGGCACGGCCGTTCCGACATTTGTGATTTCTGTAATTCCAATCCCCAGGACGTGTATCATGTCATTTTTGTCTGTCCGGCACTTATGGTATTTAGACGTCAATGGTTAAGATCTATGTGTATTCAAATGGGTATCCTTACAGCCTCTGATTTTATTGAAGCAATGCTTAACCCCCCAAATGAAATGTTTTGTTTTAAATTGTTCCATTATTTTAAATGTTTTTTACCGTTATATTGACAAATTGATATCATGTATCTCTCTATGGTATCTTGTTGTTTCTTACTGTTTGCCCGAATTATTATGTGGACCTCAATCGAGTTCCGTGATCATAAATAAATAAACTTGAAACTTAAACTTGAAGTCCAAATTCAGCCTTTCAGTGGTCTGCCCTGATTGATACAAGTGGATTAGGCAGGCTGCTGGGAGGGCAGTGTGGTGGAAAAGAAGGGTGAGGTTACCTATTTGGTTGACCTTGGCACCCCCAGGAGCCCTCACAGGATCCTGCATGTGAATAGATTGAAACCCCACCATGACAGGGCAGACATGACCATGTTACTGGTCACTGATGAGGGTGTGGAGGAGGAAACTGAGCCTGTGCCCGACCTCCTCTCCACTAATGTGCAAGATGGGACAGTGGAGGGAGTTGTGCCCTCTCCCAAGTTGACAGACCAGCAGCCCAGAGACTGTCAGCAGGTGCTGGAGCATTTTGCTGGCCTGTTCTCTCTGACTCCAGGCATCACTTAGTGGTGTGTGCACCACATTGACACTGGTGACAGCCTACCTGTCAAAAATAAACTGTACAGGTCATCTGACCACGTCAGAGCCAGTATTAAAGCTGAGCATGCAGCAGGCAGGCCTGACTATTAAGGCGAGCAAGTGTCAAATAGGGCAGAGTTCTGTAGTGTACCTGGGCCACCTAGTAGGTGGGGACCATACACAGCCTCCGCAAGCTAAAATCCAAACAATTTTGGATTGGACAGCTCCTGTTACCCAGACTCAGGTCAGGGCATTCCTTGGACTGACAGGGTACTATAGAAGGTTTGTTCAAAATTATGGGACCATTGTGGGGCCCCTAACAGAACTGACTTCTAAAAAGAGGCCCAAAAAGGTGATTTGGACCCCAGAGTCTCAGTAGGCTTTTGACACTCTGAAAGCTGCTATGTGTTCAGCACCAGTGTTACTGGCCCCTGACTACACAAAAGAATTTGTAGTTCAGACTGATGCTTCAGAGCAAGGGATTGGAGCAGTTTTCTCACAGCTAGGTGAAGGGGGCCTTAATCAGCCAGTTACCTTTATTAGCAGGAGGCTTCTTCCCAGAGAGCAGAGGTGGAGTGCCATTGAGAGAGAGGCTTTTGCTCTGGTGTGGTCACTCAAAAAGGTGAGACCATATTTGTTTGGGACTCACTTTCGTGTTCATACTGATCACAGGCCTCTCAGGTGGCTCATGCAGATGAGAGGGGAGAATCACAAGCTGTTAAGGTGGTTCATTTCCCTACAGTGAATGGACTTTACAATGGAACACAGACCTGGGGTTGCCCATGCCAATGCAGATGGACTTTCCAGGTTTTTCCACTTAGCCGATGAGGACTACCCGGGTGTAGGTTAGTAACCCATCACCTTTCGTTTGGGGGGGGGGGCTATGTTGCAAAGTCATCCTGTGCCCTGGGCACTCCCCAACTTTTCTGCTGACTGGAACTGGTGGTAACTGACTCTGTTTAACCCGGCCCAGTGCCAGTGCCAAGCTAAAAGGAACACATTAGAATAGAGTTAAGGCACCCAACATACACTAGGGTACACTATGGTACGGTGGGGTACCCCTGTAATTGGCATGACCTACCCCATAAGCCCCTAGTATGTAATAGGGCAGGGGATTGAAACTACCTAGACGTCTCCAGTATCCTGGTGCAGGGCAGTTTAGAGGCCAGCAGATTTTCTGCACTAGCATGTGTGCAGTGCTGAAGCCTGGGGTCAGTTTAAAAGCATCCCTGGTGGCCAGGACAGCTTTTAAACCTTACATTGTGCCCGAACTCGACTTTGGGGGTAGGGGCCCTTATAAATGAAAAACCTACCATGATTTTTGCATATTAGGGACCCCCAGGGTCACCCCTAGGTATCCCAGGGGTGGGGGTCAGTTATCTATAAGGAGCACCCTTATAGAATGAGTGTTTATATGCCTGGGTAAAGTGAACTTTTACATTTCATTCCCTAGATTGTATTAAAGATGGGCTCAAATTCGACTTTGATGCTAGAAGAATTGGGTATGGATGATCTGGAATATTTCTTCAGATTTAGAACACCTGTAGTCTCCCCTAGTTGCACAGGGGGTGGTGGTCCTGTAGACAGTAGGGAAATACTTATTAAATATGGTTTTATAAGCCCTGGTTCTTGAATAGTGGCCCAAGTCATTTTCCCCATTGCAAACCCCGTGGCCCATAGGTTAACATGGTAGGAAGTGATTGATTAATAAATATTGATAGGAGAGGACCATTCAACGACTTCCCAGAATGGTAGTAGTAAATCCAACAATATTGTATTGTTGAATTTCTCCTAAAGTGTACATACAAGAAGTTATGAGACTTTCTTGTTTGTAAGTCCAAATTCAGCCTTTCAGTGGTCTGCCCTGATTGGTCAGAGTTAAGTGGATTAGCCAGGCTGCTGGGAGGGCAGTGTGTTGGTCTATAGGAATGCCAGGACAGAAGGTGGCGTTGTAAACTATGCTCTTCAAAGGCAGAGGGAAGGCCTGTGTTTCAGTCCACTCTGACAGTCTTGACTGAGAGTCAGGGCTAGGATTAAGGAAGGTATGTGCAGATGGTAGGGGGAAAGTCCATGGAAATAAGCCATCCCAGAGGGTGTGTTTAGCCAGCTTTTACCTCCTTGTTGGAAAATCAGCCATTATGGATTTGGAAGAATGATGCACTCTGGGACAAACTAATGCCACACTCTACAGGATGTGGTCATAACTATGAGGAGCTGCCCTGCTCTCAATGGTCAGCAGCGACCTGGTGCTTGACCCAGAGAATTTTGAATACGTATCTGAGAGGGGCAGAGCCCTCCAGATCTGCTGCTTGAAACTGAATGAAGCAAGAAGTGCCCTGATGAAAAAGTTTTTGCTGTGCAAGGAACTCTAAGGCCTGAAGACTGCACCAAGTGAAATTGCAGCCCTGTGGATTACCTTGCTGCCAAAGGACTCAAGAGGTGAACTCCCTGCAAGCTACAGGTTAACAGAGCTCAACTGGACAGCCCCACAAAGAATTCAAAACCTGGAGTACCAGTGGATTTTTAAGGGTTTTGTTCAAGTGGATTGCAGAATTGAAGTTTCACACTTTCAAGGACCCTCATGGAGAACCTTGGATGGTGTGTTGGATACTTTGGGACCTGCAAGCAGAAGGCCAGGAAGGTGTTCTAACTGGACCCTGCTTGCTGAAGAAGGCGGCCCACTACAGTGGTGAGAATTCTTCAGAACAAATTATAAAGGTGTGTCCCTGACAGAGAAAACAAAGTGACTTAAAGGGGCGCTGTTGGTTTCTAAGCACTAGAAAGTGACTAATCTTTAAAAATTCATATCTCTGGTTCCCTGCAGTGGATTATTTTTCTTTTGGTGTCATTTAAAAGATAAAAATATTACCTATTTTTATAAATTGGTGTTGGGTTTTTATTTTGTGTTGTGTCTTAATTATTTACTGAAATTGTGTTTTTAAATGCTTTACATACCTGTCCTAGAAGTTAAGCCTGTCTACTCGCAGCCACATTACCAAGGGTTGAGCAAAGGAATCTAAGACCTATGCTGAGTCCTATCATGTGTTAGTGGCCTTATTGCCAGTGGCAGACCTACATTTGCCACTACCAATAACCTACTTTCCAACACACTTTAACTACCTACTCAGCACATATATGACTCTGTTGGGTCTGAGCCACTTTGACCCCACACGTTCAGATACGTGCCTAAGATGTAGTGTCACAAGGCAGACTTTTTACACCTGGCCTGGGGCTGCCCTGAGGTACACTGCTTCTGGTCCCAGGTCATGGAGATGATAGTGAAGGGTATGGGTTTTCAGGAGAAGATGTCCCCGCGACATTGTTTACTTGGCCATTATCATTAACAAATGTGGCAAACAATTAATTATATTTTGAGTTAATTGAAGAGTATGTACATATGGTCTGCTCCAAGATGGCGCCAGAGTTACAATTTTTCAACAGTCCTCTTTTCCTGCCTATGTCTCTGTACACATATATTGAGTGTTTGTACATTGGGCAGTGCCAGTGACCATGAGCAAGACCTTAGAGTCTAAATATTTTGCTATGCTGTTATACCTGGAATAAAACATTGATACTTTCACGTCCTTAGTGTGCGTTTGTTTTGGCACTATTTTGAAGCTTTGGTGGTGATTTATGAGGCCATGAACAGCAACTGATGCAATGCCACACCCCACTGAGGGAGGAGCAGTGTAAGTAGAAGAGTGAAGTGATTCAGACTGAAGCTACTCTTGCCTACCCCAGTACCGCTCTGATAGTTATTGTTTGCTGTGAGATGAAAACCTTCAGAAATGCCGCTGACTTCAGTGGAGCCGGCCCGGTGTGGTGTCGGCATGTGGAAAACGATGTGAGAGGTGGTTGCTAGTAGCACCCTGGATCAACTCGGAGGGCGTGAAACTAGGAGGCTGTCAACACGGATGTACATCTCCATTGCTCTTTCCCTTGTTAATTTATTAAAATTATATATTTAATGTATTTGTATTATTTTTTATTTATTTATAAAGTTTTGTATAGCTCAAACTTGACCCAACAATATCAAAGCACTTGACAGAGTTTGCATAACAGCAAATAGGTGAGTTACATCTGAAGTAATTCCCAAATATTATCTTGTATTTTTAGCAAAAAGTCCTTACTGTCAAGTATGTATGATGGGAGGGCCAGCACATATGGACGTAAAAAGAAATCAAACTATTAGGATGTATGTTCTAGTAAAGATCCAATAGATGAAACAATAGGTCTTCCAGGTGGTTTATTACGATTCTTATGTAACTATGGTTAAAAAGTAGAGTATCGCTATTTTGGAAAATCTATTCAGTAGGAAGGTGTATTCTTCCCACTCAGTAAGTCCCTGCTTTTGCCATTTGGTCAACATTGTGTGATAGCAATTATTAGACTTTTAAATTGTTTCTCTAGAGACCAGTACGTAGCATTTTTTGCAATTCAATTGTCTCATGCCTTCATTGAGGTAATCTTGAACATCCTGGATTACCACCCTTGACAGTCTGTCAGATGACAATGCTGTGGTCATCCTGAGGTTTCTTAAGGACAGTCTTTCATTTTTGGACAGATTATCCAATCCCCATCTGGTTTTCTTTGCCAGAAATTTCAAATCCTTAGTGACAAAAGTTTCAACCGTTGTACATGGGGAAAGGGTAGTGTAGATTTGGGTTAAAAATCATTAGGACAGCTGCCACCTAAATGAAAGCCCAATGATTACAAAACCACTGTTGAAATCACTCTCCCATTAATTCAGGAGTCTGATTTCCTTCTAATTTTACTGGATGTGAGCAGCATGTACACCAGCATTAGACATGATGATGGTGTGCAGGCTTGCAGACATTTTTTGAAATCTTCACCAATGATTTATCTTTATAACACTGAGATGTTGATCACAGTGATCAGATTTTGTCTTGAAAATAACATCTTCCTGTTTAAGAATTCCACCATCAGAAAGTTACAGGGCACTGAGATAGACACCTGCTTTTCTTCCAGTTATGCTAGCCTTATGATGGGGTGGCAGGAGCAGCAGGTGTACAGGAGCCTTGAAGACTACAGTACAGATGTGTACTGTGATCTCCCTACATCAATGATTTATTCATTATCTGAAAAGGACACCAGGACAGGCAGTCAACTTCATTTCTGATTTGAATGCTACCACATATAATTTGAAGGTCACATCAACGATACCCAGGTTGAATTTCTAAATATCTATGGTTAACAACAAACTCACATCCATACTACATCACAAAGACACAGCAGGCAATACCTTACTACATGCTGAGCTCGGAAAAGAGCTTTCAAGATGAATGCAGGGTGATGACAGCATGCTTTAATGAAAGAGGTTATGGTGACTCCATCCTTAACAATACCCTGGCAAAAGCAATGGAAGTAAGTAAAGAGGTGGTGCTGGCACCCAATACCAAATCTGAGACAACTAATACAACAATAAGATATATCACAACATAAAATAATAAAGCGGTAGATGGTAGAAATCTGAGCAAACATTGGGAAGTCCTCAAAACAGAAGACGCAGTAAACGATGTGATAAAAGATTGTCCCAAAATGACTTATAGGAAGGGCGTTTCCCTAAGTGACAAATTATGCAGAAGTGAGATAACTGACTGCAATCTTACTCAGAGAAATGTGAAAGGATTCCACACATGTACATCTTGCAAAGCGTATAAATCTAGTAACAAGGTAAAGGAAGTGCTTTCACCCATAACTAAAACATACAGCACTATAGATAAACATCTGTCATGTATTTTGGACTACTGCGTGGGCCCGCAGTTTTGATGAAGAAGTCGCGATGAAGGAGGAAGAGGGAGCCCCAGGACGCCACAGCTAAGGTAAGCCATTTTCCTTACTTTTAAATTGTTTTTAAAGCTTGTAGTTTAATTGTTAATAGGGCGGGAGGGAGGCGGGTTGTGTGTAGCGGGGCTACACAAAGTGTGCGGAGTGTGCAGAGTTTATTTTCCACTCTGTGGAACTCCGCGTAGTCCCACTACACACACTACACCCACCCTTAGAAATGAGACTCATGCATCTAGACCAGACCATGATAAGAGGGAAAAGAAAGGGAAGAGGAATAGGCAGAGGAGATACAAGGTCTTCAACAGCACAAGGAAAACCAGAAGATCAAAATGAAAAAAGACAATACCCCTGCGCATTCTTAACAAGGAGAAATAACAAATAATGAAGAAAACCATCTAACAGTCAATCTCTCGAATCATGTACTAAAAAATGATGAAAGATCACTACTGAATAAAGGACTTTCCCTTTGTCCTGAAAGCCATTTCAATTATACAGATACCAACATTGATCGGTATAGATACATAAGAAAATAAAAATTGACAAAAATTCAAGCAACCAAACCCGAGGGGGTCAAGGCTCCAACATCAGAGATACAAAAACACACTGATTTAACAATTAAACAAATATCAGATCTCAAAAACATGTTTGGTCTCATGTATAACTTTTTTATTTATTTATTAAGTTTTAGCAATAGTAATAAGTATGGTAAACATAGGCCACAGATACGCACATGCATAGAAGCGACTTCAGTACAGCATGACAATATAATACAGAGTGCAGCATAATAAAAAATCGATGGGAAATGACACGTCATAGGAGTTATGCAACAAAAAAATAAACACTTCAACAATTGAGAGGATATTAGTATCACTCCCATATAGAATGGCCTGAGTGGAGCGTAAATGAGGACAATCTGGAACAGGCCAACACATTCGCACAGCGTGATGGCAGTCAATGTTGAAGTCATGAGATGGAGTGCATGGGGAGAGCGAGCATCCCAGTCTGTCTCGATCGGGTGTTCAAGGAGATATGCTTTAAGTGGATCTCAAATATTTCTGGGGCGATAAGTGAGGGTGAGGAGTTCTGAATAGATAAATGTCTGGTCTTGCCAAAAGATCATGTCCCTAATCCATTACGTAATTTAGGTGCTTTGCCGCGACCCCATCTGCATGTTACGTTCCTCCAGCAGGTTAAAGGCGACAAATTTGTGATGTTTTGCGGCAAGATTTTCCGTGTAGTCAAGAAGAGCAAGGAGGGGAGAGGTTGACAGCGTGAAGGATATCATTAGTTCTAGAGCGGCAGTCAACTGCTACCAGTATACCAGCACAGAGCTGCCTTCCAAGGCAAGATGTAAGTAGTCAGCAGCATTTGAGCCACATGTATCGCATTTATTGGTGTCACATAGTTTATATTTGTGTAACTTAACCGGGGTATAGTATGAACGGTGTAGGAATTTATAATGAGTAATATGTAGTCTACTACTGGAAGAGATTTGTGTAGTCTGCTTGCAGCAATACATCCACTGCTGATCAGTGATTTTGTGCCCCAGCTCCAAAGACCATTTTTCCCTGGCAGTGCAGGGGTACTATTTGATGTTGGTAGATACGCTATGATAGAGAGTGGACACTAAGTGCCAGGCACTGTCAGTGGGGTTCAAGAGAGTATGTGGTGGTGTATTCTTTGAGGGCTTGTCGTAGTCTGACGTACATGAAGATGTCCATGGGGGAGGGTGGTGACTTAGCAAACAGCTGTGCTGACGTGCGAAATTTCCCTTGCAGATAGAGATAACCCCAGCAAGTGATGTTGTATTTGGCCTTAGTCTTTTTAAAAGCACCTTCTTGCAGAATTGGCTTTATTGGTTAATAAGTAAGGGGAAGCAGAGGCGAAAATAACATAGGGGCCTGCAGGCGGGTAGAAATGCGCTGCCAGGCCCTTACCGTGCAGTCCACAGAGGTCGGGTTACAAGCATGCGGTGAAAGCGTAGTCAGTATAACCCCATCCAGCTGAGCGGGGTCCATCAGCCAATGCTCGGTCGCCACATGAGGTGTGTACCGTGGGGGGTGAAACTAATAATGCGTGTAGTGTGCTTGGGCACAAAGATAATACCGTTCGAAAATGGGAGCGTCGAATCCCCCTGAGAATAGGGGCAAGCAAATATGTCCCATTGTAATCTGGGGTGTTTACTGCCCCAGATTAATCTGGTCAATTCTGAGCGCAGTAAGGAGAAAAAATGACGACCGGGGTCATAAGGAATATTGAAAAGAAAGTACAAGTGTTTGGGAAGGATGACCATTTTAATGAGGGAAATACGACCAGCCATAGTGAGTGGGAGGGCAATCCATCTTGTTATGCAGTTGGTGATTTGTTCCATCGTCTTCCCATAGTTGAGCCTCATCAGCTCATCGCGATCAGCGGTAACATGAATCCCAAAATATTTTAGGTCCCTATTGCACCATTCAATCGGAAAGTCAGTGTCAAACGGTTACACGGTATTAGTCAGTGGGAAAAGTTGGGATTTAGCCCAATTGATATGGATTCCAGAGAGACCACCTAAAAGGATGAACTTACGAAGTAATGGGTTATCGGACATAGAGAGTAATATCGTCTGCGTAGAGGGAGATAAAGATGGGACTGAGGAAGCAGTGAAGAGCCTTGTCATGATGATGTTGTCTGACCTTGGCAGCCAGAGGCTCCACGGCCAAGGCATAGAGAAGCAGAGAGAGCGGACAGCCCTGTCGCGTGCCACTGCAAAGGGGGGGAGATGTGACCATTGATGAGGACTCTGGTTATTGGACAGGAGTACAGGAGACGTATCCACGCTAAGAAACCTTTGGGAAGTCCCATACATTGGATAATGGTGAAAAGGTAATCCCACTCCAGAGAATCAAAAGCTTTTGTGGCATCTAAAAAGATCGCCACTAGTTTCAGTTGGGGGTCGGCATTCTGTAGGATGGAAAAGAGGGTACAGAGATTGTGGGAAGTTTCCCTACCGGCAATTAAGCCAGCCTGATCAGGCAAGACTAGTTTGTTCATCAGAAGGCTGAGCCGGTTGGATATCATCTTGGCTAGAATCTTGGTGTCAGTATTAATAAGAGATAGGGACTGATACAAATCACACCTATCTGGAGCTTTTCCAGTTTCAATAATGAGGTGATAGGGGCCTCTCTGATCGGACCAGGCAAGATCTGTAATTCCTGTGGCTCTAGATAAACCTCCTTCAAGAAAGGGAGTAGCTGGTCAAGGTAAGTTTTGTAAAAATCAATGGGGAGCCCGTCAGAGCACGGGGCCTTCCCGGATTTCATTTCTACATAACGGCTGCCCGCATCTCGACATCCTCAAATGGTGCCGCCAGGAACTATCTGTGGTGATCCCTGAGCCTCCCCAATGTGATATCCCAAGGTAATGAGAAAGGTCAGGTGGCTCAGTTCTGCGAGTGCTGTACAGGTCAGTGTAAAATTTGGTGTAGGGTTTTAATATATCGAGGCTGTCTGTGTGTCGCACTCCAGCACTATCGTCTATGTCAAGAACATAGTTTGAAAAATGAGGCAGGCGAATTTCCATTGTGAATGCTTTGCCGGGTCTCTCTACCTCTCCATATTTATGAGCGGTAAAATATTTGCTGCAAAAGCTGATCTCCCGTTCCACCATGTTCTTGAAGTCAGTAATTTTGTCTCTCAGTGTGACTTTGTGAGTCCCTGTTGCATCCTGCCACATGCCCATTTCTAATTGTTTCAGTTCCCCTTCAAGTTTGGGCAGATTACATCGGATGTCCCAGAGGACACCAAAGCTTTTCTAAATGCACTAACCTCGCATTGTAACTTTAAAGGCTTCCCAAACCGTACCCACATGTGTGACTGGCCCTTTAATGTACCTGAAAAAATCAGCTATTTCCTCCCTTAGTTCCGCCTTAAAGATGGTGTCTAACAACGCCTCAGGTATTTGGTGCCAACATCGTGGAGTAGCAATAGAGTCAGGGGGGAGATCACCAGTCAGACACGGAAGTGGTCTTAATAGGTCCTAGCCAAGTATTCCGCCGAAAGTATCCACGAGGCAACCCCTCGGGAGACTACCCACTAATCCAAACGGGACCAGGAAGAGTGCATTGTAGTGTAATAGGTGCCTTCCCTCCCATTGGGGTGTATATGACGACATGCATCAAGAAGCCCATGATCAGGGAGCAGGAGTTTGAGCATTTCTTGGGTCCTGGTGTAATGATGAGGAAGCGGGTTGGACCTATCAGCGTCAGGACATAAGGCAGTATTAAAATCACACCCCCGTCAATGTTTGGTCTGTAGCAGAAGATGAGTGTGACTGATTGTGTACCCAGTGTACCCCATAACATACAGCTCCTAGCAGAGGAGTCACCATAAGTCCCACCTAAGAGGAAGGGTGTGTTCTTTTTAACTAGAATCAGTGTCCCCCTTGAATAGGTAGAGTAGGAGGAGAATACTCGATCTGTAGCCCACTTGCTGCCAAAGTGAGCAGGGCGACGTGTTTACGCGGATCCCCAAGACCTCTAACATTCCACGTGAGCAAATTTATCCACAGTGCCTCAGTAGGTGGGGACCTATTTAGGGAGGAAACTGCTGGTGCGAATTGTCATATGTGAAGTCCTATGTGCAATTATTCTGCTGTGTGTTGGCATGTATATCTATTACTGAACCATAAGATTGACAGTAGGCAATATCAAGAAAACCCAAACCACCCCCAACCACAACAGCACCCCAATTGTGCTGGAAGTACATAGCCCATCCAGAACCCAAGAAATCTCCAACATTACAATCCAGGTCGAACGTGACCAACATAAAGGCAAGTTGTGTGGGGGATCACCCATATGGACGGGATCACTGGTGGGCCACAGAGACTTCCATTCTCCCAAAGCTGCACATCAGCTATCCCAGCGGCAGGGGATGAAGGGAGGGTAAGGGAGGGTGCTCGGCACAGTTCGGTGAAGGAGAAATACAAATGTCAGATTTACACATTTAGCCCACTGCATTGAAACATGATGCACCTAAGGTACTAAGTACACTTAACTGACACCGGCGAGCTGCATGCAGTTCAAGCCACCAGGAGAGATGAGACCGTTTCCTGCTATGTGCGGGAGTGATAGATATGTAGCATCATAAGGAACTTCAGACTGGGAAAAACAAAAAGAGCAAGGCCATACAGGAGACCGACAGTTCAGAGACTTCTTGGCATCTTCTTTTACTGTGAGGGGCCATCTGCGGCAGGGGACTGGGATCTGGAGCTGCAGTCATTGGAATTTCTTTAAAGCGAGCGGCGCTTGATGTTTTTAAGAAAGTCTTCTTCCTGCTGCGGATTCAAGAAGATGTTTTGCTTGCCTTGGTAAGAGACCCGTAAGCGTGCTGGATACATGAGAGCATAGTCAATTTGCACCTTACAGAGCTTTTGTTTCATCCCGAGGAACTTATGGCGTGCCTCCTGAACAGCCACGGTGAAGTCAGGATAGATAGTGTATTCCAAGACTTCGTACTACAGTGTTTTCTTCTCATGTGCCAGCCAATGAGCGGTATCCCGGATACGATAATTAAGGAGATGAGCCACAGTGGTATGTGGAACACAGCCCGGAGGAAGCCTGGGACTGATGGATCGGTGCACTCATTCCACAATAAGTTGGGGAGAGAAGGCGCCCTTCCCATGCAAGAGGCGCTCGATAAAGTCCTCCATGCGACCAGTATTGGTGCTCTCTGAAATGCCTATGATGCGTATGTTATTACGGTGGCTACGAGCTTCGAGATCTTCATTTTTGGCTGCAGTTACTTTCAGAAGTTTGTCCATTTGCGTCATTTGTTGCTGCATCTGGGACAAGGTGTCTTCCGTGTCTGATATACTGCGCTCCACCTCTTTGATCTGTTCATCATGCTTATCCACTTTCAGGATTTTACTGGATAAGGCCGTAAGACTGTGTTGCATAGCCAACAGCAATGTTTTCACTTTGTCGTCTGGGGTGGATGACTGTGC
The DNA here is from genome assembly GCF_964263255.1 of Lissotriton vulgaris. NCBI lineage: Eukaryota > Metazoa > Chordata > Amphibia > Caudata > Salamandridae > Lissotriton > Lissotriton vulgaris. Next base: position 1,935,491,818 of record NC_141685.1, on the reverse strand, counting down.
CTGCGACTGTTCCTCAGTGGTTTGTGCAGGATCTTCCGTGCATGAACGTGTGACAGTCTTTTTGGCGTCTAAGACAAGTTTGGGCTGTCGTCCATATGGCTTCCCCATTTTTACAGCTTTCTTTATGTAATCCATTTCATCTAAGATTACCATGTTGCCCCCTTTGTCACTCATTTTAATTTCAATGTCCGTGTCTTTTTGTAATGATTTTAGGGTTTGCATTTCTCCCTTTGTGTAACTGATTTGGATGTGAGTATTTGTTTTTCATCACTAGTTCATTGAATAGGTACATTTTATTTCCTGGGGGTAGAACGGGGCAGAAGTTTGATGTACGTTTTTTTCCACTTGTCCCTGCTCCCAAGTTTTAATTTTGGAAGACTTCAAAAGGGTACAATAATATAATTTCTACCATTTCAGTTGTATTATGCTCTAAGTGTACATTAGTATTGAGGATGGTTAAAAGTCATAATTCCAGTGTGATGTGGGACAACACTGTAAGCCCTTTCTCTGTAAGTTTACTTCCATCTCTATGTGCTTCTGATTGGAAAGAATGATTATCATTATGTCTTCTTGTACGTTCACTAATTCCTTTTGTCCCTCCGTGTTATCATACCCCGAATCTTTCTTTTTCCATGTCTCCCTCTTTGGGTTTTCCTTGACCTCTCCTCCTACCCCATCGTATTCCAGGTCCCCGTCCTGTTACTTTTTCATGAGATATTGCAATTCTTTTGTCCCATTGCTGTTGCTGATGATGTAGCCACATGTTGTCTAAAAAAGACAGTTTACTAGGTTTACCACATATTGCGGTTGTTGTACTTTCACCTTCCATTAGAGCAGATTCTGATGTAACAATCTCTTTGCTTGAAATCTCCATTGATGTTCCAGCTAATATAAGATAAAAGAATAAAAGATGTGAGATCCTCATAATCTTCTTTGTCTTTTAGAAATTTCACAGCCTTTTGCACTGATACTTCTTGTATATGCTTTTCCAAGTTGTTTAGTAAAGTTGTCTATAGGGATGTCAATTACTCTGTCAATGTTACTATGCTAATTTCTTTTTCTATTTTTTTTACTTGTGACTGTATTTTTACGAGGGCGATCTCTCTTCATGTTTGATTAGAATCTCTATTAATCCAAATGAGGCTTTTAGAATGAATTCATCCAATTTGAGTAACATCTCCATGTGTGTTTCCCCCTGGTTTGGCATTACCAATATCCTCAAGCCTCTAGGTCCTCTCTGACCATCCATATCTTTTCTAAGGCTGGAAACCTGCCAACACTTGTTGATTTCTTGTGTGGAAGGCTTTCCCATTTTTAAAATAAAATGTTGGCTCATGTTTCTGTTACTTTGTGCACCAATGTCTTTTGATGCTGTTCCACTTTTGTGTATTTGAATTGAATAATAAGGACAATGTCGCCTGACATTTCGCCTCCTTCGAATCCATTATTAGTACATTTTGTACTCTGTTTATGCTGCCACCATTTCAAAATAATTTCAAAAGAGTGTTGTTTCCAAACATTACTCTGTCTCTGATTTGCACACGTCTCCATTTTTAGATCCAATCCTCATCCCTAAAATTGCTCCTTCTGCCATTTTATGTTAGTTTTAAACACACTTTTAAAAAAATTCACCCCAGCCACCAACCTTTGCCTTCTTACCTCAAGGGAGTTTACCCGTCCACCATTACCCTCTGGTCCAGACATGCCGATATCTCCTCATGCGGCAATCCATGTGCGGGCGCAGCTGTGCTTTGTAGCTCCGTTTCACGGCAAGGTAAGCACAGCAGGGGCAGCTCAGAAACCAGGAAAACATTCCGAAGGAAGCCAACTTGTGATGTTGGTTAGGGCGCTTTGTGAGGGGGTGCAGGAGGAAAGGGATTACGCAAATCCACCCAACACTGTAATTTGGTGAATACATTAATTACTGTTCACCTTGGGGTGTGGAGCCATTGGGGTGATTTCGTTTGTGCTGAACACTGAATATATACTTTGTAAAATTGATATATTTTTTAACAATTTATAACTTTTTATATAACAATGTAACTTTTATTTTAGAGTTAAATAATATTATAGGTAGATAGATAGATAGATAGATAGATAGATAGATAGATAGATAGATAGATAGATAGATAGATAGATAGATAGATAGATAGATTTACAAATATGTTATCAATATTTTGGATCACAATATTCTTGTAGTCAATATTTTAGTACTTTACATCTATAAAGTCGATATTTCTGATGGTGATATTTTTGACATCAATATTTTTGACATCAATATTTTTGTGGATTATCCTTTCCCTACTTATCGCATGCAGATTTAGTGCACTAAGTTATCACATTGTAGCATATTTAACATTCCAGCGGACTAGAATATATGTTTATGTAAACAGCCTCACAAACATTGGAAAATCATTTGGCTGTCTGCTTTGCAAACTGGTTGTGGAAATGGAGCCAATCACGTTTCAGACTGTGAGTAATTTGAGAGGATCATGTTCACGTATTTGGCAGCTCCAGTGCCATCATGTGTGTATCAACTCTCACGTGCTGACGAAGCATGTGACATAGTTGTTAACTGCCAAAGCATTGGGAAAGGTCAAAAATGTTTTAGCTCACAGAGAAAGGTGAAGGCAAGAAAATGTAAACTTCTTAAAACGCGTAATATGCACCAGGGCCTATGAAAACACTGCTGTAATTTACAATTAATTAGCACTAAATAAAGGGCAGCAGAATGGTATAATGTGCATTCATGGCTTTCAGATTAACAAGAATTTAAGACATTTAACAGTATTAAGTGCATTTCTAGGTTTAAATAAGATTTATGCGAAGTCACGTTTATGTATTCATTTCAAAGATATTATTCAAAGCAAGAATTCCTAGTTACACAATAGCGCAGTGAGCATCCCCAAAACCTCTCATCTGGGGCAATATTATCAAGAACGGCGTTAAAATTCAATTTATGCGAAGTCACATTTATTAATTAATTTCAAAGATATTACTCAAAGCAAGAATTCCTATTTACACAATAGCGCAGTGACCATCCCCAAAACCTCACATCTGGGGCCATATTAACAAGAATAGCGTCAAAATTATCGCCGCTTTAGCGGCAGGAAACTGCTGCTAAAGCGGCATTAATGGACTTGATAATATGCCCTTGTGAATTCCCATAGAAACCCAGGTTCACATCAGAACCAGGGTTTCTATGGGAATTCACGAGGGCATATTATCAACCCATTATCGCCGCTTTGGCTGCAGTTTCCTGCCGCTAAAGCGGCGATAATTTTAACGTTGTTCTTGATAATATGCCCGCTAGAGTATTAATTAATCGAGTGCAAGTTTTCAATACTGTCAGACAGAACACAGGGAGGAATTTCACTTTAAGCAGTAATATTTGTGACCAATTTTAGCAGTCGGTGACCTTCTTTGAAACCAGCCACAATTCATACCAAACCAAAATGGACTCTAGTCTCATTTGTTCTCTCTTACACACAGCAAGTGTACTCTTGTGAGCTCTATCTCTACCACAGTGTTGTAGACAACATGTTCTAAGAAAGAAAAAGAATTCATCCTACATATGTTTCCCTAATCCTATGCTGTGCTTTCAGTCCAAAAAGGTACAACTTCAAATCAACTGTGTTGGGCTTGGCCCTTGCTGCGGGCTCACCCCAAAATGTTTTAATTTACTTATAAGTCCCTAGTATACGATACTACCTGTACCTAAGGCCTACATTAAATGCTACTAGTGAGCCTGCAGCACTCTTTGCGCCAACCACTTAAATAGCACTTTAAAATATGCCTCAGGCCTGCCATTGCAGCCTGACGTGCAGTTTTAAAACTGCCAGGCCACTTCACAAAATAAACCTTTGCCATGCCTAAGCCTTCCTTTTTTATACATATAAATAACCCCTAATGTAGGCCCTAAAAAGTCCTTAGGGCAGGGTTTATTGTATGTAAAAAATCTTTTAAAAGTAGAATACGTGTTTTTAAGTTTTTTCATATTCTGGTACTGAAAAACAGCAAAATTTGTTTTTCAGTACTGTAAGTCCTATCTCTCCCCTTGGATAACATTGGGTTATCCTATTATATTTAATAGCTGCTAACTTTTGATTGGAAGCAGGTCATGCTTACACTCAATTGAATTGTAATTTAAAATCCTCTTTAATGGTAAATTTGTATTTATTTTTAAGTCACAATTTGGTGAATGCCACTTTTAGAAAGTTGGCATTTTCTTACCCTAACCATTGGTGCCTGCTGCCAGTGTCTTGGGTCACAAGACTGTGAATAGCTGAGCTTTTGGGCTTTGTTTATTCCTCCTAGACAGTGAGGCAAAAGAGGACTATCCTGCCTTGATTCCTGGGGGCTAAACTGTTCCCTGCCCAACTTACATTTCGAAGGGCTTGCCTCCAACAAACGCAAAGGAACATGACACTAGTCTTTTGTCACACCAGTCTTCTTGGAGCCTTGGTAGGGGAATAGAAGAATCTTTTACAACTAGATGTTGGGGTAGGACAGGATGTCTCCCCCACACAAAGGCTGGCACTCGGTATCAATATTAGATCCTCAGAATAACTTATCAGTACACTCCTGGACCTGTGGACATTACAGAGGAAGTGCTGCCTTGTTCCCCAGAGGAGATCCCCGCTGCTTAAAGCCTGCTTTGTACCAGAGAGGACTGCTGTGCTGCTTGAGGCCTGCTTTGTTCCCCAGTGGACTGTCCTGCTGCTTGAGGCCAGCTCTGTTCTCTGAGAGGGAAGACTGAACCCTTGATCCCAGGCTACCTGAGTCAGTTGCATGACCTTGCCTGACAGATTTTAACAGAATATTGGGGACAGAGCCAGCCAAGACCACACAGGGAGTCGAGGTCAAAGGTGATCCAAAAACGGAAGCTCTGCACAAGGGAACAAGATGTCATGGCACAGAAAGAACTAGCACTCAAGAGGTAATTTTCATTCGACTAACACCAAGGATGGACGTGCTAGACATGTATATATATAACAACATTAACAGTTAAGGAAAAGTCGGGTAGGCACTCGTGAGCTCCACACTATGAGCTCACAAGTGAGCTCAGTAAGCTCCTCTCCCACAACTGCTGTTACTGCAAACACCTACATATGGAATATAAATGCAAGGCAGGGTCTGCGGACCTGATACCTATGGTGATGGTAGAAAAGTAACTCAAAGACAATACTCACAATGAACAAGAAACACCACCTAGGTTGTCAGCTGTGCCCATAGATCCTGACAATCAAACGAACACGCAAGGAGGTACTAGCAAGGGTGTAGAACTAAACACACATCCAGGATAGTCAAGGAGCTAGCAAGAACGAGTGCTTAACAGGAAAAAAGGGAAAACTAAGGGAACACTTGGCAGATGGCAAGTAACAACCATACAAGGAAACTAGAATCAATAACAGCAGGAACAGGAAGGTAGAAAACTAGAAATTGGAACAAAGGGAAAGAGAAAGACAGGAGAAAGAAAGAAGACAGAAGGAGAGAGAGTTCAAGGGTGTACTAAAATAGTACTGGCTCAGAATTCAAGGGAGCACTGCAGGAAGTGCTGATTCAGAAACAAGGTTTAGCTACAGCTCATGAATCAAAGAAAAAGGATAGCAATACAAGGACTAGCAAATGCTCAGAAACTCAGGAAACAAAGGATGGGTCTAACAGGAAACCTGCAACACGGACCAACACTGGACTGAAGGGAACTGGGGTTTAGGCAAGCACACAATAATCATATGCATCAGGTGTGAGCAGGCTAACACCTGTTAGCCACAGGATTGCTTAATTTCTCCACCCATGCTTGGCCTGCAGGGGTAGAGATGAAGCAGTGAGTTGTAGGTAATTGAGTTTATAGCATGAGCAGACTGGCTTCCCTGATGTTCTGACCCCCCTCACCTGAAACCCAGGTACTGCGGGAACAGAGCTTTACCCTCCACAGAGTGCTTTACCCTCCATCTAGTGCTTTACCCTCCCTGCTGATAAAACTAAAGGTCTTGAGTGGAAAAACCCAGGGGAAAGGAAGGTAAACAAGAGAACAAGGGAAGGATGTATGGATCTCTGGAAAACAGTTCCTACCGGTATGAGAGAGCATCCAGGAATATTCCAGTAGGCAGGGTCTCAACAAGATTGTTTTAACTCATTCTGTGCTCATGACGGCTCCCGGCCATCATGAGTCACAGTAGTCATGTGCTCATGACGGCCGGGAGCAGTCCGAACATTGCCGCTCCGCCCACGCACAATTAATTCCCCGGCTGTGTGGGTGGAGTTCGGACGGCTCCTGGCCATCATGATTAAATGACTACCATGACTAATGACGGCGGGAGCCATCATGAGCACCTCTTGGCACTGTGCCCACACGCCCCCCTAAGCCCCTCCCTAACACCACAGCAATATTAACACCGCAGCGAAGGGGTTAAAGTAAAACGAAGGAAATACAAATTAAAGTTTTGGCAAGCTAACCAAACCAAATCTCCTGGAGCATAGGGGGGTGTAGGATGCCTATGTTTGTCCACTTTGTTTTTCATACTCTCCTTAGCCACATGTAGATGTTCCTGTTCCTTTTTCCTGATGTCTGTAAGAGTGGAATGTAATGTATCTATTGTGGGTACCTTGTCAGTAGGTAGTATAGGTATAGCTTAAGGATTGAAACCCATAGAACAAAAAAAGGGGGCAGGACCGAAGGCTGAATGAATACTATTATTATCTGCGAACTCTGCCACTGGCAGAGCTTTCACCCAACTGTTAGTTAAAGATGACAGAAGACAGTCAATATATTCTTCCATGGACTGATTAGTCTATTCCATTTATCCCGCAGATTGTGGATGATAAGCAGAGGACAACAGCCAATGATCTGATCATTTGATATCATTGATATCTCTCCAGAGATAGAGGCATGATCCAAATTGGAAACATGTATATGGGATGGGGAATCAGATTTCACTTGTTAAGCATCTGGTGTATACATGATCACAAAGTCATATTCATTAAAAAATAAAGCGCACCTCATCTGCCGTTGGGCTAATGCTAGAGCAGAGCAAACAAATTCTAGATTTTTATGGTCTGTAAAGGTAGTGACAGGATGTCTAGCCCCCTATAAGTAATGCCTTCATTCTTGAAAAGCTAACTTTGTAGCCAAGAGTTCTCTCTCATCTACTATGTAGTTCTATTCTGCAGGTAATAGCTTTTTAGAGAAAAATACAATGAGATGCGCGAGAATAGAATCAATATCATGTTGTGACAGAACCCCTTCTACAACATACTGCAGTAGTTCCGGATCCTGATGTTTTAGGACCGGAGTGGTGGTAACATTGTTTACAAAAGCCTCCAAGGTTTGTTGGGCTTCATTGGACCACTGGAAAGAAATGCCTTTCAGTAACAATGTAGTAATGGGAGCTATTATTTCTAAAAAATCTATAGAAATTGGCAAACCCCAGTAGGACTTAAATATCCCTCATACATGTTGGAGTGCGCCACAAAGCTATAGCATCTGTCTTTTTGAAATCCATCTGGATTCCCTCAAAGGAAATGATACAACTCGAAAATTCAATCTAAGGTATTTGGAACTTGCATTTCTCAAGTTTCACAAAGGAACTGTGTTCCTGTAGTTTCTGCAACATTTGTCTGACATGGAGTTTGTGTTCTGCAATGGTCTTAGAGAATATTAATATATTGTCAATATATATAATAACACTTATATCAAGGAACTCCCTGAATACATCATTTATGAAAAACTGGAAAGCTGCTGGAGCATTACAAAGACCAAACAGCATAACACAGTATTCAAACTAATCAAATTTAGTCTCGAGGGCAATCTTCCACTCATCTCCTTTACGAACCCAGATGAGATAATAAGCCCCATGAATATCCAATTTAGTGAACACTGGCATCCTGCAATTGATCTAGCAACACATGAATCAAAGGCAATGGGTATTTGTTTTAATGGTTACCTTATTTAAAGCTCTGTAGTCAATGCATGCACAGAGATCTTCCTCTTTTTTGGGCACAAAGAAGAAGGTAAAAGACAACGGAGAAGAGGCATGTCTAATAAATACACAGGATAATATCACATCCAAGTATTCTGTTAGATGTTGCGTATCAGGTTCATAAAGAACATATATCCTGCTACATGGTAAAGTAGCTCTGGGAACTAAATCAATGCGGCAATCGAAACTCCGATTTAGGGGTTATTGTGTGTTTTTAGTCTTATCAAAAATATCTGCAAATTGTGCAGGAGGGGGAATATAAGGAGTGTCAGCAGATGTACTAGAGGCACATATCAGAGGAGAAGCCCAATAAATGGCTTCTTGATAACAATATTAAAGACAGTGTTTGGAATCCGAAGTGACAGTACACTTAGCCCAGTCAGTCCTGGGTTTGTGTAATTGTAGCCATAGCACCACAAGTATGGCTCCAAAAGAGGTAGTATCAATCAGATCAAAACTAATGGATTCAGGATGCCCATTATCATAAATCGAAGTGAGAGGTCCAGTTTGTATATTAATCAACCCAGTGCCGTCTTTGCCCTGACTAGCTCAGGTTCTTTCTTACATGTACAAGGAATGCTATATTTCTTAGCCAATTAAATATACATCGATAGAGTTTCCTGTTGCCCTACAATTCAACAATATTGAAAGGGTAGTGCTATTAGTGTTAGTCACAATCATAGTTACTGTGATTTTAAAATTATGCAGTACCCGCAAAACAGAGCCTACTACATCATAAGGGCTTCTATTTTTATTGTGTTCTTTTTTAAAAATTGTTTTATTCTATTTTTTTTTTTTTTTTTTTTTACTCATTGCCCAAGTATACCAAAGCTTTGAGTCACAAGTCCCACTACCCCATAGTCGATATATTGGGATGGATCACTCTAGACCGTGCCCACCTTATTCACCCATCTGTGTCAAATTCTTTGTGGCCTTTGTGTGCCACCGTCAGAATATTAGGCAATATGGTATAGAGACCTAATCATCGGACTATTATAGATTCAACCCATTTCTCATATGGAACCCAGAAATTATTTCTCTTACTTTTTGAAGATCTATTCAAAACATTAGTGTGTTTTATAGAGGCCAACCATTCTACTTTACTAGGGGGTACCGCTTTCACCCATTTTTTTTACATATTTCCCTACGGGCTAATAATATGAGGAGGAAAATTAATTAATTTGTATTTTTTCGCTGTGATGTATAGTCAACAGAAATTCCCCCAAAAATCCAAATTATGCTTACCTGGAGCGTCTCTCCAAGTATCACCGAAATTATATTACTCACTTCCAACTAAAAATCCTGGATCATCGGACAGTCATAAAACATGTGGATATCATCGCCTTTCGCTTTACCACATTTAGGACATTTAGGCACTGCTCCATTCCCTATTATGGATAATTTGTATGGCGTCCAATAAACCCTGTGGAGACAAAATAGGTGGTTCCGCCTTAAATTTGCAGGCCACACTGTAGAGTATAAAGTAGTGCAAGATACTTGCCATAATTCTTCTAACTGCTCCCCGGGCAAGCTCTTCTCCCACAGTTCTTTCGGCAGGTTAAAATCACCATCACTCAGCTCCACCAATAGCCAATATCCTTGTGACACCTCTTTTTTCTGATTTACTCCAGCCATCAGCAATGCTTCCAGATTATTGTCCTAACCTACACCCAGTCCCTCAGTACGATTCCAACTCAACATTTGGAGATATTTGAATCTTGATAATCGTCCATTCGTTAATATTTGGGCCTCCTCCCAGGAGATTAAGGCCTCATTTTTCATCACCGAACCCCAGAGCAGGATTCCCGCTTCTTTTAGTGGCTGCACCAGACTATCTTTCGTCCATTCCGGGGATCCTGGTGAGTCAAAGATTGGGGCCCTACAGCTATAATAACTGATCCTTAATTCCCTCCTAACTTTATACCAAGTTGCAGCTAAACCCTGCAGAGTTTTTAATCAAATCTATTTAAAATACTGAGGGTCTCCATATTTATGTAAAAAATCAGTGTCTCCTCCATTTAAATGTTTTTGCATTGCTTTGTACATTCTGCCTATATCCGATTCCTCTGGAACTTTGAACAAACTTTTCCCTCCTTTTAACAAGAACACCCATGCGTAGTACGAAAGATCCGGCAGCTTAAGTCCTCCTTTCTCATATCGCCTTCTGAGTTTCTTCCAGGAGATCCGTACTCCTTTGGAGGCCCATATAAAGCTTGAAATTTTGGACTGAGCCTTTATAAGTCATTCTTCCTTAAAGGCCATCGGAATGTGTTGGAATAAAAAAGTAATTTTTGGAAGGATAGTCATTTTAATGATATTCACTCTTCCGTAAATTGATAGTGGGAGATGTGACCAGCCCAGCAGCGATTTCCCTATTTCCTTACGGACCCTCTGGAAGTTGGTTTCAGGGATTTGCTCTACATTCTGTACTATTCTTATACCCAAGTACCTCATTTCCTCTTTGACGTATTCTACCCATGTATCAATATTCCAGACCATAATAATCGTTTTACGCTGATTTATTTCATAGCCTGAAATCTTGCCAAAACCTGCCCCAAGCTCATACACCGTTGGTAAGGCTGAATCCAAGTTCGATGTATACACTACCAGGTCGTCAGCATATAGGCCCACTTTCTTTCCCCAACTTCTTACTTTAAACGGGATGATTTTGGCATGCTTCCTAATCTTTTCCGCTAGGGGCTCAATATATAAATTAAAAAGTAATGGGGATAGCGGGCACCCTTGCCTTGTCCCCCTGCCAATGTTACATTTTTTTGATAGTCTTCCATTTATTAATATTTTTGAAAAAGGGGCTTTGTACAATTGCATTATAGCACTACAAAAGTTTCCTCCTAGTTTAGATAGCCTCAGAATTTCCTCCAGATATCGCCAATTCACACGATCAAAAGCCTTAGTCGCATCAACTGTGATAACTGCTAAGGGCACTTTGTCTACCGTGGCTAGATTGATGGCGCCTATGAGGTTGTATGTAAGATCTTAAATATTTCTCCCTCTCAAAAACCCTTTTTGATCCTCGTGTAGGAGTGCTCCCACCACCCCTTTCAGCCTATCTGCTAAAATATTTGAGTATACCTTGTAATCAGAATTTAAAAGCGAAATAGGCCTGTATGAGTCGCAGCAATCTGGTGGTTTGTCAGGTTTTAGAATGAGCGTAACAATGGCCTCATTCCATGATGGAGGGATTTCTTCCCCCTTTTCAAAAATTGCAGAAAATAGTGTCTTTAAGACTGGGGCTAAGATTTTCTCAAATTTTTTATATAGTTCCGTAGGAAGGCCATCCGGACCCGCCACTTTATTCGATTTCCCTAACTTAATGGCCCTCACGATTTCTTCCTCCGTTAATTCCTCATTAATACTCTCCTTCTGAAACACTGATATTTTAAGCAGGGCTCTTGGTATAGCCAGTCTAATATCTCGGCCCCTGTGGTGTTCAAGTCTTCTGTATATACTTGTTTAAAATAATTTAATATTGTATCTTCTGTACTAACCCCCACTTTCTTGGGCCACCTGCTGTTACGTAATTTAACTCGTTTATATAAGTGCTTGCCTGGTCATTTTATATTTTCCAAGCTAGGAGCTTGCCGCACCCCTACCCATAGTTAAAATGTGCCAAATTACCAGCACGCCATCTGTCTTGTAACCTTTTTTCTAGAACTGCTACCAGATTTGATTTATGAGACTGAATAGAAGCCATGCCCTCCTCACAACCTATTTCATTATTATGAATCATATATTCCAAACTCTGAATCTTTTTTTCTAAGTCTTGGATTTCTGCTTTCCTTTGCCTATTTTTATATACCTGCGCCGATGTAATTTTCCCTCTTAAAAAGGCTTTATAAGTGTCCCAGACAATACCTAAGGGGGCACTTCCCAGATTGTTATCAAAAAACTCTTGGGACTCCAGACCCAGGCTTTCCATTAAGGAATCGTCCGACAATATGGTGCGATCCATGGTCCACCGCTGTTGTGCCCCCATATCCTGTGGAAACAGAGTTAGCGTTATGGCGGAGCGGTCTTACAAATGTGCACCCACATGGTTTACATCTCCTGCTTGATGTTTTATACATTGGTTCATTAAAAAGAAGTCTATTCTAGACTGATGTCCATATTTTTTGTTACTAAATGTAAAACTTTTTAACAACCCCTTCTTTTCTCTCCAAATGTCGCACCACCCTAAAGATTTGATTGTGTTAACTATTAATGACCTCGACTTATTATGTGTCTTACACCTACTTTTAATGGAACAATCTAAATTACCATCTAAGACCACATTAAAATCTCCTGCCATTATGACAGGGTCAGGAAAATCCAATAGCTCTGAGACCAGTTGACCAAACGGAAGAGGGTCATCAGTATTGGGCCCATAATACCCAACTACTGTGTATAACTGATTGTGGCTTTTTATCTTCACAATTACCCATCTGCCTGACCTATCTACTCTGCTTTCCATTACTTCAGCTTGGGCATTGTGTTCTTGTTGCAATTATAATCGACCATGCTCAATAAAAGTCACCATTTTTTTAACAGGAGAATTTTCCAGTTTTACTGGGCATTCACGAGCATAGCGTCCACCCTTGCCACAATACAAGCATAGATTATGCAACTGTCTCATGTGCTTCTCTTCTTCGGTTGATGGACCCTATATACCCACTATTTTCATGGATTCGGATGGCAAAGTGGGCACTTCTTGTTCCTTATGATCTCCACGAAATAAATATACCCTACTCGTATGGGTTTGGTTCTTCTCTCCTTTTTGTTCAGTTAATCAGTGGTGCAACATAACTAATAAATCAATTCATTCAGCACAGTGCTCAGGAGGATTCACCACCTGAGACAGGATATCTTTCAACTCTTCACAAAGGCCTTGATAAACAAACAAAGACGTCCTTTTCTCTGGAGGCCAATGTGTCTCAGAAACCAATCGGTTGAATGTAGATATATATATATACCAATAAGTCTTGTTTCCCTTGCCTTAAATTTAGCAATTCAGTATCACTGGCCTGCATAAACATATGTTTGGCAAACAAACGTCGCATCTGCTCTTAAAATGCTTAAAATTATATAGAATGGGGTCATCATTATCCACCAAGGGGATGAAACAGACTGCAGCAGTACCGGCCAAATACGAAATCACAAACGCAACGTTGGCAGTAGCGTCAGGAAATGCTGCAGGTCTGCAAAGAAAATGAAGAGGACATTGGTTCATAAATATACAGAATTTACTGCTGTCACCTGAAAAACATTATGGAACTGCTAGATGAACGAGTACCAGCGTAATTACGGTTAGATTATCTGGCGGAGCAACACAAGCACTGGATGTTTTCTTGTATTTAAAGGTTGCCAGTTGTACAATAGGCATGTGCATTTAGGGATAGCATCAGGAGCCCACCCTCATGGATTGCCTCTGTTTTTATATGTATTGAGTTCCATATTTAAGGCCTGATTCTCCTGTCTTAAGTCCCGTACTTCTGTTTGAATGACTGATAATGCTAATGCAAGGTCTTGTAGTATTGGACCCACCCTGCACCCCCTGTAGCTGTGGGTGTGACTGGGAGTACCTCTTGATCCATATCCATTCAGGCAATATAGTTTTCGTGGACTTAGTTTTCTGTTTCAACCCCACTCACCTGAAACCCAGGTACTGCAGTAACGGAGAATGTCCTACCACTCCCCTTGTGCTTTACCCTCCATGCTGATAAAGCTTACAGTTGCGGATGTATAGATCTCCAGAAAACAATTCCTGCTGATATGAGATAGAGTCCAGGAAAAAAAACCAGTAGACAGAGACTCAAAAAGATTGTCTTAAAGTAAAAAGAAGGAAATAATTAGTTAAAGGGAAAATAATAAAACCAAAGACATGAACACTTTCACACATAATGCTATCACACTTTGCATAGGGTAGGATTAACACAGTTGAGTATGCAGGTAACAATTCTCTAGGATGTCCAATTCTTCCTGTACAATACATAGCAGAAATTAAAGTAAAATGTTCAGATCGTCATCAAATAGTCCTTCCGGAGACATTTCTTAGGAACATACGATATCCAAGGTAGGAATCCAAAATTCAAAAATAGGATATCTGGAAAAAACATGTGGTTGAACCCACCTCAAGATGACATAAAAAGAATGGAAACACTTTCCCAATACTTCTAAGGTGTAAGGGAAGCAATGTACTGACACTAAAAAACAACACAAACATAGAACGGAACTACCAAAATCAGTATTCCAGATGAGGAGAAAGTACGACCAGACACTAACTTACATGTCCTTGGCGTCGGGGATGAGAAAAGAAATTTCTACGAAAGGCCTCTTTAGAAGAAAGAGAGAATAGGAAACATGGTCTGGAGGGTGCAGCGTCCAGAAGAGGGCTCTTCGATTTCAGAGCCCATTGCAATGCCTGCTGGGAGATCACAAGACATCCAAGGAAAGAAAACAAGACAAACGAGGAGACCAGCCAGATCGCCGGCAGCGAGAATCCTTCAGGGGTGAATAACCGAAAACAAAGCCAAGCATTGAGATCTGGGAGGGTGGTCCATAAATACTCCCTGCCCTAATCCTTTCGAGCATTTCTCGTTATGTGGAATATAATCCTGCACAGCTGAGAGTCAACAGAAACATCAATGTGGTGCCCATAAGTGCTCGCATCCAGAAGTAGGAAACAATAGCCACAGATTCCTGAAGTTATGAGAAGGAAACGACGGGGAGAAATATAGGAAAGGTAAGAAGACGTGTTTTCTAAACTCAAATTATGTCAAGATCCCCTGACCGGAAATAACTGAATATACCTCTTACCACAACAAGGGTAATAGATGCTAAAGTAAGGTGTGTGGTGCGTCTGGGAGCTACGGGACATAACACACGCAACCTGGCATGGATCAGGAATAGATGGCAATTTGTGAATAGTGTCCAAGAACCCGGAAATAAGAACTTGCATTCGGTAGATGTTCCAGAAGCTTATTAGAACACTCAAAAGTACCACAGATAGGTCCCTTAAGGGTGGGCGCGAGAGCGCAGGGAGTGAATTGTGAAAGTATGCCCCCTCCCAAGACAGGTTCCCGGGATCTGGAACTGGAATCAAATCAATTGGGGCTGTGAAATAAACCCTATTCCATCTGAGTTGCAATGCAAGCTACCAGAAGTTTCTTGGAAAAATGATAAGCTCTGTAAAGGAGAATTGAAGCCTTTAAACTAACAGTAGCATCAGAGGCAGAGTTTTGAAGAGGGAGCACTATGATACAGGATCCAGAATTGAATGCAGACTTGAGGAGACATATTTATGGTAGGATCAAAGGCAGATAGATTTGCAGGAGGTCCAAAAGTCAAAGGCAATCTGACAGAAGACAAAGGATGTAACAGGAGGCAAACTTGAAACGCTGGTCCTGGAGGTAGGCCTACAGAAGACTTCCATGAAGGAGACACAGGTTCCTGAGAGTTTTGTTTCTGAGCCTGGAAACTGGGAACCTTATTTATGAAGCCCTGCATCACATTTATGCTGCTGTTGCGTTACTTTTTGTGACGCTGTGGCAGCGCAAAAAATGCGCCCCGTTGCTCCATGTTTCGAAGTGATGCATTTAGGCACATGTGTCACTTCGTAAACCCCCTGTGCTACATTATACCTGCATCAGGTATAATGTATGCAGGGTGGGCGTTCCTCCACGTCAAAGCCTCATAGAAGTGGTGCATTGAAATCTATAAGATTTCAGTGCGCCACTTCTAGGATGCCATTGCGTCATGGCAGGCAAAAGGGTGACGCAGGACTTTTCTCATGGGGGCTTGCCCCATGTGAAAGGACACATTTCTGGAGTAGTGTCTGTTTTCAGACACACCCCAGCAATGTGTCACTTTTGCGCCTACAGATACTGTAACTGCTTGCATACAAACTCAGGCAGCAGGCAAGCTGGAAGGTCTGGCCCCAAAGGCTCTGGCTCTGAAGGCCTGCTGGCTGAGGGTCCAGGCTCTGAAGGAAGGCAAGCTTGAGGCTATGGCTCTGAAGGTAATCAGGCTGGAGGCTTTCACTTTGGCTCGGAAGGCAGGCAGTTTGTTTGCTTTAGCTCTGAAGGCAGGCAGGCTGGAGGGTCTGGCTCTGAAGGCAGACAGGCTGGAGACACTGAAGGCAGGCAGGCTGTAGGCTCTGGCTCAGATGGTAGGCAAACTGAAAGCTCTGAATCAGAAAGCACATTGGCTGAAGCCTCAGCCTCTGAAGACAGGCTGGCTGAGGGCTCGTGCTCTGAAGGCTGGCTGTCTGAGGGATCAGGGTCTGCTAACAGCTGAGCACTCTGCAAGAACACATGTGGAAGGCAGAGAGTCACAAGGCTGACTGATTGTTAACTCTCAGAATGATAGTAGCACTCAGAAAGTAGATTCCCTGTTAGTAGTGAAATCTTCACAGTATCTTGGTACATTAAAATACACCGAAGATCTTTCTTTGGGCTGGCTAAGAGTAGTGCTTATCTTAGAGTCTCTGATGACCTGAACTACTATCCCATTTGGCAGTTCACATCTCTTAGTGAGAGGAAATAGGTTAGAGATTACTTGGCCATGAGAGATATTTTCTTTTTTCTCTGCATTACAATGTGGAACAGATTCATCAAAGCATGGAATACTTATGTTTCCTGACTTTTCAATATATGACATGCTTCGAGGCAAGAGAGCAAACAATGAATCATGCTTTTGTTCATTCTCATTCAGGAGATTTGCTTCAGTTGTAGAAGACAGATTAAGAGTGTGGCCTTGGTCACAGGATATTGTCATATCAGTCATTATATACGGCACTGGTTCATGTTTTTTCTGTAGGTAAATGTACTGTGCATGTGTTACCTCCAGGGCAGAACTCATCTCACTACCAGGAAGAGAAAGCAAAGAGATGCTTTGTCTGGCATTTGGCGTTCCTGAATAGTGGAAGTATTCATCTCAGATGTAGTGCCTAAATCTAATTTAGCACTAGAAGGCAAAAGATCAGAGGAGTTAGAAAATGCATAATTCATCCAAAGTATTTTATTACCTGCATTTTTAGACAATGTAGCATGAATATTCTCAGTGGAATCTGGGTGCTGATTCTGAGCATTATCTACACCAACAGTGTACCAGCTCTGAGAGGACTACAAAAAAGGACAAGGTTTCATTCTCCGTTTGTAAGGAGACTATTGTAATTTCAGGAAAGTAGTCTTGGACAGGGGTTTTAGATTCCCACTTGAACTCTTGGTTTTAGCACTTTAGCTGGGCATGAAAAGTTGTATTCTCTGGTTGTAAGCCCAGATTCTTAGATTTAATGATATCCAGTAAAGACTGTAGAACTTTCTCTACAAGGACAGTGGTAGGCTTGGCAACTTTACAACAAACAGCAGCTCTAAAACGTGGATCTCATTCAAACTGGCTATATTATATTAAACATGGTATATTTAGTATTATACTTTTACTGGGTTACAAGACTAGGCAACATCATTTGCATGGAAAACAGCGGTTATGTAAAGCGTCTGCTCTTTTTTGTCTGTTGTGTGGTTATACGTGCTATTTTAAAACCACTTTCAGCAGATATCTGAGAATCAGAACTCTTGCTTAGCAAACCCAGTAATGTGTAATTCTCCTTTTGCAATGATGACACAGTCAATGAATCAGAATCAGAATCGCAGATTATTCAGAAGCTGGAAAAGAGGTATTTGAGAGCCAATTAGTAATTTATTCAGACGTAAATGTCTAATTTCTCATAGGCATGGACGTCATTTGGGGTAGTCAGGGGTCACAGCTGTGACCTCTAGCTGGCTCCCTGCTACTCTGCCACTTCCTTTGCAGACCCTGGCCTCAGAGGGGGCAATGCCCCCAGGGGTCGCTAAGAAAGTGCCAGGAGTAGAGACCCCTGACTATCCCCAAATATCGTTATTTAACACAGGAGGAGGGTAGGTCACCGTACTTCCCCCCAGATTATCTATGAAAACACAAAAATAAGTATGACAGCACCAAAAATGAAAAGAGATAGACAGAAGATATATTGTTTCGTAATATTATAGAAACAATCAGGAATCCAGAGTTTGGCCATCACAGGACTTCTGCTGTGCTTACAAGGAAAGTCATCCTTT
Source organism: Lissotriton vulgaris (assembly GCF_964263255.1). NCBI lineage: Eukaryota > Metazoa > Chordata > Amphibia > Caudata > Salamandridae > Lissotriton > Lissotriton vulgaris. The sequence continues at coordinate 1,935,473,742 of NC_141685.1, read as the reverse complement.
ATGGAAGAGCAAACCTCACACACATAATAGTGCCATGCTTCATCGTCGGCATCCTTTGCCACCAAGGTGGACTCAACCTCCTCGAAGACTTTGAAGGAATGAGAGAGTTTTTAGATAAAAACGACTAGACAATACCGGATCCAGACTTTGCTAAAAATATCTGGATGTTCCTCAGTATTTGACCTTATTGCCAATGATGAAGCATGATACTATTATGTGTCTGAGGTTTCCTCTTCCATAAAGGATGACTTTCCTCATAAGTGCGGCAGAAGTCATGTGACGTCCAAAGTCTGTATTCCTGATTGTTCCTATAATCATATGAAACAACATATCTCCTTTATACCTCTTTTCATTTTTGGCGCTGCCCTACTAATTTTTGGGTTTTTATACCCCCCAAATGACGTCAATGCTGATAAGGAGCAGCTTTTTTGTCTCAGGACTAAAGTTAACATCCTCAAACCAAGCACTTAATGCACTTAATGCCTTTTATAGTAGGATGCTCAGGAACTACCCTGCACAAGCCTAACTGAAGCACTGGTGTATTTCATTCTTAGACATTTATGACACACATTCAAAATTCACACACACCATTTCAAAAAGAAAGAAATATTAGCTAACTAATAACAAAGAGTGATGGTGTAATGGAGGGTTGGCCAGTCTGTCAGGAACTCTGGCAAGCACTCTGGCAAGCACTGGTGGCATAGTATAAGAAGACAACATAATATTGGGGACAGCGCCGCCCAAGATCACATAGGAAGACAGAGTCAAACGGTTAAGATAGTCAAAGCTCAGAAACGACAGGGACTCAAGATGCAATTTGATATTCAGCATAACACCCAGGACAGAGGTTCTAGCCATATATAACAACATTGAAAATAAAGGGAAGGTGGGGTAAGCACAAGAGAGTTCCACATGGTAAGGCTGAAGCGCAGGAAGTTCCCCACCCACAAATGTTCTTACAGATACTGATTTCAAAAACCCACATATAGGATACACATGCAAGGCATGGTTGGTAGAGCTGATACCCATTGAGATGTTATAAAAGTAACTCAAAGACAATACTCACTGAGGATAGAAACACCACTTAGGTTGTCATCTGTGCACACGGATCCTGGCGATCAAACAGGAACACTCAAGGGGGTAACAACAAGGGTATAGAACTAAATATGAAGCTACGATAGACAAGGAGCTAGCAAGAAGGAGTGCTTAACAGGAAAAAAGGGAAAACTAAGGAAACACTTGACAAAAAGCAAGAAACAATCACTTAAGGAAACTAGAAGCTAAAACAATGTGAACAGTAAAGCAGAAACCAAGAGACTGGAACAAAGGGAAAGGCAAAGAAAGCAGACACAGGGGAAAAAAGTAAATACAGAAGGAGAGAGGGTTCAAGGATGCACTAAAATAGGGCTGTTTTATAATTCAAGTGAACACTGCAGGCAGTGTTAGTTCAGAAACATGGATTAGCTGTGCTACAGTTCATCAATAAGGAATAAAGGAACAAGGAGAGGAAAACAAGAAATATCAAATGCTCAGGAAATGGAAGCGTATTAGGATACAAAAAAAAGAGAGCCATAGGTAGGGCCCCGGGTGGTGGACACAAGAGCATGGGGACTGTACTGTGACAGAGCAGGCCCATTTGCACTGAGACTCTGCCATCCACAATGACTCCCAATGCAAAGTTTCTGTGACCCCCGACTCTCCTCACTGCAGCGATCACCAGCTATGACCGACAACACGAGATCTGGGCTTCATGCTACAACAACAACAGCTTGTGGTGATGGCAACACGAAGCTCCAGCAATGACCTTCCATGACCCCTGATTGGATTTTCACACTTCAGCAATGACTGTCCGTGATGCCAGACTTGCTCTTCTCGCTAACATGATGACCATACACAACACCACCCTGCTCCCCGAGGCCTCCTCCACCATGAACTAGACTCTTTGCATTAGACTTATAGAGGTTAACTTTTTCAGTGTGACTAACCTGGTCCCTGTATCCAATCCACGCTCCATTGTGATTAGCCTGAATTTGTGACTTTTACCCGGTATAGCATGATCAGATTACAACGAGTGGCACTTTGTGCTTTTAGGAGCTATTCTACTTAAAACTTTAACACTGCATACCTCCAGTTCTACTGATTGGAATTAATTTGTTTTGGTGTCAGTTCATTTATTAAAATGTTCTCTATATTTCAAAATTGGTGTGGAAGTTTTCACTATTTTACTATCAACCAATGACCAAGCTTTTCCAGATTGTTCTTGAAAGAACAATAAGCAATGAAAGTCAATTGTTTTGTCTTTTATGACCATGCTAAATACAGACATGTGCTGTAATTGCATCAGAAGTACATGCCATTTGCTCAGACGGCAGTGCAAGATTTACGTACGCATGCACCCGTTCCCTCACCCCAAACCCTCCTATACAGGATGTGGCAGTGTGCACACTTTCTGGAGCGCACATGACAGATATAGCGAAGGCAACTGCAGTACCACGTCATCCATGCATCTCCCAAATTTAAAATGATATACTGTTGGAACTAGTGTGCGGGCTCCAGGGCAATTGGAAGTTTACTGATCTTAAGAGTATCAGTTGGAAGCTTTTACCTTTATTGTCTTGTGGCCACTTTACTATTGGACCCAAAACTGAGCACCAAGAGTTTTTCAACAGAATAGTAAGGAAAAACACTGTGGCACCACCAAGTGTTGAGAACAATATTATATTGAAGGTAAGTTATGTACATAAGTATAGGTTTATACATATACATCTTGACAATATATACATATATAATCAAGCTAGCTAGATATGGATTTAAGGATAATACATCTATAGATATATTCACTTACTTTCACATTATTGTGGGTCTCGAATTTAGGCCTCAATGTTTTGGTTACAACATTTCTTTTTCTCTGTATTTTGACATGCAGTTGCACCAAGTACATTCTTTTTTTTTTAGCGCTTGATACTCAAGGTAGCTAGGCATAGGGGTCCAAGGACACTCAGAGAAGTTGTATAAACTAGAAAGTCAGATCTTGTTAGAGACGATAGTTGCACTCAATAACAGTACTAATCCTACCAGTGCTGTACTTTAAAATTAAAATAAAACATTTTATTATACACAGAGCTAAACACTACTATTTTAAATATAAGTGTACAGGGAGAAAGAAGAATCAATGTAAACAGGCTATCAACGATAACCATACATGTTTCACCCTGCCTTTGACAAAGGGGTTTTCTTATTAATAGGGTTCTACCTATAGCCTTTTACCAAGGATTTCCATACTCAAGAGGCCTCCATTCTCTGGCTTTAATAATATTTTTTCAATAAAGTTTTCTGCCTACATGCTGCTTTCACTATGCTGCCTAGTCTTTCTAACAAGTTATCTGCAGAGTGGTTCAAACAAACGAGCAGTGAGCCCAACATGCAGGCTGCTTTTTTCAAGAAACAGTATTTTTCCATGCTTTACTGGGCACGAAAGCTGTCGTTCCTGCTTTGAATTGCGTGCACAAGCACACAGACTTTTTTCACAGTTGGACCAGCAAACACACAAAGCAGTCATGGCTATGAGCATGGAGTTTTCTGGAGTGTGCCACGCTGAGCTCAGGCGGAGCCCAACGCGTCAAAGCTTCCTGTCCGCCAAGCTCTGGGCCATTCGCAGCGGATTCTTCACTCTTCCTTATACCCAGCCACAAAGCCTACTTCCTAAAACGGCTTAAAAGCTCAACCCAACAGACAATGGCCATCCATTGGGAGGTGGTAGTGCGATGATGGTGGGGGTAAAGGGGTGACTCTAATGAGGGAGTAAAGTGCCGTCCATTGCTCAATAGGAAGTCATTTTTCAAAAAGCAAATTCAATGGGTTGCTGTGTGGTTTAAGATATTTAGATGCTGCATTACTATGCAGGTAATAATTTCCAATGCTGCAACTTTCTTAAGACATTTTGTTTAGACTTATCTAAAAATCTGCCAAATACATTCAACTTTTCCCTTGCTCGAGCCACCCATGGTTCCACTGGGAAATATTGCAGGGCTCACAAAGGTGCCACAAAGTAATTAACTCAAACAATTCCACAAGCACTGGGCGTATTTTTAATTGGTTTGTGAAGATCTTTCAATAATATCCTCTCCAGGGCAATACCAATGACCTGATGATTTTCGACCATTGTTGTTGATGATGACCTCAATATCTCATAAGAGTTGCGTTATGCTGACCACGGTAAGTTAAAGCAGGCAATATTTGGGGCACTTTTACTAGCACCCTCCTCATTCTATTGAGGTGAGCAGTGCCATCCAGAATAGGACTGCCTCAGTCCCTCAAGAAGATGCCAAGCTCCTCTGTTGCTTCGATCAGTGATGAACTACTATTAAGCCTGAGAGGCCTGCTTTGTCTCTCACCCATCACCACAGGACTTGATAAGGTGTTGAGATTTGTGCATGAGTTGGATTAAACTGAGGTAGAGTTCAACCACATCTTCCTCCCTTTCTCTAATGGCAAATGTAATGCTTTCAGCAGGGTAAGGACTCATGTCACATGAACAGCTCCCTAGAATGTTGAGGAGAAAAATATTTTGGAGTCATAATATTGAAGCTTCAAAATAGAGAACAAAAATATTGAGAAGATGCACATAAGTAAGTATAGATTTAGTTTCTTAACTCTACATCCCCATATCTTGAAGATACATATACTTTTTCATGCAGAGGAATTGCTAGATTGGTTAGTAGAACTGTATTTGAGTTACACTTTTTTTAGAGCCTATGCATATTTCTTGGTTAATATAATAGCATTCATTGAAAATTTACATTTAATATCTGGCTAAATGTGGTATGTTATATAAAAAAAAAAGAATTATAACGTTGGCACATGGTTTATTCACTTGTGCGTGTATTTGTATTTTCAGTCTGGCAAGAGCATCCAAACTGTCCATATACATGATAGTGAGGCACTGTTTGTGATTGTGTGCCTCTGTAAGTATTATCTCAGGTGGCTGACTACAAGCTATAACATCCGGTTGCAGAAGGGAGTCACTTCCTCCCACCAATACTGCTTCATGCAATGCCAAAACTGAAATCATGTGTTTTATTTCACTGAGGTCAATGCCGAATAAATGATAGTTTCAGAGGCAAATTTGAGACTAAGCTAGTGGGATTCTTCGAACCATACTTTTTGTAATCTGTGATGTGCAGAGTATGATTTTGAGTCTAGATTTTCTATGTCTGATATGAAAGCTCAAACTACATACTCTCGGCTCGATTCACAGACACATTTGTGAATCTGTATCCACCGTTTCAGTATGTTACACAAGCGTAGATTTAAAACGTTTTATAATCAGGTTATGTCGAGTGGTTACCTTAGGCCCCGATATAAATGGCATTTTACATGCTCGCGATCTTAAGTTACCTTCTCTCCCTAAACACAATGACATTTGACACACATTGATTTGCATGCACGACAGAATGATATTTTAACTTTTTTTGTTAAAATGTAAGTTTTGCTTACACTGTCACTTCATAGGCACATTATCAAACCCCTTTAACATTGTGTACAAGGGCTAAGTTCATCAAGCAAAATCTTGGTATTTGACACATAGCCACAGGTAACAGGAAGTTAGATCACCCTACAGGGATTTGACAGATTCACTTACCCTAGATATGCAGGTTAGGAAGCACTAGGTAGGAGTACAATATATTACAGTACTTGCATGCAAGCGTATATTCTGTGTAATAAACAAAATGGTTGAACTATTTATCTTTTTTACCTTTCTCATAATGCAAAGTGTGTTTCTTCCATTGATTATTGCAGCACAAGTATTTTATTCAAGAATCTCAACGCTTCAGTAAATATTGAAGTGCTTTACTGTATATTTCATGTGTGTCACTTTGGCTATGCATAAGTAAATACGTCAAATGATTCTAGATCTGTTACCAAGATTTCCTTGGGGAGTCAGGGTTGCCATGATCTGAGGTTGCACATCAATTTGTTACCTTGCCTGGTTAGGGGGACAGATGATGCACTGTGAGCTAACAGGCATTAGGCCAATATATTCTGATGGTGTGCGCGGAGTCAGTCTCACACAGTTCTGATGTTGCCCAACAAATGCACAGTTTTTACAGAGAAATTATAAACTATATGACATGGCTCCACCAACGTTCTAGCTTGCATTTTTATTCAATGGACCGCCTGAGTAGTTTTCCTTTGTATATACACAAAGACACTATTCACCTCTTAACCAGAGCCGTCCGTGGTATTAGAGAAAAATCCTCCTCAGCTAAGCAGGTAAATCCTAAGTATTAGATCACCTAATAAGAATAAGATGAAACACCTCAGAAGTCTCCCAAGGTCTAACCCTCTATCTCCCACTCGTGTTATCTCGTTTTCCTCCTACTGAGCCACCAAGGCCTACTCAACCACCCAAACTCTCTCTCCTCCTCTTGAGGCTCCAACACCTCACACCAGCTCTTCCCTTCTATCTTTTTCTTCCTCCCAGCCCCCTACATTTGATCCCCCTATGACTCAATCATTAACTTCCACTTCTTCCTCCTTAATTGACCTTTCCCTCCTTAACCAGGATGTCATCCCTCCTCACTCTCCCTGCGTACCCTTTCCTTTTCTTGACTCTCCTTCTCTTGTCTCTCTTCAAACTCCAATGAATGCCCTGTCTCACCTCACTACTCTCCCTATGTTCATCAATCGAAACACCCCTCACGACCTCCACCTGGGCTCCCACCCCTCCCCCACCCCAGACCTCTCGTTCTAACTAACACAGAACATCCTCCATATCCCCTCACCACCAAACCTCCGTCCATTTCTCTCTTGTACCCCAGATGCATTTTAATATAGAACTCCATCTTGCTAACCTGTCATTTGAACTCACCTCACTCAGAAAAGATGTCAACTCCCACTCCTCACTTAACCGCCCCAATCATTCTATTTCCCTGTGCGCTGAACAAACCAACATCACATTTCTCCAGCAACGGGATATTGCCCCCTTTGAAACAACACACTTAGAACATTCCACACCTCGAATCACCTCCTCAACTCGCATCTCTCTGACCTCGGTAATCCTTACCCCCCTACTCTTTGACTACTGACCCTCTGGTCCCATAGGCATCCATCTCATGATCCTTGGGACTAGCAGAATTCCATCTTCCCCAACTTTCCCCAGACTACCCCCACAATTTACCACTATCCACTCTTGCCCCCCCTATAACCAACCCTAAACCCCTCACCTGCATGCGTGGTAACTGTGCTCGGCTGTCCAACACGCAATTTAAATTTCCGAAACCATCCTTAGTGAAACCAATGACATCGCCTTTCTCAGTGAAACTTACCTTAAAGATCACTCTTCTTCCATTCTTGATATCCTCTCTCCCCCTGGCTACTCCATCCTCAGAAAAGATAGACCTATCAGAATTGGAGGCGGTCTAGCAATAATCTATAAAAATAAACTCCAACTCTCACCTATGCAGAACTCCGATCATTCTACTTTTGAATAACTCAGAGCTAAACTTAAAGTGCAGGGCTCCCCTCCAATTCGGCTTCATAATATCTACCATCCTCCTGGTGACCCTCTTCTTTTTATAGAGGAATTGTCCAAACTTCTTACCCAATCCTTACTTTCCAATTCTAAAAACCTCTTCCTCTGTGATTTTAACGTTCATTGGATCAAAAAGGATGATCCTATGGTTGACGTCCTCACTGATCTACTTGACATCAACGACCTGAAACAACTCTGCCACACTTCTACTCACACTAAAGGAACCACTCTTGATGCTATCATTACAAGCAATGATCTGGCCTCCCTTTCCTCCATTGTTCCCATTGACTGGTCAGACCATCACCTCACCCTTTTCACGATCACTAACACTAACACAGTGCTACCCCCTCCACCCAAAACCATCAAACAGATGAAACTGACTAAGAATCTCCATCTTATTCCCTCAGGAGAATTCGAGACCAAAGTCAAAGCACAACTTTGACTCTCTCCTCTCTCCCAAACCTCACTGAACACTTTAATAAATCCATTGTTGAGGTCCTTGACCAAAATGCCCCAGCCAGACTAAAACTACAGAAAAACTCCTCCTCCAAATCCTGGTTCAATGCAGATCTTAACAATGAGAGACGGGCACTTAGATCGACTGAGCGCATTTGGAGGCAAAACCCCTCCGCTCTAATCTCTCCCTCCTCAGATCCGCTAGGTCCAATTATAAAAAACACACCCACAATGCTAAGATATCCTTCTTCTGCTCCCAACTCGACTGGGCCAAAAAGACCAAGGGTACTATTCAGCATTGTTAAAAACCAAATATCCTCTGCACCCCCCAAAGTGATGGCCACCATTGAAAGATGCGACGAAATTGCCAACTACTTCTCAGAAAAAATCTACAAAATTGATCAATACTTCGCCTTAACCCCCCCCCCCCCCCCCCCCCCTCTTATTCTACTTCCCTCCCTGGGCATTTCCTCCAATTCGAAATAGTACAAAAAGGGGACCCCCTCTTAAGGTTAGTTTCAGGTCAGGGAGTAGAGGGGAGAAGAAATACCAAGACAACTGAAAGAGCTCCCTCTTCACCTATAAATACTTTTATCAGGGGAGTAACCTCTCACACACAGGGCATACACCAACAATGTCCACGCAAAATGTGAATTTGTATTCATTTTATTTCATTTTTCTGTAAAAAAGCCTTTTTTCCCTTTTTTTTATATCATATTTTTCAAATGCAACTGTTAATAGAATATATACATTATTCAAAGAGACTCCAGGGAAAAAAAATTCAATACAATGGAGCTATAAATATATGTCCTTAGTTATATAAATGCATATAAAAAAAAACAGAATCAATTAAATGCTCACAACCAGGTAAAGAGCCACACACACATACTCATACATACTTCCTAAACATACGTCTATCACAAAAACAACCATAAAGTATCCTATAACGTTGAATCTGTTGTCCAGTTGATGACCAAAGTCATTAGATTTGAAAAGAAGGAAATTGGTCGACGCGTTTCGGTGGAAAAACAGCAGTAAGGACCACCTTCATCAGGACCAGTCAGAGACAGTGCGGTATAGGATCTCTAAACCTGGAATACGAATCTGAAAGAATATGCACAGAAAATAATAATTTACTAATATGCCTTATAATACTTAGTGTAATCTCGTTTACATTTGAGCCAACAGCATGGACCAACACACACACTCAAAATTTACACAGCCTTATACCACCAAGTGTAACCTAATAACCCACAGGACAAAGTGTGATGACCCAATAACCGAGAAAGGAGAGACATTACTATGCAAAGAGTGGTCCTAGAGTCTAATCGTAAGCTGAGAAGGCCTATAAAAAAGTACCTTTTCTAAGAAAAACATGGATACATGTCTCATAGAAGTGTTCCTACTGGATTCCAGCCCACAGCAACACAATCTAATGTGGGAAGGACATGAACATTACTGATACTTGCTACGTTTGATATTGACCTCAACATTTATTATTTATTAAGGAAACAATGGTTACCAGAAGATTTTCAGTAGTTAAAGGAACCAAATTCATATTTCTTTTGTTAGGGAGGTAAAGCAGCTGTTTGCTGAAAAGTATAATAATGACGAATGCTGTTCAACCCTGATTAGAATATAATACATGCGATAGATATTCACCCAAAGGAAAAACCCTTTACCTGTATGGTATACAACAGGGCAGAACAAGGCAGAGGACGACTTTTCATAATCTCTAAAAATTGTTTATTCTCCGTTCAAGTTGTGGAGGGGACGCCACATCTATAGTGGAATAATTAAGAGTCCATAACATACAAATCCTTTCAAGATAGAGGTAAGACCCTTTTCCTTTATTTGAAACACACATAGGCCTATTTACTTTTAAACAGTTTTAGTTGCACTTTGTTTGTCCCATACGCCACCATCAAGAGGTGTCTCTTTAGAATGCAGATGCCTGAAAAGGAGCATACATACAGTATAAGGGAGGGAGCTAGCTCTTCAGAAACTGCGGCACCTACTATGACAAGAGATGTTATAGTCCCGAATGTAACAAACGTCTGCAGCTTGGATACAATTATTTCTAAATGAGTATTGCATTTGTTAAAATGGGCCTATTGCGTGGGTATGTGGTATGAATAACCCAACCCACATTTGGGCACGCAAGCTCGAGCATAAGGGTGATTATATTCTCTCCTTCCCACTATAAGATAACACAGAAGTTTGAACGGACATATTGCGTGAGTATCATAATACCAAAATGCCAACCAGCATTCATGCTCAAGCGAGCATAGGGGTGATTGCACCCTCACCTTAATCATCATTTCTCCTCCCCCTGCAAGACGACACCTGCCGTAAAAGTCCGAAAGCTATCCAAGCATATGCTAATCTTAGACCCCAACATTCGACTTACGTTTCCAATAGCACGAAGATTCCTCATCCCCATCACAAGCCGCCTCCGCCTACGTCCGCAGTTCATTCCACGTTAAAAGGTAGGTAGCGAACCTCCTTCTTAAATATCCAGCGGAAAAGTCTCTTGACCCGTTGCAGCTGTGTTCGATGCGTGCCGTCTGCTCTACGTAATCAAAGACTACCCCCGAGTTAGAAAGCTAGTAATAGACAAAGGACTACACCAGGTGCCGCCATATTGAAGTGGTGTCGACAAAATATTCGAACGCTACCTGTTGCATAAGCCCCAATGGAATGAATATTTAGTTGTAGCTCACAGGTGATTGGGACAGATTTCAAGTCTTTAAAGGACCCTCCTCAATTTCATAGTCTCGACACACAATATATCGAAACATGCATTTGTTTACATTGTCAGTCATACACCAAATGCTTAATAAGTACACTCCAATGGTACAGATCCACTTGTACCTCAAAGTCCTCAAATTCAGTTTCTAAATGACAAAAAATAGAAATAAAAAGGGGAACATATATTTATTTGATATTTCAAAGATTAAATATATGTATATACGTTAGTGGTAATGTATAGCATTCAACTGACTATTCCTGTATAACGATGGCAATAACACATTATTACATAATTCAAGCAGTACGGAGCTGGCTCATACTACAAGGAAGTGGTTGTAACACATATCTAAGATGAAACACGACGCAGAATTGGGCATAGCCGACAACAGTACCCAGTCTTCCACCAAAGGTTCCCCGCAGGAGCAATACACAATCCTTGTATTCCAATTGTTAATAATTACCAAGGATTGGTAATAATCCAATGAATCTCTTCATTCAGTTCCTGTTTAACAGAGTCAAGGAAGAACCTCCAGAAACACTCGCGTCGTTTACACGCGATGTCCATGGGGGTACCAACACTCCCCTTTACCTTTTCCAAGATGCACCACTGAACATCATTTTCAGAATGACTTTTTTCAAGGAAGTGTCTGACAAGAGGTGCTTCAATGCGACTGTTACGAACGGCAGATTTGTGTTCGCTGAGGCGTACACGAAATTCACGTCCTGTTTCACCAATGTAAATCATATTACAGGGGCAAGAGATGCAATAAATTACATTCTTGCTCCAACAATTAGTAAAGTCCTTAAGTTCAATCTGTTTATTTTTATACACAAAGCAGCTGGTGACACAGGCTGTGCCACATGCGTGGCAGCCACCACACCTGTGATTTCCCAAAATGGGTGGTAATCCTGTGATGGTACTTTGCCTTATCTTATTGGAATTTTCAACTCTTGTATGGACTAGAATATCACGTAGATTGCGGTTCCTGCGGAATGCTACCAACGGTGGTTCTAAATTTGGCTCTTCTTCTCCTATATTAAGTATCTTCCAATTACGTTGGATGATATTTTTCAGTTTGAAGTTAAACGGAGAGTGACTCACCACACAGACCACTTGGTCTTTCTTTGCACGTTGGTTACCTTCCAGGAGGGCGTCTCTATTGTAGTATTTTGCCCTCTTGTAGGCATGACGGACTAGACGATTAGGATAACCTCTGACTAACAGCCTCGATTTAAGAGCACCCCGTGCCTGTGAAATTCAGACATAATGCTGCAGTGTCTTCGAATGCGAAGAAACACTCCAAATGGAATTGAGTCTTTCGGCATATAGGGGTGGTAACTTTGGTATTGGAGAATGGTATTTTTAGCTGTAGGTTTACGAAACAGACTCACCTCCAAAACCAAGTTGGCCCCAGATATGCAGATATCCAAAAATTCCACACTTTGTGGACTGCTATTAGCAGTGAAGGTTAAATTACAGTCACTGGCATTAAGCCATAATAGATATTCTTTTAGGGAGTCTTCATCGCCTCTCCAGATCAGAAAAATATCATCAATGAAGAGCCTCCACGTAACAACATTGTCGAAAAATTGAGCCACCTCATTAAAGACATTTTTCCTCTCCCACTCTCCCATATAAATGTTCGCAACACTAGGGGCACAGGAAGCACCCATGCTAGTGCCCTTTATTTGTTGGAAGAGCGCCCCATTGAACTCAAAAAAGTTGTTGAATAAAACAACTTCCAGGCATTCCAGTATAAATCCATCCGGTCTATCACCTGGAGTCCTGGAGAGAAGGTCAGCTACTGACTGTAACACTTGACATTGAGGGGTGTTAGTGTATAACGCCTCAATGTCAAGCATCACCAGTATCTCAGTCTGGGGATTAAATGTCATACCTTCCAATTTCGAGATGATGTCACCAGTGTAGCGAATAAAGGAGGCATAAGTGCGGGTTAGTGGGCATAGAAAAGAATCCACAAATTTTGAAAGAGGCTCGGTACTAGAGCCGATGGTAGAAATGATAGGCCGCATGGGTGGATCAGTCACGCATTTGTGAGTTTTTGGGAGTCGATAAAGGGCTGGGGTGACAGGACAGGATTTGTTTAGAAAGTTAAACTCCTGTTGGCAAATATCACCTCTCTCCAGGGCCTTGCCAGTTATTTCATCAATGGTCCGTTTGAGTTTCGTGAGGTCCCTTGGGCGTGCTTTTCTGTAATGGTGGGTCACTGATAACATGGTATTAATCTTGTTATCGTAATCCACTTTGTTGAGAACAGCAATCCCTCCCCCTTTGTCACATGGTTTCACAATCAATTCTCTATTGGATTTCAAACTCTGGAGGGCCTTATTCTCTATTACTGTAAGATTGCCACGAACAGATTGAGATGTTTTTGCTAGCCTGCCAACTTCTTTTAAAACAGTTTGCTCAAAGACATGGACCTCCGGGCCAACCATTTCCAATGTGGGAGTAAATTGTGAAGGGGGTTTGACGTTTGAGCGGTTGGTCTCAATCATAATTGCAGGGCGTTCTTGAAAGAATTTTTTCAGACAAACCTTCCTAAAGAAGGAAAAAAGATCTTGATATAGTCTGAAAATATTAGGATGCGTACTCGGGACACCCGGGTCACAGTGTTCCTGGTTGTGGACCAGGAACACGGTGGTCCACAACCAGGAACACAGTGACCCGGGAGTTCGAAAAACAGCGCTCACTTTGCGTGAATTAAGACACGAGAGACAAAAGAGTGATTGAGAGTTATCCGCTCTCTTTACTCTCCCCTCCACTTTTGGTTTATTAACCTTGAAGGTAGATGGGGTTATCGGCTTCACTACAGTTTCACTGAAAGAGCTCCTGGGATTCCTGTCTAATTACAAAGTAGCGGCAGTGTCCGTTCAACTTTCTACTTTCTTACTTGAACTGGTCAAGGGCCCCACCGGGTCGGAAGTATCACCGGCAGAGCGACCTTCGATATATACGCAGTCATTTTGAAGCCCTGAAGATTCGCGCAAGCGATGTAACACGTGTCGGCTGGCTGCTATAGAGCACATGGAAATTAAAGAATTGAAAACTACATTTTCTGTTCTGGAAATCACTGCTTTTCTGCTGCTATACTTTTATTTCTTATTGCATGTCAATACTATTCAAGTTGAATTTGATACTCAGATGTGTGTGCCTAGGGTCTGCCTTTCCCTGAATCCTCGTGTTACACCAGCTTGCTGGTTTAACCTATGAGTGGTTATTAGGTTTTTCCACTCACCCAGTTGCACCACCTTACTTTTCTCTTGTGCTTCTATAATTGGCAGTGCGCCCATAGCTTTGCTGACACGAAATACCTTCCTGAAATAACCTACTGATACACGTTCATCTCATTCCTTTCAGCAGTCCTCGATAAAAAATGCTTGGATAGAGGTGGACAATCAGAAAGTAAATCAGAGGAGTATGTGAAAACGAGGAAGGACTCACAACGCTCTTCTGACTTTGTAATAGAAAAGGAGGACATACCTAAGCTGTCCAAGCTTCAATTAAAAAAAGAAGAAGATGACTGGTCTTAATATCAAGCAGGGCAAGGATAATGATGACACTTCTTCTGAGCGGGGAGTGGGCTCTTACCATCCTGGAGAGCGCTGCAGAAGTCACAATAGCTCACTGGAGCCTAAGGGATTGTCTGGTAGCAGTAGCATTGAGTGACTATATCTAAGTGGAAACACTGTATAAAAGAGTGAGTGTCCCCACTATTCGAAATGCAACTCTAAATGTAAGGAGACATAACAGGATACATTAATGTTCTTTTTTGGAAGAACTTGTCATTCGACTATGACATTGTCTTGGCTGAAAGGGATCGGACACGAGAATTTGTCATGGATTCCCCCGAGGGATAAACTGTAATTTTGCCTGCTTTTTCCAACCTTGTCCTAGATGCAGTTAAAAATTCATATGCCAAGGAGTGGGCTTTAGAGCAAGCTCCTGTGTTACACCGCAAACATGTGGGGTGGGATGACTGTTCCTCTTATCACATACCAGTGAGGTTAACCCTACAAAGACAATACCCCATTAAACATGAGGCTAAAAAACAAGTTAGATAAATACTCCCACAACTTGAATATCAAGGTGTAATAGAAAGTTGCATAGCAAAACAAGATTCCTTTCTGTGTTATTCAGTTTTGGTTTTGTGACCAACTGGTCTACTTTCAGTTTTTATGTTCCTTGTATATAACTGAACAATAGAATTATATAGGTACTTATTACTACACAACACTAAAGTGACTTTTTTTCTCTCAACATTTTATTTTCATTTATTAAAAACATTCATATAAAATTCATCACAGGACATTTCATATCCAACATATATGTTTGAGCATTCCCTAATCTAATACAAAAGTAAATCCTATTCTTATTTTTGCTCAAAAAAACAAACACAAGATAAAAAACAATTCTTTTGGCATATATTGTTAAAAATCTCTGAATATATAATACTTCGGGCAGTCCCTTGTCGAAGTGTTTCGGTGCGTTGAGATCTTTTAGGCACCTTCTTCAGGACAGACTTATAGAAATCAAATATTATTCTTCTTTCTAAAATTTAAATAAAAACTATTAGTATCTAGTTTTGTTGAGAGTTCCTGTCTATCTTTATAGTGTTGAGCACTCATTATACCTAGTATCCCTCTATATGTGTTAGAAAAGCAATCTTACTTTAAGTGCTTTTGGTTCGGTTATTCCCACTTCTTATTGGGGGTATCTGTTGTTAGCTTCTCTATGTTTCAATTTCTTTAATCTCTACAACATAGGAAGTACAGAATAATGTTATCCTTGATTCTCTACCCTATTTTGGTTTAGAGACAGACCCTGTTTCTCATATTACTTACTTAAAAACAGAAGAATAACTTTCTACGTGTCTGTGGTGTTCGTTTGCGTCTTTAAATTTGCGCAGGGTATTCTGGTTGGTGGATTTCTTACTTATCCATCTGTCAAAAGAACATAACGGTCTAAGTATATTGTTAATTTAAGTTCTTATTGTGCATCTATTTGGATCGCTCATCACCCCGTAAATTACATACCTGATGAGAGGATTTCTTAGGTCCCTGTGTGTATTGTACAAACAGGTCTTCACTTTATCTTGGTATTTATTGGCTGGACGCCCTCTAGATCAGGGTATTCTTCTATCCCAGTCCCTGATAATATAGGAAAAGTACATGCCCATCATGTTTTTGATCGTATCTTCTCTTTTCAGGCTTATTTAATTTATTCTTTTTACTACCCATCTATAAGTCGGGTTTTTTACTGTACACCGTTATCTCGTGTTTCTCTCTCCCATTTATGGCGAGAAAATTAATACAATTCTCTCATGTATCTTCATAGGTTATGCATTTAGTCATAATCACATTATTACACCAGTTACCTTTTCCCAATTATTTGTTTAATAGCAACATTACATCCATTCATTGTTCATGTTAACCGTCTCTGCCTGCATATGTTACCTGAAGGAGGCGTAGTCTCTCCCACCCGTATTTTTAAAGGAGGTCCTCACTGTATCCTTACATAGATATTTATAAACTTCGAGGTCCCGATATTACTGGAACCACCTTGTTTACGAAATGTCGAAAAAAGTATGTAATTGCCCCCGTTGTATTTATAGGGATCACTGTGAGATTGAAGCACTTGAATAAACTTCCTTTCTTCATGAGGGCAACACTGCTATCCCATCACCTCTATACTCTTTTTGCAGTTTTTTGTAAAGCTAGGGCTTCTCGGCGATCGGGGAACTTTCGTCTTGCGGCGAGGCGATACGGATGACAGTGCCCTCCCTACCCGACTGCTTACCTTAATGGTATCACGCAACGCCGTCGACACGTCCTCTCTCCCATGGGATGATGTATGAAGAGATGGTCGATCGTGGTTTTTTATACTAATAGAGGCCACTTATTAAGATTTAATTGGATGCAGCTGTAACTCATCATATGTTGTCAGTCTGCTAAAACTGCGATATTTCAGGAGAATTATTTTTTAGATATACGGAATTATTCATGTTTTTTGTCTACAACATTAAAATATAGACACCTCAGTTCTACCGACTAATTCGAATATGCACCAGTTTTTTTAGGCCAGCAACAAAGACGCCAACCGAGGGGTTTCAGGACCCGGGGGAAGGGACGTCCTGGCAACACCCAGACAGGGAACACAATGAGGCGACCTTACATGCGGACCCGCAGCCACAAGCACTGGGAATAGACACTATTAACCATAAGAAAGCTCCAATTATAAATCTCTCCAATAGAATTTTAACACCTGATGAAATTAGCGTCCTACAAAAAGGTCTAGGCTTTGCACCCAGTACACAAGGTTGTAGATAACCTTAGAAAAAGATGTTCGTGACTTATTCAGGAAAATCAGATTAAAAATTTTTTTTGAGGACAACACAGAAAGAGAAACGAATAATAAGTCTGGTCTGAAACCCCCGTCCACCTGGACTCCGCCTATCAACTTGGTAGGACCAGAAGATATTTTTGAAAAAGTAGTGATTAGCAGTCTTGAAAAGATACTTAATACTAAACCTTGGATTCCAAATAATTTATCTAAAAATGAAAGGGAAGCACTTAGAAATCTGGCAACTAGTGAACACATAACTGTAAAACCAGGAGACAAAGGAGGAAGTATAGTCATAATGAAAACAGAAGACTATGATCAACGCGTGCTAAAACTACTTGATAATAGGACACACTATAAACCATCCAGCGCAACAGACTGGAATGATCTTAAAAAGAAAGTCAGAGATGTGGTAACTTATGCTAAAGAAGATGGTGTCATTAGTGAAGAGGAATAACGTTTCCAGACAAATGATTATCCCAAAATACCAGCACTATACGGACTGCCCAAGGTCCATAAGAGCATGGAAGACCCACCAATGCGTCCGATTGTGTCAGGAATAGAGTCCTTGACGGAACCACTAAGTAAATATGTGGATCACTATATCCGGCCTCTTGTAGACCATTTACCGTTGTATATTAAAGATACGACACACATGATTTCAAAAGTAGAGGGTGTTGAGTTCAATAAAACCACACAATGGTTAGTGTGTCTCGATATTGAGTCACTCTATACAAATATTCCACAGCAGGACACCATAAATATGATGGAAACATTTTTAAAAAATGACCAAGAGGAGTTATCAGCGGAAAATAGGTTTATAGTAGAATGTATAGAAATTATTCTCAAAAATAACATCTTTTTATTTGGGAAAGACTATTTCTGCCAAACAAAAGGTACTAGCATGGGAGCCACATGTGCTCCCAGCCTGGCATGCCTATACGTTGGCAACTTTGAAAAACTACATATATACAACGAAATGAGTCCCTTTCGTGAAAATGTGCAATACTGGTCAAGGTTTATTGACGACATTTTTTTCATTTGGGATGGACCGGAGGAAGATCTAGTAAGATTTCTGGAATGGCTTAACTGTGGAGACCCTAATTTAAGATTTACATCCACCAGGAGTCAACAAGAAGTAGACTTTCTAGATATTAAAATCAAAGAACAGGATGGGCTAATTAGTGTAGAATTATATGTAAAACCCACAGACAGAAATACCTTGCTCCACCATACTAGCTACCACCCTAATTGTCAGAAAGATGGTATCCCTTTTAGCCAATTTCTATGCATCAGACGTAATTGCAGCAATAAACAATTGTTTGAAAAACATGCAGAGACATTGCAGGTCAAACTCGCACAAAGAGGATTCCCCAAACGCTTGATCAGAGAGGGTTACAATCGTGCAAAATATTAAAACCGAGATAGTCTGTTTGAACCAAAAGATAAACAAAGAGAGAAAAGAAACAAAATAGTAATAGTGTCTGACTACAATGGTTAAAGCAATAGGGTCAAGAATTTGATAAACAAAAATTGGTCTTTACTGAATAAACAAGGCTCTGCACCCCTAGCAAAACCTACTTATGCCTTTAGAAGAAACAGGACAATTCGTGATCAGTTAGTACAGACATTCCGTGAACCAAAATCCCTCGGTTTAAGAAACATCATAAACAATACTCCAATAAGAGGTAATTTGCCCTGTGGAACATGTTCACACTGCAGGAACATCATAAAATCAGACTAAGTCGAAGTAGATGGAATTGTTCATTGGATGAATGACCATGTTAACTGCCGCACGTCCAATATAGTCTATCTACTCATATGCCCCTGAACAAATGCTATGTGGGGGAAACAGGAAGAGAAATGCGCCAGAGTCTCACTGAACATAGATCCGCAATCAAGAATCTCAAAAAAGGTGCACCACTTGTGGATCATTGGATCCCTGCACAACATGGAGCCGATGACCCCAAGTGGTTTATACTTGAGAAAATAAAGATATCACTGAGAGGTGGAGACATACAGAAGAAACGTAAAATTAGGGAACAGTTCTAACAGTTCTATATGTCAAAATTTAAGACCCATCATTCTGGACTAAATTGTCGTGAAGAATGGGAAAGACTGATTAAATAAAACCTCTAGGCTCGCCTGTAGAACAGTAGGGCCCTTATATGCATTAAGAAAGATTATACCAACTTGCATGGGTCTTTACAAAACTTCAGAATTAAATAAATAAATACATAATGATGAGGCAGGGAGGCCTTCTGCCATAATTTCAGATTAAAACTATACCCATAACCAGATGGATGGAAATAGAATAGGAATTTAATATTCTGGAACTAAGTCTAGCAGGAGTAGATCATAGAGTATAGGATTGGGTTCTATTTACTTGCGAAAAAGAGAGGCTAATAAAAATAGAAATACATTTATTGCACTGTGCGATTGTTTATTTATGTTTATTTATGAATGAATCACAATACAATGTTATGTATGTATTATTTCTATATTCCCTTGAGCACAATATTAAAAACACAGCAATTCTAACAAATATAGTATAAGTGATGAGGCAAAAGATTGTTATATATGGGTTACTTTCATTGTTTTAAGAATAAGATTCAAGTCAAGTCAAGTCAAGTCAATTAATTTATATAGCGCGCTACATACCCAGAGGGTCTCAAGGCGCTTGAAGAAGGGTGGGGAATTACATGTCGAATATCCAGGTTTTAAGTTGCTTTCTGAATGCTAGGTGGTTCTGAGTGAGGCGAAGGTGAATGGGAAGTGAGTTCCAGGTTTTAGCCGCCAGGTAGGAGAAGGATCTTCCTCCCATGGTGGTTTTGTTGATGCGAGGTACAGCAGCAAGGGCTTGGTTGGAAGAGCGTAGCTGACGTGAGGGGGTGTAGAAGGAAAGTCGTGTGTCGAGGCATTCGGGTCCAAGTTCGTAAAGTGCTTTGTGTGCGTGGGTTAGGAGGCGGAATGTTATCCTCTTATTGACGGGGAGCCAGTGGAGGTTTTTCAGGTGACCAGAAATGTGGTCTTTACGCGGGATGTCTAGTATGAGTCTGGCTGATGCGTTCTGGATGCGTTGGAGCTTTTTCTGAAGTTTTGCGGTGGTACCGGCGTATAGGGTGTTTCCGTAGTCCAGGCGGCTTGTAACCAGTGCGTGGGTGACCATTTTTCTAGTTTCGGTGGGGATCCAGTGAAATGTTTTTTTGAGCATGCGAAGAATGTTGAAGCAAGATGATGAAACGGTGTTGACTTGTCTGGTCATCGAGAGTGAGGAGTCTAGGATGACGCCCAGGTTCCGTGCGTGGTCCGTCGGGATGGGTGCTTTTCCAAGGGCCTCTGGCCACCAAGAGTCATCCCACGTGGAGGGGGGATCACCTAAGATAAGGACTTCTGTTTTGTCTGCGTTCAGTTTCAGACGGCTGTGCTTCATCCTCTCGGCTACTTCTTTCATTCCTTCATGTAGGTTGGTTTTGGCGGTGTTAGGGTCTTTGGTGAGTGAGAGGATCAGTTGAGTGTCATCAGTGTAGGAGATGATGTTGAGGTTGTGTTGGCGTGCGATGGCCGCGAGGGGGCTCATGTATACGTTGAAGAGGGTGGGGCTGAGTGAAGATCCTTGTGGCACGCCGCAAATGACTTCAGTGGCCTCTGACTTGAATGGTGGGAGGCGGACTCTCTGAGTTCTTCCGGCAAGGAACGAGGTGATCCATTCCAGTGCTTTTCCTTGGATTCCGATGTTTCTGAGGCGTTGTAACAGGGTGCTATGACAGACTGTGTCGAAGGCTGCGGAGAGGTCGAGAAGGTTGAGGGCGACTGTGTCTCCTTTGTCCAGTAGAGTTCGAATGTCGT
Source organism: Lissotriton vulgaris (assembly GCF_964263255.1). Lineage (NCBI taxonomy): Eukaryota > Metazoa > Chordata > Amphibia > Caudata > Salamandridae > Lissotriton > Lissotriton vulgaris. The sequence goes on along the minus strand of NC_141685.1, from coordinate 1,935,452,791 downwards.
CTGTTGCTGCGATGAGTGCGGTCTCAGTGCTGTGTTTGGCTCAGAAGCCGGACTGTGAGGAGTCGAGGGATTTGTTGGTTTCGAGGAAGGCGGCAAGCTGGTTGTTGACAGCCTTCTCGATGACTTTGGCCGGGAATGGAAGGAGCGAGATGGGGCGGTAGTTTTTGAGTTCGGTGGGGTCAGCTGTGGGGTTTTTCAGAAGGGCGCTGAGTTTGGCGTGTTTCCAGCTTTCCGGGAAGGTGGGGGAGTTGAGGGAGCAGTTGATGACGTCTCGGAGGTGTGGTGCAATGATGGAGTCTGCTTTGTTGAAGATGTGGTGAGGGCATGGGTCTGTTGGGGATCCTGAGTGGATGGAGTTCATCAGGCGGATGGTGTCCTCAGTGGAGATTGGGTTCCAGTCATTAAGGATGTTCAAGGTGGGTGAAGGTACGGCAGAAGGTTGGGTGGGTTGGTCTCCGGGTTGGTTGTCAAAGCTGTTGTGGATGTCTGCGATTTTGTCGTGGAAGAACGAAGCTAGGGAGTCGCAAAGGGTTTGAGAGGGAGTGATGTCGTTGGAGTTGGCAGTAGGGTTGGTAAACGCTTTGACGATGTTGAATAATTCCTTGCTGTTGTGGGCGTTGTTGTCTAGTCGGTCTTTGAATGCGGCTTTCTTGACAGTCCAGATCAGTTGGTGGTGTATGCGGGTGGCGTTTTTGAAGGCGTCCCTGGTGCTGGTGTTTGGGTCTTTTTTCCAGGCCTTCTCAAGGGAGCGACAGAGTTTCTTGGATTTCTTAAGATCATCGTTGAACCAGGGGGCATTTTTGCTGCCTAGTTTGGTTTGACGTTTTTTTCAGAGGTGCTAGGTTGTCGGCGCTGTTGGTTAGCCATTGAGTGAGGTTAATGGCTGCTTGGTTGGGGTTCGAAGAGTGGGCAGGGGGGTTTTGAAGAAGCGATGAGGAGATCTGGTCGATGGTGATTTTGTTCCAGTTTCTTCGCAGAGTAGGTTGAGGATGGTTGTGGGTTGTGGTCTTTTTGTAGACAAAGTGAACGCAGCTGTGGTCCGTCCAATGGAGAACTGTGGTGTGACTGAAGGAGATATGTTTGCTGGAGGTGAAGATAGGGTCGAGTGTGTGACCTGCGTAGTGAGTGGGGGTATTAACAAGTTGTTTGAGTCTGAGGTTGGCGAGATTGTCCAGAAGGGTGGTGGCGTTGCTGTCGTTGCTCTTTTCCAGGTCGAAATTGAGGTCTCCCAATACAATGTAGTCCTCGGAGGGGAGGGCGTGTGGGGTGATAAAGTCAGTGATGTCTTCACTGAATTGTGCACGGGGTCCTGGTGGCCTGTAGAGGAGGGTGCCTCTGAGTGTGGTCTTGGGGTCGGTGTGGATCTGGAAGTGAAGGTGTTCGGCGCTAGCGAGGTTGACGTCTGAGCTGGTTGAGATGCGGATGGAATTCTTATGGACGATAGCGATGCCTCCTCCTGTTTGGTAGGTGCGGTCTTTTCGGATGATCTTGTAGCCTTCCGGGATGGCAATGGTGATGTCTGGGGCTGAGGAGGCAAAATGTACAAATATAAATGATTGGTGAAATGAATTATATAACTTAAAACAAATTAGTGGCCATTCGGTTATTTTGATGCATAGATATAATGCAATATGTGTAAAAACATTTGAATCTGTATTGAAATTTATGTCGTATCGAGTCTATAATGGAATAGCCTGAAGTATATTTGACAACAATGCAACCTCCATGTTTTTCGGTATCCTAAAGTGTACAATATAGATGATTAGCGATACGTACCACATAAATCAATGTTATTTACTGGCCAATTTTGTTATCTTGATGCATAGATGTATTGCAATGTGCATACAAACATTAGAATCTGTACTTAAATCTATATATAGGCTGTATCGATTTTAGAATGGATAAGCATGAAGGATACTTGAAAACAAGGTCATTCCCTTGATTTAGGGTATCCCATGGTGTATAATTAATAATAAATATGTAACAATATGGTAATACGTAAAATAATTGTTACATAAAACCCGGTTATGAATGAGAGAAATGTCCATCATGAGAAACACCAATTTGCAATAACACCCAATGGTGCTGTACGGAAATAATAACATATACGCAGCACACACACTATGGATGAAATCACAATCCAAGCAAATCCCGAAAATATGGGGCAATAAAAGATAGCATCGCGGGTACGATAGGACTGATTAAAACAACAACAGTGTAGTTCCAAGAAAGTAAACAAACTACGAAAATGGCGCTCCAGTTACGACGGAACGTAAATTACGTAAACTACAAACCCCAAGGAAACTACCAATATGGAGTCCCCCTTTCCTTCGTGACATCGATATATGTAAAAATTAAATTCGAATTAGTCGGTAGAACTGAGGTGTCTATATTTTAATGTTGTAGACAAAAACATGAATAATTCCGTATATCTAAAAAATAATTCTCCTGAAATATCGCAGTTTTAGCGGACTAACAACATATGATGAGTTACAGCTGCATCCAATTAAATCTTAATAAGTGGCTGCTATTAGTATAAAAAGCCGCGATCAACCCTCTCTTCATACATCATCCCACGGGAGAGAGGACGTGTCGACGGCGTTGCGTGATACCATTAAGGTAAGCAGTCGGGTAGGGAGGGCTCTGTCATCCGTATCGCCTCCCCGCAAGACGAAAGTTCCCCGATTGCCGAGAAGCCCTAGCTTTACAAAAAACTGCAAAAAGAGTATAGAGTTGATGGGATAGCAGTGTTGCCCTCACGAAGAAAGGAAGTTTATTCAAGTGCTTCAATCTCACAGTGATCCCTATAAATACAACGGGGGCAATTACACACTTTTTTCGACTTTTCGTAAACGAGGTGGTTCCACTAATATCAGGACCTCGAAGTTTATAAATATCTATGTAAGGATACAGTGAGGACCCCCTTTAAAAATACGGGTGGGAGAGACTACGTCTCCTTCAGGTGACATATGCAGGCAGAGACGGTTAACATGAACAATGAATGGATGTAATGTAGCTATTAAACAAATAATTGGGAAAAGGTAACTGGTGTAATAATGTGATTATGACTAAATGCATAACCTATGAAGATACATGAGAGAATTGTATTAATTTTCTCGCCATAAATGGGAGAGAGAAACACGAGATAACTGTATACAGTGAAAAACCCGACTTATAGATGGGTAGTAAAAAGAATAAATTAAATGAGCGTGAAAAGAGTAGATACGATCAAAAACATGATGGGCATGCACTTTTCTTATATTATCAGGGACTGGGATAGAAGAATACCCTGATCTAGAGGGCGTCCAGCCAATAAATACCAAGATAAAGTGAAGACCTGTTTGTACAATACACACAGGGACCTAAGAAATCTTCTCATCAGGTATGTAATTTATGGGGTGATGAGCGATCCAAATAGATGCACAATAAGAACTTAAATTAACAATATACTTAGACCGTTATGTTCTTTTGACAGATGGATAAGTAAGAAATCCACCAACCAGAATACCCTGTGCAAATTTAAAGACGCAAACGAACACCACAGACACGTAGAAAGTTATTCTCCTGTTTTTAAGTAAGTAATATGGGAAACAGGGTCTGTCTCTAAACCAAAATAGGGTAGAGAATCAAGGATAACATTATTCTGTACTTTCTATGTTGTAGAGATTAAAGAAATTGAAACATAGAGAAGCTAACAACAGATACCCCCAATAAGAAGTGGGAATAACCGAACCAAAAGCACTTAAAGTAAGATTGCTTTTCTAACACATATAGAGGGATACTAGGTATAATGAGTGCTCAACACTATAAAGATAGACAGGAACTCTCAACAAAACTAGATACTAATTGTTTTCATTTAAATTTTAGAAAGAAGAATAATATTTGAATTCTATAAGTCTGTCCGGAAGAAGGTGCCTAAAAGATCTCAACGCACCAAAACGCATCGACAAGGGACTGCCCGAAGTATTATATATTCAGAGATTTTTAACAATATATGCCAAAAGAATTGTTTTTTATCTTGTGTTTGTTTGTTTGAGCAAAAATAAGAATAGGATTTAATTTTGTATTAGATTAGGGAATGCTCAAACATATATGTTGGATATGAAATGTCCTGTGATGAATTTTATATGAATGTTTTTAATAAATGAAAATAAAATGTTGAGAGAAAAAAAGTCACTTTAGTGTTGTGTAGTAATAAGTACCTATATAATTCTATTGTTCAGTTATATACAAGGAACATAAAAACTGAAAGTAGACCAGTTGGTCACAAAACCAAAACTGAATAACACAGAAAGGAATCCTGTTTTGCTATACTTCGATACCCAGTCCTTTCTGGTTTCCTGGGACACTCTCTTCTTTTGAAGAGTAATAGAAAGTTGCACCTCCCCTATGAATAATCTTTTGTTTCCAATGATGAAACCAGACCACCCATATCATCTGTATTAGATTACAGGCACTTAAACAAAGCTATGCGCATATTTGTTGTACAAAGCATAATTTAATTCCATAGCGGGTTGTGGACTTATAGGGGAATAGGGTGGGAAGTAATTTAAATATAGTAAATTAAATATACATTTTTAGGAAATATTAATTATGTTAAATTTAATTTTGCGTTGTAGTTCTGTTACAGGTAGTGGGTTTATAGGGGAATAGGGTGGGAAGAAATGTATTTGTAATTAAGTAAATATTTATTTTTATTTATTGGTATTGATAATTAATTTATTGTTAATTAATTATTAATTGGTAATTAATGTATATTAATTAATTAATTGACAATCATGTACATTTTATTAGTTTGTTATTCGGAGAGGATTGTGGGTTTATAGAGGAATCGGGTGGGATGTAATTTAATTGCAATTAAGTAATTATTTAAATTATTTTTGTGTATTCATTAATTTACTATTAATTAATTATTAATTGGTATTTTTTTTTACTTATTTCATGTTTGGTATTGAAAAGTAATTGGTTATTAATTAATTATTAATAGGTAATTAATTTTTAATAAATACTAATTATTGGTATTTATAATGAATTAATTATTAAATATTTTGTGATTGGTAATTAATTTTAATCCACTTGTTATTGGTATTGATAATTAAATTATTTTTATTTAAATATTAAATCATTACTTTCCCTACTGTTGCACTCACGGAAGTGGGAATAGTAATTTTTACCCCTACGCTATCCAACGCTTACACTACTGTTGCACTCTCTGGAGTGGAAATAGTAATTTTTACCCTCACGCTATCCAATGCTTTTCTTACTGTTGCACTCTCTGGAGTGGGAATAGTAATTTTTACCCTTACGCTATCCAACACTTTCTCTACTGTTTCACTCTCTGGAGTGGGAATAGTAATTTTTACCCCTACGCTATCCAACGCTTTCCCTATTGTTGCACTCACTGGAGTGGGAATAGTAATTTTTAACCTCCCTCTATCCAATGCTTTCCCTACTGTTGCACTCTCTGGAGTGGGATTAGTAGTTTTTACCCCTACATTATCCAAAGCTTTCCCTACTGTTTCACTCTCTGGAGTGGGAACAGTCATTTTTTACCCTACGCTATCCAACGCTTTCCCTACTATAGGACTCAGTGGAGTGGGAATATTAATTTTTACCCTCCTGCTATCCAACGCTTTCCCTACTGTTGCACTCTCTGAAGTGGGACTAGTACATTTTACCATCCCACTATCCTACGCTAAAAATATTGAATATGATTTATTCATAGTAAGGTAATGTATATATGTATTAAAAAATTAAAATGCATGGTTTTATATTTACATTAATTATTTAATAATGTTAAGGTTATTTAAGTATTTTGTAAGTTTGTTTTAGGTAATTATATTTATTATTTAATTAAATTTACATTACTTTTAAGACATTTCAAAAATTCTATATTTTAATAAACTATATTTTTTACAACAATATTTTGGATTCAATATTTTTGTACTTACCTGTTTTTAGATAGGTATTAGATATTCTGGCATTCTATATTTTCTCCACTATATTTCGGCAGGTCGATATTTTGCTCCTCGATATTCTTTCAGTGATCCATGTAAACACCACCAACCTGGTGGTCCGTATAATTGTGGGTGCATCAGGGTACATCTATGTCACATTCAACGAAGGAGACACTATACCAATTGCATATAAATTTCATTTATACACCAAAGCAGAAAAGCATTTTGCACAGACAGAAAAGATTCTGACAGCGGTACAGACTACCGTAGTGAGAGAAAGATCTTTGGCTCAGGGAAACCCCATTATTGTTGTGACTCTGGTTCCAGCCTTAGAAGCTGTTACAAAGGCCTTCATTCCAGACACGAAAGCTGTAGATCCACGATGGATACAGTTAGCCAACTCTCTTATAGCAACAGATGTAGTTTAAAATGTTTTCCCTACACTGCCAACACATATGCAATATGGAAATGGATTTCCTCTGCCTAAGGAAGTCATGCCATTAGATCAGTATGATTACATCATCTATGCTGATGGTTCAGCACAGCCTGCCATAGGGAGAAAGCACTAATACTCTGCAGCGTGCACCATTGTGAAGGGTAGAATGGAGGACGGAAATTCCGTCCTCACAAAACCTACATGCAGTCACTAGGTGACTGAACAGTGCAGTTGGCTAAACTTAGATCTCTAATTCTGGCACTAGAACATACAGATCCCAGATTCCCAACACTTATAGTCTGTGATTCTGATTATTGTGTCCAGTCTTACAATGAGTACCTAAATTATTGGAGCCAGAATGGATTCAGAGATTCCATAGGAAACACCATAAAGCACAAGCTGCTTTGGGGACAGATGCTTAAACTCTAAAAGTGCTTGCTGCAGACTCATGTCATGCAGACACTGAGTCATCAGTGTGTCGCAATATATGTTGTAGTTAATTCCATGGCTGATGCAGCCGCAAAAGCAACAGTGCAAACTACTTCAGTTGCTGCAATTACTCATTGAAGTACGAGGACATATTACGACATCATGGTAGCTGTCAACACTGAGTGTGATGGTACATACATGTCGAAAGGTTTACCCACAAAATACTCATACCAGTTATGTGCACAAATTATTCCATTTGCTGAGGTTCCCAGAGTGGGAGATCAAGTGATTTCCAATTCAGATCGCAGGTTTGGGTTATTCCTAGCAATTCATGAGGTACTAACATCTGCTCAAGCATGGGTGACAGCTACACTTTCATTATTGCAGCAATGCTATTGGTGGCCAGGTCTACACAAACAGACTAAAGAGTATGTCCTTGAATGTGACATCTCCCAAGAAATGAAGGTTTCCACCATAGCACGTCCACCACAGACACCTCTATTGATATCAGACAAGCCTCTCGTTTTTATTTCCCTGGACGACTACAAATGTGGTAGTGGAGAGGAAGAACCTGCACTTAAAGCAGTCTTTAACCGCTATGGTATTAGATTCAGGTTGCAGTTGGGTCCTTCACCTATATGGGGGCCAGCGAGCCCTAAATAATCTGCCTAGAAAACGCCTGGCTATTCAGGATTCCCAATGAGATCCTGCCCGGGGTTAAGGTGTGGGTTTGTTATGTTATGTTATAGCATTTATACAGCGCACAGCTGCCCCAGAAAAGGGGCATCCCAGCACTAGCAGCAAACAGGAGGAAGCGAGCAGCAAACAAGTCTAACTAGACAGGAAGAGATAGGTCTTAGTAGCTTTACGAAAGGCCAGATAATTATCCAGGCACCAAATGTAAAAGGGAAGTGAGTTCCAGAGTTTGGCCACCTGAAAACGGAAAGAGTGCCCACCAGCTCTCGCCCTCTTCACCAGGGGAACAGTCACCAAATGATGACCTACCGAGCGGAGTTGGCAAGTGGGGATGTACAGTGAGAGCAGAATAGTCAAAATACCAGGGGAAGACGGTTTTAGGATCTTACATGCCAAACAGAGGGACTTAAACTCAACTTCTTTGGTCACAAGCAGCCAGTGTAGCTGACGGATAGCGCTGGCAGTAGGGCGAGTTCTGGGGAGGCCAAGAAGAGTTCTAGTGGCTGCGTTCTGAACCCTCTGCAGTCTGACAGCCTCAGCCTTGTTGGCCCCAAGGTACAATGATTTGGTGTAGTCCAATCTTGACAGAACAGAAGCCTGGACCTGTCTAATAGATGGCTAAAAAAAACAGCAATGGTTTAAGCCTCCGTAAAATAACAAAGCACATCCCTACCACTTTCTTAATTTGGGCTTGAAAACTGACGGCCGAGTCAACCTAGGCACTCAAGTTCTTCACCATCTGTTTGGGGGTGGGACACAGCCCAGGGTAGCGGGCCACCAGCGTTCACTCCGCAGCTCAGGATCTTTCCCTAGCAGCAGAATCTCAGTCTTGCTGGCACTGAGCTGGAGGCAGCTGGTGATCAGCCACCCTGTGACAGCGGCAAGATCGCTTCGAAACTTATAGGTGTCCTGCACGAGGTCCTCGGAGAGTACTACCATCAACTGTGTATCATCTGCATATGATATAACTGTGAGCACTCTGCTCTGAGCCCCCGACACTAAAGGTTGAACATAAATATTAAAGAACATCGGGCTCAGAGCCGAGCCCTGGGTCCCACCCTGATTGATGGTATATGCTGAGGAGGTGAAAGGGGGAGCTCTCACCTGAAAGGTCCTCTCAGAGAGAAAAGAGGCAAACTAGTCCCAAGCAGAGCCTGCAATACCTGTCTCTTCTAGCCTACGCAGTAGGATCTGGTGAGAGACCGTATCAAATGCAGCACTGAGATCCAATAGGATCAGTGTTGACGTACGGCCCTCATCCAATGCGGTTCTCAGCTGTTCAGTCACAGCTAGAAGGGCAGATTCAGTGCTATGGCCCGGGCGAAAGCCATTCTGAGAGGGGTCCAATATATTCTTATCTTCAAAAAAAACTGTCAGGATGGTATTTATATGGGCCTCAGCAATTTTAGAAGCCCAAGGCAGGAGACAAATAGGGCGATAGTTCACAGGTTTGGCTGTGTCAAGTGTGGATTTCTTTAAAAGGGAAATGACCCAGGCCTGCTTCCAGGACTTAGGGACAGAGGCCGTAGATAAGGATAGATTGCTAACCTTGCCTAAAGATGGAAGAAGCAAGGGAAGCAATTTTATAAATTGATCCGGTCTCATTGGATCGGCCGGGGAGACGGTTTTAACCTTTCTGCAGAGGGAGCACAGCGTCTCCTGAGAGATAGGTGGAAAAGCAGCAAGCGAGTAGAACGGAGTCTCCCTGTCGGATCACAACCCAGGTCAGCTGGGGGAAAGGCTTTATAGATGTTGTCCACCTTATTGACAAAAAAGGTGGCAGGGGCCTCACACTGCTCATCAGATGAACTAGAGGACACAGCAGGTGCCCCAGCTGATATGAGGTTTTTTAAGTATGGAAAAGACACTCTTGGAGGGGTTGTTACAACTCCTAATCTCAGCTGTAAAATATATGGCCCGCTCTTTCTGAATGGGCCTGTGATATTTCTTAATGGCCCCCTGATAGCACTCTTTCATGATGGGATCATAGTCACGTTTTTATACCCTCTCCAACCTCTTACAATCTTTGCACATGGTGGATAGCCAGTCATTGTACCAGGGACTGGATTTGGTGTTACAACACCTAGACTGCTTGACCGGGATAAGGGTGTCAAGCGAGCATAGGATCCAGTCTGACAATTCTTTATCGGCAGTGTCCAGATCATCCGGCAAGCCAGGCATGTTCCTGGTGAGGAGGGCATGGAACTGATGAAGGACCAGTTTATGCAAAGGGCGTTTGAGGGAAACATTGTGAGGAACCTCCAGAGGAGGCCTTACTCCAGAGAGTATCATGGGAATAAGATGATGGTCAGACCAACACACCAGGATGAAGTTGGTGACAGAGAGGGAGGAGAGATTAGAAAAAATGGTATCTAACAAATGGCTCGCAGAGTGAGTGAGACTTTGAACCAGTTGAAGCAGCTGGCAAGCTGCTAGGTCAGTGGAAAGATTGGCCACATCTGAGTCCTGAAGGTTATCAAAGTGCAAATTAAAATTGCCAATCGCACTAAAATTAGCAGCACTCATAGCCATTGAGCTAACTGCATCAATTAATGCAGCCCTAAATTCTTTTGAGGGTCCAGGTGGATGATAGACCAGAAGGCCAGACATAGTGAAGCAGGTATTAAGAAAAATCCCGAAGCGAGCGCACTCGCGGCCCACCAAAATTACTTTAGTAAAAGTACAGGTATAACAAGATTTAATGATAACAGCAATTCCCTCTCCTCTAGTCTCTCTATTAATGGGCAGGATACAAAAGCCCGGGGGGAGTGCAAGACCAGGTACAGCCACCATGTCGTCTGACAGCCATGTTTCTATCAGGAAAAAAACATCAGATGATTCATTAAGTAACAGGTTATAAACGTCCAGATAGTGCTTGACTAAGAAGCGGCAATTGAGACTGAACAGTTTAATGTTCTCCATGGGACATGGTAGCAAGATAAGAGGGAACAAGATAGTAGGCCAAGAATCATAACCGCAGGTCTTACAGCAGAATGGACCATCAGGCGAATTGCAGGGAGGGTGGCTACAATGGCGCGCTGACTGCCCCAGAGCCAGTAGGTCATCACAGGAATAAACAAGCATATTGCTGGTTAAACCTATGGCATGTCTGGCATCTGGCGACGGCCAGGCATATACGGGCAGAGACGGGCTTGCCTTTTGGGTGTCTTCGGCGCACCTTCGGGGCGCCACCGGCGCGCCTGCTGCATGCGCCCGCTGCGCGTCCGTGGACCGCTCATGTTGAAATACCAATAGCAGGAACAGTCCCGCCCGACTGCCCCCGGAAGTGCATCACCCCACGCAGTCAAAGGAAAAGTAACCACCCTCCACACAATCGGCACACAGCTGTGGTGGACTGGAGCGGGTATCGGGTAGTAAAATGTGAGGGAAAGGAAGATAAGCTAAGCAGCAAGTAAACACAGTACAAAGGGAACAAAGTGCTAGGGTAATTAAAGGTGTTTAAAAATATAAAACCAGTTAAGAACAAGTTAAAGCATTTAATAGTGGTGCAGCACACAGAGAATCACACGCAGCCTCACCAGTTTCAGACCTCAACAGTCCCAGCACAGTGTTCAGCAGAAGCACCATTTGACGTCAATGAATGTTTGGATGCTTTACAGGATGTCAACAACTTTGGAAAAGCTCAGAGCAACATCCGGCAGAGGCATAACTCCACTGGAAAAGTGAAGGACGCAACAGCAACTCCTGGTTGGGTTCCAAAGATGGGGATCTTTTTCGGGAGCAAATAGTGGACAGAAATGAATTTGGGCCATCCAACAGAGCACCTGTACCTGTCTTGGCAGTTGAAGGTATCAGAACTGTACTTCTACTGCCCCTTGCTGGCTGCAAAAACAAAAGATTTGTGTCAATAGATGTCATCAACCCACATTATGTGGCCAGTTCAGTAGGCCAAGAGGGCTCCTGTGTAGTTACCTGACTCTTCTCACTACCCTGCAGAATTCCAGATGGAAGCTTTGATCAGTGATGAAGCTTTTTCTCCCCGGCTGCGGACAGCTAACTCTGAAGCATCACTTATTCCTGTTACATTAATAACCTCCTTACAAACAACTTATATGGAAACACAGATTCCAATTCTGCAATCAAGAAAATATAATATCTACACAAATGTACCACCAATCGAATCAACTCCCAGTTCTATACAGCCTCCAGAGCTGCCTCTAGAGCTGCCTAAAGTAGATCAAACAGCCTCTGGCTACGTCATCAACTTTTATGAATTCTCTTCTGATTCATCTGACCTACCACCACTACCGCCCGAGGTAGACTGCGTGAATTCTACATTTGGCTAAAAAAAGACATACTATATCCTTTCATGGATATACATTTTGATTACTATTTCATCCATTTTTTTGTTCATCTGGATTGCTATTGTGACAGTCTTTTTCCTGATTCTGAGGGACACTATCTCCCAGAACGCTCTGCTGTTGAACTGGCGAAACTTGGTTTAGAGACCTTTCCCTGGTGAACATTTCTGCTGTTCTTGTTCCTGATGTGTTAATTCTGATGGGTATCGCATGATATATTTGAACCCACTGAATTAATTCAAATTCCATATGTGTTAGAAAATGTCTTTCCATGATATTATCACTCCTAGTACTATCTCTGATTATTGGGACATTAATACAGTGCATGAAATGCAGGTTATCTGCAGTATTGAACTATTTTTAACAACAATAAAATGTATGATGGTACAGCTAATTATGATGAAAGGTTCTGTTTTCACTATTATGGTCACCATTTCCTGCATAAAGCAAGTACTCACAGTGCAGTTTTTAGTTACACACACCGTAAACACTGTGCTACACCACCACAGGGTAGCTCAAAAGCATTTGCACAGAAGTTTGCACATTTCTCTGACCATAATCCAGCTGACCCAGAGTCTTAATATTATAAACTCACACCCTCACTGGCTAAGAAACTATCCGCACTAAAACCAAGCTGTTTTATGCTGTATCCTTTATTTCCCAGCTGTCTTTACAAGGGTTTGACTTTTGGAAGGACAATGTCATTTCAAAATCTATATGAAGAACAAAAGATTGTCAGGTTCAGGGGAACAAGGCTTTATTTAGAGCATGCCTAATATCACAACAAATGATTTTCCTGAACAAAACTATGCAGCAATCATCGTGTCGTGGCCTGGCCAAGATAAAAGATTTAAACGCACTAAAGATTACCGCATTTGCACAATTTGCCTACTGGAAACAACTCACAAATTCCAACATGGCTCTTTGGTCTCCCCGCACCTGTTTAACCTTTACCTTCTCCCGCTGATTAGATCTCTGAAGCAAAGGAAAGTGGTCACCTTTAATTATGCCGACGACCTTCAACTACTGTTCACAATTGATAACTCTCCTCAGTCTATATCTGTGTTTCAGTCTACCATGCAATTCACTCGGTACTAGATGGACCACAAACACCTAAAATGAAATCCAGGCAAAACAGAACTAGTCCTGATGGGTGGCTGTCGCAATCTGTTGGGCCCACACTACTGGCCAAACAATTTAGGACCCCCCTAATTCCTTCCTCCTCAGTAAAAAGGTTAAGGGTCACTATAAAAAATGACTTCTCCTTAAAAACCCATTTTGGCTCTCTGATCTGTACCTGCTTCTCTCAGCTGCGTAAAATTTGGAAGATAAGCAGGCTACTCACCCAAGCAGCTCTGATCCAGGTCGTGATAGCCATGGTGATAGCCATGGTCTTATCATGACTAGACTACGCCAAGCGCAATCTACCTTGTCATGCCACTTGGCCTTACAAAATGGCTACAGCTGGTGCAGAACCAAGCGGCAAGGCTGATTCACAAACAGCTCAGATGGCAACATGCCTCCCCCCTCTTAAGGAAGCTGCACTGACTTCCTATTTCCCAACTCTGCGCTTTCAAATTCAGTTGCCTGGTGTTTAAATCCCTGAACGGCTACACCCCCACACACTACCTTCGCTCAACTCATCTTCAACTTCTGACTGTACCGACTTTCAAGTTGTAGCACCAAGGGGGCTGTAGGTTTGCAATTCTGGCACCTAGATTGTGGAATTCCATCCCCCTGGAAATCAGATCAAGCACTGATCTTTTGAGATTTAGGAAATCCCTTGAAACTTGGTTGTTCACCCAAGCCTTTGAATAACTGCTCCGGTTCGGCACCTCCCCTTATGAGTGCCAAGAAACCAACTGATGTACGAGCGCTTTAGAAATCCATTTTAAAATAAGTTAAAATAACATAACATAACATAACAACAAATTACACGGAGGAAAATTTAGTCAGCATGCTTCACACTGGATTATACAATTCTTCTTGTACCAAACAAGAGGGATGGTTAGTGTGGCCATTAGACACTAACCAATGCCAGGTACGTTTTTCATGACAACACCAAAGGGTTTCGGATCAAAAGGCCAGACCCACGTTTTGTGCAGACCCAACACTAGGGGGTGATAACAGCTTACAGTGTTGGGAAGTTGTGCCTCAATTGGTTTAAACAATCCACACTGTTTCAGGTGAAACAACACTTGTTCCTTCTTTCTGATGACATGATATAACAGGACTTTTTACTAGGTTTTTGATGACCACGTCAAATGCATGAAATTGACACAGCAAATTTAGAAAGGGCTTGCAGTAGTAATGGCATGACCACTCATTCCACCAAAATTTACTCTCTGGGTAACATTGTGTCGTCTGCAATCAACATCATACTGAGTGACATGTCTTTTTTGACAACATGGACAGTTGCAGCTTGGCACTATCATGTTACTATCATGTTACTGAGTTGGATCCTACAGAAACTTTGTGTTGGTCACATTCCATAGAAACACTTTAATGCCACAAGTTTGTTTCTACGATACAATTTCACGAAACAACAGACCACCATGGCAAACAAGCATTTGCAATGCAATCGGTCTCGCCTTTGTGACCTTATAAGTATTTAGCCGTGCAGCACATTATCACACATTACTGCAATGTAGTTTAATCACAGAAGCTTCTCTTTGTGACATCTTTTTCAGGGAATCGCCTGCCCTTTCACTTCTGTTATCAGATTAAAGATTGTATCACCATACAGCCGCCAATATGCTTGTCTATAGAATACGTCAAGGAGCAGAATCCTAGTAGCACGTGGATTTGACTCATGGAAGATTAAATTATGACTCAAAACCAGCTATCTAGAATTTAAAGATCAGGGATTGAGTGCATAGCACTTCTGACTGGATTGATGAAATTTCACATTACTGGGTAGATTAAGAGCCAATATCCTGGCTCTCCTTGGTGCCATGTCCGTCAGGCCACTATGACTGAGCAAAAACAAGTTCCCCTACTGAATATACAGTAAACTTTGTCAGTAAACCCTTGTTAAAGCACATTGCTTAAAACCTTCGACTAAAGTAGGTTGCTCCCTCGAGCACCATTGGAAGGTAAAGACTCAGCGAACACTATGTGCTAAATATGGAGAAGCCAATAATACCTACTGTACGAAAGTCACAAGAGCACCCACTCCAATGTGAGAATACCTTGTATTATCAGCGCAACCACAAAGCATGAAGCCCAAGAAATGAAGATGCACAGTCTTACCTGGAGAGTCTGAAGGGTTCTGCATAGCGCCTTGCAGCACAACAACAGCAACAAGCTTCACACGCAAGACACGCGGAGCATGTGGAGGCTGTGATACCTGATCACATAACTCCCTCTGCTCCTTTGTAGAAGAGGAGGTATGCACTCAACGTGCATACATGTAATTCTGTTAAAAGCAGTAGTTATGCCACAAAATGCGGATGGAGAAGAGAACATGAAAGCCCTTGAGTGCTGCAGCTTGTCTGTGATAGCAGCTTTAAAGCAGATATGTAAGGTTCAGTAAATGGCGACCTGCAATTATTAGCCCTGTGAAAGGCATGTTGGGAATGATGTCCTTTTTAATGGGCGTGACATCGAAAAAAAGCTCTTGGAATTGAAAATGAATGTTTTAACTTTTTTTTATGTAGTGGAGTGATGATATTTGTATAGCACTATTGCCATTCGTATGACCTTGCGGCGCTGGAAAACCAGAAAATTGGAAATAGGTTATGAGGGAGGGGAGACAAGAGTATATGCAGGCTGGAAAAAAAAGTACATAACCAATGACATTCTATCAAAGTGGGGAGTGAATATTTTATAGTCCCTACACCCCTACCACCCATCACCTCCCTCACACCACACATAGCCTATTGTCACCCTACTAAGTGCTCCCGCGTAGTCCGTAGGTCGTAGCACGCCCCGCCCCGTAGAGGGACGGGAAGACCCCTATGATGAAGCATGACACTATGGGATTCATAGTGTGTGAGGGTTATTTTAAAAGCACATAGTGTTCTTCTTTTGCCACTTGCAAAGAGAGCCTTCCTCACCTCCCCAAAAACCAGGTCTTTTATATCATAAAATAAAACAAAAAAATATTCACTCCCCACTTTGATAGAATCTCATTGGTTATATACTATGTCTAGGAGGGTGATTCTATCACCACTGCCTCTGCACTTCCTCCTTTGATTTTTGTACCTGGAAAAAAAAGTAACCACATCCTGGAAAAAACAAACACTCATAGAAAATGCAACATTAAGTAAAGCATGTGAATTATAAGCAGGATCAACATGGTTATCCTAAAGCTATTGAAAGCAGCAACAACAAGGAAAAACACCTTTCACCCTCCTCTGCACGCCAAAGGCACCTGTTTTTTTGTATATTCTTAAAACTTAAAAGGATTAATGGTTGGCAGTGGAAAACTGCATTGTCTTGGCAATTAGTTGTGAGTAAAAAAAAAACACAATAATGTTAAGTAAATCAAGCCGCTTTTCTAACAAGAAATATTATAGTCAAATCAAATCAAATCAAAGTAAACTTTATTCGATTTTTCAGTTAAAATCATAAAAGCACTGCAAAGACATTTATACCTACAACATTTAAAAGTGACATGTGCGTAATCAATACAAAAAAGAACGCTTACTTGATAGCTAAAAAACATCTCATAAAATTCATAAAAAACCATAAAAAAGACGAGCATTTCATTGATAACACACAGCAATACATGACAGAAAGATAATTTAATACAGTGATTTTATATATGTTATGACCGATTTTAGAAAACATGATCTCCTTCTAACTGTAACATTTTCAGGTATGCTGGTCTACATTTTCGGATCCCCCATCGCTTTAAAAAAGGCGTCAAAAATTGTTTTCTGGGGTTCATGTATAACTTACAAAAAAACATAATATGAATACTGGACTGCACCGATGTGCTGTCACAAGGAAATATTAGTTTAGTAGAGGACCAATCATTAGGGTTAGGTAAGGTAACCATGCGAAAAAAGGAGCCCAGACGTAAACGGGTCAACAGCATTCGGGGGTATGGACTCTGTACCAGGACGAGGTAGGTTTGAAGACCCTCGGTTGGTGTAATTGCCTGGTAATTTAACACTGTACTTTTTGATTTTTCACTATTCCATCTAGAAGTTTCTAGATGGGTGGTTATCATTTTTTTCAAGGCTGATCTTGATAACCCATCTAGAGTTATGGGGTTATCAAAAAACTCTGAATGGCCTAGTTCAATGAATATTGATCTCACATAAGATAACCATTTAACATTAGCTGCCCCATCTAGAGCTAAACAATCTTCAATAAGGTTTCTGTTAAATCTGGCTTCCTGTGTAACCCAAACCTTGTGCCAGAGCAAAATGGGGGACATCTTAATGATGTCATTAAGGTATGTAACTCCTACCTCAATGTGTGACATGTACGTAGAGGTACTTTTAGCCACTCCCAGAAGATGACAAATAAATTGGTTTTCGCAACTTTGTAGGGAGTGATCTTTCTCAATGCCCCATATGCCAGAGCCATAGGTAGCCGTGGATACGCATTTAGCTCGATAAATCTGGGTCAGCTCCTTAACAGGCTTACCACCAATTTTATCAGAGAAAGCGCGCAGCGCACCTATGGATCGGCTATAAGCCAGCTTCCTGGTGGCTATAGCTGCCTGCCAGCGACAGCGTCTGTCAAACAGGATTCCCAGATAACAGAATTTATCTGTTGTGGCTATTTTTTGATTGTCTAGGAATATAGTGCAGGGAGTTCTATTAGTCTTCTGGGTACAGGGCATCGTAAAGGTTTTTGAGATGCTTACTCTAAGACCTCTGTCCCTCATGTAGCTCGTGAAATTATTTACCGCCCGCTGTAAACCAATTTTAGTCTGGGACATCATAGCCGCATCGTCGGCATATAATAAGATTGGCACCGGGGAGCCCTTAACGGTTGGATAATCATTGGGTAAGGTTGAAAGGTGCTGGCCAATGGAATTGATGTAATATGTAAAAAGCAATGGAGCCAGTATACAACCTTGTCTCACCCCTCTGGTAATGGGGAATTTCTCCGAACATTCCCCCTGTTTCCCATACCTAACTCTTGCCCCTGCGTCTTTATAGAGCTCTTTAATGAAGGTGATGATGCGAACGTCAATACCCATTTCTCCCAGTGTTGCCCACAGAAAAGCGTGATCAACACAATCAAACGCGGAGCTAAGGTCAATAAAAGTTATAAAAAAGTGCTCCGCGTTTGGCATGTGTGTACTTGGAAACAAGAAGGGACAAATTTAAGCATTGTTCTGTTGTCCCTATTCCTTTTCTGAACCCATACTGTAGGTGGGAAACCACATTATGGTCTTCCTCCCAGAGTTGAATTCTTTTTAGGATTATTCTTCCAGCCACCTTCATAAGACCATCCAAGAGGGATATTGGCCTATAACAAGTAGGGTCGTCCCTGTTACCTTTTTTAAATGTAGGGACCACAAAGGCGTCGGTCCAGGTATCAATGAACCCACACTGATTTCCCATATTTAATACGTTTGTGAGTAAGGGGGCCCAAAAGTCCGGTTCTGCTTTATAAACATCCACCGGCATGCAGTCTGGTCCTGGGGCTTTCCCTGGTGCACTTTCCCTAATGGCATCGTGAACTTCCTGAACGGTGAATGATAGGTCAATGGGAAATGGATTAGCTGGGGGATGCTCTATAACACTATTGGGTGGTCCCCTTTCTATCGGTGAGCACACCCTGGCTAATGATGTACTTTCTCCGGGGGTGAGATGGTTATACAGTTGTCTGAAGTGACTTACCCATATTTCACCCGTTATGGCTAAGTCCATGGTGTTGTCATTGTCCCTTGACTGATAAGAAGATCTTACCACCCTCCAGAAGGCAAAGCTATTCTTCTGCCTCGATGCCTCCAGTAAAGATTCCATGCCTCCCTTTTCAGGGTCAACTTTCTTTCTTTAATGGATAGTTTATATAACCTCCTGGTCTCACGTATAATATCTAGATTTTTTGGAATTGAGCACAGAGCTCTTTTTAGATCCTTCAGCGCAGTGGTACATTTGCTATTTAACCACCCTTGGGGCTTTTTAGTATTCCCTTTAGGTACTCGGACCAACACATTTTTAATGTGGTGCTGTATATTTGAAAAGGCAACCATTACGTTCTTTGGGTCATTATGTTCTTCTAGGCATGCTGAAACGTCAGCAGCACATGATGTAAGCAAGTTTTGGAAGAACACTAGGGGCTGGATCTTTTCCCATTTAATAACATATCCGTTGGCTTTAGTTAAATTGATCTTATGTGGATAAGTGCTTGCAATCGCTTTCCTACTGTGGTGTCCTGTAACATTTACACCAAAGATCAATGGGTAGTGGTCGCTCGATAAATCTTTCCCAATTTGCCAAAAGCTTATGAACCCCGGGATGACAGGGGTAATTAGGGCAAAGTCTATTGTCGAGTTACAGCCCCGACCATTAAAGGTTGGCTCAAATGGGACAGGTGGTGAGCAAATCTGGTTAATAAAGGAAAAATCAAAATGAAAAACAATACCATTAAGAAGAGACCCCATCTTAGTGTGGACGAAGTGTATGGGACCATCCTCCCCGTAGTCTGACAGACCGCACAAACCTGTTTCATGAGACAGGCAAATGGTACAATTAAAGTCCCAAACCCATGCAATCATTTTATCCCCTACAAGCTCTTCTGCCAATCGATTAATACAGCTCAAGATTTTTGCCATAGTAGGCTCCATCTCATTACTTAACATATTATTATAACAATTCACTACTATAATGTTATGAGAAAGACCCCACTTAAATGATAGTATTTGAAAATACTGGCTAGAATGTAACTTGCCCACTTTGACATCCCCTGTGGTTCAAACATAAGTGCAGAGACCCCCCTTGTTGCGGCCCTGGGTTGATGGAATAGCCGGTGAATGGAAGGTCTGGTATCCTAACAGGTGTACTTCCTCCAAGAGCCATGTCTCTTGGAAACACAGTATACCATGTTTTTGGATAATATCCAACCAGGGCTTATAAGTAGTTTTATTTCCAAGACACGCCACATTCCATGAGAGCAGTGTATGAAAATTATTACTGAATTCCTCACGATTGGGTCCGGGACTCCTGTTTAATTTAGGAGTATACAAGGGGGGTATGTGCAATGTGTCCACTGTAATCGGGGGAAGGAGGTTATGTTCGTTTGGGGATAACTGGTGTTGATACAGGTCTGGGTGAGAGTCTAAATGTGTTGTCTTTATGTTTTCTCAGCTAATAGCGGCACTGACCCTCCCACCATGTTTAAAGCCATTGTAGGTGGCCTTGGACTATCCGTTACAGTCGAGCTAAGGTCTTCCGCTGATAAGTTACATGGGGGTACTAATGATAGTGTTTTAATTGGGAAAGGTGTCTCCTCCTTCACAGGGAATGTTGCCTGTCAGTCCAGATCTTCGAGTCCTGACAGGGCGTCGTATCTATTGGCCAGAGGGATTTGCCAATATGGCACGTATGAGGGGTGCGAGATAAAGTCACCTGGCCTCCCCCAAGCGCTATCATTTCGTCTGGGCAATCTGGACCTTGGGATATTCCACAGAGGCCTCCTGGGTCCAATGTTCATATCCAATAAGGAGGGAACAAAGGGGCGATGTGAAGAGTTGTCAAAAGAATTTCCGTTATACCGGGGAGCAACAATTGGTTGGGGGTAGAAGTAGCTTAAATCCCTAGAAGAAATGCCATTTGCCCCGCCGGGTATCGTACCAATCTGTGATGTGTGTCACCACCCTGTGATCTCTAAAATTAATCACAACCACATCTCCCGGGATATCTTTTGGTCTCTTCCCCACCCACCAGAGGCGCCTTACGTTCACTATTTCCCCATCCAAATGCGGTGGTAATGGTCTGTTATTTCTGAGCCAATGTGTGACCTTATTTTTTAGATCGTAATAGCCTTCCCGTCTGCCATCTACGAGCTCAGGTACACCTGTAAGTATAATGACAAAAGGGGCAGAATCAGGGGATAGATCTATATGTTTAGAGGTGTTAGGGTTCTTTCTCTGGCGGGGTCGATCGTTATTTGATTCCCTGGATGGGTTGGGCCTGTGAGAAGGAGTATTTTTATGTGAAGAAACAGGTATTGCCTCAGCCTTTTTTGCGGTGGGTTTAGATCCCACAGTCTCCGAGGGATTAGCCGCTGCGGTATCCAGTGTTGTTTTTAATAAGTCGTGCCTAGCACTCTTAGGTGGAACAGATTCCTTAACCCTCCTGTTAGTTGGAGTTTCCTTCGCGTTATGCTGTAATGTGGGATGTAATTTGCAAAAAACACAGTTGATGGACAGAATGTAGAACAATGTCATACATTCACCCCAGTACAAGGATCTGGGTCTAAATCCATCGTTTGTTTGCACTCCACACCACCCTGGGTAAGACACTGGCTATATGCAAATCAGCTCTGACCCTGTGCCTCATGGGAACAGTCCAGTCCGAACTACCAAGCCATGTCTTTCCCAGACCGGAATCAAGCATCCAAGGACCGGTTTCTGGCTATCAGCCTTCATCAGCCTGGATAGCTTGACTCCAGTGGTGTGGAGAGCCTGGGACTCACGTCTGAGTATACCCAGCACACTCGGGGTGAAATTTGCAAAAAACACAGTTGATGGACAGAATGTAGAACAATGTCATACATTCACCCCAGTACAAGGATCTGGGCCTAAATCCATCGTTTCTTTGCACTCCACACCACCCTGGGTTAGACACTGGCTATATGCAAATCAGCTCTGACCCTGTGCCTCATGGGAACAGTCCAGTCCGAACTACCAAGCCATGTCTTTCCCAGACCGGAATCAAGCATCTAAGGACCGGTTTCTGGCTATCAGCCTTCATCAGCCTGGATAGCTTGACTCCAGTGGTGTGGAGAGCCTGGGACTCACGTCTGAGTATACCCAGCACACTCGGGGTGAAATTTGCAAAAAACACAGTTGATGGACAGAATGTAGACCAATGTCATACATTCACCCCAGTACAAGGATCTGTGCCTAAATCCATCGTTTTTTTGCACTCCACACCACCCTGGGTTAGACACTGGCTATATGCAAATCAGCTCTGACCCTGTGCCTCATGGGAACAGTCCAGTCCGAACTACCAAGCCATGTCTTTCCCAGACCGGAATCAAGCATCCAAGGACCGGTTTCTGGCTATCAGCCTTCATCAGCCTGGATAGCTTGACTCCAGTGGTGTGGAGAGCCTGGGACTCACGTCTGAGTATACCCAGCACACTCGGGGTGAAATTTGCAAAAAACACAGTTGATGGACAGAATGTAGAACAATGTCATACAATCACCCCAGTACAAGGATCTGGGCCTAAATCCATCGTTATTTTGCACTCCACACCACCCTGGGTTAGACACTGGCTATATGCAAATCAGCTCTGACCCTGTGCCTCATGGGAACAGTCCAGTCCGAACTACCAAGCCATGTCTTTCCCAGACCGGAATCAAGCATCCAAGGACCGGTTTCTGGCTATCAGCCTTCATCAACCTGGATAGCTTGACTCCAGTGGTGTGGAGAGCCTGGGACTCACGTCTGAGTATACCCAGCACACTCGGGGTGAAATTTGCAAAAAACACAGTTGATGGACAGAATGTAGAACAATGTCATACATTCACCCCAGTACAAGGATCTGGGCCTAAATCCATCGTTTTTTTGCACTCCACACCACCCTGGGTTAGACACTGGCTATATACAAATCAGCTCTGACCCTGTGCCTCATGGGAACAGTCCAGTCCGAACTACCAAGCCATGTCTTTCCCAGACCGGAATCAAGCATCCAAGGACCGGTTTCTGGCTATCAGCCTTCATCAGCCTGGATAGCTTGACTCCAGTGGTGTGGAGAGCCTGGGACTCACGTCTGAGTATACCCAGCACACTCGGGGTGAAATTTGCAAAAAACACAGTTGATGGACAGAATGTAGAACAATGTCATACATTCACCCCAGTACAAGGATCTGGGCCTAAATCCATCGTTTCTTTGCACTCCACACCACCCTGGGTTAGACACTGGCTATATGCAAATCAGCTCTGACCCTGTGCCTCATGGGAACAGTCCAGTCCGAACTACCAAGCCATGTCTTTCCCAGACCGGAATCAAGCATCTAAGGACCGGTTTCTGGCTATCAGCCTTCATCAGCCTGGATAGCTTGACTCCAGTGGTGTGGAGAGCCTGGGACTCACGTCTGAGTATACCCAGCACACTCGGGGTGAAATTTGCAAAAAACACAGTTGATGGACAGAATGTAGACCAATGTCATACATTCACCCCAGTACAAGGATCTGGGCCTAAATCCGTCGTTTTTTTGCACTCCACACCACCCTGGGTTAGACACTGGCTATATGCAAATCAGCTCTGACCCTGTGCCTCATGGGAACAGTACAGTCCGAACTACCAAGCCATGTCTTTCCCAGACCGGAATCAAGCATCCAAGGACCGGTTTCTGGCTATCAGCCTTCATCAGCCTGGATAGCTTGACTCCAGTGGTGTGGAGAGCCTGGGACTCACGTCTGAGTATACCCAGCACACTCGGGGTGAAATTTGCAAAAAACACAGTTGATGGACAGAATGTAGAACAATGTCATACATTCACCCCAGTACAAGGATCTGGGCCTAAATCCATCGTTATTTTGCACTCCACACCACCCTGGGTTAGACACTGGCTATATGCTAATCAGCTCTGACCCTGTGCCTCATGGGAACAGTCCAGTCCGAACTACCAAGCCATGTCTTTCCCAGACCGGAATCAAGCATCCAAGGACCGGTTTCTGGCTATCAGCCTTCATCAGCCTGGATAGCTTGACTCCAGTGGTGTGGAGAGCCTGGGACTCACGTCTGAGTATACCCAGCACACTCGGGGTGAAATTTGCAAAAAACACAGTTGATGGACAGAATGTAGAACAATGTCATACATTCACCCCAGTACAAGGATCTGGGCCTAAATCCATCGTTTTTTTGCACTCCACACCACCCTGGGTTAGACACTGGCTATATACAAATCAGCTCTGACCCTGTGCCTCATGGGAACAGTCCAGTCCGAACTACCAAGCCATGTCTTTCCCAGACCGGAATCAAGCATCCAAGGACCGGTTTCTGGCTATCAGCCTTCATCAGCCTGGATAGCTTGACTCCAGTGGTGTGGAGAGCCTGGGACTCACGTCTGAGTATACCCAGCACACTCGGGGTGAAATTTGCAAAAAACACAGTTGATGGACAGAATGTAGAACAATGTCATACATTCACCCCAGTACAAGGATCTGGGCCTAAATCCATCGTTTCTTTGCACTCCACACCACCCTGGGTTAGACACTGGCTATATGCAAATCAGCTCTGACCCTGTGCCTCATGGGAACAGTCCAGTCCGAACTACCAAGCCATGTCTTTCCCAGACCGGAATCAAGCATCTAAGGACCGGTTTCTGGCTATCAGCCTTCATCAGCCTGGATAGCTTGACTCCAGTGGTGTGGAGAGCCTGGGACTCACGTCTGAGTATACCCAGCACACTCGGGGTGAAATTTGCAAAAAACACAGTTGATGGACAGAATGTAGACCAATGTCATACATTCACCCCAGTACAAGGATCTGGGCCTAAATCCATCGTTTTTTTGCACTCCACACCACCCTGGGTTAGACACTGGCTATATGCAAATCAGCTCTGACCCTGTGCCTCATGGGAACAGTCCAGTCCGAACTACCAAGCCATGTCTTTCCCAGACCGGAATCAAGCATCCAAGGACCGGTTTCTGGCTATCAGCCTTCATCAGCCTGGATAGCTTGACTCCAGTGGTGTGGAGAGCCTGGGACTCACGTCTGAGTATACCCAGCACACTCGCGGTGAAATTTGCAAAAAACACAGTTGATGGACAGAATGTAGAACAATGTCATACATTCACCCCAGTACAAGGATCTGGGCCTAAATCCATCGTTTTTTTGCACTCCACACCACCCTGGGTTAGACACTGGCTATATACAAATCAGCTCTGACCCTGTGCCTCATGGGAACAGTCCAGTCCGAACTACCAAGCCATGTCTTTCCCAGACCGGAATCAAGCATCCAAGGACCGGTTTCTGGCTATCAGCCTTCATCAGCCTGGATAGCTTGACTCCAGTGGTGTGGAGAGCCTGGGACTCACGTCTGAGTATACCCAGCACACTCGGGGTGAAATTTGCAAAAAACACAGTTGATGGACAGAATGTAGAACAATGTCATACATTCACCCCTGTACAAGGATCTGGGCCTAAATCCATCGTTTTTTTGCACTCCACACCACCCTGGGTTAGACACTGGCTATATGCAAATCAGCTCTGACCCTGTGCCTCATGGGAACAGTCCAGTCCGAACTACCAAGCCATGTCTTTCCCAGACCGGAATCAAGCATCCAAGGACCGGTTTCTGGCTATCAGCCTTCTTCAGCCTGGATAGCTTGACTCCAGTGGTGTGGAGAGCCTGGGACTCACGTCTGAGTATACCCAGCACACTCGGGGTGAAATTTGCAAAAAACACAGTTGATGGACAGAATGTAGAACAATGTCATACATTCACCCCAGTACAAGGATCTGGGCCTAAATCCATCGTTTTTTTGCACTCCACACCACCCTGGGTTAGACACTGGCTATATGCAAATCAGCTCTGACCCTATGCCTCATGGGAACAGTCCAGTCCGAACTACCAAGCCATGTCTTTCCCAGTCCGGAATCAAGCATCCAAGGACCGGTTTCTGGCTATCAGCCTTCATCAGCCTGGATAGCTTGACTCCAGTGGTGTGGAGAGCCTGGGACTCACGTCTGAGTATACCCAGCACACTCGGGGTGAAATTTGCAAAAAACACAGTTGATGGACAGAATGTAGAACAATGTCATACATTCACCCCAGTACAAGGATCTGGGCCTAAATGTGGGATGTGCCATAACGGCACTTATTACGGGAGCCGTTATATCCAGCTGCTCGCCAGTAGGCAGGGGTTCCTTTGAACTAAATGCTTTCGTTTTGAGTGACAATTCTTTCAGAAGTTTAATGTTTTCACTCAACAATTTGGTGTTTTCATTTGTTACAGCTGACAGGTTGGTCAAATCATTACCCAGTCTTTTTACCCTTTCTACCAGTGGCATAACTAATGTTTTCATGAGATGCTCTATGTTTTCAAGGGTACAAGAAAAGGACCCATCTACCTGAACTGGGGTATATAGGTTATTAACAGACTCGGGGCATTCTTGAATTTTTCTGGTGTTATTTGGAGGGGGTTTTCTTAAAATGGATTTCCTCAAAATTCTAGGTACTTTCGAGATTCTCCCCTTCAGAGGCGAGACCCTTTTCCTCTTTAAATGTGCCCTTGTTAACGGCTTATCAGATAGTGGCTTATCACGAACTCTCTTGGGTGTTGGTACAGGTAGTTGTAATAGTGAGGGTTCTATTGATGAGAGGTCCGAAGAGAGTTCCACAGGTACATCACTGGGAGAAGGGCTATTTACTGTTATTTGTGGGGGTGAATTTTCTTGAAATATGAGCAGGACATCTAGATATGTCGATGTGCCTATCTGTGTAAGTGAGGGTATGAGTTGTGTACCGGTGTCTATTGGAGAAAGTTTGCTTCTCTGCGAGTCGAAAGACAAACGTCTTTCCACGAGAGCAATCTCTTGATCTATAGCTGCAACCCTCTTTATTAGATAGGCATCAAGGGGTCCTTTTGTATTTGCCCTTTCCAGCGGGGTTAACGGGTTGGGAACACCCTTGCATGGCGTGGCCATATTAAATGTCTATAATTAGTCCTGAAGTCTTTTGATTCTACAACAATAAACAGATAGTTCAATGTTCAATATTAAGTATCCGTCCAGTGATAGGTATCACGGGGCCAAAATATTGACAATATGGCTTGGGTGTAGATGGAGCAATCAGTACATGCGTAACAATGCAAGTCCTTACTGTTTGTAGAGCAGCTGTTGGGGGGGTAGCCCGGTCCGGTCCTGGATGGTCTTGGACGGGCTTAGACGGGCCCGCCCTTGGTCCGGGCTTCGTCCGGTCGTCCCGCTCGTGTCCCGCGTTGCGGTCGTGCCCCCACTTTGTAGCGCCGCCAGGCGCGGGATGATGACGCGCTCCAAAGTGCCGGTGCAATGCCCCCTGGGATACCGAGTTTCTCCCAACAGCGGCCGCAGATGTTTAGCGATGCAGCGGCAGGAGTACTCTGCGGGGGAAGGTAGACACTCTGCAGGAATCAGCGCGGGTCGGTGGGAGACAGAACAAGCAGCAGATAGGTCTCCAGGGTCATAAGTTCAGTTCGCGGACCCTTCCTTTACAAAATGAAATTCCCGGATGGCCGGGCGTGCCCCCACTTTGTAGCGCCGCCAGGCGCGGGATGATGACGCGCTCCAAAGCGCCGGTGCAATGTTCCCTGGGATACCGAGTTTCTCCCAACAGCGGCCGCAGATGTTTAGCGATGCGGCGGCAGGAATACTCGGCGGGGGAAGGTAGGCACTCTGCAGGGATCAGCGCGGGTCGGTGAGAGACAGAACAAGCAGCAGATAGGTCTCCAGGGTCGTAAGTTCAGTTCGCGGACCCTTCCTTTACAAAATGAAATGCCCGGATGGCCGGGCGTGCCCCCACTTTGTAGCGCCGCCAGGCGCGGGATGATGACGCGCTCCAAAGCGCCGGTGCAATGCCCCCTGGGATACCGAGTTTCTCCCAACAGCGGCCGCAGATGTTTAGCAATGCGGCGGCAGGAGTACTCGGCGGGGGGAAGGTAGGCACTCTGCAGGGATCAGCGCGGGTCGGTGGGAGACAGAACAAGCAGCAGATAGGTCTCCAGGGTCATAAGTTCAGTTCGCGGACCCTTCCTTTACAAAGTGAAATATTATAGTCCATTACCGGTGCCGCAAGTCTTCATTAACATTCCCTTTGTTGAAAAAGGTTAGTATCACCTCAAAAAAGAAGGTATGCAGCGCCTGTTAATATAATTACATCAAAACACTGAAGGAATGGTAACAGACACATATGCTTTGGAGCAAAGGCATAAATAAAGCGTTGGATAGTCTTTATTTTCCAATTATCTAAAAGGAGCCTGTCTCAATTGGAATGGCTGTTTTTGGTCAAAAGCATCATAATTCTCGAGATTGTTTTTTTCCCCTGCATATTTTAGCTCTTAAAAATGGTTGGTTTGCAAAAAGCAGTGATAGCTCCGTCCCAACAAAACTGGTACAGCAAACTGAGGTACTACAAGCTCCATGCATAACCAGCGAAGGAGTGATCTGCATTGCAACCTTTAATCTCTCCCCATGCACATCAGCACATCAGTCGCACAAGCTTCTAATACCGCACTTGTGCAGGTGAGCAGTAGCAGTGCACGATTCATACAAAGCTGGCAAATCAACAGGAGACCTAGGAAAAGATGAATATAATCATCTTAAATGAAGTAGGGTGCCTCACTGCAGATGAGTCCATGCTGCTTCAGAGCTCATCAGCCTTGAACAATTTGTCCCGTGTGACACCTAAACGTCTACTACAAAAAATACCTTCTCTCCGACCTTGGCTAATGTCGGGAGGCGGCTTGGAGGCCTTAGCGCGCACCATCCTTGCAGCGCGCACCATCCGTGCAGCGGGCACCCTCTCTGTGCAGCGCACGTCCTGGAAGAGACTCCGGTCTCTAGGAAACCACTTAGCACACAGGTTTTCCAAACAAATGTGCACTGGAGTGGATGCCTGCTTTTTCCCCAGGGAGACCGTAGAGTGTGTGCTGCTCCAGGAGCACTCTACTCTGCCCGTGCTTGTACCCCAGGGGCAATGTAAAGTGCACACTCCATTGGCATGAAGGAATGCACAAGACACGATACAATTGGTCTCCACAGGCTGAGGGAGCAACTGTAGGTCACTGTGCTGAGAAAATAAAAGTTGAGCGATGGTTAAACATGAAAGCGGGCACTCTGACAATATTTTTAGGCCTGTTTTCACTGGCGCTGGAAATGAAAGGTAGGGGAAACAGCTGTGCATAAGGAGAACCTTCCTATGCCACCACCAAAACAAAAGAAAAAAGAACAGAAGAAAAAAATAGTGCCCCAAACCAACCCTAATAAACAGGAGGGGAGAAGTACATGTAATAGGGCCAGTAGCCATGGGAAGGAACCAAACACCAAAAGGAGGGACAAATACAGGCAATGCACCAATGATAAGCCAGGTTTTCAGAGGGGAACAGAAAAGAACAACTGAGCAACAGTTGGTGTGCTCTAACTCCACAGAGCAAATACAGCATGTCTTGAAGAGACAACGCATGCACTTCGTAGGCGAGACCTATAAAGGACGCAACATACACCATGTTACTTCTAGCAAATACCTTCCATGGACTGGATAATTCAAGGGTTTATTTCTTTGCCAATTCAGAAATTTCACTTTCCATACTGCTTACAACACCATCAATTGGGCAATATGAGGCGCTAGGAGATGGGTATGTACACAAGTCGTGCATCTTCCCTTTCAAATTCTGATGTAGGAATGGTAAAACCACTGGTTCTTGTCCTTTAGGCCTGTTTAGTTACACTGCATGCAGCCCATTATCTGCTGTCTGCTTGGGAACACAACTGGTTCAATCTCCGGATATTGACCAACTGATGGGTTCGGTAGCAGCTCACTGTTCCATTGTCCTTTGCTTTTGTCATTGCTCCTGAATGCATACTATGAGCCCACCTGGGATGCTTCGGCTCCTGGTGATCTGGATCCTGGCTCATCTTCAACGGAATCTGCACTGGCTGTTCTTCACTCGGTGGACGCTGAGGAAGATGGGCTGGAACATGTTTGTTCTATGAACTTGATGCTTTGAGTGCCTCTGGGAACATCATCTGCTGTTGCTGGGAACTGCAATGTTTTGTCTACTTCTCAGAAAACAAACAAAATCTAGCAGTTTTGATGTGTGGGAACTTTGTAATTCAGACATATTTTTAACACCATAAATTCTTTTTATAATTGCACCAATTTGTAACTTGCTTTTTAAATTCACTTTTACATTTTTAACAAATTTGGCTTCCTCAACACTTTCTCCTTCAAAATAATAGTGCCATTTTATACCTTTAAGGATTTATGGTTTCATGTATATGGTTAGCATTGTTTTTAGACAGCTTTTTAGTTGTCTCACGTCCAAGGAGTGGGTGTCACATGGTTAAATTAGTCCCTGATAGAAATGCCATTTTACATGCTCACGTTCTTAGGTTACCTTCTCTCCCTAAACACAATGACATTTGGCACACATTGATTTGTTTGTACAGGCAAGATAATATTCTTTGAACTCCGTTTTGCTTACACTGCCACTTCTTAGGCACACTATCAAATACCTTGAACATTTTGTACAAGAGCTAAATTAATCACGTAAAATATTATCTGATTTAGCCATTTGAAGATAGAGCTATCACAATAGCAAAGGTAATAGGAGCCTGACCGAGACTTCAGCATGGTAACATGGATGCTGTTTACACAACATCAATCCTTTGTTTAGTCAGAGGCAGACCCATGCCGGAATTCCAGGCCAGCTGATTCCAGTTTACCTCATGCGAGGAATAATGCCCAGCTCTCCACCAAGACAGCCTACCTGATGACACCTACCCACAGGTAAAGGGAGTTAGATCACCCTACAGGGATTTGGCAGATTCACTCACCCTAAGTACCTGACCAATCATTGGTAGATTCTGCTGCTAAAGCAGAACTGTGCTGTGGCTTGACAGGACTTCAGAATAGGGACTGTGTCTGTCTACAATGTCAGTATCTGTCAGCCCAAATCCTAGTTAGCTCACAGTGCCTTACCTGAACTCATAACCTTCCCAGAGTAGCAGGTGTGTTTGTCAATCTAGAACATGACTCTCTAGTCCCCAAAGGAACCATGTAAACAGATCATGACCTTTCATCTCTCATTATTGCATGCCCTTAGTAAACAAAAGAAAGACACAAACAAAGTTGATAATACATTTATTAAATCTGTCATAGTCTACTAAGAAGCAAATCTGCTAATATCACTAGGAAGGTGAAACTAAACAAAGTAATTAGCATTACTATCAGGCTGTATAAAATAAACATCTCCACCATCGCAAATTATCTATTTGTCTAGGCCTACCCTGACTGTGAGAATGCAGCGATATATAAGTGATCTCTCGGATTGGCAACAGACCCTATAACTAATGTATAAAATAGGTGGTCTACATCAGGAGTGTAAACTCAGTTTATGCAAGGCTGCACGTCAGGCTCTGTGTGTATTTGCTCCAGCACAGGTCTCTCTGCTGGAATTCTCCTCTCTACCTCCAAGGGAACAAGATGCAGTTTATATGATAAAACTACTTTGTTGGAAAGCTGCAGCTGTGGTACTGTGTTATATCTAAAAAATAGGAGCTGTTGCTGACTCAAACAAAGAAAACAGTAGACCATCTTGTTATGATTTCTAGGCAAACTTAGATTAAATGTGTAAACTGACTCCCAAGAAGAATCAATGAATATAAACAACATGTACGGCGCATTCCTAAAATAATGTCATGAAAACAAATGTGTTATGTGAGGCTGTGCAAAGCAAAGGCAGCCTAAAGCATGTAATACACTAAACGAAGGGAGAACCAAAGTGTGCCCTAAAGGGAAATCACTACAGGGCCTACTGCTAGACACTGTTCATGGCAGTGCCCAGCTTACGGTGGGTACCTGTCCCTGAAGCCACCCGGGGCCTACTCAGTATTAGGTCTGCAGGGCAACCGATTGCTAATATTTTCCCCATTTCCCTGGTGGCCACATAGTGCAGGAGAGGCACTATAGATGGTGGCAAGTAAGGTGAAAGGGCTAAGAAATGTGCTGCCCCACATGCCCCTAGGATACTGGTGTGGCCTGGAGAGGGAGCGGGACTGCTTCTAAAAATACATCTGGCCTTGGAAGCCAAACACTGTCATCCCAGCTGAGAGTCTCCTTCACCTCTGAGGGGCTTGAACATTGTTTTTCTGCTGGTTGTCACTGCAATGTGGGAGGCCCTTCCATGCCTCCCCTCACCAGATGCTCCTTTACTCTCATCCCTTGAAGTGACTGTTTGAGGGGGGGGAGAGTGCCTATTGTCGACATGTCCTATTGAGCAGTTCACCCCTCATCGTGGACTATGGGACATGGCGCAGTGTGCATACCCCGGCTCCTGACCACACCTGAATGTTCATAGACCTTCCCAGGAAAACACTACCTGCAGCAAGTATTGACGTTTTGGTTGGGTACTTGCCCTGACTGGGTCCCCTGCAGACACCAAAGGACTGCTCTGCATTGACTACTCCTTTTGTCTAACTTTTGGGGAACAATAGCCTATCCCCCTGCTTCAAAGCCATTCTTTCTTCAACCTCTCGGGATCATGGGGATGCGAGGATAACAGCCAGAATCTGAGCTGGTGTGATGGGCTGGTTTTTTATCATGGAAGCAACCAGCTCATCAGCTCCTTTTTTTCTGAGGCTGTATGATGCTCTCAACCTAATTCGAAACCCACCCTCGTGGATTCCTCCAGCAATAACATGTGCGTGTGTAACGCTTAGCAGGCGGGGACTCAAACCGGGGGCAGACTGCCTTTGACTGCACTCCAGAGCCGCCATTTTTCCTCCTGCGGGGTGATCTAGTCGTTCTGGAGGGAATAAAAAGGGACGCTGCGGTAGCGGTCAGCTGGCGCGCCAAAGGCAAGCCCGTCTGCGCCCGTCAGCGTCCCGAAAGCACCCGGCGCAGGAGATGCTGCCCATTTGTTTGGCGTCAATAGCGGTAAGAATATTTCAAAGCTCAAATACAGTAGAGACAGCTTTATGAAGATTGGTATCCAAAGTAAATGTCATTTATCTATGAAGCTACCTGCTGACTCTGAGCATTTGCTATGTTACACCTGTAACTGGGCGGCTACTTGTAGTGAGAGAGAGGGAAGGGTTTTAGTTGGAAATTACTACACCCCTATATTCCAAGCGCCCCTGATGGATTTGCCTGGGGAAATATTTAAGGCTATTCTTATCAATGCTAGATCTATAAAGAAACATGAATCTCAAATTTATAACTTACTTTTAGAAGCCAAGCTGGATATTCTGTTCATTACCGAGACCTGGTTACATGAGGGATCTAACCCCACTCTGGCTAATGCTATACCCAGAATATAGGATAATTAGGAAAGATAGAATGGACAATAGAGGAGGAGGTGTAGCAATTATATTTAAGAACTCCCTCCCATGTTCATCCATACCTATTATTGGCCTCAAAGGAGCAGAAGGCTTAGGTTTTCTACTATCAGTCTCCGCTCACCAGTCAGTTGCCGGGGTAATTATTTATAGATCACCGGCGCCGCCGGGCCGTTTTCTAGAGACCATTGGCCATGCCATAGAAGAACCTATTGCTACGAGATTTAGCCAATGTTTGTGACCAAAAGGAAGCCCCTGAATCTAAGAAGTTATATGAATGTTTGGACATCTTTAGTATGACGCCGTATGTAATATCAAAACACACAAGATGATGGACGGACTGTTGCACAATGGCAAAACATTCACCCCCCACTCAGAGATTTGGGTTTAATCCATCGTTATTTTGCCCACCAAGCCACCCCAGTTCAGACATGGCCATATGAAAATCAGTCTTGACCCTGTGCCTCATGGGAACAGTCCAGCCCGAACTGCCAAGCCATGTCTTCCCTGGACTGGAATCAAGCATCCTAGGACCGGTTTCTGGCTATCAGCCGTCATCAGCCAGGATAGCTTGACTCCAGTGGCGTAGTGATCACGGGACCCAC
Organism: Lissotriton vulgaris; assembly: GCF_964263255.1. Lineage (NCBI taxonomy): Eukaryota > Metazoa > Chordata > Amphibia > Caudata > Salamandridae > Lissotriton > Lissotriton vulgaris. The sequence goes on along the minus strand of NC_141685.1, from coordinate 1,935,419,163 downwards.
GTCTGGGCATACCCTTCCCACATAGGGAGAACAGCAAAACACACAAGATGATGGACGGAATGTTGCACATTGGCAAAACATTCACCCCCAGTCACAGATCTGGGTTTAATCCGTTGTTATTTTGCTCACCAAGCCACCCCAGTTCAGACATGGCCATATGCAAATCAGTCTTGACCCTGTGCCTCATGGAAACAGTCCAGCCCAAACTTCCAAGCCATATCTTCCCTGGACCGGAATCAAGCATCATAGGACCGGTTTCTGGCTAGCAGCCGTCTTCAGCCAGGATAGCTTGACTCCAGTGGCTTAGTGAGCAAGGGACCCACGTCTGGGCATACCCTTCCCACATAGGGTGAACAGCAAAACACACAAGAGGATGGACGGAATGTTGCACAATGGCAAAACATTCACCCCCAGTCACAGATCTGAGTTTAATCCATTGTTAATCTGCTCACCAAGCCACCCCAGTTCAGACAAGGCCATATGAAAATCAGTCTTGACCCTGTACCTCATGGGAACAGTCCAGCCCGAACTGCCAAGCCATGTCTTCCGTGGACCGGAATGAAGAATCCTAGGACCGGTTTCTGGCTATCAGCCGTCATCAGCCAGGATAGCTTGACTCCAGTGGCGTAGTGATCACTGGACCCATGCCTGGGCATACCCTTCCCACATAGGGAGAACAGCAAAAGACACAAGATGATGGACAGAATGTTGTACATTGGTAAAAAATTCACCCCCCAGTCACGGATCTGGGTTGAATCCATCGTTATTTTTCTCACCAAGCCACCCCAGTTCAAACATGGCCATATGCAAATCTGTCTTGACCCTGTGCCTCATGGGAGTAATTTCTATGGTTGGGCCCAGAACACACATGACGAGGCATATGAAATCACTACACTGGTTATCAGTAAAAAACAGAGTTGACTTCAAGTCTCTTGTGTTGGCCTTTAAGGCTCTTCATAACAGCAGGGCTCAGTATATCAGAAAAAGAATTATGCCTATATTCCAGCCAGGACCTTTAGGTCATCATCCCAACATCTGCAGCTGGTGCCAAAATTCTGTCTGGCCAGGAAGGGTGGACGCTCCTTTCAGGCGGTAGTGAGTAGTCTATGGAACTCGCTTCCTTTATCTCTTAAACAAGAATCCGAGCTCTTGAGCTTCAGACATCAACTTAAGACCTGGCTGTTTCATCAATAATGAGATTTGTGTATGATTGGGAGTTAACTGGGTCTCTATTTTCAGGGTCTTTTGCTTTTTCTTTTCTTAGCACCGGGACACTCCTTGGAGTAGCCGCATGCTTGTACAAATACCCCATAACATTAACATGGGCTCTCTTCCCAAGGAGAGCTTGGCCAATGGCACCACTCTCTGCATGATGGACGTGAGGCTGACAGACCTCACATTGGAGGTGAAATCCATGCGGCAAGAAATGTCTTCCAAACATACGTGGCTGGACAATGTGGTCAAGGATTGATGAGATAGAGTCTAAATAGATTCACCTACTGGACTTGGGGTGAGATATTTAATTCATACACTGTAAAGTGCCAGACCTGGAAGACAGAGTGTGGAATGACAGCTTCCAGATCTTTAGGGTTCTAGAAGGAACAGAACAAGGTAACATGCTGGGCTGCCTTACATCAGTGATCCCAGAACTCCCCCATCTCCAACAGTGTGAACCTGTGGAACTTCAGAGTCCACCAAGTCAGGTCCCAGGGATCCTTTACAACATCCCTTGACCAATCATAGCCTATGCACCTCACCACTAACATACTAGGGCCATCGTCTTGGAAGCTTGGCAGTTCCTAGCCCTCCCTAGTCATCTGAAGTGCAAAGATATCAAGTATGGCCTAATGGAACTTTCAAGGATGATAATGACCATGGTTGTGAAGACACAAGAGTTTACTGATTCAGGGGCTCTCAACCTGTTCCTGAACACTCTCGGGCTACTACGATGGCCACAACCATTAGAGATACATCTGCACCTTTGAACCAGGAGTATCTCCTCCACTGCTAGCAGCCCCCTCAGATGTCAGACATTCATCTGCATTTGAGGGGAAAACTAAGGAGAGAATCAGATCAATCTGGTCTGCAACAAGTTGTTGAGACACTACTTGCTTTCTGGTAAGAATTTTTAGACTTCTATACCCCCCTAGTAAGACACTTGTGTTGTGGGGTGGGGATTGAAACTCAGCACCAGACCCGATGCTTGACAGGACTGGGCATGAGGATGCACGTAATCAAAATGATAGGGTCCAACTGGCAGATCTTGTAGAAGATCACGTGTTTCTTGACATCTGGCACTTGCTACATTAGAGCGAAAGGGAATACACATTTTTCCCTTGTCCTCATTGTACCCAAATTCATAGAGACTATTACCTACACTGCGGATAGCTACTACAGCATGTTACTTACTGCGATATCCCAGAAACTGACCTCACAGACCCAAGCCCTGTTCTACGCGACGTTGGTGTAGATGAATAGCGTCGCCCGAACCAATAGCAAATTAAGGCGTTCGTCTACCAGTGGCCCAAAGGTAAAGAACATCTGTGCCCTCACATTTGTTCTTAGCTCTCTGACAACATGGGCTCTGTATAATCTCAAAGGGTGTTATGGGTGGGCCAGTAAAGCACCTTTACATTGCGAAATGATGGCCGACTCTGAGATAGCCAAACGGAAAGACTGTTCAGATCTCCATGTTTTAGAAACAAGTGTTCACATTCTTACGGCACAGTACATGGCATTCCTTTGATAGGACCTTCAGAAACAACTGGAGTTTCCCAAAATACACCTGTCTTCATAGTTTTCCAAAGCAGCTGAAAAAGCCCTGGTTAAGCTGAAATGCTGTTGTATGATCATGGGGAAAAAGTGGGTAGACTCTTGGCTGGCCAACTGAATCAAAGATAATCCTATCGTGCCATCTCAGTGATCCACAACTCGATGGAGAACCTGCTAATATATCCCAATGATATTGTGAATGGATTCTGTGCCTACTCTGCCTTCCTCTATATGGCGGACCTGGGGGCCCGTCCATGTATGTGAGTACTTTCCTGATTCCTTTATACCTCCCTTTGCTATTGGGGACTGACCTTATTATCGGGGGGGGGGGTGTTCACGGAGGAAGACGTAGTGGAAGCCATATCGTCCTTACCAATGTGCAAGTCTCCTGGAGAAGATAGGTTTTAGGTTCTAGTGCCTCATTTGACCGAGGTGTCTTTCAGGAAGCGGAGGATAAGGGAGCTTTGGAAGCTATTTCTAACAAAGCCACCATTACTCTCCTCCCTAAAGACAACAAGGACCCATTAAATTACATTAGCTTCCGCTCGATATCCCTATTTAAAATGGATCTGAAGATCATGGCTAAAGTACTGACAATGCGTCTGTGTAAGATAATCCTGTGACCACCTACGGACACTTCGACAACTTTATTGGGAATTGATGGATTACTCATCCAAAATTCTACTGTTTTAGTTACACAATGAGAAGGAATTTGACTGCACAGACTGGCACTAGCTCTTTCAAGTCATGTCTCATATGGGTTTGGCAGAGAACTTCATACACAAGGTTTGTATTCAATATGATACACCCATGGCTGAAGTTTCATGTGGCGGCTTCGTGTCAGAACCTTTCAGAGTTGGGCGTGGCACTCAGCAGGGTTACTCTTTGTCCCTGCTCCTCTTCTTGCTGGCCTTAGAACCTTTCCAGTGGTGATTCATCAGGCGCAAGAGGTGAAGGGCATCCCCATTGACTCAGGAGAGGCCAAAACCCTACTTTACACAGGCAATATTTTGCTCCTCTTGTCAGATCCCCATGCATTGATAGCTGTAACAATGTCCATTACTGAGGCTTTCTCTTTGTTATAAGGTTGCAGAATCAACTGGTCGAAATGTGAGGTGCTCCCATTGTCCCAATTTACTATGGCTGTGATAGAGCAGAGATGTTACCTTTCATCTATTTACCACAATTTTATATGGAAATGGTTTGTGACACAATTTTGCATGAAATTGACAAACTGTGATTTAGGATTCAAGTTTCAAAACCACATGCAACGAAATTCTGATTTAGATACTGCATAGTAAAAGCATGCAGAATGGTAGAATGGGTTGAAATTTTATATTTTAGTGGAATGTGCTCTTATCCTTAGATAAACGTGATAAATGAACGATAAAAAAGAGTCTTCTATGGGGTATTAAAATGCTTTACAATACTTCATGTGTTAAAAATGGATAGCAATATTAGAATGTATAAACGTGAACTCTGACATTGACAAGAAAAGTTGGTGTTACACGAGATTATGTTATGATTGAATTTCAGCATTGATGTTCCTTGAAATCCTATATACTGTAATAAGATAAATGCAAAAGAGATTTACAAATTATATGTGGAGTGTTGTGAATATAAGAAAAAAATTAGGGGGTACCTTATATTTACATGAACTAAATGCAATTCATAATAAAGTGATAATACTATGCTTAATTGAAGAAATTAATGCACTATTCTATATAATGCAAGATTCATACCTTAGCACAATTTCATTGTGAATGAGCTGTATTTCATAAAGGCCTCAAACTTTGCTTCCTTTCCTAGTATGAACGTATGAACTGAATAGTCTGAAGCCTATGGGAAACCTTCGTAAAGTTACCCCTTGTGTTCTAACACTCAATCGATTTCTTTGATGTTTTTAGCTTACTTAACTAGACTTGCAACAAAAGTGTTACTTCCTAGAGCAAATCGTTGAGAATGGACAGACAAGGGATTGTGGTATCGGGTTCCCAAGGCCTACATGCTCCGTAGATAACCCACTTACACCGAAAGAACTGTTGGCACGGAAACTGAAAAGTACAAAGGACAAGTTTATTAAGACCCCATGGGGTGGTGGTACATTCCTACAGCACCCTTCGGCAATGCAAGAAGTATCACACCGAACGTTGGTGTGAGTCCTCCTTTTATACATTAAACAGGTAATAAAAGGTAGGCGGTACATGGTTACAGCGCTTTATGTACATATATGGTCATTTTTGGAGCACAGCCAACTCATGGGCGGGGTTACAACTCCAGTGGTCAGTTGGGCGGAACATTCCTGGGGGGTGACTGGTCAGTTGGGACTGCGCATGTACAGGCTTGACCGTTACTAAAAATAGCCGGTTGCTGGGCAAACTCGGATGGTCAGCGGCACGGACAAAGGACTAAAGGGCATGCTGACCATGAGGCCGCTCATTCCCTAAAATGGCCGCCGTAACATACAAAATGGCGTTTTCTAATATGGCCAAGTTAAGGGAAATAACGTGTAGCAAAGCTAAGCGCTAACCCGGCCATTGTCAAATTACGACAGACGACCCTTTTAGCGTTTAGCTGAAGCTACCTCATAGTGGACGTAGTCGGGATACTCATCTTCAATATCAATTAACATTATTTGAGCAACTTCTTTATGAAGCATCATTTCATTTTGAGCAAGAGCTCGTCTGGATGGGATACAAGCTGGTAAACACATGGAACATAAGGCAGGGCCACATTGTATACATAAACATACAAAGAACAGTATCCCAACAATAATACATAAAATCGTCAGCAGTTTCCAACCCCAAGTGGTAAGCATTGACCAGAACCACCCTGAAAGAGTCTAAGTACCATTGTCCGGGTGTATTTCAGCAGCTATTTTGTGGAGCTTCGAGATGGCATCATAAACAGAAGGCGAATTATCAGGCACGTACACGCAGCAGCTACTTCCGATAATTCTACATGCCACCCCACGGTCAGCTAGAACCACATCTAGAACCATACGATTCTGGAGCGTAACAATTCTAGAAATCTGGAGTTCTTCTGTTATGTTTCCCAATGCAATAGCAGTGTCATTGGCTACAGCCTCAACAACACGAGTCAGTCGTCGTATTTTCCGACTATTTAAGGCAGCCCCCACAAAGGAAAACAATCCCAAATTAAAATCTACATATTGTTGTAAGGCAGTATCGGTCTGGTCGATATCGTCCAAGACCACAGCACGTTTAACACGATTTAGTACAAAGTCATGATAAAGAACATAATCATTATGGTACATTGGTGGGGCAATGAATACAGGGGGCAATACAAAAGATACGTAACATGTGCCTAACCATCCTAAAGGGAGCTGATGATAGCCTTTATTACCACAGATGAAGTAAGTATTTTGAGATGCCACAAATGATATGCCATTCGGACTGTCAAATGTAAGTGTGGTGTTGCATTCACTTTTTCCAACCGGGATTGTACCTTTATTACGTATGCAGAGATCGGCCTTAGTATTTATAACATTAATTACGTGTGTGCTAGACATGTTAATATTCCTTTGATTACTGTAAACACGGGGTGCAGATGCATTATCGGGGCGGTACTCTTCCCATTCAAATTGAGTACCCTCAGCTCTTGGATACCCATCCCGGTCATGGTAACAGATCTTATTCAAACGGAAGAGCACCCCCCCTTTCGTTGGCCATCGTAAAGTGAATAGAAGAGTATACCAGGCGCTGCAGGAACCATTGTGGGAGAACGGGAGTGGGATGAGCGGAGTGCCCCCTTTCTTCTAATGACCAGGCAACATCCCACACACCCAGCAATTAGAAGTGTTTGTCATATTATGAGTATGATGCAGAATCTGAATAAAACTATTGTTCAAGTAAGTCTGTCGGTGCCGTTCTTCATGGTAGGGCAAGGTGAAGTGAAAATGTTCAGATGGAGCCGGGGTAGTCGGCAGCAAATGTTCACGTACAGGCACCACAAGTTCTACTACCCAGGCTATCACTGCTATCACCACGATTGTCAGTACAAACAAGATGGCACCAAGTATTCTTTTGTCTCGTGATGCAGAAAACGCCATAGTTCAAAAGAGTTCACAATGTCTCAAGTGTATATACCTAAAAAAGAAAAATACGGTGTTGAGCTCCGAGGTAGCTGTTGTTTTCTTCTCCGGGGTCAAGATGGGTGTCGCTACTCTTGGCAGAACTGATCCCCCCCCCTTGAGATTCCCGGTTTCCGTTTCACAAACCCCAGAGCGGTAACCAACCAGTCTCGAAAAACAAAAATCTTCTTCCTATCGTGGCCGCAGGTTGTAGCGCTGTCGTCCAGAAACAGTGTGGTCCGGGAAGGCTCCCTCAACTTCGGCCGATGTCACAGCTGGGCTCTTTTCTTTATCCAGAATCTCCTTGTAGTCGGTCAGCACAGTAGGATTCACCAGGTCCGGAGAGACACGACGGCAGTGAGTTGAGTGCACCCACCGCTTTCTGTTGGTCACTCGCACAGCTGTTCGAGTTGCCAGGAGGACTTGCTCGGGGCCACGCCACCTCGGTTCCAAGCTATTCGCCCTCTCAAACGACTTCACCATCACAAAATCGCCAGGACGAAGATTGTGAGCCTCTCCAGTAGAATTGTCAGGGAGCGCTTCTCGAACCTGTTGGTGAATAGAAAGCAAATCATTTGTTAATCGTGCCAAATAGTTGTTCATCATTATACAAGGCACATCATGTATCAATCGCGGCTTAGGCACTCCCCATATGTTCATAGGCCTTCCGAACACCACTTCATATGGTGTGAGGCCAGTCCGAGAATGGGGCACCGATCTGATAGAGAGTAATGCTAGCGGCAAGGCATCCGGCCACTTCAATGACGTGGACGCCACAATCTTAGCCAGTTTCAATTTCAACGTAGCATTGTACCGCTCGACAAGACCTGCTGACTGAGGGTGGAACACAGCATGAAACTTCTGCTGGATCCCCAACCCCTTCAGTACATACTCCACAATTTTCCCAACGAAATGAGGCCCATTATCGCTCCACAAAAATTTGCAAACGCCGTAACGAGGGAAGTACTCCTTGAGCAAAACCTTAGCCGTTGTCAAAGCCGTATTATCTTTCGTGGGGAAGGCCTCAACCCATTTTCTAAAAGCACACACCACCACTAAGACATACTTCAGGTTATTGCAACGCTCAAGCTGAATATAATCCATTTGCAGTACTTCGAACGGCGCAGAAGGTGGAACGAACCCTCCTTTCGGAGTATGCGTCCCTTTTGCAGGATTGTGCTGCAAACATATCAAGCAGGTCTGCACTACTCTCTTGGCAGTGTTAGCAATCTCGGGATGCTCCCAAACCCGTGTTAACAATCGAGTGATTTCAAGAGCTCCAACATGTGCCAACCCATGTGTCATCTGGACCATCGCTTGCAAGTAAGCCGCAGGAAATTTCCATCGTGCCATATCCTTACTCCTCCAACAACCCTCATCATCCAGCACCCCCTCTGCTGCCCAGGTTGCGAGTTCTGCTTCCAACGCTGATTTTTGGATATTTAGTATTTCTGCTCGAGCATCATGCCATCGCTCGGCCTGTGACTTCGCTACATACATGGTGGAGTCATTTCGTGACATAGCTGTTTGTCTTGCTATACTGTCTGCAAAAGCATTGCCTTGTCCCACTTTGTCAGTGACCTTTTTAAGTGCACTGCATTTAATTATCGCCACCTTCTTTGGACAAAGCAACGCGTTTAGGAGATCACGCACTAGCTCTCCGTGCATAATGTGTACTCCATGAGAAGTCAAAAACCCACGTTCTCTCCAGAGTATGCCAAAGTCATGCGCTACTCCGAAGGCGTACCGGCTGTCTGTGTAGATATTCACACATAGGCCAGCACTCAATTCGCTGACTCTTGTTAAAGCTATCAGCTCTGCTGCCTGAGCCGATTTCTGTGGTATTTGTGCTGTTTCTACCACTGTTTTAAGTGTCGTGATCGCATATGCTGCAGAGGTCGTGCCATCTGGCAGCCTCAAACACGATCCATCAACCCACAGTTCCCCATCCACATCTGGAAGTGGCATATCCTGTAAGTCGACACGACCCTTTGTCTGTTCCTCGGTCAGGAAAACACAATCATGATGTTTTTCTTCCTGACCCTCCTCAACCGGATAGGGCAATAAAGTGGCAGGGTTCAGGGTAGCGCATCTTTTCAGTGTGATATGTGGCGCCAAAAGTGTGAGCTCATATCCTGTTAAACGTGCACTGGTAAGATATTGAGTCTTTGTTTGATTTAACAGGGTATCTACTGCATGGGTAACTAGTACCAACAGTTTGTGCAATAATACTATTCCCTCACTCTGCCGTATAGCTACTGCTGTTGCTGCAACTGCTCGAAAACACCCAGGTAATCCTCGTGCTACAGGGTCAAGAATGGCTGAGAAATACGCGCATGGCCTCTGCTTATCCCCGTGGGCTTGCACTAACACTGATAAAGCGCACCCATCTTTCTCGTGCACGTACAACGTGAAGATCTTTGTATAATCTGGTGTACCTAACACGGGTGCAGAGCAAAGGGCCTGTCTCAATTGATCAAAAGCATTTTGATATTCATCTGTCCATTCGAGGGGCATTGGTGTAGTCTTTGACAGTAATACTAACAAAGGTTTTATAATGTGCGAAAACCCCATGATCCACTGTCTACAAAAGGACGTTAATCCTATGAAGGCACGTACATCTCTCTGAGTGCGGGGGACTGGTGTGTCTAGAATTGCCTGAATTCGATCTGATGTTAATGCACGCCCCTCCTTAGACAAAAGATGACCGAGGTAGGTCACCTTGGGTCTACAGTATTGCAGCTTTTTCTTAGACACTTTATGGTTGTTCTGAGCTAAAAAGGAAAGCAAGGCAAGCGTACTCTCTTCACATTGTGCATAAGTGTCTGCAGCCAACAAGAGGTCGTCAACATATTGAATAAGGGCTACTCCAGATTGCAATTGAAAAGAATCAAGCTGTCTCTTTAAAGCCTAGCTGTAGATACTAGGACTCTCAGTGTAACCTTGAGGAACACGACAAAATCTATACGATTTATTATTTAACGTAAAGCCAAATAAATATCTGCTATCAGGATGGATGGGGATGGAAAAGAACGCATTTTTCAGGTCGATGACACCAAATGTCGTCGCCGTCGGGGGAACCATTGTGAGCAATGTCGTGATGTCGGACACCACCGGATATTGGGGAATGACAATTTTGTTTATTTCTCTCACATCAATAATAAATCGATAGACCTTGTCGTCAGTGTCTTTCTTAAGAATCGGAAGAATAGGGCTGTTGCAAACATTATAGGGAACTTCCTCCACTACTCCTGCAATGATCAAATCTTGAACAATGTGTGTCAGGGCAATTTCACCTTCCCTGGAAATCTTATACTGTGGTACACGTGGCAAAAGTACTCCCTCCTTTACAGTAATTCGAATAGGTGGAATAAGCATCTGTCCCACATCCGTATCTGAGGTAGCCCATAACGTGTGGGGGAGAGAGGCTAATGCTTCACTTTCTTGTATAGTGCAAAATCTGTCTGACTCTGGATAATTGTCATTCAAAATAACTCGCACTCCCTCCGGAGCACAGCGTATCGTTGCACGAAAATATTTGAGCAAATCGATGCCCAGAATGTTATCTGGGGTATGGGGTGACAACAAAAATTGACCAAAACTGAAAAATTTATCAAGACAAAGTGCAAGAGGCTTCGATAATGGGCTAGGAGAGGGTGTGTCATCAAACCCTACACATGTTATCATGTCGCCAGACAGGGGAGCCCTCGGAACCAAGTTTTTAGACAAGGCGCTACGAGTAGCTCCTGTGTCGACTAAAAACTGATCAGTAGAACCCAAAATGCCCGCTGATACATATGGACCTCTCTGATCTACTGGCACTTCAACTGATTCCGCACCCCATCCTACGCAGTCCTATGCGTGCACGTAATCCTGATGCTCCACATTCTCACCCTCCGATATCTGATACTGGTTCCGTCTATCAAATGTATTACGTTCATCCTGGCTACGGCCCCTCTCTTCAAACCTACCACGATCACCTCCGCCACCTCTCGCCCCAGAATACCTATTCCTTGACCTTCCACCTCCTCGACCACGCTGACTACGTTGCTCACGAAGTACATGACAATCATCAGCCCAATGCCCAAACTCCTTACAATAGGCACATTGGTCCTCCGCTATATCCGTACGCCCGTACGACACAGTACCCCCTCCTCGCCTGCCTCTATCATTCCCTCTAGATTGTGTTCCACGAACCTGTGCCAACATCACCTTCGTTTTCAATTCCTTCGCTTTCTTATCAACACTTTCTTTAGCCTCCAATTCCTGCCGCTCATAATACTGAGCCATAGTTAACAAAGACGCAGGGGTCGCCGTGGTCCAGGAACTTTCGCTCGTTTTCAATCGCTTCGCAATCTCCGGTAGGAGATTAGCCACATACTTATCAACAAACAGATGCCTACCCGTATCGTCTGTTAATGATTGCCCACTATAATCATGAAATGCTTCTTCGAAGCGTGTAAAGAAATCAGATACCGATTCATCTGGCTTCTGTTTACATGAAGCCAACATAGTCCAATCAATCTTTTTAGGAGGCACCAGAGTTTTTAATTTAGTCAAAATAGCCGTCGGGAGATCTAGAATCAAAGCACACGGTTTACATGCAGGTTCCCTTTGTAAGTCAGCCTGTTCTAAGTCCTTCCAAGCAGCCCCAAAAATCGTTTGATCATTAGTTTTACGAATCAACCTCCACATATCAGGGGGAAGAATTAACCCAAAGAAGAGATCTATATCAACAAGAGTCATAACACAAGAGGAAATTGCCCCCTCCACCCCTTCATAGAACGCAGCTGGATTTTTACGAAGATCGGGCAGGGAGTTCTTTAATGCCATAACATCTGCTCTATTCCAAGGCGTATATACCCAATTATATATAAAATACCCCTTTGCATCCTTCGACGCTTTGTCGTCATCTGTACCCTCTCCCTTTGGGGGAACATACAAAGGTGCGGCTTCACGCATAGGCATAACATGCACTTCAGAATTCTTATCTGAACCTCGGAGAGGACACTCTTTGGACTCCTCCGTCGACCCCGACACGGACTCTTTAGCATTTCCCCTTTCATCCCGCAGTCTGGTCGCCTCATCCCGCAGATGGAGTAGTCGTTTGAAAAGGTCATCAACATCTGAAAGAGCAAATAAACCTTTATCCAAATTCTCACAATAGACTGACACAGCTTTGGGTTCTAAAGTCTCCGAATATTTACGAAAGCGAGTAACAACTTCATGTGCTAAAGTATTTATGAAACACATTAATTCTCGTTCTGACCACATTTTCCTTTCAGCTAAAACCGTTGCTACAGTTATATGATCCATGTTTAATTTCCTAGCAAGACTACGCAAGTCCGCGGCTCTTTCCGCAGATAACCTGACACTCGAGTTGTCCTTTCCATCCGACTTATCCCGACCTTCATCACTGGAATCCTCAGACGGAGCCGTAGGGTGGACATACGGAGGCGGAGAGCGATCTAGTAATGAAAAATCATCAATTTCATTATTAAGGACAGGATAAAGCGGACGACGAATAGGAAATTGACCGGTCGTTTGCAAATTACGTTCCCGTGCCTCCCTCTCTTTCTTCTCCTGCGCCTCCTTTTCCTCAAGCTGTAAAGCCTTATCCCGAGCAGCCTTGCGCTGCTCTTTGTCCGCCAAGGCAACCTCACGCTTCATACGCTCACGCACCGCTTTCTCCCACATTCGCACACAATCAAACATATCTTGTCTAGACCTGCGCTGAAACAAACATTGCTCCACAAACTGAACCTTTCGCAAATCAAACGACCCATGTAGTGGCCATTGCAACTCGGGATCGGTTCAGGTATACTTATGCCATAATTTACTGTACAGTATAGGGGGAAGGCCGAATTTCACATACATCTCACGATTGGGAGTTCCTTCTGGGGGAGCCGGCTGTGATTCCGCTAACCTAATTGTGGTACCATTTCCAAGACAGCACATCCCTCGGAGTGTGCTTAAAACAGGCATGTTCAAAAAGTATCACGAAAGCGTGATACCAGATAAATGGCACTTACAGTACTTCACACAAATGTGCCGCTCAGAGTACAAAACAAAATTAGAGAAACATCTCTACATGCCTGCCTATGTGAAGTGCACTACACATATAGGTTCAAAGTTCACAAAGTCAAAATGTTAGCTAACTCAAATCATAGACACAATCATAGAACTTCAGTAAGCGTCCATAGACTACCTTACCGATCACAAATCGTAGAACTTCAGTAAGCGCCCGTAGACTACCTTACTGATCACAAATCTTACCCAATTTCAAATAGCCAGGTTCCAACTGCCAAGGTCTTTAATCGAATCAGCCAAACGGCACTATCCAGCAACGCAGACGATCAAGAACTCAGTCGGAGACCGACGCCACCTGGAAGGTCAGATCAGAAGGAAAGGAAGAAAACACCGTGGGTGCCAAGACTCGGGTCACTCGGTGGCAGCGTACGCGTCCATGGCGAGTTTCCGATCCTTCGTCACGACCTCTCCTTCTGGCATCCGTGTCACCGATGAGTCCCTTCGTGGTCGCCAATTTGTGGTATCGGGTTCCCAAGGCCTACATGCTCCGTAGATAACCTGTGGAAAATAAATACAAACTTGGTGAACATTATCGGCGCCATCTTGCCCCTTTCCAAGCCCATTCGTGCGCGTAAGCGGCAGCCATTTTGAGCACCATGGCCTCCCTGCCCCTCGCTAATAGCCAGCGCGTCTCTCTCTCTCTTAACCTCGCAAGCATTCCCCCGCACGCTGACAACCCCCGCTCTCTCATGCCTTGGGTCATAAACCCCTCTTCAGCGCAGCTTCACCACGGAATCCCATCCTGTTCCCAGCGCGACACCTCCCCTCATTCCTTTCATGGCCTCAAACCCTTCTGATGCAAACCCCCTTTTCCTGTGTCCCCGTTTGTCTTCCCTGTTCCCAGGCCGCCACCTGGCTCTGCGGATACTGTTTATTACCCCGTACAGTAGGAAGCTTCCCCTCCCCATCAAAAGACCCCCGAACCGATCAAAGCCCCCACCCCATGAGATCCGATCAACCCCATGCATTCCGTGAATCGGCGGAATGCCCTGCTGTGCGACAACCATCACCTGTTGTGACCGGGGTGGGGAATCCAACTGTAAATGTATGTGGGAACGGGTCTGAAGGGGAGATTCCGAGGATGTTCTTTCAAGTACTAAAGTATTGCGAGAATGTGTTATGTGCAATAAAGGTCATAAACCCTAGTATAAGAGGCCAGGCCTCAGAGATGTGGTTAGAGCACCTCGTGACGATACTTGCTGTCTGAATTGAAGTGTTCTCCTCCGGAGAGAATAAAATCCTCGTTTCCTGCCTTCCAGTCTCCAGCGCCTGCTTCTTCATTGATTAATATTGGTGGGTCATAGAGGCGATACCGCCGGGCAACATAAAAGGGTCTTTGGTTACCGGTTGTCTTTGGAACCCTTTTTAACAATTGGCGTCCCAAACGTGGGGCCCATCAGCGACTCGTGGATCCAGTGGGAGAGGTCCCGACGACAGAGTGAACGACTGCAACGATCGGAAGGTACCCTGTCCGATAGACCCTCGTCTGACAGCCGATCATCCGAACTTCACTGGTTCCGAACAGACCTCTCTCGAGTGATCTGCGGTCCTGACTGGGAACCATCAGGAGTGCCACGAGAAGTACGAAGAGAAGAGGACGATCGGGCGCTGGATTCGGAAGACGAGAAACTGTCCATGCGGTCCGGGTAAGGTCGTGTAAACACGACGAATTGCGAAAGTGATAGATAGTTGAAAGTGATCGATAATTGTTGAGAAAATACTAGTATTACTTTGTGTTAATTTATTGGAGATTCACTGTCTACAAACGGAGAAACAACAGGCTCTCCCTTTATAAACAGCGAAGGATAGGTACGCACCCGTCGGACCTATCTTTCTCCCCCACTAAACAATTGCCCCTTCTCCCCATTGATTAACTGTTATAGATTGTTTTCTGGAGATTCTCTGTCTGCAAACAGGGAAAAATAGGTCCCCTCTTTGCAGATAGTGAAAGGGTAGGTGACGCGAACTTTTGCGAGCCTACTTATTCTCCCCATTGACCATATTGATTTTTTATTTTTGACCTAACATTGATTGCTCAGAATTGGTTCATGAGGTATTCACTACGTGCAAACAACGTAGAATAGAAATATTCTGTCTAGTCTTTGCGCGCAGTGATAAGATAGGTAGTGCTGACTATTATCCCATTGTGATCCGTCATGCCTGTCTTCTCCCCACTGGTCAGTAGCCTGTTTTACCCGGACCGCTTATTAGAGATGAACCATCCGGCTCCGCTGGAAGGCACCCCTAATAAGGACATGTTCATGAAGCATGGATTAATCGCTATAGCCTACAGTGAGCTGTGGCATAAATATACGAAAAAGGATCGAGAAAGTCAGTGGCCACTGAGAGGATCCTTTGATCTTGACAAAATAGAAACGGTAGAAATAGCCCTTCGTAGGAATGAAACAACACCTATTATGCTCGATAGTCTCGGCATGTGGCGCAAAGAAGCCACCCGACGAAGGGAAGGCGACGAATTTAGAAAAGATGAGGGGACACGACGGATAACCCTCCAAACGTCTAGTAGGCAAAGGGAAGGGCCAGCGATGGCACAGTCCCGAGGAGTAGACATGAAAAGCGAACGGTGTAAAGGGATGTGCCGACAAGCCAACCCCGGAACACAACGACCCGAAGGTAATCCCCCGACACTATGCACAGGACGAACAGATGTACAACAAAACCAATGTGCTTTCTGTAAATGTCTTGGACACTGGAAAGCCCAATGCCCGACTCTGCAAAGCATAGGTAGGAACGGAGGGTCGACAGAAAGAACAGGCCGACAGAAAGGGAAAAGGCACGAGATAAAAACCAATCAGACTAGTGCAGACAGGACCACCCCGTTTGATTATGCTCGGTGGCACAGATTTCGTCAGACCAATTTTAACGACATGTTAGAGTTCTGGGACTGATTGCTCTCTGTTGCTCCCCCACTCTGAAAAACAAACACAACTGCAGGTCAGTGTAAACAACCCCCCGTTAGAGAAAAGACTCAAGAAAGCCAAGCGTCTATTATATAACTTAGGATTTAATTACGGTAAAACACACAACCAACAGTAAATAGAATAACTAGTAGAACTCTCTAAAAAACAACTTTACTAATAGGAAAAATACAAAACATATTATGCTCACTCCGGAAGTCTTCCAATGTAACAGTTCGACGGTCCCGCCCATCCGAAACACATAGCACGTGTGGGGCGGGGCCTGCCAGCAACCATGGGCCAAAAAGAGACCGCTGGCGAGAAGGTACTGGAGACTCCACACAGCAGGCAATGAAATGGTCTTCCCATACTGCCCTTCCAGGGATGGCGTCCCCCGGACTGCGAGTAGGGAGGGGGCGGATGAAAATGACCCCCTCCCTTGTATCTCCTGGTCCGGCCATCACGAATTTCTCCATCGAACGGATGCAGGATGGGCAGGGAGGAAGAGGCGACGCGGACGAGCCTCTTCCACCTCCACAGGTAGGAGGCTTCCCTGCCCTGGCCCGGCGCCGATGTCCTCCAGCCGGGCGACGGCCATATTTCCGCAACACAGGACACACAATGCCCGACTGGTATATTTTCTCAGTACAGGACATACAAGACCCGGCTGGTATACTTGCGTAGTACAGGACACACAATGTCCGACGGGCATATTTACGGAGCACCGGATGTACAGTGGTCCCCCAAGAGTCGGAATCAGGGGTGTAGGGTGGTCATCATGTGCGCCCCTGATTCAAAGGGACGGCGTAGGATGCGCCGGGAGAGGAAGGCGGCACGGACGAGCCTCCCTCACCTCCCCAGATGAAGGCTCCACTGCTGCACCCTGGCGCCCCGAACCAAAATGTCCTGCTCCAGCAACATGATGCTCCGTCTTTCGCCATCACAAGAAGTTTCCTCCTCTCCTGATAGATACAACGAAGGGCGGTTGCTGCAGGGTCTCAAAATGGCGTCTGGGCCCTCGAAAGGCGGGTCTAGGCCGCTGGAGTAACTTTGTCCGAAATTGCAACTCGGGCACTTGCCCACCTGGGCGCAAGCCCCCACCATCGACAAACATCCCCTCGACTTTGAAGATTCTATCAAAGTCCCAAGAGCCCTTGGCCCCTTCAGGCTTCCGGTGAGGAACAGTTGCATTGATCTCAAATGAAATAACCACGGCACAGCAACAAGATGGCGGTGCTCTCGTGTCTGCATCAGCTTCCGTCTGAACCACCTAGGAACATTATGGGCTAACGAACTCGAGCAAGTTCCGGCTGAACATCAACATGACCCGGTAAGAGAGACTCTACCCCCTCCCTCTCTTGATTGACGGTCCACACCACCAGCCCTTCTGTTAGCACAGTTTTCTTTTGAACTGCCGAAAGGGACTCTGGTCCAACTGCCAATTGTCGGGGATATTTTGCCCCTGATGCTACTTCCGGACTAAACCGGCCTCGCCCAAAATGGCGCTGGTATCAATGGAAACTAACGGATGCCTCGTGGTGTTCCTTAGCTAATGAAACTTGATGTACTAAGATATATATATATATACGAACCATTGCGCACTCGATGTTAAAGGGAGGAGGGTTCACTTGGCGAACATTTAAGAAGGGTTCCGTAAAATGTTGATTTCAATGAACAATTTATTTTTGATATTTGTTGTAACTGATACATAACGTCGCTCATGATGCACACCCGCGGCTTACATCTAGGAAATGTGATTACGATGAGCTTGACTGTGTTTCCATTTATGAACTGAAATGCCCCTGATTCCTTCGTCACGCAATGAAATGTTTTTGGTTACTTGCAAATAATTAATTAGACCTTTTTTACATGTTCTTGTGCTACAAAATAACCCCCTGCAGTATGTGCTTCCATCGACGACATGTCAGACCAAAATATGAATTGCGCTCTCACATTTTACGTACTGAATAATTCTACAAATAAAGGTCTTAAAAAGCTATGGATAGGCATCGCATACTTTTTTAAATGCGGGTATCGGTGGGAGGGTTTTTCTGTGCGCAACTGTTCTGCTCTTTTTTTAAGGTCATCCGAGAAATGGTTGTTCGGCCCTGGGTTGATGGTCGAATCGAAGGTATGATACGTTGCCTCCAAAATATGCGACTAAGCTCAGGAACTAACATATGAAGAAGGACCTCGACTTCTGAGAATGGGTAAAGTAAAGTGGGGTGACTAATAGAATGTTATAAAGGTATGGTGGTCGAAGGTACTAAGGTACAGGGTTGAACGAAGAACTGATGTGCCTTAGAACATCACAGCTTTGGGAATGATTTAGGGATCCCGATGGCCGGATACATCTACAAAACCGGGTACCTCACGCTAGGCACCTCTGATTCCTCTTTTTAGCGTTTTCACTACACACGATCCTTAATGCCATCCTCGAACCTCCCCATGAACCACCTATCACATTGCCTACCCCCATGACTTTAGGAAACCAAAAAGCTAAGGGATTATATTCCGAAGAGATAAGTACGAGTATGTGGTAAGTAAAGGACTTTCGTGCCCATACATTTGATGTGTTCGAATGTTGTCCCCCTACCTCCCCTTTTTTCCCCCTTTTTTCCCTCTGCAGGTTACATTAGAATCCCGATTAGAGTATCATAAGGGATCTGGAACCACGTCACGCCCGATGCATGAAAACGGACTACCGCTGCAAGACGACACAAAAAGGACGCCCTACCCAATGCACGACCTTTTTGTACTAGATCTAATGCTTTTCTGTCCCAAAACTGCATGCTTTTTTTACATCCTAACACAGACCCGAAACGTCTAACGTTGGGTAACGCACTGAATAGCCCAAACAATACACGGTCATTCTCTATGTCACACGTGTACTGTTTGGCCTATTGTCTGTCTCTCTCTCTCTCTCTCTCTCTCTCTCTCTCTCTCTCTCTCTCTTACTCTCTCTCTCTCTCTCTCTCTCTCTCTCACTCACTCTTCCACCCCTCCACACTTTCCCTCTTCCTAGCAACTGGCACCTAATTGGCGAACTTGGTGCACCTCCTGATTGGCCCCAAATACCACAAGTATTTGCACAAATTTGTCCTAAATAAAATTGTATCGGTACCACGTTACTACCTCTCCTTTTCTACTAAAATATGGATGAAATTTAAATTGGCCGATAGGAAAGGGACAGGTAAGACGACTAAGGTTCCCTAAATTTGACCCACCCTCAGGGAACTATTTGTCAGTGGCTTCTATGATAAAATGTGTCTGTGGTAATGCGACCATCCCCATTGAAAATTGTCTCCGTACCCCAAGCTGTAAGAAATGATTGAGACACCCCTATCTACCCAAAATGCCCCCAGTTTGGTATCAGCTGCCCTGAACGAGAACTTGAAAAACGCCCCTTGCTCCGACTCGCTGTGCTCCTAATCGTTTTTCATAAGATCCCACCTTCCCCGAGGATAAGTTTAATAATTATCGCAAACCACCCCCCCCGAGTTTTTGTAGTAACCAGGTTGCGAGGATTTATATAAAAAGTTAGAAAGATGTATGCAAAGTTAAAAATTAGATCGAAAATCGAAAGACCTTGTTGCTGTAAGCCTTGCTGAAAATAAGATGTTTTGATGTAATGAAGACTTGTTTAGCCTATGTTCATCCCTCAGAAGGATGCCTATCAGACTATGGTGAATAGCACGTTGCACTTTTTGTAAAATACAAGGCCCTGAAGACCAGCCTAGCCTTGCAAGACTCGTACTAGGGAAATGGGTCTCTGCCAGAAGAACTGACATCTACTATAATAGACATATGACAAATGAACGTAATAATGATCAAAGCGTCAAAGAATTAGCCAACAAAAGGAAGTTGTAAGGAATCCAGCAAATCCATCATCAATTGTTTATACGTTAGCCGCAAAAATCTCAAATGTAGCGAGTGCTTACCCCAGTTGCTTGGTGTTGGGAGAGAAAATAGATTTATGTAATTACCTTTTTCTGCAAAATCTCTAAAGACTGTCTTTTCAACACTCATTTAAGGGTATCACTGTCGGAGGGGAAAAAGACCGGATGTGGGAGCACGCGGCCTGACTGCGGATTGTGGAACATCAGCGACGGAGGCCGAGGCGAGACCACAGCAGTAAGGAGTCGCAGGACGGGGCACTGTTTCAAACAAAGCTAAGGAAAGGGCTGACCTGAAGCCCCTGCTCTATGATCAACGTGTGCCAGAAAGTCCCCGCTCTCTGAACATGGTTACGGACCCGCCTGTCGCAAACCCTCCGTCCCCCTGATCTGTTCCCGACTTGGCCTTGCTCCATCCCCTCCTCCTCCGACCTACCATAAGGACTGTTCACACCCGCACCTTTCCACCCGAACTCCCAAGTTCCTCCAAATCCTACTGAACTACCCAGAGAAGAGTACTCCCTGCGTCAGAAGGGAGGGAGCTCCGACTAAGTAGACCACGAACTATGTTAAATCCCAGAACGGTGACCTAGAACTCCACCAAGGGTCGCCCCCGAAGAAAAGATAAACAAAGTCTGTGGTTCTGCCCGCTACCAAGCACCCTGAAGATGATGGAAGCAACAGGAAATGCCCACCACAGAGACTCAAGAAACGAACAGATCTCACAATTCTGGAACAATTGCATTTTCCATTGCAAAAATCTATGCTCTGCATTACGGAAGAAGATGCACCTGCCCCAAAACCGTAACGCATTCCTCCTACGAGGTCTGACGAAAACCAAACAGAATGCACCCCTACCCGCAGACCCCCAACGACTCAATCCACATGAACATTTCTGTTGATAGGTAATCCAAGTGCTCAACAGTGCCGACAGAAGACGACAAAGGACTACGAGAACTCTGATATATATATATATATTTTTTTCTGTATCTCATTTCTCTCCCAACCACCATTGGACTGACTATGCACCCGCCGTATACAAAAAGGACTTACTTATATGATAACTTACCAGTTCTTATTCTATGATCTGTACCCAACGCCCTCGCTACATAATTCTAGTCTGATATTGCATTACGATGACTTTTTCTGCAACCAACTTGACGATGAACCCGCCTACTAAATGATGAGATTTTTCAATATGATGTTTATAATGTGATGTTTATGTACAGTCCTTTCGCCTAAGTCCCCTCTCCCTTACTTATGATCGCTGCATATAGGTGTAGATAGGAAATAGGCCAGCAAGATGTCTTGGAAATGTTAAAGGGAGGACTGTGGAAAATAAATACAAACTTGGTGAACATTATCGGCGCCATCTTGCCCCTTTCCAAGCCCATTCGTGCGCGTAAGCGGCAGCCATTTTGAGCACCATGGCCTCCCTGCCCCTCGCTAATAGCCAGCGCGTCTCTCTCTCTCTTAACCTCGCAAGCATTCCCCCGCACGCTGACAACCCCCGCTCTCTCATGCCTTGGGTCATAAACCCCTCTTCAGCGCAGCTTCACCACGGAATCCCATCCTGTTCCCAGCGCGACACCTCCCCTCATTCCTTTCATGGCCTCAAACCCTTCTGATGCAAACCCCCTTTTCCTGTGTCCCCGTTTGTCTTCCCTGTTCCCAGGCCGCCACCTGGCTCTGCGGATACTGTTTATTACCCCGTACAGTAGGAAGCTTCCCCTCCCCATCAAAAGACCCCCGAACCGATCAAAGCCCCCACCCCATGAGATCCGATCAACCCCATGCATTCCGTGAATCGGCGGAATGCCCTGCTGTGCGACAACCATCACCTGTTGTGACCGGGGTGGGGAATCCAACTGTAAATGTATGTGGGAACGGGTCTGAAGGGGAGATTCCGAGGATGTTCTTTCAAGTACTAAAGTATTGCGAGAATGTGTTATGTGCAATAAAGGTCATAAACCCTAGTATAAGAGGCCAGGCCTCAGAGATGTGGTTAGAGCACCTCGTGACGATACTTGCTGTCTGAATTGAAGTGTTCTCCTCCGGAGAGAATAAAATCCTCGTTTCCTGCCTTCCAGTCTCCAGCGCCTGCTTCTTCATTGATTAATATTGGTGGGTCATAGAGGCGATACCGCCGGGCAACATAAAAGGGTCTTTGGTTACCGGTTGTCTTTGGAACCCTTTTTAACAAACCCACTTACACCGAAAGAACTGTTGGCACGGAAACTGAAAAGTACAAAGGACAAGTTTATTAAGACCCCATGGGGTGGTGGTACATTCCTACAGCACCCTTCGGCAATGCAAGAAGTATCACACCGAACGTTGGTGTGAGTCCTCCTTTTATACATTAAACAGGTAATAAAAGGTAGGCGGTACATGGTTACAGAGCTTTATGTACATATATGGTCATTTTGGGAGCACAGCCAACTCATGGGCGGGGTTACAACTCCACTGGTCAGTTGGGCGGAACATTCCTGAGGGGTGACTGGTCAGTTGGGACTGCGCATGTACAGGCTTGACCGTTACTAAAAATAGCCTGTTGCTGGGCAAACTCGGATGGTCAGCGGCACGGACAAAGGACTAAAGGGCATGCTGACCACGAGGCCGCTCATTCCCTAAAATGGCCACCGTAACATACAAAATGGCGTTTTCTAATATGGCCAAGTTAAGGGAAATAACGTGTAGCAAAGCTAAGCGCTAACCCGGCCATTGTCAAATTACGACAGGATGAAAGCATGAAATCACCTACTTTCTAAATACAACAAATGATCGAATGACTAAACAACAATGGCTTTAAGGAAATGGTGCGTAATAAATTACTTAATTCTTCTGAATCTGTAAACTTTTACCTACTACATCATCTCATCCTATTGTGAGCAATCAATGGGACAGAGTGGTATGACTATTTTGATGATGTCAAGGTGTGTAAACGGGGAATCAATGGAGTATAATTGCCTACATTTTTTACCAAAGGGGCGTCTCCCCATTACCCATCTTGTGATACAGAGACTGACGACTGGGAATTCCAGAAACTATGACGAAATACTGCAATTTGCTGCCGGCTGGTATAATAGCGTAGTGGAACCTTTTTGGCTAAAAGGGTTCACATCAGAACAGCTGTGGCATTTATGCTGCAGTAAGGACAGATGCAAAAACAACAGGTGATGGACAGAATGCAGAACAATGTCATACATTCACCCCAGTACAGAGATCTGGGTCTACATCCATTGTTTGTTTGCTCACCATGCCATTCCAGTTTGAACCCAGCCATATGCAAATCAGTCTTGACCCTGTGCCCCATGGGAACAGTCCAGCCCGAACTGCCAAGCCAGATCCTCCCTGGACTGGAAACAAGCATCCAAGGACCGGTTTCGGGCTTTCAGCCCTCATCAGCCTGGATAGCTTGATTCTAGTGACATGGAGAGCACAGGATTCACGTCTGAGCATACCCGTCCCACTCGGGGTGACAAATGCAAAAACAACAGGTGATGGACAGAATGCAGAACAATGTCATACATTCCCCCCAGTACAGAGATCTGGGCCTAAATCCATTGTTTTTTTGCTCACCATGCCATTCCAGTTTGAACCCATCCATATGCAAATCAGTCTTGACCCTGTGCCCCATGGGAACAGTCCAGCCCGAACTGCCAAGCCAGGTCCTCCCTGGACTGAAAACGAGCATCCAAGGACCGGTTTCGGGCTTTCAGCCCTCATCAGCCTGGATAGCTTGATTCCAGTGGCATGATGAGCACGGGATTCACGTCTGAGCATACCCGTCCCACCCTGGGTGACAAATGCAAAAACATCAGGTGATAGACAGAATTCAGAACAATGTCATACATTCACCCCAGTACAGAGATCTGGGCCTCAATCCATCGTTTTTTTAGAAACTCGCCTAGCAAAACTAATTACGATATTGGTATCTCTAAGGTAGCACAGCTTCATCCCTGGGGGTGGGACCACAGATCAAATTAAAAAAGTGATGACGCATTTTGACATTATAAATTACACCCGAGGGGAAATGGGCCTGATTTTATTAGATGCCGAGAAGGCATTTGACCGGGTGTCTTGGCCATTCCATTGGGCAGCACTAGTTAAATATGGTTTTCTTCCCGGATATATCCGGGTTATTAAATAACTGTACTCAAATCCTAAGCTGCGAATCATGGGAAGAGAAACTGAAGAGATCCACATCTCTATGGGCACGATGCAAGGGTGTCCATGCTTGCCATTGCTCTTTGCTCTGTAAATTAATCCTCTGATTCTGTAACTAGAAACTAGCCCTCAGATTAATCCGTTAGTGGTTGGACAGGCAGAGTATAAAGTATTCACATATGCGGACGACATTGCAGTAGTGGCCACAAACCCACAACAAGCTTTAAGAGAGATTGAAGTAATAGCTAAATCATTTGGATCCTCATCAGGGTATAAGCTAAATCAGGAGAAAACTCAAATAGTTTTCACTAGCAACATTGGGCAGTCGACCCCTGGGAGGTGCATGAGGCAACCTATCTGGGAGTACACATCACTTAAGCGCTGGATGATATTGTTAAACTAAATCTCAGTCCCTTGGTTTATATAAAATAGAGCAAGATTTGAGAAGATTAAACCATCTGCATCTCTCATTGGTAGGAAGAGGGAATGTGATTAAAATGACTGTTCTACCTAAATGAATATATGTATTCAGAGCCTTGCCGCTAGAAATCGACCGCAACTGGCTAATGAAATTGGAAAGCATATGTCATGGATTTTTATGGGGGCGAAGGGGAAAAGAGCTTCCAAGTATATGACTCTGCCTAAGCATCGGGGGATGGGGAGTCCCTAATATAAAACCAAGTAGCACCTCCACTGCCCGTGGAGGAGTCTTTCTGGGCACTAAGGCTTTAGGTGCTGTGGCATACAGCAAAATTAAATTCAAAGAAGTTCTTTGGAAGCAAAAATTCAAATGAAACTTTTTAATCTTCAAAAGTATCTTTTCCAAAGTAAATCTTCATATCATGAAAGTTTATGTATTTCAAGACCACTTGATTAAAACATTGGAGAATACATGATCCTTGTTGAATGCACATGATTCCTTTCCCCTATGCATTTCGGCTAAATTCCTTAATCAGGGGAATATCTATGATAAATAAGAATAGATAACATAACTAGTGTGGAATGACCACTGAGTAGGACCATCACTAAGTCTTAAGAAAGCTCATAGTGAATTATGTAATCGTGATGAGTAGAAAAATATAATGGTGGCGAGTGGAAAAATAACGGATGATGTGCAGCTCAAATCCCAAGGATTCATGCTCTTAGAAATTAGTGTATTTGTGCAAAATACTGAAATTATAAATGACTCAGGCGACAAGTTAGGTGTCTATATTGGTGAAAAAAACATGCTAATGAGTTTAAAAAAAGATTCATGCTGTAGGTTTAAGGGAACCTGTAGTGAACTCCTCCAAAGAAAGTAATCCAGTTATGATTGGAATGACATTTATTAAGAGTAAAGCAGAGTACATATAAAGTGCATGTTATTTATTTTTATTTTGAGAATTTGTATAGCGCGAACTGACACCTAGCAGGCTTCCTGGCGCTGGAAATTACTCTGTTAACGGTAAACCGGAAGAACAGTCAGACGGGCATTTTATTTGGGGAAGAGCCATGTCTTAATGCGTCTCCTGAAGGGAAGAAGCTGTGATATCTGACGTATGTCAGTGGGCAGGCTGTTCCACAGCTTGGCCGCAACTACACTGAATGATCTGCCCCCTGTTCTAGTTCTGTTAAATCTGGGTACCTTTACCAGACAAGCAGAAGATGAACGTAGGTCTCTGGCAGGAGTGTACCACCGGAACAGGGCTTGCAGAGGTTTAGGTCCAAGTCCGTGCAGAGCCTTAAAGACAATGCAGAGGGACTTGAATGCCACTCTTTGTTTTAGGGGTAGCCAGTGTAGCTCAGCCAGAGCTGCTGTGGCTGAGGCCCTTCTCGTCCAGCCAAGAGCCAGCTTGGCGGCGCCAGATTGAATTCGCTGTAGTCGGTCCAGTATCGTGACTGGAGACTCCAGGAGCAGGGCGTTGCAATAGTCAAGCCGACTGAGTATCGTGCACCTGACTATCGACGCCCTGGCTTGTGCCGGGAGAAGAGGCATGATTTTCCGCAGTGATCGAAGCAGGGCAGTGCAGATCCCCACGGTTTTTGTCACCTGGGTTTCCATACTTAATTTGTTGTTCAGCATGGCTCCCAGGTTGCGCACCGAAGGAACTGGCAGAGGTTTGTCTCTGAACTCCGGGGGCCAGAATTCGTTCGGAAACTGACGGGGTATCTTAGTGCCTGAACAGAACAGGACCTCCGTTTTCGCGGAGTTGAACTGGAGGGAGTTACTATGTAGCCATCCAGCCGTCTCTCTTAAGCAGTCGTGGAAGGTTGAAAAAGGAATGGCATCTTCACCTTCCCACGAGAGAATAAGCTGTGTATCATCCGCGTAATTTATGGTTTTGACCCCAAAGGATTGGATCAATTTGATTAGCGGGATGAGATACACATTAAAGAGGATGGGGCTGATGGAGGAGCCCTGAGGGACTCCCTGGGGTACTGTTGCAAAGGCGGATTGAAAAGGGGGAAGAGAGACAGCCTGTCTTCTGTCCCGAAGATAGGAATGAAACCAAAGCAATGCAGTGCCTTCCACTCCCACTTCCCTAAGTCTCTGCAGCAGCCTAGCATGGTTGACCGTGTCGAATGCGGCAGACAGGTCCAGCAGTATCAATGCCACTGGCTGGCCCCTGTCTGCACGCATTCGAAGATCCTCCATGGCAGTTAAAACTGCTGTTTCTGTGCCGTGGGCAGGACGGAACCCGAACTGGTGATCGTCAAGAAGGTTATTTTGTTCTAGGTGGGTGGACAGGCATGAACTGACCCAACGCTCGGCGACCTTCGCTGGGAAAGGCAGCAGAGAGATGGGTCGGTAATTGGAAAGACAGTCTGGGCTCAGGGAGGGTTTCTTTAAAAGAGGAGTGATTAGTGCCTGTTTCCAAGGGGTTGGAACAAAGCCACTCTGCAAGGACTGATTGCATATTAGGCGCATGGTGTCAAAAAGTTCCTTACCAAAATTTTTCCATATTTTTGGAGGTAGGGGGTCAAGTGGGGAACCCGAGGTGATACCAAGCGCAAGTCTTTCAAACTCGACGGCCGGGATCGGAGGGAATTCCCCCAGTCTAGCCAGAAGGACAGAGCCAGGGAGCGGCAAGTTCCGCGGGCTGGTGTCTGGTCTCAGCGAGTTAGAAGTTTCTGAGGAGGGGGGTGTTTTCAGGTTGTGAATAATGGTGTTTATTTTATTGATAAAAAACACTGCAAGATTGTCGCAGAGGGCTTGGGTGGGAGGCTGTGTAGAGGTAACACAGTCCGGGTTGGTCAGATTTTTGAGTATTTGAAAAATACTCTTTGAACTGTTCGTGGCATTAGTTATGATGGAGCAATAATGTTTGGCCTTGTTTAGGGCGATGGCAGTTTTATACTCCCGGAGGTGTGTTTTCCAGAGGGTTTTATGAGTGTCAGAGTAACCCTGCCTCCATTTTCTCTCAGCATGTCTGCATGCTAGTTTGAGAGCTCTTAGGGAGTCATCAAACCATGGGGCCGGTGCTCGTCTCTGGGGTTTACCCTTTTTCAGAGGGACGAGGCGTTCCGAGGTGCTGGAAATCCTTGAACAAAGGGATAGATAGTTGGCCTCCACTGATTGCGTAATGGAGAAACTGTCTTCTACTTCAAACACTGGGCCATTCAGTCTGAGTTTGTCCAGGGCCTTCCAGTCTCTGTACGGAGGTATATGACCGTGGAATGCCGGTCTGCCAGACCTGCTACCTACTATATGAAATTTGATCAGAGCATGATCAGTCCAGCACATTGGTAGAATGTCGCTCAGAAGAGCTAGCTGGGGGGAGGAAAAGATTAAATCTAGCTGGTGCCCTGCTGCGTGTGTGGGTTTGTTCACTAGCTGGGAGAGTTTCATTCCTTCACAAGAGACTAGGAGATTGTTGAGGGCGGAGTCGAGACTGCCGTTGGGCCAAAGGTTAAAGTCGCCCAAGACAATCAGGTTGTTGTGAGAGGTAGCCATATTGGTGAGGGTGGTGAGAAGCGACTGCTGCTGAGTAGCGTTAAACGCTCCCGGCGGACGGTAGCAAATCACCGCCGTGAAGGTAGTACCAAGATGACAGTCGATGGAAAGGCCGAGTATTTCGGTCCCGACCACTGGGTCCATGGCAATAGTTTTTACTGACCATGATGCTCTATAGATTGCACCAACACCACCGCCCCGCCCCTTAGGTCGTGGGAGATGCAAGATTTTGAAGTCTTGTGGGCAGGCCCAGTCCAGTTCTATATTGCAGTCGGAGTGGGTCCATGTTTCCGTTAGGAATAAGACATCAAGATGATGATTATCTATGAGCTGGGCGATTTCGTGAGCGTGTTTGGGCAGGGACCTCACGTTCAGCAAGCCACCTGTGAATAAGCCTTTGCGCGCGAAATCGTGCAGAGGATAGGCGGTGTCTTGGAATGACAGATGTCCTTCAAGAGCGAAGTCTCTAAGGAGGAGTAGAGCCTCGCGCGTCAAGTGTGGTGTGCTGCTGGTGGACGGGGGGATCGAGGCCGCAGGTGGCGCACCAGGCGCTGCCGAGGCGCGGACGAGCGCAGACGAGCTTGCCTTAAGCGCGCCTTCGGCGCGCAAACGGCGCTCCCGCTGCGCTTGTGTGGCCGACACATTTATAGCGATGTTGTGGGCGTGGCCTCGCAGGGGGCGTGGCTCGCCTTCGAACCGCGATGGCGGGGAGTTTGTGATTCCTGTCTCAGCGCTGATTGCCGCTGTCTCAGGAGTGCCTCAGAGGGTCTGCTAGGCGCGTGAGGGCAGCGCTTTTAGTGCAGGTGAGGTTTAAAAGGCCAGAACACAAAATACAAGTGAGTTTTTTTTTAAATGAGCAAAAGTACCGTCCTCCGGCTTTCCGCCTCAGAGGAGTTTCCAAATGTTGTTAGTAGCGCTGCGAACAGCGTTTATATGGGATCCTTGGTGGGCGTGGCCTCGCAGGGGGCGTGGCTCGCCTTCGAACCGCGATGGCGGGGAGTTTGTGATTCCTGTCTCAGCGCTGATGTTATGATTCTTAAGCCTTTTCAGCAAGCTACATTCCATTACATATTACAATTCTACTTGGCATTTAAAGAGATATACAATCACCACACATCCCCCTTCTTATAAGAACAATAAAAACATCACATAAACCACAGCTTTAAAAACGCACATAATCATCAAATTTGCATGGAGTAATAATTGGCCTTCCAAAGCTACTTGACTTAATTACTCCAGCGTCATCTGCTGGATTTCTGCTGCAGAGATCTCTGTGGCTAGATTGGAACTTAAAGCGGAGGTTCCAGGACACAACACAATCTCTGTCGTGCTAGCGTCAGGAACAGAAGCCTCCGAAATACCAGGGACTGTCTCAATACCTGACATACCACAACCAGTCATAGTCAAACATTGAGAAGCCTCTGACACTCCCAGCTCATCCTCCTCCTCAAAATTTGATATAACATCTAGCCACCAATAATCTCTACACCCTTCTTTACTGTTCTCGTACTTAGAACTGGACTTTGACAAAGCTATATGACTCATATGGTACATGCTTCCATCCTCAAATTGCACAGTGTTCTTCATGACCTTGGTAATAAGCTTAGGATCTAAAAATCTAGGTTCTACTTTCCCAGCTTTTTTACCCAGTTTAATTCTGGCCCACTGTCCAACCTTAACAGAAACTTCTCTAGTACCATGTTTGCTATCAAAGAACATTTTATTCTTTGCCTGTGATTTACTGATGGATTGCTTCACCTGATCAGAGTCCCAATCACATTTCCTACTTCTCCCAATCCATCCAGGATTGATTTCGCAATGTGGAAATCTCCCACGCATTAAACCAAAAGGACTTTCACCAACAGTGTCATGAATTGTTACTCTGTATGACCAAATTAGTTTGTTTAGTTCATCCTCAAAATTCTTGTTTCCCCTTTTTGCCAATTGTAAAACCCCTTTAAAAACTCTATTCACTCTCTACACCACCGAATTACCCCTAGGATGATACACTGCAGTAAATTTTTGTTCGATACCAATATTCTGCAAAAACCTTTTCATCACATCAGATTTGAATTCAACACCATTGTTGGTTAAAATTGAAGCTGGAAAACCTTCCCTTAAAAAACACTGCTCCAGAAAGCTAATTACACTCTTTGTGTCAGTTCAGTTCAAAGAACTTTATTCGGTTAAAAACAAGTACCCATAAAAGTAACAGACATAAAAACCGATTACAATGATTACAGCTCATAATGTGAGTTTCACTGAGGGAGATCATTAGAAAGTTATTCAATAAGAAAAAATTTGACTCTTTGTGTCAACTTTTGAAACCACCTCAATTTCCAACCATCTAGAAAAAAAGATCAACTAAAACTAAATTGTGCTCATAAGTTCCATCCTGCCAACATACTGGTCCTAGAATATCCAATGCAACACACTCCCACAGTAAATTTGGGCAACCTAGAGATGATAAAGGAGGATTTAGAGATTTTTGAGTTTTGTCTGCACTTTCACAATTGATGCATGAACGTACACTTCTTTCTATTTCTAGATCAATTCTTGGCCACCAATACAAAGCCTTTACATTTCTTTTGGTGCGAGAAACCCCTGGTGTTCCTCGTGACCTATATCAATAATTTTGTTTCTCATACCCGAGGGGGGTACGATTTTTCCACCCCTACACACAAAATAATTTTCAATACTTAATTCATCACACACCTCCCAAAATGACTTCAGTTTGGGATCAATTTTTGCTTCATTGGACCACTCATTAGTGATTTTGTCCTTTATCGAATGCAAAACTTCATCATTCTGGTACTCCTTCTCCCAGATTTGTTTCGAAAGACCAGGAATGTCATCAAAAACACCTGCTACACAATAATCCTTCCACTGATCATTGTCTATTTCCTTAAGAGGTAAGGAGAATCTGCTCAGAAAATCAGCTCTCACATTCTTTGCGCCAGGGACATACTGCACGTAATACACAAAATCTTGTAACCTCATTGACAATCTGGCAATTCTAGCAGAAGCCCTGGAGAGACCTTCAGTGGTAAGGAGCTTTGTCAATGGTTTGTGATCAGATCTTAACAAAAAGATTTTCCCCACTCAAATTTCCTATAATGCTCCATGGCCCATACACATGCCAATGCCTCTCGTTCTATGACCGAGTACTTTTCTTCAGCAGGAGATAAGGAGCGAGATGCAAAATCTATAATCAGCTCATTGCCATCACTGGTTAATTGTGTAAGAACACCCCCAATGCCTGTGGCACTCGCATCCGTTGTAATGATATCGGAAAATTGAGGATCAAAACCTTGTAACGTAGGTGCTTGTGCAATATTATTTTTAAGTTCTCAAAAGCTTGTTGACAAGCTTTACTCCATTCGAATGCCACCTTATTTTTCATCAAAAGACGCATTTTGTACGTCTTTTGTGAAAAATTATTAACAAACTTTGCATAAAACTCTGCTAACCCTAAGAAATATTGCAGATTGTCCTTAGATTTGGGTGCAGGTGCTTTGAGAATGGCTTCCACTAACTCAGACTTGGGTTTAATGCCAAAAGTCCCAATCTCATGTCCTAAGTATGTGACAGACCTCACTGAGAACTTACACGTACTGCCTTCCGCTACCAACCCATTAGTCTTGAGAATCTCTAAAACTTCTGTAAGGATGGAATCATGATGTGTTTTGTCTCTCCCCATGATCAAAATATCGTCTTGGAAAAAGACAACTTCTGGAATATGACTGAATAAGTTAGACATCAACCGCTGAAACACAGCAGCAGCCGATGCTAAACCAAACGGCATGCGCTTAAACCTATAACAGCCAAAAGGTGTGCAAAACGATGTAAGGTGTCTGCTGTTCTTATCCAAGACTACCTGATGATAAGCGGCTGATAGGTCAAGTGTAGAGAACCACTTAGCATTTCGTGTTAGGGAGAGCATTTCATCAATCCTAAGGAGCGGGAATTGGTCCACCAAAATATTATTATTTAGATATCGTAAGTCAACACACAAGTGGGCCTTGCTATTTTATTTCCGGGCTACGAACAATGGCGAAACCCACTCAACCGCTTCTACAGGCTCTATGACTTTATTTGCTAACATTTTATCTAGCTCTCCCTTAACCTCATCTCGGATTATGAAAGGTATGTTCCTAGCTTTATGTATTCTCGGGATAGCACCTTCCTTTAAATGAATCTGATGAGTAAAACCCTTCAACTTTCCCATATGACTTGTAAATACTTCAGGAAACTCTTTTAATACCCACTTCTTGGTGTCTTCAGATTCACAGGAAACTAAAACTTGCTCCTTACTGTTCGGATTAAGATTGATATCCAACAGTTTCTGGTCTTTCCACCCTAACACAGATGGACCTACTCTGGCAACATACAATTTACCAATGGCTTTCCTCTCTTTAAATCGGAAAATTAAGGTTCTAAAACCCAAGAAATCAATATCATTCCCTGTGTATCTCTCTGCAGAAACATCATTGGTTTCTAACCAAGATCCTATTTTGTTAATAAATTGATTCTTCCAGACATCTTGCGAGACAATTGTGAATGGAGACAGGAAAGCAATCCACCACAACTTACGTCATATCCAGGTAATTGCAACCAATCCCGATAATGGAAATCTCTCTAACTCACTGAAACCCCTAAAGTGCCTACTACTTAACTGTCGTTCGGCAACAAAACATGCATCAGACATAGCTGCTCTCATCATTAACAAGGAAATCGACTTGGCCATCTTCACGGAAACATGGCTCAGTGAATCATCATCTCCTAACATCGATCTCTTAGTACCACCACAATATAATATTGCTAGGTTAGACAGACCAAGGAAAGTGGGAGGAGGTATAGCTTGCATTCACCGGTCAGAGATCGAAGTCAGTCAATTCCAATCGGACCCCCTAGAATCTTGTGAATACCTTGGTCTTAATATAAGAGCAACAAATAATCAAAGATGCAATATACATGCGTTCTACCACCCACCGGGAGAGAACGCAAAGTTCACAGAGCAACTAATAGAGATCATAACGGCCAACACTAACTCGAGTGCCAATAATATATTCCTAGGCGACTTCAACCTCCACTGGGACGACGACAATGACAAACTGGTTAACTCGCTTAAAGACTTCCTGATTGAGCTAAACCTTACACAAGCCTGCACCCAACCTACTCACTCACAAGGAGCGACATTAGACTGGATTATTTCAAGAAATAAAGAGGCATCAATCCTCGCTATAGACCCGTGTGACTGGTCGGACCATCACGCTATAACATTCACGATACCTACAATGAAAAAGGGCAGGACCATACAACCCCGCAAGTTCAAAAAACTGATCCGAGATACAAAAGAGGCCAATATTGAACAATTGGTTGAAAGATGCGAGAAAGACCTGAAACCACCTAACAACAGTCAGAATGTTAATGAGTTGACGGATCACTACATAACATCAATAGGAAACATCGTCAATGACACCATGCCACAAAAAATGAAAAGAGTCTCAGAGAAGCCAAAAAATCCTTGGTTTAGCGAATCACTGAACGAAGATCGGCGCAAACTGAGAATGGCCGAAAGGAAATGGAGGCAACATCCCTCCTCTCCCGAGCTGAAAGCCCTCAGAAATACCAGAAATCAATACAACAAAAAGATAATCAATTCCAAAAAAGAATTTATAAGAGCGGAACTGGACAATGCCACAAACAGACCCCGTAAACTCTTTGACATTCTAAAACAACAGTCAAATAAACTAACCAAAACGGTTCAAGAGAACGCAAGAACTCCCATAGGTTGCGAAGAATTCTCCACATTTTTCACGGAGAAAACCAAACTGCTGGAAACTGAGCTCACAAGTGCCGCGGCCAACCTCCGGACCCTGTCTTCTCCTGATAATGAGGCCATTGTGACAACAGTGGGTCCCCAAACAAAAAATAAGGCAAATTGGGACACTTTTGAATTATACGACCAGGAAAAGATCGCCAAAACGCTAGCGGAGCTCAGACCAAACAACCATTACCAAGACCCTCTACCGGCAAAGTGCGTAAGAGAAATCAGCCACACCCTAGTTCCGATCTGGACTGAGATAATAAATGCTTCACTAGCACAAGGGATCCTCCCTGACTGCCTAAAAACTGATCAGGTTGTGCCCATCATCAAAAAACCGACAGCGGATGCAACAGACCCGAACAACTACAGACCAGTGACCAACATCCCTTTACTGGCCAAACTTATTGAGAAGTGCGTGCAGGGCCAACTGAGTCAACACATTGCGAAGTTCTCATTATTAGATGATTGCCAATCTGGATTCAGAACAGGGCATAGTACGGAAACTGCGACCCTGCATATTGTTGATGACGCCTTACAAGCCCTAGATCGAAATCAAGCATGCCTACTGATTCTCCTAGACCTGTCATCCGCATTTGACACGGTAAATCACGAAATGCTGATGACCAGGCTACATGACAGGATGGGTTTGTCCGGAAACGTGCTGAAATGGTTCAATTCTTTCCTGCAGAATAGGACTCAACGATTCCTGGTCAACCAAGCAATCTCCTCCCCGCGCCCTAACGCAATAGGGGTCCCACAAGGTTCAACGTTATCCCCTGACCTATTCAACTTGTACGTGGAACCTCTCACGGAAATTCTTCGAAAATCACAGATATCCTATCACATGTATGCAGACGACACGCAAATATACATAAAGATCGCCTCCCTTGATGACATTGACCTAATGAACGAGACACTAAAGAGAGCTCTGCAATGGTTAACCTCTAATCATCTAAAACTAAATGCCCATAAAACAGAATTCCTACTAATTTCACCAACAAAGAGCCTACCCGAGGTAAAGGAATGGACTAAACTGGTGACCGTGCTGAATTGCACCCCGACCCTAGTTAATTCAGCTAAATCACTAGTAATTACGTTAGATGAGAACCTCGACATGAAAGACCACATTAACTCAATGGCCAAGAGCGCCCGTTTCCACTTGAGCTACCTAAGAAAACTGAAGCCATTTATCTCAGAGGCGGATCTAAAATTGGCTACCCAATCCCTAGTTATCTCGAGGAATGAACACGGCTGCACCACGTTAGCTGGCCTACCAAAAACATCCACTGCACCACTAAAAGCCTGTCTCAACGCAGCTGCAAGACTCATCAAGGGATCGAAGAAATTCGATCACATATCTCCTCACCTGAAAGCACTAAACTGGCTACCTTACGAGGCCAGAATTCAAATGAAGATGGCTTGTATAACTCACAAAGCGGTTCACTTCAACACGCCGAGATACCTAGCCAAGAAAATTATGCTATCCGGAGGTAACAGACCAACTAGAAGCGTTAAGGAGTTACTACTGAGGCCAGCCTTTTTCCGTAAGAAAAAGACCTATGACCGAGCGTTCTCTGGAGCTGCCCCTAGAGTCTGGAACTCACTACCACCAAACATCAGGAAGATTCAAAATACAGTAACATTCAAACGGGAACTGAAGAGCCACATGATGAATAAATACCTTACATAGAGAAGAATATTGATCACTGATATGAACATCTACGCCAAAAAGGCGGATGGCCTTGTCAAGAATTTTCTGAAGATCAATATCCGACAAATGACTTTACTACTACTTCACATCTATGTGATCTGATAACTGTATCCTATAACCAAAACTATATATCCTCTACCTCATTTTGGCTTATCTCTGTGATCCTGGATACAAGCTAAGCCTTATTCAACTCTTAATGCTAATTGCACACGTGATTGCACTGGTAATGCTATATAACCCTACCTCACTGAGCCTGGCTTTATGCCTGAGACTCAAGTTAATACTTATTCACCTCGTAATGCTAACTGCACAGGCTTAAGAATATATATATCTAATCAACCTTATAGCCTATCGCCTTCTACCTCATATATGTTTGTTGTTATATTCGCTACTATAATGTCTATTTGTAATCTACATTCTATGTTAAGCGCTCTGATACCCCACGGGTCTTGTCCGCGCTATACAAAACACTATAAATAAAATTAAAATAAATAAATAAGACCCAGAATCTGCAGCTAACTGAATGACAATGCCACCCACTGAGACCAAACACAAAGGCTTAGAAGAGGAAGAACCTGTAACTGTAATGTTCAGAACTACATGCTTTTTTTGAATAAGATTAATATGTGACTCATTCTCCGATGATGAAGAATTGTTTTCACTTTCTTCTTGCACACATGCTACTTTGCCTTTTGTTTTCTGCTTACATTTGCGATTGCAAACTCTTGAAAAATGACCTATCAGTCCACACTCCAAACACTTTGCAGACCTGGCTGGGCACCTTTCATAAGTAGCAGAATGTGAGTAACTACCACATCTGTAACAAATTAGATTACTAACAGTTTTCTGTTCCCTACCCTCATACTTTTTCTTCTCAAACTCACTAGGTTTCTTCTTTTCGAATTTTTTGTAATTAGTGGGGAACTCTTCTTCTCTACCACCTTTCTGACAACCTCGTCAGAACTCTTTTTGTCTTGGGAAAGGGTGACTTTAGCGCAACGCTCTGAAAGTTCTGCTTTCTTCACCAAAGCTATAATATCTTTTAAACATCCTTCACTCTCCACCCACAATTTCTCTTGAAGAGTTCTATTCTTAGTATACATCACTATTTGGTCTCGAATTAACTCGTCATGTAACTGTGCAAATTTACATTTTGCAGCCAATTTCTTCAATCTAGACACATATTCCTCAATGGATTTGTGCTTTTGCTGTTTCCTATGGAAGAAAGAATGTCTGGTAATAGCTTTGTTTCCTGGGGCTCGCTAGACTCTCCGTGTTGTTCTCCATTGCCAGAGCGGAGCACTCCCTGCAATAATCATCTGCACCGCTCTTGACCCCATTCCACCACTGTAGTAGTCCTCCCGCTGCCGCTATTTCCATCAGCGGCCGCTCAGTGGAGGACTGCATTACCCAGGGGGCCGAGCGGCAGGAGCCGCCAAACGTCATCTCCAGGCACCCGCGGTGCTATTAATACAGCGCAATTCCAGCTCCACGGGACGCGAGCGGGACGCCGGGCGAAGCCCGGGCAAAAAGCGGGCCATTTTGTGGCCGTTCGGGGGCCGAAGGAGGCCGGGCTGGGCCACTCCCTTTGGCTTTTGGCTACTGGATATCCCTACTTTGTTGGACTACTCTCCCTGACCAAGTAAGAATTGATCTCTATGCTCACTGGAACTTCTCTTTTTTCCGCTTTTCCTATACAAGTCAACATGCCCCCTGTTAAATCACTCAAATCATCTAAAACCAACATGCAATCCCTTACTGCTATTGATCGCATGTTGCAAAGGACCATAGGAGTTGTGACAACTGCCATAGAGCATACTGAAAGACGTCTGTCCCTACCTGCTGGTTCATTGCCCCCACTCTCTACTATTAATTTATCTGATACAACTAACATTTCTCAGGATTCCTATCTATTGCCATCATTTGTATCCCTCCCAGGCATTCCTCCAATTCCATCTGTAACATACCCACAAGCCTCACAAAAGGATACTAGCACAACTGAATTCCCTTCCCTGCATTCCACGGCCTTATCTCCTGCTTTGATTAATGACATCATGGTCTCTGTAGAGACGGCCAAGAATATTATTCCTACTCAGTATTCCCCTGTTTTACAGGAAAAGGCAGGAGATATTAGTATCCCCCTCCAGTTACGTGACCGAATCACGTCACCCATCCCTATCATAGATCTAGTGGAAAACGAGGCTCCATTAGAAGGGGCCTCGCTCCCACTGTTACAACCACAAACACCTCCTATTTCAACTGTAAATTCCAAGATTAGCCCTGTTCATAGAAAGAGGAAACAGGAGGCAGAACACCACCAAGGTAGAAGAGCTAAATCAAGGAAGAAAACTGACAATAATTGTGGGAATACTAAGAAAACTTTAAAAGAGCCTACCACTAATGAGACAAATATTTCTAATAAACGTGTAGCAGATACTGTCCCAATAAAAGAACTGGTAGAGAATTTTGAGCATCTGGTTAAATCCCTAATCCTACCGCTAGTACACAGATTAAAAATCATTTCTGAAAAACTTGGTGAACTAGAGAGTACTACACAAACTAATGTAGAACTAACTAGAGAACTCATGAATCAGACTTCCAAGAACACAGTAGTTAGGAAGTCTACCATTACTATAGCCCCCCTGGAAAAATCTATTAGATCAGCAACTAAAACAGGGACAGCTCAAAATAATTTAAAACCTATTTCTGAAAAACCAGGGAGGGCTCAATCACTACAATCAGCCCAGCCCCAAAATAGCCACAGCAATCTTACACAAATTACACAAGACCCAATAAATACTAGGGAAAAAATTACAAGGGTAGACACTCTACATAAAGATCCTAATAAAAATAAAATAGATGCTTCTGGCCCCAAAAATAATTCTACTACACTTCCACATAAGAACACTTCTATGGCCCAAAATACCCAAGGTATCAGACCTAGACGGGAAATTCAAATTACGCTTCCCCCGGAATCAGCTCCATTTGTGGCCGTGTTGACAGGGGTCCCTGAGCTTCTTCCAACTCAATACGAGGATTACAGGAGCCTAAAAATTAAAACGATATATTGGCTCAAAAAGAACAGACCCCTGCCTCCAAATATAAACTGAGAAATCCTCCATGTTAGAAGGGCAAAATGGTTGGGTGTTAGACCAAAAGACATCAGTGGAGATGTCATAATCATCAATTTTAGAGACTATAGAGTAATGAACCATCTAAATGAGTGGTATCAGGACAGGGAAAACTTGGGTATACAGCTACAGCAATTAAAATATTTCTACCCTAGGACATTGATACTCCCTAATCGCCATCATGAGTCCGTACATCAGAGACAGCAGGAGGATTATTACTACTCACCTACCTTAACAAACAGATATTATGCTCTTATGGGATTAGATGGTGTAGACTGACATACCCAGGGACTCTCATCCCCCAAGTTTACCTCCCCATTGCAATTACATTCTGTAGACTATCAAGCAGTAGCTCAACCAATATCAGGATCCCACAAGAGTAGAGTCATCGAACCACCCACTCAGATTATTAACACCACACAACTTCAAATCCCTCAAAATATCTTGTCTTCCTTGACAACTACTGAAACCCAGGCCTCTGTTATTTCATGGAATGTGGCAGGTTTAGCTGGTAAAATAGATGATATGCACTGGCAGGCTATTATAACAACTCATTCTGTCATTGCTATCCAGGAAACATGGGCAATTGAGGCATTTCATCAATTGGGATATAAAACATTTTACACCCCAGCTATACCCAGTAGAAGAGGTAGATCAAAGGGAGGATTAGCCTTATATATTTCAATAACTACGGGTCCAACTATTCTAAAAAGCTATTTGGACAATAATTATTACCAAATTCTAATTTCCACATGGGGTCCCCCCCCAAAAAAAATGTAATAATTATAAATTTTTATAATAACATTTCGCCATTGGAATTGGAAAACATACTTAAGAAACTGTTTACCACGCTTAATACCATTGAAGAATCACTAACTGGGGATATGAC
The DNA here is from genome assembly GCF_964263255.1 of Lissotriton vulgaris. Classification (NCBI taxonomy): domain Eukaryota; kingdom Metazoa; phylum Chordata; class Amphibia; order Caudata; family Salamandridae; genus Lissotriton; species Lissotriton vulgaris. Next base: position 1,935,379,732 of record NC_141685.1, on the reverse strand, counting down.
AATTATTTGGGTAGGGGATTTTAACTGTTCCTTATGCCATATGAGCGCAAAGGGGGTATGTGGGTTAGAGGGAGAAGATCATGAGGCAATATACCACCATTTCTCCCATACAAAGTTTGGAGACTTAATGAACAAAATAATGGGTGATCTTTCCCTGGCCTTTACGAATAAGCTCTGCAATCCACCTAAAACGTTTACCCCTACTTTTAATGGAAGAGGAGCAAAATCAATCATTGATTTTGCTCTATATTCAACTCGGTATGGAGCCCAGGTAACCGATTGGTGCACTCTTAATACACCTATGAGTGACCATTTTCCCATTTCGGTTTCCTACAACTTTGAGCTCAGTAACCGATTTCAATCCCCTGACACACACTATGATGTCACTCCGATTCTTGGGCATAAAAATGGTTTTACAATTAAATGGGACAAGGTCATCCCAGAAAACTTAATCAAAAGTCTGGTGAACTCCTCCCGGGATGATATTGATATTTGCCTGTCCCTAGATGAAGATCCAAAGTCTGTTCTTGGATCTTTTAGTAATATCTGTGGTAGAATCAAAAACCTCCTCACAAGAACTCCTCGTAAAATAAAAAAGGCTCCCAAGGCTGGTTTGATAGGAACTGTAGAAGTGCACTTACTATACTTAAAAATATTCTCCATTCTAGTTAATCTACAAGATTACAGCTCAGAACTGCTAGACGGAACTATCACCAAGCCCTAACTTCAAGGAAAAAGGATTTGAAACTAAAAGCCTGGGCCAATCTGCACGAGGCATGTGGAAAAAAGGATAATGTTGCCTTTTGGAAGGCCGTGAACGCACCATTCTACCAGGAGCGCTCGGGCTCTTCAATAGACAATGCAATCACTGCACAGGAATGGGTCCAACACTTCCAGGCACTCTACAGTATCATTGTTCCCTTAGATGACCCTAACAATACAAGTTCTACAATTGAAAAAGGGGAATCTAGTTACCCGACAGATATTTCTTTTAATCTAGAAGAGGTTCAAAAAGCTTTAAAGGAAAGTTCAGCGACTAAAGCTCCTGGACCGGACAAAATTCCAATTGATGTTTTTAAAAACTTCCCCGTTCTCTGGGCTCCTATTCTCACAAATGTACTCAACTCCTCTAACAAAGTCGGCTTCATTAAGACCTGGCAAGAGGCCATCTTGGTCCCTACATACAAAAAAGGGGATAGAAATGATCCTGCCTGCTATAGTACTATTTCGCTTTTAGATGGCCTAATGAAAACAGCAGGCAGGATCATCCTTACCCGGATCCAGGAATGGCTCGAGGAAAAAGATATTCTATCCACAATGCAATATGGATTTAGTAGAGGAAAGGGAACGGTTGAACAAGGTCTAAATCTTGCCCTTATGTCAAAATATATACATGCCAAAAAGGTCAATCTATACGTAACTTATGTAGACCTTAGTTCTGCATTTGATTGCGTGAGGCATGATATTTTGTGGCAAACCCTAGAGGATATTGGGCTAGATAACAGGATCCAAATTTTTATTAAAGAACTCAATTTTGGGGCAGGAGCTCGTGTGAGATTTGGGAAAAAAGGTGAATGCTCTAATTTCTTCCCTATTCAGAGAGGAGTAAGACAGGGGTGTATTCTTGCACCCCTGCTTTTTAACCTGTATATAAATGATGTGGGGTCCTTTCTAGTAAAACATTATAATCACTACTCAGTTATTAAAGGAAAACTCATACCCATACTCCTCTATGCCGACGACGCAGCAATCTTGTCACAGACTAAGAGAGGCTTACAAAATGCGGTAAATACATTTTCTCAATATATGAGTAAAAGGGGGCTACTTATAAATGTCTCCAAGACCTTCACTATGTCCTGTGGCCCAAGGAAAACCAGAGCACCATGCAATATAATTTTGGAAAATAAACGTGTTGACCTAGCAGATATTTTTTGTTACTTAGGGGTCCATATGGACAGACAAGTTAATTGGAAACCTGCAGTTACAGCTAGAGCTTTAGCCTTTACTAAAGCAACAGGAGCACTTTTAAACTTTGCAAAAAAGATAGGATCAAGGCCACCCAGGGAACTTCTTCAGATTTATAAATCCAAATGCGTCTCCATTGGCACCTATGGTGCAGGGTTATGGGGGACGCAGTCTCTGGAAACTATTCAACGAATAGAGAATAAATTCTTAAGGTATGTTCTGGCTATGCCTAACAGCACATCAACATACGTACTTCATGCTGAGCTTGCCATACAACATATCTCAGACATTATTATGATGGCACCAATTTTATTGTTGCAAAACATCTGGACTAATCCAGCCACAATATTGAACAGAATGGTAATAGAGGACTGTTTGCTATGCAATGGGGTAGAATGCATTTCCTGGCTTACTTATATTAAGAACTCTTTATCAGACATTGGACATCCAGAATATTTCTCTAACCCAACCACGATGGACTCTGTTTCCAGACCCAGTCTAAAAAGAATACTGGTGGAACATTTTGAATCGATCAGATGGAAAAATGAAAGGTCCAAGATATCAGTTATACATCATGATGAAGTGAAATTGCATAGAAACATCCAGCTGTTTCTTGTTGTTGACCAACCCTTTTTCTACCGCAGAATATTAACATCTTTTTGATTTGAAACGTTTTTTAGATTTATAACTCTCCCAAGGTGTAACAATTGGTCCAAGGATAAACTTATCTGTCCCTGTGATGAGACATCAATCCAATCTAACATTCATTGCACTTTATATTGCACTTTATATGCTTACCCAAGGCGTCAAATATTAAGGCCTCTCTTGCTAACATGGGGATTAAGAAATTCGAGAGAGGCTTATAATAAATTACGGACTTTGGAAGATCACTACACGATTAATACTGTAATGATGTATCTAAGAGCAATAATGAAATTAAGACGGACCATTATACTTGAATCATTTTTTGTACCCCTGATAAATTAATGCTATTTACTTGTCACGTTTAACCTATATGCTCCTATTTGAATGTCTAGTGCTATTTGTTTTAAAACACTGTCAATATCGATTTTAAAATAGTTTTTTATAAAAATGTAACCATAATGAATTTTAATGATTGTGATTGTACTGTATGCTTTTATGAATTGTTTTTACACTTCGAATAAAGCTTTTTGAACTTGAACTTGTCTGGTAACAGCAATGCACACTGAGGGAGAGAAATGATCATCAAGATCTACAATTGTTGCCTTAAAAACATCTAAATCTCCCTCTGCACTTTGATGTTTGTGCATCTCATTGAAAATGCGTAACCCTTCAAGCCCCAACGAGTATAAAAGCATTCTTTGAATTAGGGGTAAAAAATTACTGATACGATGAGAAATGATATGAAATGGGAAAATGTTGAGTGGTGCCAATAATAAAGAACCCACTAATTTGATGTTCTCCCTTAATACCATAACAGTTAAACAAAGCATGTTGCATTTACAACCCGTGAAATCAGGTTATCATTAACATTTACAAATGTGTAATGGTAGGAATGTAATGATATTAATACAAGTATAATAATACAATGTTTATATTCTCATTTAGATGTTTTTAAACACTTGAAATTGTAGTCCTGAAGAAGGTGACGATCATTTTCGAACACCGAAATGCTGCGTCGACAGACTTTATCAAAAATTGTTTTTAAATATTGAGAAAATGTTTTTAATAAATGTCATAAAGAAATGTTTTTAATGTTTCACATTGGTGAATGATGATACAACAATATCTACTGGTAAATAAAAGAGAGAATTAGTACATTCCATGTTCTGGGGTTTTTGTTTAACTGAGAAACACTGTATGCATATATTCTTGTAATATTTGGTGACCTGTTTTAGACTATACTTTAAAGCAAGATCTCCTTGCTTAGTTTAACTGAGAGAGTGTGAGACACAATGATCTTCGCCTCTAGTAAAAAAAAAAGGAAAGGGAATTTTTGTCTGTTGTAGTCCCCTTGTCCAAAGCCATCCTTATCGTGTCTGTTACTTCAGTCAATGTGGATTTGATGCTATAAAGTGCACGGAAGCCTGACTGAGAAGGATCAAGTAGGTTGTTTTGTTCCAGGTAGCCCGTAAGTTGTTTATTAATCAGAGCCTCCATGACTTCAGAGCAAAATGGGAGGAGGGAAATAGGTCTATAATTTTGTGGATCTGAAGGATCGGCTTATGATGTTCTTAGTAATGGCTCTATTTTTGCCTTCTTCCATTTAAGAGGCAAGGGGGCCAACATTGCTTTCTTGGGAGTCAACAGTTCATCTGAATCATGCATCCCCCTTCAATTAAATATAATATCTCAAGGTCATTCCCTGCTGTAAGTTGCCTATATTGAGTGAATAATTTATCATAAAAATCTTTAAACACTTTAATGGTTTCTCAGTGTGCTGTATATTTGATCCCTCCCTCATCCTTGATTTCCTCAATCCCCACAGCTACCTCCCTTCGCCTAGTCCAGAGGGCTAAAAGATGACAAACATTTTCCCCATATTCATAACATTCCAGTTTCCTTAGGTGATAATTAACAGCATTCTCGTGGTTGAAGACCTGTGTTATCTTAACTCTGACCCCTGCTATTATTAGTTTCAGGATTACTAATGTTCTGGGATATCACCTGCCTCTGGTTTTGCTAAAGGAGGGATAGTTCTTTTAGATAATCACAAATATCCTTGCGCTCCTTCCTCTCCTGATGTAGGGCAAAGCTTAGCATCTCACCCTGAATCCCTACTTTTAATGCATCCCAAACTGTTGTCCCTTTAGTTGTGGATTCGTTGACTTCTAAAAACTGGGTTCCCCACGTTCGCATATGGTCTTGGTATTCCACACCCCTTTCAAGGAAAACTCGATGCTCAGGGAGTTGTGTTTAGACAGTACCCTACTGGGACTCCGGATCTTAGCTTGGTTGGTCAGTACTCTGGATGCAAAAAAGTAATCCAACCCAACTAATTTACTGTGAGGATGTGAGAAGAAAGTGCATCCCAGATTTGGGGCCATAAGCTTCTCAAACACATCACCAAGTCCCTGGGTCTGCACTAGATGGGTGAGCGCCTTAAATAACATAGGTTTCCTTCCTGTATATCCCTGGGTTGTTGTTCTTTTTTCTACCTATAATGAAATCCCCACATATTACCAATGGGGTTGGCCACATTGACAGCTCGATATTAAAAAAATTCTGCATGTTGGCCTTGTCAATATTAGCCCCGTAAATTGAACACAATGCAAACCGTCCTCCTTCAATCTTACAATCTAATATTACCTGCCTCCCCATTTTATCTGATCATTTTCTGAGGACAGTGCAGCGAGGGCGTTTCCCTAATATAGCTACCCCACTAGAGGCAAGGCCTTACTGGTTACACCCTAAAAGGTCAAAGCCAAGATAGGATAATAGATTTCTTTTACACCAGGGAATGTGGGTCTCCTGAAGGCAGATAATATCATTCTTCCATAATTTTAGCACTGATGTCACTTCCTGCCTTTTGGCTCTATTGTTTAGCCCACATACATTAAGTGTTACTATAGATACTCTATCATCCCCCATTTTTGTGATTTTATATTCCTGCTCATATGATTTTTACTTAAATCCACCTTATCCTCTGACCCATGCTCATCTGGACCTGCTCTTAACATTTCTCTCTTTACCAAAGCTCTCTCCCTTTTAGAGCTGACAGCTGATAGTACATCCTTAAACCATGTAAATTCCTGCTTGCTGGATTCTGAATACATACCCCCTCTCCTCCCTCCACACCCCCTCCCCTTCCTGATGCCCCATCCCCCCTGACCTACCCCACCGGCACCATCCAAGAAGAGGCAAATGGACCAGCCTGGTCCATCATTGATGAAGGGCGTTGTCTCTTCCCATCCCTCCACCCGATATCTCCCAACACCTCCAAAGTGAACAGCAGTATCAGTACCAGCCATCGAGTCCTAGAAAATAAACAATTTAAATGACAGAATAAGGCTTAACATTTTTTCCCTCCCCCTTTTTAGAAACCAAGCTGTGTCTCTACCCCTTGTTCTCTCCCCCGTCCTTTTCAGAGTGTCTAGAAGTACTTTGGCCCTAATATATGATGCAAAAACAGACGTTTTTGTCTCGCACTGATTTTTTCCCTCCGTATTAGAGCCCCAGTTGGGTCTCTACTACTTATTATTTTTCCTCAGCCATTCCTTTCAAAGTGTCTAGAAGATCCTTGGCCTTGACCACTTATGCAAAAAATGTGGTTTTATCTTGTACTGTCAACTTCAGTGTTGCCGAACTTAGTAGGAAAACTTGAGCTCCCTTTTTTTTGAAGGGTTGGATCATCTGCCTTAGTCACCATGTTCGTTCTACGGTAGTGTGGCAATATAATCCGGACACACAAAGAAGGAGCAGTTGTCAAATGCACGTTTCTGGCCGGGCTGCGCCTTCCCGAATATCAATTGACGAAGCACGAAATTTCTAAAGAAAACCAGCATCGTCCTTGGCTTGCCATCTTCTTTAGTATGCCATGTTTGTTCTTTGAAAGGAAACCTATAGGCTCTGTGAATTTCAAATTCCCATGACCAGGCAGACAGTTCAGGGAAGGCTCCTTTGAATAGCTCAATGATGAATCTCAGTGGATCCCCTCCCTCTGTTCCCTCGGGTATACCCAGTACTATCAGGTTGTTCCTTCTAAGCCTATCTTCTAGGTCTTCCATATTCGACTGGGTATCCGTCATCTGAGCTTCCAGAGATTTCACTAATTTCTTGTCATTCTGTGATTCATCTTCTATGGTACTTAATCTTGTTTCCACTTCTGCGTTCCATGAATTCCGTACATGTTTTTGCAACTTTCCTGATTGCTTCCTGTATATTTCTATTTGCGAGGTGGATTTTCGTACTCTCTGACCATGTCTCACCCCGATGTGCCATGATGCTTTGGTATATTATATCCAGGGTGGGAACTTCCAACTGTCCTGGTTCCCCCGAAATCCTGCCAGAGGAGTTAGTTTTCTCTAGGGCTGGAGTGCCTGAGTAGTCCCTTTGAAGCTCTTGGGGTTTTTTCCTTCTTACGGTTAAAGGTTCTCCCTGTTGTTTAGTGGTTTCTGGGGTAAGCTTTTGTCACTAAGGGTGCTCTCATGCTAGCCTTGAGAGCCTCTCTACTCGAATGATCCAGTAAATCAAGATCTTCTTCATTTCCATCAGAATGATCGGAGAGTGAAAAGAACAAGTCTCCAGTATGGGCGTCATAGCGCCCCCCAATATTGTTGCTGTAGTCCTGGTTAGCAAATTTCTGTGGATTAGTGGTGACCATTATATGAGAGCACCACGTTAGAGAGGTCCAGCTATGACCAAGCAATAGTAGTCCCTTTATGTGTGTTTTCCTCCACTTTTTGTAGTGTTGTTAACCCAGGTTGATCAGTTGTCCCCTGCTCTCCCCTTCTCTTTAAACTCACAGTGGCTGGAGTGCCATCAGTTCCTCCAGATTGACCAGGTTGAGGTGCATCCGGCTTTCAAGGTTGGCCCCCAGGTGCATCAGAAACACCCAGTGACTCCTTGGCAGATTGTTGCAGCATTTTCTTCCTGAGGGTTTGCCTTATGGGCAGGTTGTGCTCAGCCTGCACAGTAATTGCTACTTTTTTCTTTAAGAAAAAATTCTGACGGTATTGCTGATTTCTTCTTTGAGTTAGTCGTTTCGTGGTCTGCCAGGTTCGCTATAGTGTTCTCCTCCGTCTCTCTCCTCCCCACTCCGTTCTGTCTTGATGTTGTCTTCTCGCTGGGGCCAGCTTCTGATGCTCGGGCTTTGGCGCCCGAGCTGCCTTGGATGCTATAGACCAGGATCGCAGAGCTGCATCTAGGCAGCAGCTCCACCTCTGCCTTGGCGGCAGCGCAAGGACACTGTATCCTCTGCGGGTAGACCACATACAGAGCACCCGCCTCAGGTGAGCAGCCCTGGATCTTTCCTGCGCTGTCCCATGCAGAACGGTAGATTCTTGCATGTCCAGCAGAAGAGAAGCCCGGAGGACGAACATCGGGTTGCAGCAATCAGTCGCTATTTTTCCTGTAGTGCCGGCGAGGTAGGGGAGAGGATCCACTCCGGCAAGTCACGCTGCCAGCATCTTGCCTCCAGGTAGCCATACTACACAATATCTCTGGCCTATTAGATTTGATGACCCATGAGCACCGTTGGTTGACAACCTCACTTGTCATGGCCAAACTTTGTATTCTTTATCACTGAAGAGAGCCCATCATACCAACATAGAATGAGCCGGAGATAGAATTTCATAGCATGGCTAGCCATGGCTACACCACCTGTAAACTGAATGACACATTGGATGCCTTCAACAAAGTGGGGGGCCTTTTTGATGACAGAACACATTGTTCCATCATGAGACAAAGCATTCCTTGTCGCTGGAAATGGAGGGTTACACCCTGACACCATTCTTGATGTTCACAGTGATTTGTCATTGCCCTTTGAGATGCAACCCTTCTGTATATCCCTTGTTGGGATCACCCATGTGGACCCTTCCCCATCTAGAATCATTCACCCTGCCTCCCCATGCCTCATCTTCATGTTCAACCCTTTCCAGTATCCTATTGTTATCACAATTCTTAGTTGTCTCGGAAGAACAATCATCCCATCTAAAGTTTCAGCTTATGATAGCTTTTGCATTGTTGCCACCTGTACACTTTCACTGGGGTGCCTGTGGAACGTGTTTGATTTGTTTTTGGTTCTCTCCAGGGCTCATCCCTCATGTTGTAATCTGCAAGTACGTCATATTGCTTTGTGACGACCACTGAAATCAACAAATAAATGTTGAAATGAAAATGAAAGGGTGACAAACAATTCACACTAACTTCTTGAGTGAAAACATTGTTTTGCTTTGGCTAGATATCATTAATTTCTTATTGGGATCCTGACTTTTTTTCTTGTGATATATGACAAACAAGACAACCAAAAAGAGAATGCAATTTTCCCCACGGTGGCGTTTTAATGTAGGTATGTATTTTCCACGAAATGTATATTTATCAACCTGTTTCGCTTTCATTTGATGATTTGTGGTGCAATTATTGTATGCAGCTTTAAACTGAAAGGGAATATAGATGACAATAAAAAGTACCGATTACTTCTTTGCGCATCGTTCACAACTCATTGCTGAAAAGCTCTATCCGTCAGCATTAAGTGGTTCACAGTTGGCAATAAAATGGTAAAATGGACCTCAAATATATTTCCTAAAGTTTACAATCACCCTCTGAAGTCTTGACCTCCTGGCACATCACCCCATAGTTCTCCAATTGCGCCGAGAGACCTCTATCCGGAGATGAAAGGGCCCACGTTCTGAAACGTGTCACAAAATTTGACCTCACAGGAGTGTAAGCAAAAGTGGTCTATTTGTTTTGAGCAAGGAACAGACGCAGAGCCTTTGTGACAAACACCCTTCGACAAATAAAAGAAGGTAAACATGGGCTAATGAGATGTACCAAGCCACATATGCAAACATAAATCAGACAAACAGAGAACAGAAGGCCACCTTAGGACAGAAAACAGAAGGCCACCTTAGGGGACCACAACGTGGTAACACCATTCATATTTTCTTGCCGCTTGATATGACACGCCATTACCATTTTAATCAAACCTTTGATTTGGCTTCAACTGGGACCTTAGATAAAAGGTTGAGTGGAGATGGCCATATTGGCGAGTTGAGAGGTCATCCCACTTATTATCTTCCCACTTCTCTTAATGTTAGAGTCTTGGTTGTAGCACAAAATGTAATGAATTAAAAACACATTTCACGAGGAGAGTATAATAACTATGAATAAGTTCGACCATTTCGGAAATAAAATGATCTAATGAATTAAGAATGTAATTAATTGGAAACCGAAACATTAGCATAAAATGCAAGGGTGTAAGGTTCATTCTGCAATATTGCTTTCATTCAACATTTTCCTCTTTGAAAAGACTATAAAATATTAAAATAATTAGTTAACTGGAGATTTCCATATTATGATCTAGTGATACCATCTCAGTGCTCTCCTGGTACCATGTACAGATCACGCTTCCTAGTTCCTACATGCGTGTAGTTAATTGTAGAATCGTTCGAGGCTTGTTGGCACCCTTATCACAAAATAATACATGTCTACCAATTATGTAATCTCTATATGAAAAAGTAAATCTTTGGTTGAAAAACGATATGGTTTTTATAACCGAATCTGAGGTTTTATTATTTCTACTATCACCGAAATGCAATTAATGAGGAGTGTTTGTGATAGTCACTACAGAGAGTTCATTACAGCATGTGTACTGTTTATGTCGTGTTCATTTAAGACTTTTACTTATCCCTTATCAATTAATTCTCAGAACATTTTATGCACGTGCAGTCGGTTTTGTATTGCATTCTACTGTTTGAAATACATCTTTAACTTGGTGGTATTTTAACAGTTTACTGTGAACTATAACATGCATTTGTAGAACACATGTTCACCCACAAGGGTATCTTGGCACTGATTAACGGATGTTTATTGTTGCCCAATGGCTCATTTTATCGACCTCAGAGGACGAAAAGCTGAGTGGACCTGTAGGGATTTGAACATATGACCATGAACACATGACCCTACAGCGGAGGCATTAGTCCACTAAGCCACCAGAACTAGATGTATGCAATCAACTGGATGCATGTATTTACACCACACAGGCACAGATGCATTAATTCACTCTCCATGGAAAATTATATAATGGAATATGATGAGATACACCTTTCTTAATAGATTACGCTTGATATAAACAGTGAGATGCATGTAAACTACAATTTTGCAATAGGGCGGGTCTAATCCAATAAAAAAAGAACAATTTATTATTTGGCTAGATGAGTATTTATCACACTGTAAAGATTCAAGTGTCAAGCCACACCAAGGGGGTCATTAGGATGGCGGACGGATCTGTGTCCGCCCGCCACCCCTGAAGTAGAGGGACGTCCGCATGGGTAGCGGTGGTCCCTCCATGCAAATTAGAATGTGACCGCCACCCTGGCGGTCACATTCCGTATCTTTAACCTTGCGGTGGGTGCTGCCTGAAAGAGCACCCACCGCAAGGTTAAAAATGCATGTATTGCATTTACATGCACAAAGCGGCAGGCGCCGCGCGGTGCCTGCCTCTTTGTTCATGTAAATGCAGGGGTGTACCATAGGTACCCCCCATGTGCACCCCCCACCCCCTGACACCCTGGGGGCCCGCAACAGGCCCCCAAACTGAAAAGACCAAATGCTTTTCCACGGCGGAAAAGCCGCCGTGGAAAAGCATGTTTCCTGCCCCATCCTAATATGGCTGGCGGTGTCTGATAGACACCGCCACCATATTAGAGCTTTTCCACCACGGTCGGAAGGCGACCGAGGTGGAAAAGCGGGGGACGGTTTTCCCATCCGCCACTGCTGCGGTGATTTTGCATCCTCCGGGCCGGCGGTGGCTTCCGCCGGCACGGAGGATGCGGAATCACCGCAATCCTAATCGGCCCCTAAGTACGGTGTGGTCGATTTTTGGAAACATACAGAAAATGGTATATTTCAATACTGAAATGCAGAGAGCTCACAAATAAATTAAAAAGCATGCCAACTTATGAGTAAAATATCAAACTCTGTTGTTGCGAGCCTTTGATAAAGTGAAAGGAAGAAATAAGAGGAACATCACATATATGGTATTAATCTGATATATCAATGAACACAAAAATAGATATAGAAAAAAAAGAAAAAGAAATATTGGAAACAAAAATATTGCCTTCCTATACTTAACTAATAAAGCCACAAATATCGAGAACACAAATAACGTAGTTAAACATATTGATTTTTACTTACATCAAAAACAAAAATATTGGAAACAAAAATATTGTTATCCTTAAATAAACATACCATTTGTCAAAAATGTCAGCTCACACAATATCGACTACAATAATATCACTAAAATAATATCATTATTATCAATAAAGATAAAAATAACCTGTTTTTACGTTAAACAAATTATTACAATGTTCAATAAACGATATATATAAACGTCTAAATAAAACAAGTTATATTACATCAGCAAAATAATTATACTTCACACCCAAAAAATAAATACATAAGTGCATAACAATATGAGCAAAAATAGGTTTTACATAAACTACATTCATACAAACAATTTACATTCTTAATATATATATATATGTATATATATATATATATATATATATATATATATATATATATATATATATATATATATATATATATATATATATATATATATATATATATATATATATAAATAAAAATATGTAGATGCACATATACATACATATTTATATGTCATGTGATCAAGGGAGGGATCTCCCGAAACGCGTGATGGCGGTACTGGCGAAATAAACATTTGCACTTGAATAACGGGTCCACGCTTGTCTGTTCGTGTAAAGAAGAGAAGTGAAGGCGAGTTGTAGTTTCAGTAAATTTCTACGTTTTTTGAAATGCTAATTTCTTACTATAACGTGCATGAAACCTATGTTTTTTTCAGTGAATTTCAAAGTTTTTTTTAAATGTTAGTTTCTAACTATAACGTGCCTGAAACCTATGTTTTTTTCCGTGAATTTCAAAGGTTTTTTTAAATGCTAGTTTCTAACTATAACATACCTGAAACCTATGTTTTTTTCAGTGAATTTCAAAGGTTTTTTTAAATGCTAGTTTCTAACTATAACATGCCTGAAACCTATGTTTTTTTAAGTGAATTTCTAAGGTTTTTTAAATGCTAGTTTCTAACTATGCCTACAGAGGCAGGACATGTGAAAAATTAGACAAAACGCACAGAAAGAAGCAAAAGAAATGCAAAAAGAAGCAACAGAAGTCCACATAGACAAAGAAAAGTGCAAGAAGAAGCAAGACGTGCAGAAAGAACAAACAGAGGAGCAGAAAGAGGCCTTGTTGCTAAATCTTCTTGTGCCCTCAACTTTTTCAGACGGGTACTGGTGGTAACTGACTCTGACTAACCAGGCCTAGAGCCAGTGCTATGCTAAAAGACACTTGGAAAACAGTGAAAACACCTACATACACTAGGGAACACTATGCGTTGGGGTACCCCTGTGATTAGCATGACCTCCTCTGTAAGGCCCTAGTACATATTAGGGCAGGGAGATTAAAACTACCTCTAAGTCAGAGTTGCAGAAAGGCCCGCCCCCTCCCTTCACCACTGTGCAAACGCGCCCATGGGACGTTTAATGAAGCGCGGGGGCCTGCGCTTCGTTTTTTTAAATTTCTCGGTCGAATCCGCTGTGCCGATTTCTTTTTTTTTTTTAAATGCTTTATTTGGCCCTGCGGGTCCTTGTGGGGCCCCTTGAGCAGGCCTGGGGGTCAGGGTGTTTCTACCCTGCCCCCTTTTCATGTTTTGCGTGTTTCTTTTTCTCTTTTCTTGTGCCTCAGTTCTACCGAGGCACTAGATGGCTGCCCACACTTCGTGGTTTGTAGTGGTGACAGCCAATCAGAATACAGTTAGTTTTATATATATTACCTACTGGCGGTCGCCAGTAGGTAGTTATAGTTAAGATTTTTTTCAATGTTAAATCTCAAAATTCTATTTGGAATAACTTTGGCGCCGGTTAACGAATCTGCCTGCAAATTTCCTCAAAAAGGCCTCCTCAAGCTCCGGTCCTTCCCTGAAAGTTTGGGGGGGAAGCATCAAGCGGGGGCCGAGATAAAGGGGGGTCCTAAAACACGTTTTCCCCATGTTAATTTCCATAGGACGGTCGACCTTACTTTTAGCCAGAACGGCTGAATGGATTTACACCAAATTTGGCAAAATTGTAGGGACTGGTAGCCCGATGTGACTTTGCTATGTTTTAAGATATGTGCTTAAGTGGATTTTGAGTAATTTAGGTAAAAAAAAATATATATATCTATGACAGCGCCCCGGTACGCGCACCGGGGAGCGCACCGGGCGCGCCACGCGACTTGCGTGCAGAAAGCTGATTGGTTCTTGGTTGTCTGTAAACATTCGAAACAGTCCGGAGCGGCCGCCATCTTGTGTCTCGGTAGGATGGAGACACAAGTGGTGGCAAAAACAAAGGGGGAATTGACCATAAGGGGGCAGAGTAGACCCTACCTGACCCCCTAGGTTTATGTGGGGGCTTTAAAAGGGCCCCGCGGGGCAAAAAAAATATATTTTATTTTTCAATTTTTGCGTGGGGAGCGCCTGGTACGTGCACCGGGGAGCGCACCGGGAAGCGCACAACAGAGAAAAAAGAATGCCAGAGTTTAAAAAATGTTGGCAATATTTTATAAATGGGAGGTAGTTCTGAAAAGAACTTTTTTTAATTCTTTTTGTTGTTTTATATTTTTTTTCTGAACATTTTTTTAATTTTTTTGTGTTTTTGAACAATTTTATATATTTTTTTTTTTTTTTGAGGGAACAAACAAAAAACAGGGAACTGGAAATGGCTCAACAGGAGCCAAAAAAAAGAAAATAATTACTGTTTTCTTTCCTTGCTGCATTTGTGGTTGTCTATAGCAGTATTTATTAAGGTGAGGCTAAGTTCACCATAGCATAAAGTTTTGCCACACAAAATGCAAAGAAATTTGACCTTGCCAAATTTTGGTTGAATATTTGGCACCATTTGCCGTTCTTCTGGTCCAGAAAGTGAGGGTACTGAAGAGGAAGTGCTGGCCACAGGGGGTGGGTTGTGCCGAAGTTCCCGGACTTCAGCCTGGGCCAAATTATTGGGATGCCACCTCTCCATGTGGCGGATCATGGTATAGTTACCAAAAGAATATTTCTTGGAGGGATTGCCCCTGGAGAGAACTTTGTCACAGATGAGACAGGTGACTTTGGGGGCATTCACCTTTTTTTGGTCATCTGGAAAAGAAAAAAATTGCCAAATGAAGTGCACTTTGACGTGCCTTTGTCTTGGTTCTTCTGGGAGGTAGACCCTTTGATGTTGATCCTCCTCCTCTTCTTCCTCCTCTTCTTCTTGTCCTCCAAGAAACTGTGGTGGTGGACCTTCTTTTCTGGGTGGTGGGGGTGGTGGTGGGGATGCACCAGCTGCAGCAACAAGTGATGCCATTCTTTCCTCCAAAATAGCTCTTGCTCTATCAATGAAGAAACTAAGAATGAGGAAAAAGGAGGGGCCTCAATTATTTGGAGAAAAAAAATGAAGAGAACCAATGAAAAGTGTTATTTTCAAGTCACATGACCCGATGCGCTTACGTTACGCGCTCCGGCGCGCTTATGTTACGCGCTCCGGGCCGTGCCGCGGAGCGCTTCCGGGTGCGTTTACGCAGCACGTCATAAGACGCATCACGCGGCTATGCGATACGTCATGCTTACGCGACGCGTCACGATGTTGTTTTCGATCGTGACATTGGCGCTAACGGGACGCTTCCCGGTTCGCGCACCGGGGCGCTTCAAAATAGTACGCTTTCCGGGGCGCTCACCGGGCCGCGCACCAGAAGCACTCCAAGACAAAAAAAAAAAGAAAAAAAATATATATTTTTTTTAAAAATGAAAAATTGAAAGGACTGATAGCTATGTCTCAAGATATATGCTCCAGTTGTTTTTAAGAAAATTAACTTTTAAAAAATATATATTGGCCTATATTTGGGCTTTTTATATGTTAGAGCCCAAATGTAGCCCAAATGTAGCCCAATGTAGCCCAATGTAGCCCAATGTAGCCCAAAGATGGCCACCAGAGACAAAAAAATACAAATGTAGCCCAAATATCAGCCAGCTGTAGCACAACTATAGCCCAATGATAGTATGTACCAGAGGGTTCTAAAGAACAACTAGAGCGGTAACAGTCTTACTTATAAAGTGAGACTTTTAGTTAGGAATTAGCATTAAAAAAAACTTTGAAATTCACTGAAAAAACCATAGGTTTCACACCAGTTATAGTTAGTAATTAGCATTTAAAAAACCTATTAAATTCACTGAAAAAAACATAGGTTTCACACCAGTTATAGTTACCTGGAAATTTTACTGGCATAAAACCATTGAAATCCCCACGTTATAGTTAGCTGGACTCACTATAGCTTGCGCGTGTAATGCACTGCTGATGACATCACATATTACATCACTCATTACATGGTCAGTGACATCACTCATTACATCACTGATGACACCATCCTTGTGACAGAGAGACTGACCTCCTTTCACTGTAAAGTAACCCTTGAAACAAATATTAAAAAATAGAAACTAACATTTTCAAAAAAGTGGAGATACCTATACCAGTTACAACAACCAATTCAGTAATTCCACCATTTACATACACATCCACTCATTCACCAACAGTTCTATATAGTCAGTCATACTTATACTCACTCATCATATGTAGTGAGACACCTATACATCCGTTAACACACCGACAGTCTTCCATAAGTTGCTCACACACATATTCACACATGCAAATAAAATATTGAACATCCATTTTTTTGCATATACAGCTATACACACACTACCACCTTACTTCTAAGGAAACTTACACATACTTACTCTCTTAAACAATCACTTATAGAAACACATACTTATTTAAACAAGAACTCTTTCAATGTCTGACTCTCACATATGCTCACTTATATACATCAATACTCACATATACTAGATTAAAACATATGTAGTTACTGATAAAGACACTAGTAAGACAGTCATTCACCTACTAACACATACATATACACACTCACTCACCCATACAGTCCGGCACATATGCTGTCTTCAAAACACATACAAACAGTGAGTCAGTCATTGATGCATCTGTGTGCTAAGTAACACCCCCACCAAATCATACAGACATTTATACTGATACTAAAAAAAACATCTAATAAGCCATAGAAACACACATGTAGCTACTCACCATCCATGCACCCGCTTATACACAAAGTGAAACACTGATACAAACATTTAAATATTGAAACAATACTCGCTAATATATGTATTCACTATGATACACTTAATAAGCCAGTTAACCAATCATTTTTTTTTTTAAAACATCCATTAAGACACTTATTCTTCCATTGACCTTTACATATACATATATAAAACATGTTTATTTTTCAGAAAGGCACACATTCACTGGATGGCGTCATGAGTGATGTCATGAGTGATGTCACTGAGCATGTCATGAGTGATGTAATATGTGATGTCATCAGCAGTGCATTCAACGCGCAAGTTGTAGTGAGTCTAACTAACTATAACGTGGGAATTTCAATGGTTTTATGCCCGTAAAATTTCCAGGTAACTATAACTGGTGTGAAACCTATGGTTTTTTCAGTGAATTTAATAGGTTTTTTAAATGCTAATTCCTAACTATAACTGGTGTGAAACCTATGGTTTTTTCAGTGAATATATATATATATATATATATATATATATATATATATATATATATATATATATATATATATATATATATATATATGTATAATGATGCACTCTGGGATTTGCAGGCCTACCACACCGAGCCGCACACAAACTTAGCTGAGGGCGGGCCGAGTGACAAGCCACAGGTCAGGGCGGGATATTTGAATCCGCAAAATGCGCCTATTGACTGCAAACACCTCCGGCACTGAAGAAGGCTGTTGAAAGTCGAAATGCATTTGCCATGTTGTAGCCCCGGACAAAAAATGCCTCCAAGATTCCCCGCCTGTGGTCTCTTCTTCTTCTTCGGGAGGTGTGGTGTGACATATATGTTAATATATACATAAATATATATATATATCACCAAAATGAACGTCCCTTCAGTGATCCGGGGCTCATGAGAGGTGGCGCGCTGTGACGTTGGGATACGCTGGACATTTAATTCTCAACAGCCGATTCAGTAAAGCGCACTCTCAGGAGGATTACAAAAACATTGTTAGTTTAGTTGTTTCTGTAACGTGTTTCGACTGTATACACAGTCTTGTTCACACACAGAGTAGCAATTGAAGCATGGTTTACATAAACAGACTTAATATCAAGAAAGGACTACATCATGTAAATGTACAAAAAGTAAGGTAATGGTGGCGGCCATTTTGTAATGTGCATGTAAGGGCTGAAAATGTAGCTAAGCAGCGTTTAGTGTTGCGCATGATCCTATGAACATGGGACTCGGGGCAATCAGGAAACATTATTTTTTTATTTGAGTAAGGAAGAACATCGTGCTGTAGTATAACTTCAAGATGACCAGAACTTAATTATCAAACCCTCAGACAATGGCGGAAATATCTTCATACTAACAAAGGAGCAATACCTGGAGGAGGCACATAGATTACTAGGTGATCCGGAAAGCTAAGTTTGGATGCCAAGATCGACGTATAATGCCAGCGTGGTGGAGTTCGAAATGATGCTCAAAAATTGGCGTGATAAAGGCATTCTGTCGGAGGGAGAATACAGTTTCATAAAAGAGGACTATCCTGTGATACCGACTTTCTATTATTTACCTAAGGTCCACAAAAAAAAGGAGAAACCGCCAGGTCATACTATATTTTCATCCAAGGGGAGTTTCCTTGAGAAGGTGTCAATATATGTGACTCCTTTCTTTCTCCATTAGTAAGAGATCTCAGCTCATTTCTGCAGGATACCACCAATTTCATTCGTCTAACAGGGTGAGGCAGAACAATACATAAAAGATCTTAATGTGAATTAATTGAATTTTAACTTTACCTATGAAATGAGTACAGTGAAGGTAACATTTGTAGACCTAATGGTATTTATTAATAACAATAGGCTCTGTACAAAATTATTTAGGAAACCAACAGCTGGCAATAAGATTTTTCACGCAGAAAGTCAGCATCCAAGGTGTTATGTGGTCAGCAGTCTAGTAGCTGGGTGCGCGGAGCTAGCTGGGGTGGAAGGGAAGAGGAGGAGAGTAGACAGGATGGGGTTGGTTAGAGTAGGGACAGGGACCTGATAACACATGGATAATAAAGCTCCTGAATAGTTACACACGTGTCTGTCTACATTCCATGAGAGACACTACAACGGGCGACGAGGGTGGGATCGGCATGTCCATTGCCCCCAGAACCCTATGAGAGTGCCCTGTCCCATGCAGCGGCGAGATAAGGAGAACGCTGCTGCGTGAAGCGGAGCTGCCGCCTGAAGAGAGAGGCCAGCAGCAGGTGACCCTGTCCCTTCAGCGACTGCGAGGGAGCCAAGCGGGGCCGAAGCAACGAGCGCTGAAACGCTCGAGAAAAGGAAACCGTTCGCGCCGAAACGCGACTCACGCCTGATGCATGCAAGTCGGTGTACACCGAAAGAACAGAAGTCGGGAGCCCACTCTGACTCTGCCCAGCACTCCAAAGTGGTGAAAATTGCCCCAGGTGGAGGACGCTGCCCTCAAGAAGACGGTCCGCTGGTAAGCACAGTCGAGCACGTTGAAAACGGAGCTCGACCGGTCCCGACATCGGAAATCTCACACCCGATGCGTGAGTTTTGGCACGTTGTCGCCGAGTGAGCGCGGGACCCGGCGAAGCAAGGTGGGAGCCCACCCCAACCTCACCTGACTGTGGCAGCTGCTGAGGAGATCTGAGGCCTGAAGTGTGCTTTCCCCTGAGATCGACTGCCGGTGAGTGCCGATTGGAGCAGTTGTGGGCTGAATGAGCGGAAAGAAAGCCTTGTGTGCCAATAGCAGCGGCGGCCATCTTGAAGTCAGGCAGCTTTAAGGACAGACCCATTGGTCATTGTAGGGCGGCAATCTTAAGGTCAGGCATAGTGATTGGCCAGTGAAAACGACACGCACAAGCTGCAAAAAGAAGCATAACAAGTGTGAGATAACACAAGTGACCAAAAATAAATAAGCACGAGCACAGTTAAATAAACATTGAAAGAGAAACAACCAAAATTAACTTATCCAGGCACCTGTGAACAGGTCGATCAGAGGCAGAAAAAGGCGGGAAGCACGCGTCATCAAGATGGTGACCCCAGAGACATCCCCACAGCGAAACAAAGTCAAGCCCATCGTTGCAGGAGGGTCGCACCTGCGGGCCCCGGAACCCCTAACACTAACCACAGGAGGGAGCATGGGTCCCAAGTGGCAAGAGTGGCTTGAAGATTTCGAAGACTACATTGAGGGATCTAAAGTGACTGTTGATAAAGAGAAATTGATCGCCCTCCGCAACCTGGCAGGTCGAGAGATAAGCAAAATAATCAAAGATCTTCCCCCTGCAGATGCCGGAACCTATGACAAAGTACGTGAAGCGCTGAACAAGAAATTCCTCCATACGAGAAATCTGGACTACGAACGTCATGCGTTTCATCAAGCGGCCAAGGGAAGGACGAGGCGATGAGCGCATTCATCACCCGACTGCGACGGCTATCCAGACATTGTGAATTTGACACCTTTTCAACAGATGCTGCCATAAAATCGCAAATCATAGATGGGTGTCACTCAGAAACTCTCAGGAGGCGGCTGTTAAGGAAACCCCATGAACTAGATGACATTGAAGAAATGACTCGCGTCTATGATCAGGCCGAGGAACATGCCACCAACATTGAAACAGGACGCAACGTGAGCCATGAACAAGTGCGTCGCATCCAAGCCAAAGGCAGCAGTCAAAGAAGCTCGAAAGACAAGCAGTGGAGATCACAACCGTCGTCTCATCAAAGATACCCAGAGCCCAAAAGGCGAGAACCTGGGCGGAGAGAAAGGAGACCAGAGAGGACAAAAAAATGCTACAGGTGTGGATATGACTACCCTCATGTAGGAAATGTGGGCGAACGAACCACTTCGAAGCGATGTGTGGGGGCTATCACAAAGAGAGGCGAAGCGAAACAACAAGGTCGTCTCGCTCTGACACCAGAAAGCACCACATAAGGGCCGTTCAAGGAAAGACCACATTATCCTCATGCTCGTCACACTCTAGCCGAGAGTCGTGAAGATCCCGATGGGGTCTTGTATAGTGCAGCCTGCCATAAGCAGTAAGGTCTCTTCGCGACATCTCACCATCTGGAATTTAAACGGCAGATCGGCGGTCAAGCATTATCAGGATATTGCTGATCTTGTGGACAATGACCCCCCTGACATCTTTTGTCTGACAGAGACATGGCTGCAAGACACCGATTCTACGGTATTGAATCTGGCGTTCCTCGTTGAGTATTCCATCTACACGCTCAACCGCTCTTCGAGAGGGGGTGGCGTCGCTCTTGCTGTTAAATCGTGCTATTCTTGCGCCTGGAGTGTGCAGAACATCATGGGCTGCGAAAGCGCCCTGTTCAAGGTTGCGGTTACTCCGCATTTTACCTTGTCAGGATTGCTGATTTACCGTCCACCTGGTAGCTCAGTGGCATTTCGAGAGGCTCTCCCTGAGGCGGTTAGTTCACTAGCAGTAGGGTCTGCCAATTTTTCTATCATTGGTGACTTGAATCTCCATTTTGACACTTTGTGTCTTTCTTCTGTGGGAGGGATGGTGGCGGACCTTGAGGCCCTTCAATTGTTCCAGCTGGTCTCGGACCCCACTCATAGTGGTGGCCACACTCTGGACCCCTTTTTTTCTAACTTAGAAGGGGTTATAGTGGCCCCCCCCTCCCCCTGACCTGGTCAGACCACTCACTCGTGACCATTCACTGTCCTCTTGACGAAGCCCCACTTAAGGTGCCACTGCGAGCCATGCCCAGACGGCGCTGGAGCAAATTAAAGGCGGAAGATCTCCACCGCCTTCTCACTGACGACCCACTGGGTGCAGTGGAGAACGTGGAGTCTGGTTATGACCATTTCTGCGGATGGGTAACCAGGGCCCTCGACTCCCTTATCCCGATGGTTTCCAGTAAGTGTGGCTCCCGCGCCCCCAGTCCCTGGTATGATGGCAATCTGAGGGCTCTGAAAAGTGTCTGCAGACGTGCAGAGAGAGACTGGAGGAAGAGGTATGACAGCAGCAAAAAAACCTTGTATATGGCTGCGGTCAAGTCTTATCACCGCGCGGTTTGTAGAACCCGGGCTGAATACTACGCTCTGGAGTTTCGCAATAGTGGGAATCCTGTTAAAACCATCTTTAAGGCCCTTAAAGACCTTGTGGCAAGGAAGCCGGCCGGTAACTCCATCAGCTCCAATACTCATTGTGAAGCGCTGGCGGCTTTCTTCCTGGAGAAGGTCCAGACCATATATAGGGCCTTCCCCTCCTCCACTGCACAAACCAGTATGGGGCCTCCCATCCGGTTGGATCAGGTGGTGCTAGACTCTCTCCCCTCTCTCTCTTTGGAGTCTTACACGGCCTTGGCTCTCCGAGTTAAGTCGGGGTCGCCGGACGACCCGCTCAAGCCACCTATGTTCAGAGACCAGGTTTTTGCTCGCCCGGTTTGCGACTTAATCAACACGTCGCTATCATCAGGCCAGGTGCCTTTGAAATGGAAGCATGCGGTAGTAATGCCCATTTTGAAAAAACCATCTCTCGACCCTACAAAATCGGAGAACTACCGCCCGATTTCGCTTCTCCCGTGGCCAGCCAAACTCGCGGAGGCGCATGTCAACACCGCCCTCACTGGTCATCTGTCGCGTGCCAACATTCTGGACGACACCCAGAATGGTTTTCGGGCTGGCCACAGTACGGAGACAGCACTGTTATCTATGGTCGAGCACCTTCGGGTAGTTCTGGATGCAGGTCAAACGGCGGCGCTTGTTTTGTTAGACCTAAGCGCCGCCTTTGACACGGTCTCCCATGACATTCTCCTGCAACGTCTTGAGGAGATAGGGGTGATCGGCACTGCACACCAGTGGTTCCGTTCGTTTCTCAGGGAACGTTCCTTCTGTGTGGCGTCCCCGCCCAACTAGTCCAAATGTCATCCTCTGTCTCTTGGGGTCCCACAGGGTTCCTCACTGAGCCCCACGTTGTTTAACATCTACGTGAGGCCGCTGGCTGAGGTTGTGAAGCTCTGTGGTATGACCATGGTGCCGTACGCAGATGACACCCAGCTAGCGGTCACGATCAGCGGGGACTCTGGGGTGGATGCCCCAAGATTCAGAGAAGGACTCAGGGCGGTGGCTGGTTGGATGACGTCCAACTGTCTCCAACTAAACGCCAAAAAAACGGAGGTGATGATCTTCGGGAAGCGGACGGACCTATGGGGAGATACTTGGTGGCCCTCTGAGCTGGGGCCGACCCCCACTCCGGTTGCGGAGATCAAAAACCTTGGTGTTTGGCTGGACCCTTCCCTCAACTTCGTTGGCCACACCAAAAGGACGGCGGCTTGCTGCTTTGGCATCCTGCACAATCTGCGCCCTGCCCTTAAATACTTTGATGCCGCAACTCGTCAATTGGTGGTGCAAGCAACGGTTTTGGCGCGGTTGGACTATGCCAGCTCCCTTTTTATAGGATTAAACCAGGCTGAGTTAACCCGACTTCAAAGAGTGCAGAACGCTGCGGCCAGAGCGATCGTAGGTCTTCCTAGGTTTTGCTCGGCCGGTCCATCTTTGCGAGCCTTGCATTGGTTACCCGTTAGGCAGCGGATCCACTTTAAAGTTTTGTGCCTTTCCTTCAAAATTCTGAAAGGCCTATCACCTCCCTCTCTTGCGCCCTTACATCCCGGGCCGCACTCTGCGCTCGCTAGACCAAGAATTAGCGGTAGCCCCTCGGTTCAAACTCGGTCGGGTGGGGGGTCGCTCTTTTAAGGTGCGGGCAGCCGCACTCTGGAACGCTCTCCCTTTGAAACTCCGGACCTTTGGTGACCTGCTCTCCTTCCGCAAGGCCGCTAAAACTCATTTATTTTCTGAGCTTTGTTAAATCCTTCACTCCCCATTTTCTTAATAATTATTTCTGTTCCCCAGTTGTGTTGTGTTCGCCACCTTGTCGGTGCGCCGGGACGCTCCTTCGCTGGAGCAGCCGTGCGCAATACAAATAGCACTAACATAACATAACATAACATAACAGATCACCATCCCGGGACTCCAGATCATCATCCAGAGACTCTGAATACACAGTTGACTACGTGAACATGATTGCGGACCCTGACCAACTCAAAAAATATACACGCTTGGACATAAAAGTAGGGAATCATGACACTAAATTCGTGCTAGATAGCGGGGCTTCGCTGAACTATATCCCGGTCACAGAATATGAGAGGATGAGCCCTAAGCCTCCACTGACATATGCACCAGTCCGAGTTTTCACTTGGATGTCCTAGAGACCACTTCAATGCTTGGGAAAATTCCCAACCACACTCAAACATCGACCTTGCACATAAAGGGCATCGAGGAGTAGTATCAACAAAGCGAGCCCTCAGGGAACTCGTGTGGTTTCCCACCCTCGATCAAATGGTAGAGTCCACCCTGAAAGATTGCCATTTGTGCCAGATGACCAACAAAGGTGACCCACCGGCCCCATTGCAAATGACCACCCTACCCAATGGAGTATGGCAAGAGCTTGCCATGGATTTCTACGGACCATTATCCTCTGGCAAATACGTGTTAGCCATAATCGACGAATACTCGCGATATCCCATTGCGCAATTCGTGCCATCCACAAGCACCGCTAGCACTCTCAAGGTGCTGGATGAAGTGTTCGCAACATGGGGGGTCCCCAGAGAGGTGAAAACAGACAATGGACCTCCATTCAATGGGCATGAGTTCAGTGCGTTCGCAAAGCACCTGGATTTCAATCACAGAAAAATTACACCTCTTTGGCCACAAGCAAATGGCACTATTGAAAGTTTATGGCCACGATCAAAAAGACATTCCAACAAGCCACAGCTGGAAAGAAGGACCTGCAAGTGGCCCTTAACGAGGTTCTCAGAGCATATAGGACAACCCCTCATTCGACCACTGGAAAGTTCCCTGCAACACTCATGCTAGGGCGCCCTAAATCGCATCCCAACCTGGGAAGGGGCTTTACAAGCAGTATCACCAATCCACAACCATCAAGAGATGATGGTGACTGATAAACGCAACAAGGACAAAATGAAATCATATGCTGATACCAAAAGGAGAGCGAGGTCACCGTCCTTGCACAAAGGAGATTATGTTTTTGTCAAGCAAGATCAACAAAGAAAGACTGACTGTTGATTCCGAGATGAACCTTTGCTGGTTACCCAACAGAAGGGCACCATGCTAACTGCTGAATCTGAGCAACGGCGAGTTACCAGAAACATATCGCATTTCAAGAAATGTCCTCGAAACATGAAAGGACATTTGATGGGGTGACTGACATGCTCACTCCGGAAGAGTCAGACCAAGGTGACCGAGAGAGCAAGGGTCAGCCAAGTGAACCCCTGATTAGTGCTGCTACTGGAGCCATGTCTATGCGACCCCGTCGAGACATCCAGCCGCCAAAGAGACTCATTGAAGAAATGGACTAGCACACTGTTATTTTGTTAAGAAAGGGGGAGATGTTATGTGGTCAGCAGTCTAGTAGCTGGGTGGGCGGAGCTAGCTGGGGTGGAAGGGAAGAGGAGGAGAGTAGACAGGATGGGGTTGGTTAGAGTTAGGGACAGGGACCTGATAACACATGGATAATAAAGCTCCTGAATAGTTACACACGTGTCTTCATTCCATGAGAGACACTACACAAGGTGTTTGATTAATAGCATACCCGATGGAGAGCTGTTAAGATGAAAACAAAATTGCACCCTGGAGGCAGACTTTGTACAAACAGAGAATGAAACGTTACATAGATTCATGGAAAGGGACTATATAAATGCAGCATAGTAAAGACGGTACCAGAATAATCTTGAATTTCTCAACAACATCTTAGTAAGTACAAGTAATAATTGAGAAGAATTGGGGGATACTGCAGACAGACTTAATTTTACCGAAAAAACTACAAGAGACGCCTCAGATTGCCCACAGGAGAAATGTGTCTCTTAAAGACGTATTGGTGCACAGTCACTTCCAAAATACAAAAATCAAAGATATTGGATTTGTAGGTTTCTTTCCTTGCACCAAATGTAAGACGTGCAGAGGCAGCACCAAGGTCAAGGAGAATGAAATATCAGGGAAGACTGTTAACAAGAAAATCTCCAAAATGCTTAATTGCAACTCTGATTTTGTAATTTACTGCCTGGTATTCCCTTGTGGTAAGAAATATGTCGGAAGTATGGTGCACCAGGCAAAGAAAAGGGTTATAGAGCACATAAGAGCCATAAACAACCATGACAATACCTATCTGGTTGCAAGATATTTTGCACAAATGCATGAAAATAAAGGAGACAGATTGAGATACTTTTGTATTGACCAGGTACAACATAAAGAGAGAGGAGGGGATAGAGTGAGAGCACTTAGACAAATGTAATCAAGATATATGTTGGATCTTCAAAGCAAGATCCCAAAGGGGCTGGACACAAAGCAGAAAGTGTGCATACATGTGGGATAATAACAATCAGGAACAAGGGTAGAGAGGAGGAGAAATATTCCAAAAGATGATAAATCGAACGCAAAAGAAGAACACACTCAGTAGGGAAGCCAACAACTGCACACAAGTCCCTGATGAGATGTAATATTAGGAAAGTATTAATATAGGAAGTAATTTAGCTATGTAGGTAAAGAATTCGGTAAAAATACCGAATCGGTAAGATTCGGTAATTACCGATTCGGTAATTACCGAATCGGTATTTGTTATTGATTCCTATGGGCCTTGAAGCCCATAGGATTCAATAGCAAATACCGATTCGGTAATTACCGAATCGGTAAAATTACCGATTTTAGAAGGGGGACAGGGTGTCACTTTGACACCCTGTTGCACCCCTGTTACTTAGGGCATGTCTGTGTGCCACATGGCACAGGTGTACATGCACAGATATGCATGTACACTGGAATTCGTTATTTATCATGTAATAGTATTACATGGTAAATAACGAATCGGTAATGGCCTGTGGCACTGTTTCCAGTGCCATCTACATCTGTATTTATTGATTCGGTAAATTTACTGATTCGGTATTTTACAGAATCGGTAAATTTACCGAATCGGTAAATATACCGATTCTGTATATTTTAAGGCCCCTACATCTGCATTAGCAAATACCGGTCGGTAACGTCCGAAATCGGCCGTTACCGACCGGTATTTGCCGACCTACATCTGGCCCTTTGTCTCTAATAATGTGTGTGAATCATGAACTATAGGAATCTCTTTTTTTATTGATTTTTTGAATGCACTTTAAATGTGGACATTGACAATTGAGGGCAAAAGGGAAAATAATTCCAATAAAAAATGGATAGTCTGAGGTCTCGCGCACCGCGACCCAAGATGGCTGTCTGACGAAGGAGCTCCGCATCGTGCCGGACTTTGTGTTTTATTTTGGACCAGTTCTAGCGCCCTTTCTCACATCATGCAGCCATATTCATGAATTGGAATATTTGCTCTTCAGGAGGGTATTATCTTCATCCTTTATTCTCATGGAGAAGTGATAGAATTCAGCAGGTGACTCTTTTTTGCTGCTTAGCGGCCGCCATTTTGTTTCTCTCCCAGCCGTTTTTTCTTCATGTTTCCGCACATGGCGCCCTGCAACTCAATTTTTTCGACATTTACTGCATGTTTCATACATGTTCTTTGATTGACTGTTATTCAACATTGGAGGTCTTCATCATTTCTAGAATTTGCTGTTTTTTTATGAGGTGATTTTACCCATTCTCCAATATGATGCCAGTACTTTCCTGTGCTTTTCATACCACCCTACATGGGTAGGAGCAAACACTTACTTCACCACACCAAAAAATTGAAGTTGAATGGTCCTGCTACTTGTGGCACCAACAACACTACCCCTAACAAATTCTCATACCTATCTGAGATATCATCACACGGGGACTGTTCTTCTAACACACAGAATCTCTCAACCATGGCATCTAATGTACCTTTGTCTACCGACAAGAGACTTGAACACGATCTTCCTCTCCTCCTAAGTCTGTCTCTTCAGTTTCCTTGGACACTGTTTTGGAGGAGATACATGCCCTCCAACCCTTTATGTATGTATGTATGTATGTATAAATTATTTTATAGCGCGCTCCGTTACTGGAGAGTATCCTAGCGGGTAGAGGAGAGGTAGACAGTCAGACATACAAGAAAACTTAACTTACACTCTTAAACAGATGAGCTTTCAAATGCTTTTTAAAAACAGCTACTGAGGACATAGATCGTAGCTGGAGAGGGAGAGCATTCCAGGCCCGGGCCCCGATCACTGAGATCGATTGGCCACCAAGTCTTGCTCGTTTGAAGCGGGGAAGATACAGTTTGTGCAAGGTAGAGGATCTGAGGAGGCGAGCAGGAACATAGCTGGTAAATCTCTTCCTCAGATACAGGGGGCCTTGATCATGCGAAGCACGAAACGCAAGCACCAGTGATTTAAATAGAATGCGTTGGGCAACCGGGAGCCAGTGGAGCGTGCGCATCTCAGAATGAACGCTCTTCCATCTCGGGATGTTAAACAAGAGTCGGACTGCCGCATTCTGGATGATTTGGAGGCGTTTTACCAAATAGGCCGGGATGCCACTAAACAGTGCATTTGCATAATCCAGCCTAGCCAGTATAAGTGCTCTGGCAACCGTCTCCTTAGCATCCCTAGGGAGCAGAGGAAAGAATTTGCGGAGCATTTTTAGGGTAGCGAAACAGGTGCCTGTAAGTTTATTAATGTGGGCCTCAAATTTGAGATCCTCTGTAAACCAGATGCCGAGGTTTTTTGCTGGTCTTCCCATCTCTTTTGGGCAAGGAATGTTTGGTGGCCACAACGAGTTCTTAAACGAGGTGGGGAAGGAACCATAAAAAAGTACTTCAGATTTTTCCTCGTTGCATTTCAATTGGGCCTGTGTTAACCAACGAAATGCAGCGGAGAAGCACAGATGAACAACCGCTGTATCCAGATTATCATCCGGCCAGGTAAACAACAGTTGGATATCATCCGCATACCCTATTATCTTGGCCCCAAACTGTTCTGCCAGAAAAACCAGGGGGGTTATATAGACATTAAACAGCAGGGGGCTAAGAGTAGACCCCTGTGGTACCCCTGTAAGCAGTGGTTTAGGTTCAGAGGCGTGAGGAGGCATCCAGACCTGCTGAGTCCTATCGGACAGAAAGGAGGATAGCCAATCTAGGACAACTCCCCCAATTCCAATGGCCGACAACCGGCGGAGAAGGAGCTCATAGGGGACGGTATTGAACGCGGCAGAGAGGTCCAATAAAATTAAGACCGCTCTGCCACCTCCGTCCAAACATTCCCGAATTGACTCAGTCATCTCCACCAGCGCCGTCTCAGTACTATACGCCGCCCTGAAGCCTGATTGAGCGGGGTGGAGGGCATTGGAAATGTCAACAAAGTTCTCCAGTTGCTGAAGGACTACCTTCTCACAAATTTTTGTAAGTGCCGGGAGAAGGGAAATGGGACGGTAGTTTTCAGGAACCGACACGTCCAGTCCAGGTTTCTTCAGAAGCGGCAGCAGCTTGGCCTGTTTCCAGGCTGCAGGCATCTCTCCAGTGGCCAAGGAGCGGTTAACAATCTGCGTGATCTCAGCGCAGACTGTTTCCGCCACCTCCGACAGCACCCGGGCCGGGCACGGATCGGCTGGAGAGCCAGACTTCAGGGACTGAAGGAGCAGGAGAACGGTACACTCCTCAGCTTGCACAAAGTTCGTGAAGTGCTGCCCTGAATTTGGACATAGTGAAGGGTCCAAATCAACCGCTAGGTGGTCGGCTGGGAGGGCCGCTAAAAGGTCCTGCTGGATCTTTGTTATTTTCGTAATGAAAAAAGATGAGAGTTCCTCACACCATTGCGCAGAGGACGGGAGTGGAACAGCATCAGCCACAGGGGACAAAAAACTTTTAACAATAGAGAAAATCTCTCTACTATTGTTATCAGCCATAGCAATGCGCCCTGCATAGAAATTCCCCTTGGCTACCTTGATGGCTGTATAATAATCTTTCTGGGCGAGTCGTAGAGCGGATTTAGCCTCAGAGCTATATCCACATCTCCAAGCTCGTTCCAATTTTTTACACCCCAGTTTCCATTCTCTCAGTTCCGGGGAGAACCAGGGTTGGGAGGGAGAGCGCCTAGCTCTGCACACCGTACTTTGCTTGGTAGAGGCGATAGTCGCCTCCCGAGCCCACTCATTAAACTCGCATACTGCTGTGTCTAAACATGAGTTAAGTTTTGGGCGGGTGCTGGACAAAGCCTGTCTGAACTCGAGTACATTAATCTTTTGAGGGTGACTAATGAGAGATGGGAGACTGGGTTCGGGCAATTCCCACATGAATCTGACCAAATCATGGTCCGACCATGTGGTCTTTTCCACAGTAACCGACTGAATGGGAAAATTAGAGCAAACCAAGTCGAGTAGATGACCACCCGCATGCGTTGCACCAGTGACCCATTGATTCAGCTGAGCAAGCTCGAGGATTTCACCAAGTCTTCGGGTTTCCGGGGCGTCCGGAACATCCATATGGATATTTAAGTCGCCGACCAGCAGAAACTTGGGAAAGCTTAGGGCACGGGGCACTATGTATTCTTCTAGGGAATCCAAGAAATGGCTAGGCTGACCCGGTGGCCTATAGATCAAAGATCCGCCCAAGGTAAAATGAGGGGAAGTTTTTATAGAAAAATGAAGAACCTCTGCCCTGATTGAGGAAACCAACTCTCGCCGACAGATCTTGGACAATAAATGGTCATCTATGGAGCCCCGCCTCACTGTAGTGGAACAACACCTTAACGAGGCACAGGATTCATCTTCTAAAATTTCCTTTTTGGAGAAGGAAGTCTTACAACTGAGAAGAGTGACTTAAGACTTGGAAAATAGAAATTGTTGTAATAATCCACGCATTTAAGTTCTTCCTGAGGGACTCGAAGGTGGCGACCCTGTTGTGTACTTTACTTCTTTCTTGCCACAGTTTTTGTGTCTCCCTCCTGCCGCCAAACTGAATCTACAACGAGCACATAGGCTAGGTCCTCGTCTGTCTTCCTCAGCAGCTCCATCTAAACCTTGTGGAATAATTATTTTATTCCTACAATTCACTGACCTTCTGCTGGTACTGAATGATGCTAAATTCAAAAAGCAACTATCCTGGCATGGTGCAAAAGTGTTTATCTCCCAGGATGTTTCTTCGACGACTGCCAAACAGCGGAAAGAATTTCTGGATCTTCGTCCAGCTCTTCGCCCCTTGGGTGCAAGATATGGTTTGTTCCATCCTTGCCTCTTCAAGGTCACCTTCCTCAACAAGACTTCCACCTTTGAGGACCCGGCTGACCTCAGAAGATTTATTCATTCTCACTCTACTGCTTCAACGGAGACGGCTCTTCCTCCTTCTGGATCTTGACTGTAGTGCTCCTTTTGTTATACTACTGCATTGAATTTGATGTTATAGTTTATACTGTTTGGACTCCAGTGTTCTTCTTGTTTCATTTGTATAACTCTTTGGTTCCTTTTACAGGTTCATTGAAAATTTACTGTGTTTCTCTCCATGTTCCCAATCCTGCTCTTGATGTCCTGGTGTGGTGTGTTGCCCTTTGTTGGGTGTGCTGTTTCCATTGTCCGTTGCCGCATCTCACCCTTTCCCTTTGTTCCCCGTAAGGTACGTATTACAGTCTTCACCTTGACATGTACTGTCTCTTCTTGTTCTTATTCTTTCTTCCCTTCTTCTCTTTCCTCTCTTTTGTATCTCTCCCCTTTTTTCTCTTAACTGATTTGCATTCTTCTTCCTGTATGTTTCTTTCCCCATGTGATTTCTTGCAATCTATCCCTTTTCTCTTTCTCTTACCTCATAATACTATTCTTGCAGGTGGGTGGGTTCAGTTTTAGTTTCCCCTACTTCCAATAAGAAAAATGGTGTTGTTATTTTATGTCACAAGAAGCTGAATTGTAAAGTTATATCACAAGAGAATGATACAGAGGGTAGATGGTTGTTAGCAAAGTTGTTAATTAATAACATTTCTGTGACCATATTCAATGTTTATGACCCTACTCATCCTGACTGTTCCTTTTGGCCTATTGCTACACAGAATTGTATTCAGTTTAGAGATGACTTCTTTATACAAGGAGGTGACTGCAATCAAGTTGTTGACCCCTTTCTTGACCGCCAGTCTAAGGTACGCTTTGTTCCTCATAAAACGCATAAACACTTTCTCGTCACTATTTCCCAAGCACACCTTGTAGATGCTTGGAGACTCTCCCACCCTGATGCTCTTGACTTTTCTTTCTTCTCTCCTCCTCATAACTCTCTCTCCCGTCTAGACTATAGTTTTCTCTCTCAATCTTTATCTCAAAATCTATAATCCTCCTCTATTGAACCTATTATTATTTCTGACCATGCCCATTTGTAGCGGATCTTGATCTGCTCCCTCCACATCCCAGGTCCTCCCTTTGGCGTTTTAATAATTCTCTTCTCCTTGACCCACTTTTTTCTTCCTCTTTTATTACTTTTGCTAAATAATTGTTTGACCTAAACAGTGACCCTAATTCCCCTCCTTATATACTATGGGATTCCTTTAAAGCTACAGCGAGAGGTTTTATTATAGACTTTGTCTAAAAAAAAAGTTTCCTCCAACAACAAAAAGCTTCCCTAGCACACATTAAAACCCTAGAACATAAATTCTATACCTCATCGGCGGACTCAGTCTTACCAGCTCTTATTCGTGCCAAATTAACCTTTAACAAAACCACGACTGATAATGCGTCGTCCATACTTCTTCGTACCAGTGCTCGATACTACAGTGGATGTAATAAAGTGGGCAAACATTTAGTGAACTATCTCAAGTTCCATAAAGACCGTACTCTAATCGATGCTATCTATTCCTCACAGGGTACTCTCATTCACAAAGATTAGGACATTCTTAATGAATTTATGCTATTTTACAAAGATCGCTATACCCCGGAAACTCTATCTTCTGCCTACCTTATTCAATCTTATCTCAATAAACTTCCAACCCCGTCTAATGATCACCTTAATCTTTCTGACCTTGAAACAGATTTATTCCTTAATGGATTATCTAATGCTTTAAATGTTTTAAAGAAATGGAAAACCCCCGGTCCGGATGGTTTTTCAGTTGAATTTTACTTACATTTTTCTAACTTATTACTTCCTAAACTTTTACATCTTTTTCTTTCATTCTTTCTCTCCAGTAAGACAGAAGGCACTTTTTAGGAGGTCACGATTTGCCTCATACATAAATAAGGTCGAGATCCTATGTTTTGTAAAAATTATCGCCTGATTTCCCTGGGCAATGTAGATTATAAACTGTTTGCCAAAATACTTCCTTTACGCCTAGACCTTCCTATGCCTCATCTGGTGGGTAAGGAGCAATGTGGCTTTGTCAACGGCAGATTGACTTCTGATAACTCTTGTCTCTTTCTGAATATTTTGAACAAAATCCCTTCCCTCTCCACATCCTTGGTGGCCATTTCTGTTGATGCTGAAAAAGCATTTGATAGGTTTGACTGGTCCTTTTTATTTGCATCTTTGAAGTGGCACGGTTTTGGTCCCAAGTTGAGTTCACTTATTTCTTTATTATATTCTTCCCCCCAGAGCCACAGTACAAGTCAATGGTTATTTTTCTTCTTATTTTCCCCTTCAGCGTGGTGTTCTCCAGGGCTGTCCTCTCTCCCCCCTTCTTTTTTTCTTAGCTCTTGAACCCTTTTTATCCTCAATTCACAACAATGCTTCTATTTCAGGTTTCTCCTATGGTGAACAACATTTAAAACTTTACGCTTATGTGGATAATATCCTTCTTTTAATTTCCAACCCCAAACCCTCTATTCCTCCTTTATTCTCCCTCTTACAAAATGTTGTCTTCCACATTACTTCCCTTCCACCAGTTTTGCATGGAATAATTCCAAAATCAAATACTTAGGTATGTGGTTCTCCAACTACATCACCTCTTATATTTAAATAAATAGAACTGAGGTTCTTTCTCGGATTGATAAACTACTCTCCTCTTGGAATCCTCTCTTCCTTTCGTGGTGGGGCTGGTAGACTCAATTAAGATGATGATTACTCCTATATTGATTTATGCTCTTTCCATGCTTCCTGTCAATATTCCTGCCTATTATTTTCAGAAGTTTGATTCTCGCCTTTCTAAATTTCTTTGGAAAAACAGAAAAGCCAGGATTTCCTTAACCTTTATTTGCAAGACAAAATTTAATGGGGGTGTGAATTTCCCTGATTTTTGCATATATCATAAATCCTTTTGCCTCTGTCAGGCCTCGAAGCGGCTCATGTCGAACCTTCTTCTTTTACTCCTCTGTGGTTTTACATTGAACATGCTCTGCTAATACCCTTCTCTTTAAGGGACGCTTTAGCATTTTCTGTCAAAACCCCTAATACCTCTCTCCCCCTGTTTAAACACACCTTTTCCCTGCTAAAGCTTTTGACTCAACTATTAATATTAGACCTATCTTTTGGAAATATTGGAGATTAAAGGGGATATTTTGGGTTAGAAACCTATTTGATGACTTATCTCTGTGCTCATTCCCCCAATTTCAAAATGCTTTTCATTGTCCCCACTCCTTCCTGCAGAAATTCTCTATTCTAATGGCGTCTATTCCTGATACTTTCTATTCTCTTCCCTCGTTCCCCCTCCCTCTGATCAAAACCCTTTTCTCAAAGCTCTCCTTTCTCTACCCAAAGCTTCTCTCATCTTTAAACTCTTCTTAGCTCCTATCCCTGATCGTACTAAAACTATATTTGAACGTGAATTGGAATTTGACCTGGAATGTGAATGGACTATCAACTTTTGGGACAAACTCTGGTCCCGTTCTCTCAAACTCTCTTGTTCTGCTTCTCTTACGCAATCTATGTTCTTCCTTCACCATAGACTTTATTTCACTTCTATTTCCATAGCTAGGTTTTCCCACTCTTCTGATGCACATTGTTGGACTTGTGGTTCTTCTAAAGCTGATTTCATGCACCTTCTCTTTCTTTGCCCTTCAGTTTCTCTCTTTTGGGGAAAGATATGGTCCTATATTTCTCGCTTGTTTAACATTCTCATTCCTTATTCTATTCCTCTTTCTTTCTCTGGAAGTTTGTTTGATTCTTTAGATATTCCCATTCATAAACATGGTCTTATTGATCTTATTTTAGCTTTAGATTTTCAGCACAAACCTCTTAATTGGAAAACGCTTGCAAAGCTTTCTGTCAACATTGGTGGAATAGTCTATGTCAGTTTTACCGACTTGATATTGCTTTTGCCTCCTCTTGTAAGGCGATGGTTAATAGGGAACTCAATTGACTCCCACTCACCACCTATTTAGACAAACTGGCGTCAACAGATAATTCTCGTTTAAATGCGGAACATTTTAAGCCTCCTTAAACATTTATCTTCTCTGTTCTTTTCTTCTA
This sequence comes from Lissotriton vulgaris, assembly GCF_964263255.1. Taxonomy (NCBI): domain Eukaryota; kingdom Metazoa; phylum Chordata; class Amphibia; order Caudata; family Salamandridae; genus Lissotriton; species Lissotriton vulgaris. Next base: position 1,935,344,566 of record NC_141685.1, on the reverse strand, counting down.
ACCCTTGTTGGCTTATTGTTTTTTATTAAAAATATTATAATCATTGATCACATTCTTCTGTAGATATGCAATTTTGTATTTTACCAACATGTAAGAGTTGTCCCTTCCTCTCCTTCCCCCCTTTTTTCTTCCCCTCCCTTCCCCCTTACTGTCTCATAAAACTTAAACAGCTTTCTTTTTCTTCTCCCGTTAGCCATTTTATCGTTCTGTATTTATTTCAATGTGCTATTCTTTGTATTGCTGGCCTTTTATATTTTCTGTTATTATTCAAATAAAGCTTTTTATACATAAAAAAAAGAAATCAATAGCCAATTTGGGGCTGAATAAGTTGGGCTGTGGGCATCAGGATAGATGTAAATATGATTAGGATATGGCATATTGCATATTGATATGCATATTAATATGTCAAAATCATGAGGTCCGCCCCATCAGTACAATAGTTTTCTGAAATAGTTTTCCGAAATTGGGAAATAGGTTCTGGAATCGTGCTAATATTTATATTTTTATATTGATGTTCATCACGATTGAATCCAAGGCCCATACACGTCATAATAAGTTGGGTTGGTAGGCCAATTGATGATATATTAAAAAAATATAGGTATGGGTATCATCGAAGGGATTGTCCTAATTTGAATTATAAATGGTGAGATTATAAGTCTATATGTAAGGAGGATACCTAAGGCCATTACAAAATGGCTGCCACACTTGTGTATCTGTTTTGCTGATACTGAGTAAGGAGTCCTATGTTCATGTTTAGTTGATTTTGTTGAATCATTTACACATCTCAGGGGTATTTAATTGACAAAAATGAAATGTGCCACTGACATTAAAAATGGCCAGGGAGCCGAAACGCATTTGTTAGTCACGGTGACACACTGTGAATTTACAATAAAATATTATTTGAATTGAGCCCGGAGTGCCCAGCATCTCTGTGAAGGTGAGGTGATTACGCAAGTCCGTCATCGCGTGCTGGAAGCACCCGCTGTGCTTGTGAGCGGTAGCTGCGACAGAAGCTGAAGTAAGGAAAATATATATATGTATGAATATTTTTTTATCAGTTATTTCCTTCAATGGTAAACACTAATTTATGTTTTATTGATAATGTTTCATATGTAGTTCAATTGTTTTCAATATCAATTTTTATATATCTATAAAATGCTTGGATAAATATGAAGATACCATTAAAGCACGTAAAGTTTTCAAATTTGCAAGAGATAAGTTTGATTATGAAAATGGGAAAATCTTCACTTTTTCCAGGAAATTTGAAACGGTAAAAAGACAGGCGCTAACTAACAAAGCACCCTTTATTCAAACATCACATCTCCAGCCAACCATAACTTCAGCAGCATCTGACACAGATTTAAGCTCTATATACAGCAGCACAGGCTCAGATGAAGAGAGTAATGACCAACAACCTATTCTGAGTGGCTTTACCTCATCAGAGGAATTAGGGTTTATGATAGAGGACAGACGCAATACCCTAAGACTGAGGGGTCTGCCGCAAGTGAAAGGCGGCGTGAACGCAACAAATGCCGCGAGCAGAGGAGGAGGCAGAGCCGGCTTCACCAAAAAGAAAAGAGGGAAAGGGAATCTACAGATGAACTAATGAATAGCACCACTTCCAATACCACAGTTGAAAATGAAAAAGAAAGAGAAAAAGAAAAAAACTAAGAAGAAAATCAGGAATACAAAAATAATGAAAACACTGTTATCAATCTCACAGACCTGGACTTAAATGCTGCAGAAATCCAACTTCTGGCTTTGGGCTTATCTTTTTGCCCCAAAAATGGTTTTAAATACGTCCAATATAGAATGGACGTATTTAAGTTTATTCCCAAGCTCAATCTGATGAAATATCATACTTTGAATAAAGCAAATAATCGGGCTACAAACATCGTGATGTACTCTCAACCCAGTAAAAACTTTGTGATATCTGATGTGGCAACACTGAAAACTGCATACTCTCTTGCAGATCTGGAAAGTGAGAGTGTTCCTAACAGGCAAGGAGTGATACAATCTATGGGTATTAATAGTGGAAGTGCTGCCATGAGTCCCTTTTGCCCTCGATCCACCTTCGTTCCTATGATGCCCAGGGACGCTATCGACATTTTTAGCGACCGAATGATTGAGGTTCTTAAAAGCTTGAATCTTACAATTGCTAAAAGCAGAAGCAAAGGATCTATAAAGACAAACAGTATTCTACTCTCATTCATAAAATCAACAACCAAGGAAACATTGTAGTAAATAAAGCTTATAAGGGTGGCAACATCATTCTTTGGCCTCGTGATGTATACATCAAGGAAGCTGAGAGACAAATGAATGAACCATTGGGCTATAGAACGGCCTCTTTTCATGAACTAAATAAAGTGAAGGATTTTATCCACAAACATTTGGCCCAGTGGAAAAGGGATGGTCTAATAAGCAAAAAGGAATATGGATTCTTGAAGAAGGATTTTCCCATCACTCATATATTGTATTTTTTGGCCAAAAATCCATAAAGGTATTTCACCAATACCAGGGCGACCCATTATCTCTGCTCAAAATGGATTGTCTGAGCTCATCTCGAAATATGTGGATTTTTTCCTTCACAATTACATGGAGGCCCTTCCAACCTATATCAGGGACACCAGTCATTTCCTGAACAAATTGAAAGAAATATGTTGGAAGACAGAGTATCAGTTCATTGTAATGGATATTTGTTCTCTCTATACTTCCATCAATCACACAGATGGCCTTAGAGCTATTGAGTACTTTTTATCTGATAGGGATATAAGATTCTATGAACATAGTAAAATGTTGATCCAAATGATTGAACTGCGCCTTAACCACAACTTTTATCTCTTCAATAATGAAGTTTTCCAACAGTTGCGGGGTATGGCTATGGGGGGATGCTTCTCCCCCAGCTACGCGTGTTTACACGTGGGCTGGTGGGAGAGGCATGTTCTTGATCACCCCCGTACTGTTGTTGAAAACACTGAGACAGGCATTGCTCATATGTGGCGTTTTATAGACAATGTCTTCATAATATGGCAGGGATCTAGAGCGTCTGCAGAAGAGTTTGATAGTCGGATTAACATCAATGAATTGAATCTTAAATTTACAGCTACCATTGATAATGTTAAAGTTGACTTCCTTGATGTTGAAATTTATATTGCTGATAATGAAATTAAGACTAAAATGCATAGGAAGGTCACTGCAGGGAATTCCATTTTACACGCCCACAGTAGTCACCCTCGCCACCTGATAAAAAGCATTCCATATGGGGAATTATTAAGAATACAAAGAATATGCAATAAAGAGGTAGATCTCAAGGTTTATTTGGAGGAATCTTTCCAAAGGTTTTTAGCTAGGGGCTATAATAAAACTGGTCTTATTGATTCTATGAATGGGAATTGTAGTCCCATCATGAGAGGAACTAAATGTGTACCGGCAGCGCCCGGAGCCTTTCCACACTTACAGAGCAGGTGGGGAGATACTAATCTCCTGCGGAACGCATCCAGCGGTTTGAAGACAAGGGAAACCGGAGGGCTCCAACTTCAAGTCCGCAAACACGAAGCTCGAAGTGAAGGACTACCTCATCTATTGTGAAAAAGGTGAGGAGCATGTCCGTATGAGAAGGAAACACCGATGCGGCCCGAGAAACAAAATGCCAGAAGGGCGCAGAAGTAATCAAATATGACCAAAAAGCCGAAAAAAGAAACGAACAACAAGTATGATGTGGAAACAAAAAGCACTCAGCTATAATTTTGTCGAATTTCCACACGACTTGTAAAGGGGACTACAATTCCCATCATGCCTAGCATCAATCTTAAGGCACGGCGAAAACATGGCAGGTTGGGAGTTACTGCCACCTGATGAAAACGGAAGTTAGAAACGCGTAGTGGCATGTCATAGACTCTTAGTCTGCAACGAAGAATAAAGACATTATTTGAAACACTTCTGGGTGTTCGGCGTACTCTCCTTGCTTAAACATATATATATATATATATATATATATCGAACAAGTGCAACCTCCCAGGCTCCGACCACAGCGACCCAGGAAATCACGCGGATCCAGTAACTTATAAAGCACAGATTTTATTTATAAGCTGAACCAAGCAATCTGACGCGTTTCGGGCATCCGCCCTTGCTCACAGACAATCAGAGTTGGATATATATATATCACCAGAAGGTAGTTATAGTTAGGATTATTTTCAATAGGAAATCGCAACATTCTATTGTGAATAACTTTGGCGCCAGTTGAGGAATCTGCCTGGCAATTTCCTCAAATTTGCCTCGTGGCGCTCCGGTCCTTCCCTGAAAGTTTGGGGGGATTCGTCAAGTGGGGGCCGAGATAAAAGGGGGGTCCCAAAACGTGTTTTCCCCATGTTAATTTCCATAGGGCGGTTGACCTCACTTTTAGCCTGAACGGCTGAATGGATTTCCACCAAACTTGGCAAAATTGTAGGGACTGGTAGCCCGATGTGCCTTTGCTATGTCTCAAGATATGTGCTCCAGTGGATTTTGAGTAATTTAGGTTAAAAAATATATATATATCTATAAGCGCGCCCCGGTACGCGCACCGGGGCGCGAACCAGTGCGCTACGCGAGTACGTGTGCAGAAAGCTGATTGGCTCTCGGGTGTCTGTAAACATTCCAAACAGTCCGGAGCGGCTGCCATCTTGTGTCTCGGTAGGATCGAGACACAAGAGGTGGCAAAAACAAAGGGGGAAATGACCATAAGGGGGCAGAGTTGACCCCCCTGATCCCCTAGGTTTGATTTGGGGGCTATAAAAGGGCCCCGCGGGACAAAAAAAACAATTTTGTTTTTCGATTTGCGCGGGGGAGCGCCCGGTACGCACACCGGGGATCGCACCGGGGAGCGTAGCATGGGGAAAACCCAGTTCATTCACTGCGTCAGCTCTACGACCCATTCTTGCGTCAATACGCCCCTTTTGCATACATTACACCTGACGTAGGTATAATGTGGCGCAGGGGTTTACAAATTGACTTATTTACCTAGATGCGTCACTTTGTAAATATAACTCAATAAGGTGCATGTTTTACGCTGCTGATGCGTCACAAAAAGTGACATACCGGTGGCGTAAAAGTACAAAGTGAAGCATCTACCTAGATGCGTCACTTTGTAAATATGACTCAATAAGGTGCATTTTTAACAACACTGGTGCGTCACAAAAAGTGACGTACCGGTGGCGTAAAAGTGGTGCATGGCCTCATAAATGAGGCCTTCAGTCTTCTACTCATGCGTCATATTAAATATATGACGTATTATGTCACAAGTACTTACAGATACATCAGTATTTCAGATGTATCTGTAAGCGCAAAAGTGATGCATTGCTGGAGTGTGTCACAAAAATGATGCAACTCCAGCAATGCATCCTTTCACATGGGGCCAGGCCCATGTGAAAGGGCCTGCATCAGTCTTACGCCTGCTGTGAAACAGGCGCATGATTTGGACGCAACAGCGTCATAAAAGTGACGCAGTGATATCTCATAGATTTCACTGCGTCACCTCTACGACCCTTGCTTGCGTCAATACGTCCCTTTTGCATACATTACACCTGACGTAGGAATAATGTGGCGCAGGGGTTTACAAAGTGACGCATCTACCTAGATGCGTCACTTTGTAAATATGACTCAATAAGGTGCATTTTTTACAGCACTGGTGCGTCACAAAAAGTGACGTACCGGTGGCGTAAAAGTGACGCATGGCCTCATAAATGAGGCCTTCAGTCTTCTACTCATGCGTCATATTAAATATATGACGCATTATGTCGCAAGTACTTACAGATACGTCAGTATTTCAGACGTATCTGTAAGCGCAAAAGTGATGCATTGCTGGAGTGTGTCACAAAAATGATGCAACTCCAGCAATGCATCCTTTCACATGGGGCCAGGCCCATGTGAAAGGGCCTGCATCAGTCTTACGCCTGCTGTGAAACAGGCGCAAGATTTGGACGCAACAGCGTCATAAAAGTGACGCAGAGATATCTCATAGATTTCCCTGCGTCACCTCTACGACCCTTGCTTGCGTCAATTCATCCCTTTTGCATACATTACACCTGACGTAGGTATAATGTGGCGCAGGGGTTTACAAAGTGACGCATCTACCTAGATGCGTCACTTTGTAAACATGACTGAATAAGGCGCATGTTTTACAGCAGGGTGCGTCACAAAAAGTGACACACCGGTGGCGTAAAAGTGACGCATGGCCTCATAAATGAGGCTTTCAGTCTTCTAGTCATGCGTCATATTAAGTATATGACGTATTATGTTGCAAGTACTTACAGATACGTCAGTATTTCAGATGTATCTGTAAGCGCAAAAGTGATGCATTGCTGGAGTGTGTCACAAAAATGATGCAACTCCAGCAATGCATCCTTTCACATGGGGCCAGGCCCATGTGAAAGGGCCTGCATCATATGCTGTCTTCAAAACATATACAGTGATTCAGTCAAGGGCCTGCATCAGTCTTAGGCCTGCTGTGAAACAGGCGCAAGATTTTGACGCAACACCGTCATAAAAGTGACGCAGAGATATCTTATAGATTTCACTGCGTCACCTCTACGACCCTTTCTTGCGTCAATACGTCCCTTTTGCATACATTACACCTGACGTAGGTATAATGTGGCGCAGGGGTTTATAAAGTGACGCATCTACCTAAATGCGTCACTTTGTAAATATGACTCAAGAAGGTGCATTTTTAACAGCACTGGTGCATCACAAAAAGTGACGTACCAGTGGCGTAAAAGTGACGCATGGCCTCATAAATGAGGCCTTCAGTCTTCTAGTCATGCGTCATATTAAATATATGACGTATTATGTCCCAAGTACTTACAGATACGTCAGTATTTCAGACGTACCTGTAAGCGCAAAAGTGATGCATTGCTGGATTGTGTCACAAAAATGATGCAACTCCAGCAATGCATCCTTTCACATGGGGCCAGGCCCATGTGAAAGGGCCTGCATCATATGCTGTCTTCAAAACATATACAGTGATTCAGTCATTGATGCATCTATGTGCTAAGTAATACCCCCACCAAACCATACAGACACTCATACTGATACTAAAAAAAACATCTAATAACCCATATACACACACATGTAGCTACTCACCAACCTATGCAGCCACTTATACACAAAGTGAAACACTGAAACATATATTTAAATGTTTAAACATTACTCGCTAATATATGTATTCACTAAGATACACTTAATAAGCCAGTTAACCAATTTTTTTAAAAAAAAACATCAATTCAGACACTTACTTAAACATTTATTCTTACATCGACCTTTTTCATATACATATAGAAAACATATTTATTTTTCAGAAAGACACACATTCACTGGATGGTGTCATCAGTGATGTCACTGACCATGTCATGAGTGATGTAATATGTGACGTCATCAGCAGTGCATTGCAGGCGCGCAAGTTATAGTGAGTCCAACTAACTATAACGTGGGAATTTCAATGGTTTTATGTCAGTAAAATTTCCAGCTAACTATAACTGGTGTGAAACCTATGGTTTTTTCATTGAATATATATATATATATTCAATGAAAAAACCATTGGTTTCATCAGTGATGTCATTTGAGATGTCATCAGTGATGTCATCAGTGATGTCACTAACCATGTCATGAATGATGTAATATGTGACATCATCAGCAGTGGATTGCGGGTGCGCGATATATAGTTAGCGCTTATAACTATATATGGAATTTCAATGGTTTTATGCGAGTAAAATAAGGTTTTGTAAATGCAAATCCCTAACTATATATGGCCTAAAACCAATGGTTTTTTCATTGAATTTTCAAGGTTTTGTAAATGCAAAATCCTAACTATATATCCACTATAACCTATGGTTTTTTCTGTGAATTTCATTGGTTTTTTAATAGCAAATATGAAAAGCTTAAAAATGTCAAGTACGTGATAAATAAAAACATTTTCGTATTTATGCACGCTGATGTGCTTTGAACGCTGCACCCCCCCCCCCCTCCCCTCTTTTGTCTTAGTAGTACTCTCTCTTTGCAGATACTGAAGGGTAGTTAACGCAGGCCTTTACCCCCGTTGTAATCCGTCGTGGCTGCTTGTCTCTCCATTTGATTGATTGGTGTCCAAGCATTTACTGTTTTAGAATTGGTTCTCTTTGGATCATTCTCTATTTACAAACAAGCACAAAGTCGCAATACTCTGTTTAGTCTTTGCAGATAGTGAAAAATCGTGTAAAAAAAATAAAAGTAATCGAGCAAAATCAGTAGGCCACTAATTGGATCTCTTTTTGATCTCGCTAAAATAGAAATATTAGGAACAACCCTTCATGAGAAATACGAAAATAGTGAGATGAACTGAGCTCCACACCATGAGGGCTGCAAGACAGCTCGGCTCCATCACCCATCCCGCACAAAATAACGACAAACCCTATGCAAATATTAAAAATATAGACAACACACCAGCAAAGAAACAGGGTAAAACATTTTATTAAAAAACTATTTACATAACGTTGGTTTATAAGATGATGTCAGTAGTGGACCGATGTGTGAATAGATCGAAAGCAGCACAAGGCTCCAAGATCCGGATGGCAAGCTCCTGGATGTTGGGTGCCATAGTTTAGAGTTCTGAATTTGAGCCTTTTTCAATGTCTGTGCTTTGTTGAATCAAATTTGCGGCTTGACACAAAGCTGACTCAAGCGTTGCTACTGATGCTATGCAGACCAAAACTGGTTTTCAGTTTGTACATTTTTCTAGATTTTTAATCCAAGTTTGGTTGACTTTGTAGAACGATGGCTTCAAATTTTCAACATACGGTGTGGTGGCGCTGACTGGGAGGGGGCGCTTCGCTCCTGCCCCCTCCCCAAGTAAGATTTTCATACGTGAAAGTACGTTAATGGTTTTGGTCCCTGAGATGCTTCGATGTCACTGCCATTCTCAAATAGCATAAGTTCTGGATGTTGGGTGCCATAGTTAAGAGTTCTGAGCAGCGCTTGTAACACTGTCTGAAGCTTATTTCCACCTACTGCAGCTTCACTATTCTCAAAGTAAGTGAGTGTCGTTTGTGGACCTGACTGCATTAGAAAACAATGTGATATGTTACCTTCCTAAACAGCTTGACGGAGGCCCCTGAGGGGCGGTGTGATGGCCATGGACTCGGAGAAGACGCTTGGCTCCGACACCCTCCCCAAGTCTTATAGCACTGGTGTAGCCTGAGATCGCCCCCGACATAGGCGGCCGGCTCCCGGGATCCGGCGGAACTTTTTGCCTTTTGATGACTCTTCAATTCTGAACCTTGTCCCATCTAGCTGAGTTGCGCCCACTCTTGCGGCTACAGCGTCTTGCCCACCATCCAGCTGAATTGCGCCCACTCTTGCGGTGCAGCGATAGGCGGCTGCCACAGGACTCTCAAAATGGCGGCCGGCTCTTCGGTTTTGGGCCTGGTCCACTAAAATGGCCCTGGGACACCTTTGAACTCGGACGCTTCCCTGATAGGGCTTGGGTCCCATTCTCGAAAAGCGTCCCCTCAGCCGTGAAGATTCTACAAAAGTCTTGGGGGCCTCCGACTCCCGCAGGCTTCTGGTGGGGAGCGGCTGCCATGATTGCTCGTGGAATGGCCACGACGGAGCTACGAGATGGTAGTGGTCTCATGCTGACGCCAGCTTTAGTCTGAAACATCCAGAAACACTGTAGACTACCAATTCGATCAGTTCCGGTAGCGCCCCAACATGACCCGGAAGAGAAGAACTTGCCCTCCCCTCTTTGACTGATGGTTCTTGTTGCCTGTCCCCTCTGTTGTCATTTAACAGAACTTTTTGGACTGCTGAAAGGAGTTGTGTTCCGAACGCTGGTTGGTGGAGACATTTTGACTATATTCTTGACCTACGTTGTCGCGCAATGCGTTATATGACACGCCGCGTTACCGCACCCGGAAGTGATCCGAGGCGCGGCGCGCAGCGCGTAACGTAAGCATAACAGGACATGTGACTTGTTAATAAAACTTTTCATTGATTCATTTTACTTTTGTTAATTTAATGATGAAAAGCTTGGTCATATGACCTAAAAATTACGCTTTTTATTGTTTTCGAACAATATTTTTTTTTCAAACATATGTTATAATATTCCAGGCTAATGTACTTTCCCGGAAAATTTACAACTGTCTTGTAAGTAAAATATATTCCTTTTTCGAGAAAAAGGGCGTTTCTTCCTTCCATGACGGAGCCGTTGAGTAAAAGAGATTCGGCCTGCTATCTTAGTCGCCGATACGCCTGATTATCAGATTCTTATCGATCACTTTATATTGCAGACATGAAAAACACAACTGCTATTAAGCATTTATCTTTACTGCGTTCCTACATATTATACCTTTTATCCGTCATGTAATTGGACTGCTTTATTTCACTTGCCTTTACTGATTCGAAAACAGTGACTAAAAGTAAAAACTTTACCAATGTAAATACTACTACCGTGTTTTGTTTTAAAAACCTTTATTGTGAAAATGTCAGTATACAAATACGGGCCTATAACCACGTGGGCCGGCCACGGAGCAAACTGAAATCGTATATGATGAGGAGACATTTACACTGTAGAAGAACGTAACGAGCGGGCCATTAGGTTGCAAGAACAAAGGTGTCTAACAGTTGCGGAATCGGTGGACGTACATTTTGTAATTAAAATACGACACGGCCACTTACAATAACATTTTCTAGATATACATTTGCGGGCAAGGAGTTACGAGTCCCATTTATACCGGCGCCATTTTGGGCGAGGCCGGGCAGGTCCAAGATATAGTCAAAATGTCTCCACCAACCATCGGCCAGACCAGAACCCCTTTCCTCCCTTTATGCTACAAGATGGTGTCTTCCATTCAGAAAATATTGTTGGCAGCATTTTGAAAGGAAACAGAAACAGCCATTCTCCTAGTGAGTTTCACATTGTTACATTTAGGAAGAATGTTGAAGAGTAGTATGTGGAAAATCTGAAGCCATTTTTCTACAAACTCTCAATCAGACTTGGATGGAAAAAAAAAACCTGAAGAATGTACAAACTGAAAACCAATTTTTGTCTGTATAGCATCAACAGTAACGCTTGAGTCAGCTTTGTGTCAAGCCGCCATTTTCATTCAATCAATAGCGTCCCGCTGCACACATTCAGGGACCTGGTCGTGTCTTCAGATGAAACGGATTGTAGGAAAAGAAGCAGAAAGGAAAAGGAAAAAAGTTCCGCCGGACCTCGGGAGCCGGCCGCCTATGTCATGTGCCACCTTTGGCCACACCAGGGCAATAGTGAAGCTGCAGCAGGTGCAAATAAGCTTCAGACAGTCTTACAAGCACTGCTCAGAACTCTCAACTGAGGCACTCAACATCCAGGACTTGCCATTCGGATCTTGGCGCCTTGTGCTGGTTCCGACCTATTCACACATCAGTCCACTACTGACATCACCTCATAAGCCAACGGGGCACCCCACGCCGACTTTCGGCGCAGCATTGTAGGATGGCCATACCAGTGCGGCAACTTGCTGGACACAACATCGGGGCCATCCAGATCTCGGCGCGTTCGACTCACTGTACCGCAAGAGTGACCGCAACTCAGCTGGACACGCCATCTTTCGGCGCAGCATTGTAGGAAGGCCACACCAGTGCGGCAATTTGCTGGACACCACCTCGGTGCCATCCGGATCTCGGCGCGTTCGAGTCACTGTACCGCAACAGTGACCGCAACTCAGCTGGACACGCCGTCTTTCGGCGCAGCATTGTAGGATGGCCACACCAGTGCGGCAATTTGCTGGACACCACCTCGGTGCCATCCGAATCTCGGCGCGTTCGAGTCACTGTACCACAACAGTGACCGCAACTCAGCTGGACACGCCGTCTTTCGGCGCAGCATTGTAGGATGGCCACACCAGTGCGGCAATTTGCTGGACACCACCTCGGTGCCATCCGAATCTCGGCGCGTTGTGCTGCCTTCGGCTTATTCGCACATCGGTCCGCTACTGAAGCCGCCTCACGTGCCAACGGATTTTCTACGCTTTTTGTAGCCCTATGGTCATGGTCATGTGACTTGTTTATAAAACTTTTCATTGGTTCATTTTACTTTTGGTTTCCTAAAGATGGAAGGCTTGGTCATATGACCTAAAAATAACACTTTTCATTGGTTTAGAACATTTTTTTTCCCAAACGATGAAAGCCCCACCTTGTTTCTGGATCATTCAGACTGAAGCTGGCGTCAGCATGAGAGCACCACCATCTCGTGGCTCCGTCATGGTCATTCCGCGAGCAATCATGGCAGCCGCTCCCCACCGGAAGCCTGCGGGAGTCGGGGGCCCCCAAGACTTTTGTAGAATCTTCACGGCTGAGGGGACGCTTTTCGAGAATGGAGCCCAAGCCCTAGCAGGCAAGCGTCCGAGTTCCAAGGTGTCCCAGTGCCATTTCAGTGGACCAGGCCCAAAACCGAGGAGCCGTCCGCCATTTTAAGAGCCATGTGGCAGCCGCCTATCGCTGCACTGCAAGAGTGGGAGCAACTCAACAACATGGTGAGCGAGACGCTGTAGCCGCAAGAGCGGGCGCAACTCAGCTAGATGGCCGCCACCTGGGGAGGCCCGTTCACGCCGCCTCCCCCACCCCCGGGCCGCCGCACGCCAATTTTCGGAGCAGCATTGTAGGATACCAAAACCAGTGCGGCAGTTTACTGGACATCACCTGGGTGCCTGTCGTACATGTTGTGTCAGCCATGTGACACTGGACACAGTCCCATCAACATCTCAACGCGTTCTGCTGCCTTGGGACTATTCGCACAACAGACCGCTACTGACGAGGCCTCCCCCCGCACCACCCGGGACGCCCCACGCTGTTTTTCTGTGCTGCATTGTAGGATCCCAAAACCAGTGCGGCACCCAGGCGACATCACCTGGGTGCCGTCCAGAACTCTGCACGTTGTGCTGCCTTGGGACTATTCGCACAAAAGACAGCTTCTAACCATTGTTGCTTTTTGTGTTGAAAAATGTTTAAATGTTTTTAGTTTTTGTTCCGTTCGTTATAGTTAATAGTTAATAAAGTTTTATAATCTTACTTTGTTGGAGTGTTATCTATTTTTTTTAAAACGGGTGAATGGGGCCTTGAATCGGGTTATTGTCATGTGTGGGCTTTGGAAGTGTGCTGCTGCAGGATCGGACATTTCAAACTCAAATGCACGTTCTTTTTCTTACCTTTCCGAAGCATGGAGCGCAATAGCAGGCAGAGAAAGGGTGATGCACGTGTTGAACACTACCTGACCTGGCAAGTTGCTGGCAGTGCCCCCCCGCCCGCTCCTAAAAGAGGGCACACACACACCGCCGCCCCGAGTACTTCACAAATCTTTAAAAGACCATGCGCTTGTTCATGAGGCTTAAATGGTTTATCACCTCTTCTAGAACCCCTGCATCGACCCTCTGACGTTTCCTGGAAAAATTACCATGTAACACAATACCAAGCCCTGTCAGCTGAAACCCCCAAGGAATCGTGGGGCATATTATCAAGGGGGTTTATCTCCGCTTTTTTGGCTTTAAAAGCCATGAAAGCGGAGATAAAATTATCTCCCTATTACCAAGCTGTCGCTAACACCAGTTAGTGACAGCTAAAAGGAGATAGCGACCATCTTGGGCCCCGCTTTGCATGTCAGTGATACTTATCACTAATGACATGCAAAGTGGCGTACCAAGATGTTAGCGACTGGAAACAGTCCCTAACATCGCTATCTTCTATTACCAACTTTTGGAGATATTCGCGCTAAGCGCGAATATCTCCAAAATCTAACACCTGCCCTGAGCAGTTCTTAGCCATGTTATCCAATGGGAGGTGGATAACATGGCTAAGAGCATTTGCTCGATAATACATGAATATCGCTGACTTTTCTGCGATAATAGCAAGGTTTATCTGCGATAAAAATCGCCGATGTGCGGCGATAATTTTTGTCTCTAAACAAGTTAGAGACAAAAATTATCGCTAGTTGTTCGTAATATGCCCCCGGGTTTTTGCTTGCAGAAATCGGGAAGCGGGAGACTAGCACTGAAATCAGTAGTCACACGCCTGAATCAGGAGGGTTGGCATGTCTGAATTCTCTACAGCTGGGGCCATAAACTACATCCGCAGGGGTAGGTGATAGCCTGGGACCAGCCTGGCATCTAAAATGGCTGCCGTGCACGACAAAATTGTGGCATTGGAAAAAAGGCAAGATGGCGCAGCCGCTGGAAGAGATGTATCAACATATATGAGCCTCCTCAGCCACCCACAGGAAACATAGGGGATTAGGATACGTCTCCCGCACCCCCTTATACCTAGTAATTTAATTAACGAAGCACAAAATGGCGAATTCCCGTTTCGCTACCAGTTTGCGGCCCAGTTCGCGGCCCGTGAAGCGCTTCTACCGTGAAAAATCATTTTTTTTTTCTTTTCCCCACGGGACCCTTTAATAACCCCAACAACATTCCTAGGGGGTCAAGAGGGGGATACCTTGCCCCCTTTCATTAAATTCCCCCTTAGTTTTTCACCTCTTCTTCTCTCTCGATCCTACCGAGAGACAAGATGGCGGCCGCTCCGGACTGTCACGCAGCAAAATAAAAAAAAGCTCACGCACAGCCGCTGGAAGAGATGTATCAACATATATCAGCCTCCTCAGCCACCCTCAGGAAACATAGGGGATTAGGATACGTCTCCCGCACCCCCTTATACCTAGTAATTTAATTAACGAAGCACAAAATGGCGAATTCCAGTTTCGCTACCAGTTTGCGGCCCAGTTCGCGGCCCGTGAAGCGCTTCTACCGTGAAAAATCATTTTTTTTTCCTTTTCCCCACGGGACCCTTTAATAACCCCAACAACATTCCTAGGGGGTCAAGAGGGGGATACCTTGCCCCCTTTCATTAAATTCCCCTTTCGTTTTTCACCTCTTCTTCTCTCTCGATCCTACCGAGAGACAAGATGGCGGCCGCTCCGGACTGTTTAGAATGTTGACAGACACCGGAGAGCCAATCAGCTTTCTGCGCGCAAAGTTCCGAAACGCGAAAAGTAAGCGGACCGGATCGCTGCCCGGAGCGCTGTTACAGATATATATCTTGATTTAAACGTTAATTTCTCAAAATCCACTGAAGCACATATATTGAGACCTAGCAAAGGCACATCGGGCTACCAGTCCCTACAATTTTGCCAAGTTTCGTGCAAATCCATTCAGCCGTTCGAGCTAAAAGTGAGGCCAACCGCCCTATGGAAAACTCAATGTAAAAAACACGTTTTGGGACCCCCCTTTTTTCTCAGCCCCCCCTTGACGAAACCCCACCAAATTTTCAGGGGCTGCTCAGAAACACAATGTGCCATTTTCCTGAAAATTTCAGCCGATTCCGTCCACAAACGCCAAAGTTATTAGACATAGAATTTTCAGAAATCCCATAGGGAATTAATCCTAACTATATATACCTACTGGCGATAGCCAGTAGGTAATATATATAATGACAAACTGGTGACTTAAAGACCTGCATTTTCCACAACATTTGGAGTCTGTATTTCGTTCCTTGGTGGTGTTCCGGCTGGGCGCTGCTGAGAGGTTCGGAGGTATCAAGATATATATATATATATATATATATATATATATATATATATATATATATATATATATATATATATATATATATATATATATATATATATATATATATATATATTAATATTGAGAACTATTGAACTTTCATATGAAACATTATTAATAAAACAAAAATGTGTGTTTACCATAGAAGTAAATAACTAATAAAAAATTATTCAAACTAAAACTAAACTACCCAATAAAATCAAACTATAAACAAACAACCAATAAAATCACACATTTAAGTCAACAATATATTAAAGGCACACAAAGTTTATCAACTTAATACTGCTTAATGACAAAAGCCACAAGATGACAAAACTCAATAACTACTTTGCAAAATAAGTAAAACCTATATTTAAATGAAAAGTTAGTTGTACTTATAATTAAAAATGTAAATAACCAAATAATTAGCTAAAAGCTCTCCAACTTCTATCTCTTTACATGTAATACCTAAAAGAAAATACTACATTTTTGAGAAAGTGCTTATCTGCCAAAAAACAAAGCCAATAACAAAGCAGAAAAAATACACAAAATGTAAGTATATGTTAATTATTATAAAATGGAAACTCACCACAAAACCGATAAAAATAAAACCTAACAACATCAACCTCTATAAACTATTAGCAAAAAACATTTAAAATGAAGCTGACACTCTTTTTCATCCAACAGAAAAGAAAGCACATGCTCAATATTACAACGCCCCAATGGAAAAGCTGCAAAAAAGTGTGAAAGAAATAATAAAAGGATTAGCATAATTTTATATGTAAATAACAAAAGTATAAACATTTTAAAATCATGATACTTTATACAATTACACTATTTCAGACAGAAAAAGCAAGATACATAACATCCCAGAAAGTGAAGCAATTACGTAGTCACATGGACTACATCTGAAACCAAGAAAGTATATCAAAAGAAAATGTGAATTGGAAGTGTACCAAATATTATTCTAATGCATGCTACAGGATGGCCACTACAAAATATGATGGTGTAATTAATGTAAGGTAAAACAAGCATCCCTAAATGTGGCAGGAATAGAAGTAAGGGTGGTATTGTAGGATATCAGAGAAGCAAGCCCTAGCTCAAGGAGCCCATAGCAAAATTCCTAAAAGATGTAGGGGCAGATTTACAGGCCCCATGCTCCACCGGTGCATCATGTTCCGTGACGCACCGGTGGAGCAGCCTGCTAAGGGATATTTACAATCACAGGTAAAGTCACCCTTCGTGACTTAACCTGTGCTTGTAAATATCTCCCCTGTTCACGCAACACTTTGCGTGTTAGGGATAGGACATGGGTGTTGCTGCGGGTGTTCCCATGCAACACCCATGCCCACTGATGCATTTCCAGATTTACGAGAAATCATAAACCTGGAATTGCGTCAGTTTGCTAAGCCACCATAGGGGTGGCATAGCCAAGGGAAACAAGGAGAAATGTTTTAATTTCTCCTAATTTTTTCCTCTTTCAATACGTGCTGCATTCTACAGCACACATTGAAAGAGGACAATGCCTGCAGTGATTGCTTTTGTGCAGGAAGGTGCCCCTTCCTTCACAAAAGCAATCTCCCCATGGCGCAGGCATCCTTCTTGCAACATGGTGCAAGGGTACCTGCGCCGGCGCATGGCGGCTGTTTCTGCACCAGCGCAGGGGAGAGCACAGGAATGTGACATATCATTGTAGATATGTCGCATTCCTCTGCTGTGAAAGTGCCGAGTGTGGCGTAGCCAAAGGGCTTTCGGTGCCGCTGCGGCACTTTCTTGTAGATCTGCCCCAGAGACCCAAAAATTCCCGAACACATCACAAGCCAACTACCATCTATACACACTTTTATAACGTTTAATTGTTCAAACTAAAAAAGCCAGGCGCTTCTCCACCTGCTCCTAGAAGATACCAATAAATAGAAATACCGGAACACTTAAAAATTACACATAATGAGGGGCCCTTACTGGTATATAATAACCTAAACAATGATAGACGAATCCTAATATTTTCTACACAGCAGATAATTTACTAAAACTAACCCATTGTTAAACCTGGATGATGAATGGGGCCTTCAAAATGTGTCCCAAACCATTCACTCAGATATGTAAATGTAAATGTAAATGTATAGGCATTTATATAGCGCACTACTTACCCGTAGGGTCCCAAGGCGCTTCGACCGCTGCGAAACCCTTCCTGGCTTCCCTGAGAGATGGTCCCTTAATGGGTATCTCCAGGGTGAGACCAGGCATCCCCGGCGGTCTGGTGGGGCCGTTAGTGAAGATGAGGCAAGCTAATGCCCAGAGTTGCCGAGTGTGATCGCTGGTCAAAGTGGGCACCGAGGCGAGAGAATTATCGAGTCCGCTGACCCTGGTCCAGTAACCTGCCGCGCCGGGATTCGAACCCTGGTCCCGGGCCGTCCTCTGCTCTCGGGTCTGCCGCCTCTAACCAGTGAGCCACACTACTTCATCTACTTCATATACACCATACATGGTGAATATCAAAACACAAATAACCCATTTATTATGCCCTAATACCAAATAAACAAAATAGCCTTTACTACTTACTCTTAAACCATATTAAACATAAAACAAATAACTACTACCAACAAAAAATAATCAGACTTTGAAGAAGTCATGATTCAGATCTTTTTAAAAATGTACCCCCACACAACCATATAAGAGTTTTACTACAATTTCAATCAAAGCACATGGAGACACCTTCAATAATCTGAACTGAGTGTAGGCTATGCTACAGACAGTCAATTTGCCATTGAAATGAAAACAAATGATAGTAATGGACTATCTTCCTCTCACAGAGGTAGCTAACCACTACAATGTACTAATAGAAAGCCCTTCCTACCAACAAAACAAACACAAATGAAGCCCCGTAATTGTTATTTCGATGATACTTAGGTTGGCACACTACATCGCTCCGGACACAGACACCAACACAAATTCTAAATATCATGATGGAATGCCTATGGCAGCACCTTAGTGAGCATACTCTGAGTGCACAATAATAATGTTCAGGAAGAGATACGATCCAACAATAGTTTATCATTACAAAATTACAAATTGGGTTCTTTAGGGGTATGCAACCCTACGGGGCCCACCAAAACAGGTTTTACACAAACACAATAGTCCCAAACAAATCTGTATGACATCAAGAATTCAACAGAATTATAAGGTCACACTTATTGTTTAAGAAAACACTACTTCACCCCATGAGCAAGTTTGTGTATTTGAGCGGGTCAGAGTTTTCTAGTTGACAATATATCAATCCCCTACACATATAGGATCATCATCTGGGCAATTCAATATAAGCCTGGTTGCATAATTTGGATAAATTGCTAACTTCAAAATACAACCTGCGGGAATAGAAAGGAAATGGGGGATGAAAAATAAGAAGGGATTCGTCCAGTTGCGCACACAAGGCTAAGAATTCCCTGGTCAGTCTAGATTCACTCAGGACAATGGAAATGTTTTAAAAATCTGTGTAGTATGCAGAATTAATTTATGAGCTACATACATCCAAGATGGGGGAGCCCACAGGGGGGCTGGTCCCCAAAGCTGTTGATGACATGCAAAGAGTTGAATTATTTAGGCATATTGTGCAATATGATCAGCCACCAAGGTTGGCAATGTAAAAATACCGCCTGAAACTACATGGGTTGTAAAATGTCCTAATGAAGAAAGAACACTGGGGATCAATAGAGAAAATTAGGTTAGACTGAGCCTCATATAACAAGGGCTTCTAGGCAACCAAACAGCACATGTCAGGAATAGGACCATCTCTATCGAAGGGCATCATATTCAATTTGCTGACATAAAAAGAGCCAATTAGCCAGTATGTTGATGGAACAGGTGCTTGCCTATTAATTAAGGATAGTTGGGTCTGCAAACCTAGCCTAAATAATGTGGGGAGCAGCCAGTGCTAAAACACAAACCTTCGGGCACCTCATGAAACCAGGTAGCACCTGGTATTGACCACTTAGCTGTAGTGGAAAAGGACCCATGTGAGAGATCAAATGGCCTCTACACAAAAAAAGGGAATCAAAGTTATTCCAATGAGCAATCATGGCGCTATGCAAAAGAAGTTCAAATAACATGATTGCACCTACCTAATACATAAATTAAAGTCCACAAGGGGGTGAACCACACAATAAAGACTGTATATGCCCAGGGTAAATGTTGTGTCCTGGGCCTAAATGGAGTGATTAACGGTCTTCCCTGTAGGAAAGACACATAATGGTTTGAGGTCAGGTCTAATGAGCAAACAACAGCCAAAAATAGTGACCAGTGTTCATGCTTACTGTGGTCCGTCATGCTGGAAATGAGCCGGCAGGCATTTTTAGTTGGGGTTAGGCTGGTGTGCAAGTAATTGATAAAGAAATGGATGAGGCACTACAGCAAAAGGTCCTGCTGCAATTCTGGTTAAGTGGCGGCCGTATTGCAAAGAGGTACAAATGCAGAGGAAGAAAATTGAATGTAGAAAAGGGCGGAAATTGAAGGAGGGGTCAATAATCTGTTCCAAAAGGAGAGCTATATACATAAAATTCATACATGATTTGTCGAGGAAGGACATGAAATGTATAACTAGTTAAATTCAGCAAATACCAATACAGACACACACATATTGTTCAAGAAGGGGCCCCTCATGTGGAAAACCAATAGCCAAAGACACCATGCACCAATGGTGCATTTGATAAGCAAGGTAGCCCATCAGACAGGAATCGTGGGAAATCCTGTTAGTTTAAGCCTGCAAAAATCGATTCAAAGTAATGCGAGCTTGAACTTCGGGCACAGATATCTATAATTGAAAAATAGATAGAAGTGAAAAGTGCAAATTTAAAAAAGAGATGATATTGAACTTGGAGTCCCTTAAATGGTCAAAATGTGGTAAGCCTCTGGGTCATAAACATAGTGAAAAGTATTACAGATATCATGTAACAGTTGGTAAGAAGAGTCATATGAGCGAGAAACAATACTTCTTTGCATAGAATCACAGCAAAATCACCCCCACATGCTGGCATGTTTGTCACATCAATTATCTGCCAACACAAGTCATTTTCGTTGTGGCCCAGTGCTTCAAAATGTTCCTCGAGAGGTGTGTGTGTGACTTTGCTACTCAATCTACTTCTGTGCTGGCATATTCTGGTTCTCACTTTCTATGTTGCCTGACCCACATAGACACGTTTGCAAGGGCAAAAAATTGCATAGATTACATTTGCAGTGTTGCAATTGGTGAAATGTAAAAGAGTTGTTTTAACATTTCTATATAGAAATTCTTTTCCATCAATTTGATACTCACACACACTGCAGTTACTGCATTTCATGTGGCCAATGAGGGGGTTAGACCCCACATTTCATGCAAAGTATTTGCCGAGTTGAGGGATGGTAAGCATGCTCTTACAAGATGGTCTTTAATGTTCTTGTTTTTGCGGAACACAAAAAGAGGGTGTTCTATGCTTAGTTTGACTGCATTGAGAACATTCCAGTTACATAAAATAAGTTTCTTAACTTGGTTGGATACAGGTGGGAATGTGGTGACTCACACCATCTTGCCTGGCTCATCTGTAGGTGATTGCAGTCAGCAGTGGCTCTCGTGGGCTGTAACATGCTCTCTTGAAGGATCTTGTGGTAAGCTTACGTGGTTACCTTCAAGAGAGCAGTTTGGTTATTAAAGTTTCTGCTTCTCTAAAGAAATCTTGTTTAAACAAACAATTCCTTCTAATTCTCAGGAAATGGGAGTATGGAAGAGAATCACATAGTGCAGTGGGAAAGAGACTAGAGTAGACTAGTAGGGTGTTCCTTTTTGTTGGCTTATGATATAGTGATGTGTACAGTTCAACATTTTGTGTTCTATTCATTGGGTCTAGGAATGAGATCTCCTCTCTGCTATATTGAAAGGTGAATTTAAGATTATTAGAGTTATTATTTAGCCATGTCGTAAAGGAGGTGAGTGCATCCTCACTCCCTCTCTAAATTAGAAAAATGTTCTCGATGTATCTTATCCAGGTAACTATAGTGTCATGAAATGGATTGTTGTCTGACATAATAATAGTAATCTCTAGATTATCCATTTATTAAAATTGCAAAGTTGGGGCTCAGACCGCTCCCATAGATGCCCCTTGACCTGCTGATAAAAGAGGCCATCACATTTGGAAGACATTTCTCATAATGGTTGACTGCAGTAGTTCAAGAATGAAGTCAGTGGGGACTGCATGAGGCCTTGTGTGTTTCTCTAGGGTATGAAGTATAAACCTCTATCCCATCTGTCTGAGGTGTATTTGTATTTAGAGATTCTATATCTAGTGTACAGAGGAGGCATGTGTTACCATCAAAAGTCATGTTCTCAATCTGATTTCTCAGGTACATGCTATTCCTGACATAGCATTGTGTGATAGGCACAAGGTCCTTAACGCCTTAACCGCGGCAGCAATTCCGCCGCGGTGCGGGCGTTCTAATGAGTGGGCGGGGCTGCGTTGGCCGTTGGCCGTTCGCAGCACTGGGGAGGTAGTGCTCCCATCGGCCAATGGCTGACGGGAGCACGGAAGGGGTTAATGAAGAAATCAATCTAGTAATGGTTACAAAATTGACCCACAGCCGGAAATAATAGGTCTACCTGGTGGTATAAGATCTGTATGTATTTTAGGCGTGTGAATTACTGGTGTCCTAGGGTTTATGTGTTAAAAAATAAATGCCTATTCTTGCTAACGAATCCTGATTCAAGGTCTCTTTTGGTTATATACGAGATCTTGCTTTGGGACCTGTGGCTAACCTTTTATAATGTCCTTGGTTAGAAATCTTTCTCATAATTTATATTGCAGAGTGTTCTCCACTCCCCTTATCTACTGGCTTAATAACCACTGAATGGTCAGATTTCAGACCAGCTAAGGCCTACTTCTCAGAGAGGGTATGTTATATGGAACAAAAGTTCTCTGGTGTTCAAGGTTGCCAATGTCCCTGAGTACCAGTTTCTCAAACATATGTATCTGCAATGGCAATGAGGTATTCAGAGGTGATAATGTGGATGTGGCCGAAAGTTTTTTATATGCACTTGTAGGAGGACAAGGATTGACCAAAAATTAGGCATGCGGCCTAATCTTCTGAAAAAAACTCAAAATGCCAGTTTGTAAGCCTAAGAAAAGAACATACCATCTGTACAAATGATTGTAAAGTCGAAGTCCTAGTAGTTTGAGAATAATTTATTTCAGTTGAAACACCCTGATGCAGCACAAAAGAGAAACGACCTTGCTGGGTTTCATCATTCCAGTAACTGCTACTCAGTCCAAAGAAAAATTCTGGAACTAGGGAAGCTGGTATGAGCAAGGACAAAGTATCATACAAAAGTAAAAACGTCTATGTACAGTTCTAAATATGATTTAGACATACAATAAACAATTATGTCTAGAAATAATTAACTTAACACATTTTCCCCTCTCAGGGAACTACAAAAAGGAATAAGTAAACTAAACAATAATTAATAATATACTGAATCAAATAAATAGTAACCATAAATGCAAAAATACTAACTATGCATGTTGCACTCAAAATCATCCGTCCTCTTGGGTCTAGTATACATTCTTCTATTATGTCCATTGCCTTATTCTGCTTCAGCTAGAGCTCCATTTGTGGCTCCTTCAGTTACATCTTCTACTTGATCCTCTCTAAGAAAAGTCTCAAGACCAGATGTGACCTTATCATGCACTTCTGCACTCACTTCTTCATTGTTCATTGTTCAACTCTTTACTCATGCTATCCACACTGTTTTCTCCTCTATTACCAACTTCTTCTTCCTCATAGATTGCTTCAAGCTCATGTCGGACAGAGTTGGAATCAGCTAAAGACACTTCATCCAAGCCCTTATAATTCTTATTATACAAACTGCAATTCCCCTTGAGGATAGCAATTCTTCTAAGATTCCAAACCTTTCCATCACTTACATCCATAGAACAGCATCACGTAAAACTTTAACTACTTGTAATGGTTTTGAAAATTGACTTTCTCCATTGTTTTACCTTCCACATTGTTTTTACTTTCACACCTTCACCAATTTCAACATTGTCTGAGCCCATTCTACTGTCAAAGGCTACTTTTATATTCCTGATTCTTTTCCACAATGAATTTTCTGTCCTCCTCAATAGACACATTAACATCAGAGGACTTACACAATCAGTCAGGATTGCATTTAGTTCTTGCTTCCCATCCTCTCATCACAACAAAAGGGGACACATCCAATGCTTCATGAGTGGTAGTTCTAAAGGTCCCCACCTTTTTTTGAGCCTGTAATTCCCAATCTTTACCCTCCATAACTGCTAGCAGTATGGTATTCTTCAAAACGCTATTAAACCTTTCTATCATGCCATTTCCGCTGGGATTATAGAGGAATGTGGTCTTATGTTTTACTTTTGCTTTCTCAAAGTAATCCTTGGCCAGGTTGGAAACAATATATACCACATTCCACTGAATAGTTTGGAAATGCCCTTAACATATCTGAACCAATAGTTCCGCATTCTTCAACAATCATGACAGGTTCTGGACTATTGGGATTGAGAATAATGTATAAGTCACCTTGGTCTCACCATCCAAGAACAGAAAGACCTTTCGTGGCCACATACAATTTTCCAAAAGTATTTCTGTTTTTAAATCTAAATACTAACGTTCTGTACCCCACCATATCAACTGTTTGACTAGAATATCCTTCTAGACTGATATCTGGTTCCAAAAAGTTGCCTCCTAGCTTCATTGGAAGTTGGACTTCCGCAACTCCTCATTTAAGATACAGACTGACTGCCAGGTAACCAGGTAAGCAAAAGGGTGATCTACTGAATATCTGGGTCAAGTATTAAAACAATAATAATCTATACCGGTGCTCTAAGGGGAAGAAGAGTTGGTTACCTCACAACCCCACCTCAATCTGCAAATGCAGATGACAAATAAAACAAAATACCCTCCCCGAGCACACAAATCACAATTTTATGATTCAATATCCATAAATCTATTCTTCTTCTGTGTGAATCAAAATATTCTCCAATCAGTACAGCACTCTGGTCTGTACGTCCAAAACATTCAATGTAGTGTATTCGTATTCATCCAACATGAACAAAATCCAAAGAAGCCAACACATGTTTCATCTTGCTATAT
This sequence comes from Lissotriton vulgaris, assembly GCF_964263255.1. Classification (NCBI taxonomy): domain Eukaryota; kingdom Metazoa; phylum Chordata; class Amphibia; order Caudata; family Salamandridae; genus Lissotriton; species Lissotriton vulgaris. The sequence continues at coordinate 1,935,319,841 of NC_141685.1, read as the reverse complement.
CAAGCAACTTGTAACACTAGAACAGGGGTATAGGGTGAGACACTTAACTGCACTCAATCTAATGAATCTTGGTCTGGTTATATCTGGGGGTGCCAAGAACCTGAAGCCATATACCCCTAGGCCTCCAGAATCAATGCCAAGGCACTGTACACAATTCAAAAAATGGTTCGGCACACCATATAATGTACAATGAGTAATATCAAAGAGGTCAAAAAATATCAGTAAGCCATTATGTATTCTTTTCTTTCTTTATTTCCAATCTTCACAAAGTTGCCAACGCGTTTCGTCCGAAGGACTTCTTCAGGGCGAATGGATAAGGTGCTGTTTAGTATTCTGGACTTTATCAGTGGGAACAAATTTCTCCAGCTACTGTGATGGCACCAGTCTCCAGAAACTGGGATGGCAACTATCCTTTTGTTATGTGGTAGATTGATCGAGTTTTTTTGAGAGATGAATGTATTACAGCGAAAAAGAAAGGATGTCAAATACACATCCGCACAGGTGATGTAAGTGTTCACCTTCGCCAGATTTGAATTTTGTGCGGTCTCCTCGGGTGCCGTCTCGGAAAGTAGTTCGAGGAGTAGTTTGCTATATCAAGCAACTTGACTTCTTCAGGGCTGCAAACCCAAATAAACAATATGTAAACATAAAATATTATCATATACACTAATATAAAGTATGGTACCCTATTAAATAGAGCGGTATCAAAACTGTGTATGCAAGGACACCTCAAAGCAACCATCACCCGGTGTTACAAATGAAAGTAAAGGGGGCATATTATCAAGGGGGTTTATCTCCGCTTTTTTGGCTTTAAAAGCCAAGAAAGCGGAGATAAAATTATCTCCCTATTACCTAGCTGCCGCTAACACCAGTTAGGGGCAGCTAGCAGGAGATAGCGACTATCTTGGGCCCCACTTTGCATGTCAGTGATATTTATCACTAATGAGATGCAAAGTGGGCGTGCCAATATGTTAGAGACTGAAAACAGTCGCTAACATCGCTATCTCCTATTACCAACTTTTGGAGATATGGAGTAAGCGGGAATATCTCCTAAAGCTAACGCCTGCCCTGAGCAGTTCTTACCCATGTTATCCAATGGGAGGTGGATAACATGGCTAAGAGCATTAGCTCGCTAATGCATGAATATCGCTGACTTTTCAGCGATATTCATGCTTTGCGGCGATTTTTACCGCATTTGCGTTAAACCTTGGTAATACCAAGGTTTATTTGCGGTAAAAATCGCCGCAGCGCTGCGGTAAATTTTTGTCTCTAACCAAGCAATAGCGATAATTAGGTTATGTTAATATCTGGATTCTCACACATTATAATATTAGTTGTTATTAGGTTTTCTTAGTTGTAAATATGAAGTTAAAGCATAAAGTTCACTTCATATATAGTTTCCAAGATAATCAACTCATCAATCGATTGGTAATTTTCAAACAATACGCAACTCCCTCTCTGTAATGTCAAAGTCAAACATGAATGTAACCACCCTTTACATTTAGCTTGAATCATAACACGCGATATCCCAACAAAACCAACATCTTCATTCAATAAACCTTATACATGCTTAATGTAAGCTGTATCTGTTGATCTATTTAGTCCCTATATGTAATGGGCAAAACTCCTTGTCCTTACTAAGACAATATCCATCTCATAAATAAGCAAAACATATACAAAGAACAACCAATAAGACCTAAAATTACAAAAAATGACTAAATAAACATAATTCACCCTCAATGAAGTCATAATATTAATTCGACAACCATAGCACTATAACAATCAGATTCGATACCCACCGTAATCTAACAGTCTGGATGAGGCAATAGGCCATTATCGAAATTTACCCAATTTATCCTCCTGGAGTAATCACGATCCTCCTTTCGTAATGTTAAGTACTCAATCAATAGGTAAATTAGGCAGTACTCCCATCCAAAATTGTCTGTATGGTACACGGTTTCAATATCTATAAGGAACAACCTATTTCTCCTAATTTAAAACCCCTTCCGTAAGTAAAATGGTTATCTCACCCCGTTTCCTCCATATCCAAAACTTCAGTAATCTTCCATCTCTAAGTAATATTTTTCCTATCCCACAAGTATGTAATCTGAGGGAAAGACCTGCAGTTCATAAGTCAAACACCTAATGTATTCTAAAATGATGTACCAGTCCTGAAACATAAAGAAAAGGGAAAGGACAATCCCCAACTCACCAAGTATCCACAGTATGCATCCTAATCCAAACGGGAAAACCGGCGTACTGCTCAGGCGCCATATTGTCAATACTTTTTATTCTAAAGTTACATGAGCGCCATCTTGGAAGGTATAATCTGTATGGATCCTTTCAAGCAAAGACCATTGTTGCTCATTCATTTCATGTTAAATAGTCACAGCAGAATTTATAATTACTCCTCATAGATCGAGATATTAATTATCCATGCCTATGTATTACAACATTCCGCGTACGTCCCTAAGAAAGTGTTTTTGTGTTTAAGTATTTAAATGAAACACTCTTCGAATCCCGTATATACTATGTTACATATTGAGGCGTCCCAGTAAACAGCAATAATACAAGTCCTAAATCCAAATCCTGATCACTTAAGAAAAGTCCACTTTGTGTATAATTGTTGACATATGCTACTTCGCGAATTACAAAACCCTGCCGACTTGTAATGTACGTCCACTATATCTGTTAGGTATAAAATTACTGAAAGTCCCTTCTAATTACTAAAACTACGTCTGCAATCCTTATGTAAAGTATATTTTTATCCGCTGTAGTGCCAGTACGTCTCATAGTTATCATTATATTTAACCGCTGTAGAGCAGTACGTTTTATAGTTACCATCGTGTTCAGCCATGGTTGTATATAGTATCAATAAAGTTTCCCAACATTCAACCATGAATTGCTCATCCGTTCATAAAACCACCCACTAAATATTCTCACTTCATAAAGTCACTAATACCCATCGGTTTTTTTTCTCTTTTTTTTCTTGTTACCTTATTCATAGCCAACGTACATGAGCTACACCGTCCACATTTGTGAAAGCCTTTTAGTTGATTACCAAGCCAGGTCACATTGTCTCGCTTTTTTGGGTAACTAGGGCTAACTATATTTGCTAATGTCAACCCCCTCCTAAAGGTCAAACTAGGTTTATCATTCAAAAAAGGCAATATATCCTTATCAGAGTTAAGCAAATGCCAGTACTTATTCAGTATTGAATATAGTTTATGACTGTCACTGTTAAAGTTTGTGATCAGTCTTACCTTATCAGTAACTTTACTCTTACGATCCTTATTCTTAGTCTCAAGAGTACATTCTCGACTGTGCCCTCTTGTTAGCATCATTAATCACTTTGTGCTTGTAACCTCTAGCTGCAATCCTCCAAATTATCCACGAAGTCTTTCTGGAATGAGCAGTTCCTTATAGCACTCACCATTTCACCATATGGTATTGCGTTAATTTTGCTCCTGGGATGACAGCTTTCTGCATGTAATAGTGCATTGCAGCTGGTCTCTTTGCGGTACATTTTACTACGCAATCTGGCATTTTCAAAAAATAGCTCAACATCCCAAAAAATAAAACGATTACTGTCATAGTGTGTTGCAAAACTCAAATTCAAATCGTTGTCATTCAAATAGCCAAATAAATCCTCCAAATCACTGATAGTTCATGTCCAGATCGGTAGACAGTTGTCAATAAAAGACCTCCAATAATAGATGTTATCAATCCTTTTACTGCCCCTAGGGCACCAGATCCACTCCGCCTCAAACCAACCCATGAATAGGTTGGCAAAAGACAGAGCGAACCTGGATCCCATCGCAGTACCAAGGCGGTGCCTGTACCAAATGATGGTGAATATTAGTATACAGTGATACTACATCTAAAGTTGCCATAACCATTCCTGTTTCCCATGATATGTCACTCATAATATTTAGAACATATTTCGTATCCTGTATATAGGAAGGTAAATGCTGGACATAAGGTCTCAAAAATGTATCTATAAAATGTGAGAGTCTCTCTGTGGATCCCCCTATACCCAAAAGTATTGGTCTGCCAGGTGGCCTCTCCCTATTCTCATGGATTTTAGGTAAGCTGTACATACAGGGGGATCTGGGGCAGTCAACCAATAGATAAATATACTCATCACAGTCAATCAAGGTTTGGTCATACCACTTAAGATTCTTGTCAATCTTATTTTTCAGTTCTACTAGGGGATTGCAAGTCAAACATTCATAATACTTTTCATCATCAAGTTGTGTGAGGATTTCATCATTATAGTCCTTAGTCATACCAATGATGCTCCCACCCTTGTCTGCCATATGTATTGTCACATCTTGATTACTATTCAACTCTTTCAAAGCCAGTCTTTCTCTCCTCGTTAGATTATCAAATTTTCCACCAAGATTCTTTTCTTCACCCAACTCGATCCAAATCATAATTAACAGCTTTATAAAAATCATTGATAGTGTTACCAACTGAAAGTTGGGGGGTCCACTTGAATCTGGTTTTTAGTCCACTACTAGTACTTAAATAACAGCTAACCTCCAGGTCTTCCAATAGTTTTGAAACTGTCACTGGATCGCCCTCATTCTCAGTTAGCGACAAAAGTAATCTTGTGTCGTGTACATCTTGTATTATCAAACTGCTAGCATCTAATTTCGTATTATCATGCTTTAATTTCACTGGTAGTCATGTACCAATCTGCAGTTGTAGTTGGACAAAATCCTAATCCTTTCTTAAGTAATGAAATCATATCCTGGGACAACTCAAACGAGGACAGATTAATAATTTCAATATAATTAGTAGATGAACAGTGTTCAATATTCAGTTCTTCCATGATAATGTTCTCATTTCCAGTCCTGCTTTTGCTCTTCCTTTCCCTCTTGACCCTCTCCTTGTCTTTGTAAACCTGTTTCTCTAATTCTGACTGCTGTATCATGATTCCCAATTCTCATACGGCTAACCTCCTGTAAAAAGCTATTCTCAATGCTTATATTCATCTGCACATCTCCTGTTTCCTCATTCTCACCACTAGAGACATGCCAGGATGACTTATCATCTCTTTGTTTGGTTCCCAGAACTTTATTCACTAAATAATCGAAACGTTTAGCAAACGTAAATATGCGTTCTGTCCTGTAATCGTTCTCATCTCGCTTTAATTTCCTCGCTTTCCTCCTCTTAATCTCAACTTGTAAACTATTCAAAATTTCATCAAGAATGGTGTACTTTTTCACTGTCGCTTCTGGTAAATACAATTGTTTAATCTCATCCTCAATAGTCTGTATCTCAACTAAAAGTTTAACAATCTTCCTCTCTGCATTTTCAATTAAGATATTCATCAAATTCCTAGAACTATTAGTTAATTCCTTCTCCCACATGTTCAAAAGATCTGATTCTAAATCCTCATAAGTAGGTACTATTTGTGATCTCAAACCACGTGGTATTCTGTTAAGAGTGAGATACTGTTTAAGAGTAGCAGCATCCCACCACTTGTTAAGTTCAGTCTTGAGATATTCAAGGCTTATGAACTTTGCTCTAAGGCCTTCCTTCTTAACATTCTTGGAACTACTAACAGCTGTACCAATCGAACTACCTGTGCTGAAATTGCTAAAGAGTTCCTTTGCTTCCTTGTCCTGATTCATAATGACCCCAGTGGCTGCCCTACCCTGTTATAAGATACAGACTGACTGCCAGGTAACCAGGTAAGCAAAAGGGTGCTCTACTGAATATCTGGGTCAAGTATTAAAACAATAATAATCTATACCGGTGCTCTAAGTGGAAGAAGAGTTGGTTACCCCACAACCCCACCTCATTCTGCAAATGCAGATGACAAATAAAACAAAATACCCTCCCTGAGCACACAAATCACAATTTTATGATTCAATGTCCATAAATGTATTCTTCTTCTGTGTGAATCAAAATATTGCATCAAGATGTTATTGACATCTTCTTTTCATGATTGTAAGTATATCTTTCCATGGTTTCACTGTTACATGTATATCTTGCCAGGTTTCACTGTTACATGAACTATTGATGTGATGATGAGACAAGTATGTGGTGGTCATTTGTTAGGAAGAGTATGTTCAGGGAACTTCAGGCCAAAAGTTTTGTTGAGCAAAGTGTTGGCACTTGGACTACTGTATTCAGTTACATTATTTATCTCTGAATTTTTTGGGAAACTGTGTCCTCCAAAAGTTGACTTTATATTGTGTTAATAATGTTATGTTTGATTGGTAATCTTTTTGTTTGGATCTGTTTTAGGTTCCTTCACCATGTCATCTTCATTTTGGGCATTTTAGAGTTGTGACATTTGCTGGCATATGGTGCTGTTTCATAGCACAAAGGGAAAAGGCTGATCCTGGGAAGACAGACACAGACTTTGTGTGTACAAATCTTGTACCAAGCAGTGGCATAACGAAACTTGAGACCCTGCATGCAAGGTCCATGGAGGGGCAACCGATCCAGATTTAATCAAGAGCTCTTGGGCAAGAGTACTGTGCTGAGGGGGCCCCCTGCAGCTCGAGCCCCCCCCACCACGGGGTCTGCAGGGGCATGTGTTATGTCACTGGTACCAAGGCAACTTGCACAGTGATTGAATGGAATATGTGAAGATTACATTGGACTTGTTCACTGTTGTATGTTGGCACTAAGTCAATGTGTGCCATCTTTAGCTCAAACTTGTGGTATTATAGCCAAATCATGCTAACCCCCCTTCAGATTGGCAAAATCCTCATTGTGTGTAAAGCATATGTAGCTGTTGGTGTGTTTCATCATTGTAAAATATAGTTCTTGTGGCATTTCACTGAAACGTGGTTGTTACATTCCACCAGATAATGGAACAGTAGATTGGAATGATCCTGTGCCTACATAATATAGTATTTGCATTTTTTCGTCTATTGGTGTTATTGACGTAGGATTCATTATATGGACAAGAAGATATGGCTTCAGCTGAAGACATGAGTCAATGAAAATTTGCCTACTCAGTTTGATTGTTTTGGATATATCCCATTCTTCCATGTTGGCAAGATCTGGAACTAGAAATGTGAAATCTGGCACTGAGTATTTGTAATATGTATGGCTCGTTATGGTAGTGAAAATGTGGACAGCAAATTATTGGTCTCATGGAATAAACATAGTAGTAGATGATTTACTCGTATATGAGTCATGGTTGGGAGCTTAGTAAAACATTACCTAGTAGCAAAATATCTATGTTTACACATTCATTTGATTTTTGTCATTGTAAAGTCATGATGGAAGAAAACAAATGCATTGATAGAGATGAGATATACAACACCAGTCTATGAGTTTTAGAGTTCAGAAATTATTAAACAAAACATGAAGAAATTGCGATTCTCATATTTACATGACTAGAGAATCTGGATTTCATTAAAGACTCGGAGGCTGACATTATGCATACAACTTTAATGCAGATCCCAGCAGCTGCATCACAATAGAAAGTTCCAAATGGAACAAAGGCAACAGCTAAAAGACATGAGCCAACAACACACAGCCTCTTTTAAATGAGGACATCAAAGAAGATAAAGTTCAAAGTTCAAATGTTGAAGTGGAGAAGAATCAATCTTCGGAGAACCGCATAACTTGAAACTTGACTGAAGAAAGTCGAAAAAGAAGAAGTCAGGCTGGACGTAGGCTTGAAAAGGGCGCAGTCCAGGTCAGGCGTTATCTGAAAAAGACAAAGGAATTAAACCAAAAAATCTCAAGAGACGTGTCAAGAGAATAAAATCAAATTCAAAGGTCATAAATCAAAGAAAACATTGCATTACAATAAATTATACAAAGTAGTAATATTAATTGGAATGCCTCCGGAGGAGGGAGGGAGGGATAATGTCAGCCTCCGAGTCTTTAATGAAATCCAGATTCTCTAGTCATGTAAATATGAGAATCGCAATTTCATCACAAGACCGGAGGCTACATTATGCATGTTGGAAGCTTCCTAAAACAGCATCAGACATGTGTTGGATGGGTTTACAATAATGACGAGCGAAGGTACCTGCATTGGACCAATCAGCAGCTTTCAAAATATCATCCAACTTACCTCCAGACCAAAGAGATTTGCCTCCAGATTGTCTAGCCACCAAATCAATTCTGAACAAAAGTCTGAGTCCAGAGAAATCTGATCTCCGTACCAAAGGCCTGACCTCAGGGCTCTCGCTTTGACTCTCTGAAGAGCCCGCTAATTGAGTGGTCCTGGAAAAATTGCTTGAATTGAAGATGAGAGGAGACCTAGTAACCTGGCTAAGTCCCTGAGGGAGAGAGACTGTCTGCTTAGAGCATGTTTTATTTGCTTCTTTATTTTCGAGATTTTCTTCGAAGGAAGAAGGAGGAGACAACGGGTGGTATCGACCGTGAAGCCCAGAAACTCCAAGGATTTTGAGGGAGTCAAGTGAGACTTCTCCTTGTTTATGATGAAACCTAGACTTTCTATGAGTTTTATCGTAAAATCCAGGTCTCGAATTAAGTGTGACTTTTCTTGCGCCATAATTAGAATATCGTCTAGGTAGATAATTAGACGAACACCCCTTGATCTTAGGTGGGAAACAACGGCTCTCATCACTTTTGTGAAGCACCATGGTGCGGAAGAGAGACCAAATGGTAGAGCTTGAAATTGGTACAATCGACCTTTCCAAAGAAATTGGAGAAAACGTTGAAGAACCTTGGCCATGGGGATAGTAAAATAGGCGTCCTTGAGGTCCAGTTTGGCCAGCCAGTCCCCTTCTAGGAGCAGATCTCTCAGGAGCTGAATACCCTCCATTTTGAAATGTCTGTAGGAAATAAATCTGTTTACTTGACGAAGGTTTATAACCGGCCTCCAACCCTTGTCTTTCTTTTTTACCAAAAAAAGGTTGCTCACAAAACCTATGAGATCCATAGGGACTTCCAAAATTGCACCTTTCTGAATCATTGAAGAGATTTCTTCTTCTATTATGGCTTGTTGTACCTGGGACATGGGAATACATTTTGGAAGAGAAAGCTGAATAGGTTCCTGATCGAAATCTATCGTAAAACCCTTTACAGTGTTTAGAAACCAAGTATCCTGAGTAATGGCTTCCGAACTTTTTAGGAAATACTTCAGTCTCCCGCCCACCTTTGAGGGGAAAGAAAGAGAAGGTAGAGGGGAAACACTCACCTGAGGGGTTGGTTTGTGTATTAGACCCACGTGATTTGAATCCTCTGCCACGCTGTCCTCTGCCCCTTTGAGGGTAGAATTGCGGATTCGTATATTGATATTGTTGATATTGTTGGTATTGTGGGTAGCCTCTGCCACCTCCAGGTGATCTAAAATTGGGCCTCTGAGAAAAACGGCCGGAAGGTTGGCCTCGTCTTCCGGCCCTTCCAAAAAGACTGTTTCCAGTATTGAAAACCTTGCGCATGTTTTGCTGCGCTTTGTCTAAGGCAGTAAATGTCGAAACATACTTGCCGAGCGATTTAATTAAATCTTCGCCAAAGAGAAGCCCTTTCTGATTATTAGTAGGTTCCTTATCAGCAAGGTCGGCAAGTTTAGGGTTAATACAAGTGAGAACCACTCTACGCCTTTCAGCATTAATGCTTGTATTGGCATTTCCTAAAAGAATAATAGCCCTTTGGCTCCATCCCCTTATCAGCTCAGTATCGAGGTGAGTCCCTTCCAAATGGGACTCCTCAGCAGAGTCGAGGATTCTCGAGAGAGGGCCAAGGACGTCGAGAAGATAATCCTGACAAGTTTTAAAGGATTTCTCCATACCCTTCCTGGGGTCACGCCCCAATTTAAAAAGAAATTTGATCAAGTCAGGATCAAGATTTGGGGCGTAACAGGTCTTATCACCAACCGAGGGTCTAGAACATTCTGCTCTCAAGATGTTACGAGTTTCCCTCTCCAAGGGATATCTAATCCATGTCTTAACAAACTTGGAAACATGTTCTTGAGGGTACCACTCAGAGCTTCGTGGATGTTTTAAGTTTTGAGGAGAAAGCATCTCCTCACCCAAAGGGTTACATATGACATCTTTACTGGATGAGTTCGTATTATCTAGAGCATCCCCAAAATCATGGTCTTGGTCATTAAGATCCAGTACATATTCGTCTAGAAACTCAGATTCATCTGAGGTACGATCGTCATCATAGTGAGCATTTCTAAAATGTGTGTCGCTTCGGGCACCATTATTCTTTGTGCCGCCAAGGGCACCCAACCACTTGAGGTGCGAAGACCTCCCTCACTCCTTGAGGTACTAGGACCTCTACCAATAGACGAGGTGCTAGGACCTCCCATGCTCAAACCCATATTATTGTTTTTTCTAAGTCTTTTACCAGAGACTGTGTCATCTTGTTGAATAGGACGTTTGGAATTTATTACATTAGAAAGTCCCTCCTTTAGACACGACCTCATCTCTGATTGGAGTAATGTTTTTAATTTATCAGTGAAGACATCCTGACAAAGTGTAGAAGCCTCCTCAGAGCCAGAGCTGGACATTGTTTAAGAAAGGGTACAGCCAACGAGTGAGGAATTCGTTATAATGAAGTAATGTAGGTTAACTTTTATAATCAGGGTTAACTTTGAATCAAACTCAAAATGTTGTATATTCGAGGGTTTAACCCAAAAAATGCTCATAGGATCGGAAATATGCCAACTGCCGCTTGCACGAAGACGAGTGCGTGCGAGACAGAGGGGTTGCCATAGAAACGCCCTCACAATGCTCGTAAATGCGTGCGGATAAAGGAAATGCCCTTAGCAACCCGACGACGCGGCGTCGCTGTTGCTTAGGGTCATTCCTCAAATGCGCCACAGTCTCGCGCTGTTGAGCGCGAGGGAAAAGACCAACAACCGAAGGAAGGGAAGTGAGTAAATAAGGACACTTACCTTAAAATTAAAGAACAATGTGTATCGCCAGGGAGAAGAAGTGCTAAGCACAGACACAGTAGAAAGAAAAAAACGAGGATCGACAATTTTCAATTCGGGCGGAAACGTGAATGATAAGACAAAATTCAAAGTCCTTCAGGCAGGCAGACAGCACAAGCGCGCAGGGGGGGTGGGGGGTTGCAATGAGGGAATCTCCATGCATTGGAAATCGGTAGTGAAGGGGGGTGTGTGGGATTATGGGGGAAGGAAACTGCCACACCATAAAGACACACTCATACTAAACCCCAAATATCATAGAGGAATAAAAAAACCCTAAAGAACCGATAAAACACAGATAATGAGAAGAGTATAAGATAGACTTATCTGCTTGGGAGCCGCATTTAAAAGAGGCTGTGTGTTGTTGGCTCATGTATTTTAGCTGTTGCCTTTGTTCCATTTGGAACTTTCTATTGTGATGCGGCTGCTGGAATCTGCATTAAAGTTTTATGCATAATGTAGCCTCCGGTCTTGTGATGAAATTAAACAGGGTGAAAATGAAAAAACAAACCAAAAAGTGAAGAAGTCAGTCATGGTGATTGAGACCGCATTTTGAGAGCCAAAATTGTCAAACAAATGTCCAAAATATGACTAGCATCAGAAAGGCAAATGTGTCCAGAAATAGTCCGCAGAGTGAATGCTAGACACACTCTGGAGGAAATTAGGATCAGCGTTCCTTGCTGATGGTGGCAGAGTTCATGTCATCCTCACTTACTGGTAATATATGTGGATGTCCCCTCCTGTGGGGGAAGGGGTATCCATAGTTGCAGGGCCTAGGGTGGCTGTAAGGTCGTTCTACCAGTGGTATGGCCTCCCTTTCTGTGGCTGTAGCTTATGTAGAAGGATCAGATGTTGTAGGAGCACAGGAAGAGGATGATGGTGCTGGCAAAGCCCTCCATATATGGGTGCAAATATCCTGCATCACCCCAGTCAGGGAGCCCATATTGGAGATGTGAGCCTTCACCTGATAATTGATCTCCCTTTGCAACTGCTTCATCTCCCAGAGCTCAGTGAGTATCTCGCCCATCCTAAGCCCTGGTGTCCACTGATCAAAACGACTCCTTTAATACTATCATCTCTTTGTCTCTCTTGTGGTTTACATGAAGCTTCAAAGAATATGTAATATTATTCATTTGAAACGCATGTCTAAACTATGACCATTCAGCATGGTGGAATAATTATGAAGCATTCTGTGTTTTATCTTATGTATAATATCCTCAAAGACCTACATGTGGAGATTATAGTGTTTGATGCCGTGTATTGCCATTGAGCAAGTGAGTATGATTCTGTTGATAGTATGTGTTGGTCATTTTTATGTTTGTTGCACCTGGGCACCACTTATATGTACAATCGTTTGTTGATGTAGCATTGTATTTATTGGAGTATTCATTAAATGTCTATTAAATGTATATTTAATAATTTGATATACTGAGAATGGGTCAAATAAATTTCCGATATATGCCCTAATAACAATGGTTTTTATGGCGTTAGCTGTATAGAGTCTTATCGCCTTTGCTGTTGCACACAGTTGTTTGCCTCTGGGGGACAGGATTATGTGGATCCCTTTTTCTTTATCCTTGACATATAGCTTATTTATAAATTACTTGCAGGCAGTGCGTTTGTTCTTGATTGAAACTTATGTTTTTCCTCTGTTCCCCTGCCTAGGTATCTTTTTAGGGGGCCCTGTCGATGTGATTGTTCTTACCTAGTCCATCATGTCTTGGGACTGGTGATAGGCTCCTAAAACCTGGTCGATGGAGTCCTGGGTGAGAATGACCTTGGTTGCTTCACTATGCTGGCCCGCAAAAGTCCTCCCACAACCCTACCTCCACTACCCTGTGCCCTTGGAACATTTTTCCCCAACCAACGTGGTCCTGGGTGAGCTGGAGCTGGTGTTGCTGTGCTTCCAACATTACCCAGGGCTGGGGGGCACACGATCAGTGTTACAATGAAAGGAATACAGAAAGTGGAGGCTTCGGCTGGAGGAGGTGTGACAGCTCGGTGGGAGGTATCAGTGTTGGCCCTGTGAGACTTACTGAAGCCGTCTTCGCAGGCTTCTCATTATAATCCACCCACTCCTATTGTCATTATTCTACACCATAAAAATACATCTGTTACGGCTCCTTCATAACTCATAGGTCATAGCACGCCTTGTTTCTCACCACAGCGGGATGGACCCAATGATGAACATGCCACCAAGGGGCAACCCTGGTGGGTGAGGTTTACATAATTTTCATTTTACTTATTTATTTGCAAAGTTTTATATAGCGCTGGCTGTACCCGGAGGTTTCAGAGTGCTTTACATGAGGGTCAGCAGGTTACAGGATATTGAAATTACATCAGTTACAGTTGCAATTAGGAGAAAAACATGAAATTACACAATAATTTAAGTTATTAGAGCGTAGAATAGCCAAGACACGCATCTTATGGGGAATGGAAGGTAGAGGGGGGGGAAGGTAAACAGGGGAGAGGAATGTAGATAGAGTCTGGTAAACAGGAAAGGGGTAAGCACTTCAGGGGGAAACAAAGGACTCAAAAGCGCAAGACAGATCAAACCGTGAAAAACCATGATAAACAATGTCCAATGTCCGGCTGGGTAGGTGACGGCCGAGGGGGTGAACCAGCTCCAGACTCCTCTATAGCTGCATAGGACAGCTCTACCTGGCCACGGCCAAGGGTATTTGGGCTTCACGGTAAGTACAAACCGTTTTGGAGTGTGTTTTCATCATCTTCTGGAGGGTTATTTCACATCAAACTGAGGGGCATATTATCAAGGGCAGTATCACCGCTTTAGCTGCACTTTTTGCCGCTAAAATGTTGCTATTCTTATCGCCCTATTAACAAGGCGGCGCTAACAGGCATCAGCCCATGTTAGCAGCTGATTTTCTAACGCTACGCATCTTAGCGATATACATCGCTAATGAGATGCAAAGTAGGCCTTCCATACAATTACTGCATTGAAAAATGTCGCAAACACAACTTCGCTGTATTATCAACGCTGCCCCGGACCTGCATAGTGATGGGACGCTAAGCCCCCATTAGCATGTGATCCTAATGCCTGAATAAAACCTGACTTACCATTATTGCCTATGGGAGGTGGATTGCATGGTTATGTACTCACTTTTCATTAGTGCTGTGAAATCCTTGCTGGATTTCACACACTAATGAGGATTATCGCAGTCTATCGCTGGATTGCACTTGGCCTGTTAGCAAAGTGTTGCTCATACGCCGCTAACACGGCGATGTAATTCAGCGATAGAGGGCGATAATGTAAAATGAGCTAAGCGTGTTTTGCGATATTTATTGCAGTTTGTAGATAATATTCCCCAATGTGTCATCCTGTGTTTTGGTTTTATAATTAATAGTTATTCAAATGTATCTCTTTATTCTCTAAATGTAATAAAACAGAATTCTTCCCATTAAATATATATTGTACAACAGATTTGATTAACCAGTGTAATATAAGCTGGTGCAAAAATAAAATGAAATATCTTGGAATCGTTTTTGCTCATAATACACAACTTACTTGAAAAATTAATAGCAAATATATTATTCATGGACATTATAATCAAAATTGAGAAATGGTGATCACTTTATTCCATCTGGTGGGGAAGAATTAATTCAATTAGAATGATTATTGTACCCCAGATTCTGTATTTATCATCTATGTTGCAATTCTTTTTCCCTGTTCTTTTTATTAAAATAATTCACAAAGAATTAAAGTATGGAATTACAAACCTCCCAGAATACGTTATTCTAAACTTACATGCACTAATGATGCTGTGGTTTAGGATTATCAGCATGTATGATTTTCATACTGCTTCTATTGTGCAACAAGAATCTATGTAGTTTCAAGAAAATGAAATTGTCATTATTCCTACATGGATCAAAGTTGAAGAAAATAGTTAACCCCTATCCACTTTCTGCGATCTTGGCTATAACCAATAATATGCCACAACCTCCACAATAGGTTGTGTACACAGCACCAGACATCATCATATTCCTGCAGATTGGACTGCAAGAGTTAAAATAGTCATATGTACCAGTCATAGACCAGACTTGGTCTAACATATGACCCTTTTTGTGAGTAGGCAAAAAGACAGGTTGTTTCATATTACAAGTATTTGAATAGTCTTTAAAATCACAAGACTTCTGTCAACTACTCTTATCATTGGCCCAATAATTGCATTCACCTAAACAAGTATTTTTGCATAGTTTATTAAGAAAGGAGCGATTAGCTCAAAACTTCCTGAGGAAAAGAGTGCATGTAATTCTGGGACTGATAAGTAAGAATGCAAATTAGAAGTTGTAAAAACAAATATATTTTTATAATTAAAATGTCTGTGCCTGAAATAAGAAACAAGATGTATCTTTTTTTTAAATGATAGCTGCTACTCTACCACTGCATTTGCTATTATTCTGTCTGTTGGTTTGGAGTGCATAATATCTGTTAGGGGGGCTGCTAAAATGTCAGGGATGGATTACTCTGTGAGCCAAGTTTCTGATACAAATAAAATGTCAGGATTTTCTGTATCTAATAATTGATTTTTTTTTTAATTCATGTTTAGATAGAGGTCGGGTATTTAGATAAGTAAACAATAAAGAGTTTAGTTTCTGGGGCAGTCTAGGAGAGTTCATTCTTCTGTGGACAGTATCAGTAGGGTGAGAAAGCACAATGGAGTATAAGGGGTTGACTAAAGCTAAGTCCGTTTTCAAAAGCCACAAAGATTTTAGTTTACAACTGTTAGAAATGGATTATCTAATTGGCAGTCGGTATTCACCCTGTCTAAGTAGGGACTCTCACTCTAGTCAGGGTATGGGTATCACACAGCTAAGATAAACCCTGCTCACCCGTTCGTAGCTTTGCATGAACAGTCAGGATTATCTCAGAGGCAATGTGTAAAGCATTTGTGCATACACACACAGATGCACAGTGTAAACACTACAAAATGAGTCCACACAAATTTAGAAAAATGCCCCATATTTATCTGAATAAAACAAGTCGAAAGCGACAAAAATCCAACATATACTAGTAAAGATCCATAGATTTAGATGGATGCATCACTTTTAGCACAAAGTACCTTGGATGCGTCAAAATTCAAAGATGTAAAAGACACAGACGTGGTGAGGTACCAGAAAAGCAAAGCGATGTATCAATTTCTTACTCCCAGTGGAGGTGATGCGTTGGTTCCTTACTGCTAGGGGAGGTAATGCGTTGGTTCCTTACTGCTATGCAGGGGAGGTGATGTGTCAGTTCCTTATTGTCAGGGGAGGTGATGTGCTGATCTCCAGACATGCATCCTCGGTTCCTTACTGCTAGGCAACATCGATGAAGAAATCGGTACCCAGGGACGATGCATCGAAAATTCAGATGCGCTGTGGCAATTCTACAGTGATGAAGCAGGACCTGCATCAGCGTCTGAGCAGTGCATCACAAAATTCGGTGATGCAATGCTTAAATCTCACACTGACACAGGTTTTCTGGCATGCTGACACAGAAAGCTGTTGCCTCGGTTAAAGCTGAGGTCATTGCTCCAATCAGGAACCACGCTCCAGTGCTGGCAGCAGTGATGCATCAAAGTTTGTAGAGATGAATCAATAAAAACAGGCAAGGGGGATCGATGCAGGGATTTTCTCCTTCATTTCACTAGATTCCACTTCCAAGGGCACAGGGACTGGATTTGACACCACTTGGCATGTCAGGACTCTGAGCAGAAGAGCCCAGGCACTGGTAGGTGAAGTCTTTGATGAACCTGAGACTTCGTAACAGGAGGCAAGCACACACAACCCCTTGGAGAACCATGGAAGCAGGATGAAAAAAGCAAAGTCCAGTCCTTTCACTCCAAGGACAGAAGAAGAAAGCAGCAGGCCAGCACAATAAAAGCCAAAGCTAGAGTATCAACCCCTCCTATGGCATCCAGCTCTTCATCCTGGCAGAATGTCCTTTAGTCCAGAAGTGTTCCAAAGTTATGGTGCAACAGCTCCAATACTTATACCAGTTTTTGCCTTTGAAGTAGGCAAACTTTAAAGGGATATCTTTGTAGTGCACAAGCCCTGTGCTCCAGACACACTAAAGGGGGGTGAATACAGCTTTGTGTGACGACAGGCACAGCCCTATTCAGGTGTCAGTGGCAACTCCTCCCACCACTCTAGCTCAGGAAGGCCCAGCAACCTGGTGATAGCCCATCAGGATATTCAAGGCACACCTCGGCTCCCTTTATGTGACTGTCTAGAGTGAGTACACAAGAGCCCAACTGTCATCCTAACCGAGACGTGGATTCTACAGACAAGCAGAGGCACAGAATAGTTAAGCAAGAAAATGCCCACTTTCCCAAAGTGCCATTTATAAACACGCAATTTAAAAACCAACTTCACAAAAATGGTTCAGAGACCCCAAACTCCAAATCTCCATATGCTCCCAATGGGATTTTATACTTAAAATATATTTAAAAACAAACCCAATATTAGCCTATGGGAAAGATAGTACTTGCAATAGTGAAAAATAAAATCAGCAGTATTTCACTATTAAGACACGTAAAACACGCCAGTACATGTCCTACCTTTTAAATACACTGAACCCTGCCTATGGGGCTGCCTTAGGCCTACC
Organism: Lissotriton vulgaris; assembly: GCF_964263255.1. Taxonomy (NCBI): domain Eukaryota; kingdom Metazoa; phylum Chordata; class Amphibia; order Caudata; family Salamandridae; genus Lissotriton; species Lissotriton vulgaris. Next base: position 1,935,302,343 of record NC_141685.1, on the reverse strand, counting down.
TTAAGGGTGGCTTACAGGTAGTGAAAGGGAGGGTTTTAGTGCCCGGCAAGTAGATGCACTTGCCAGGTCGAAACCGGTAGTTCAAAACTGCGCACAAAGGCACTGCTGTGGCAGGCCTGAGACATGTTTGCAGGGTGACTCATGTGGGTGGCACAATCAGTGCTGCCAGGCCACTAGTAGCATTTGTTTTACAGGCCCTGGGCACACTTTACAAGGGACTTACTTGTAATTCAAATATGCTAATCCTGGATAAACCAATCACCAACACTATTTGCACAGAGAGTGCTTGCACTTTAGCACGGGTCAGCAGTGGAAAAGTGCCCAGAATAGTAAAACCACCAAAACATAAAAAATAAGAAGAAGAAGGCAAAAGATTTTGGGATAACCCTGCAAAAAGGGCCATGTCCTATTATCCAATGGATAGCTTACCGACTGAAATGCTCTAAGCTCCTCTGAGGTATAGATATCCTTTCTGACATAGCGGCTGCCCTGGAGCTGACTGGCTTGCCATTGGCACTCCAGCGGTGCACCAGCTGCACACATCTACTGCACACTTCTGCAGCGCATCTCCACCATAAATTGGTCAGCGTAAAGAACAGTAACTAGAGAGCAACCAAAGGAAAAATGGAATCTCTAACGGGACAACCCCAAAGAGTAAAAATGGGTTCCTGAGTTCTGTACAGACAATTGGCCAAACTCACAACCAAACCCTTGCAGTGTGCCAAATCCACGCAGAGGTCCTCAAATGCAACACAACATTTCCTAAAGATTCAGTAAAAACTAATTTGGTCAAGATAAAAATTAACCTAAGCACCCAATAGTCATAAAAAGTCATTAAAAATTATACAAATCTTTAACACCAATAACAATTCCAAATATAAGTCAAAAGGTTTGAAGGTAGCAATTTACCATGCTGTAACCAGCTACTGTAACCTCTACGGCTGTGCGTCCGCACCATTTCCAGGTTTAAGATGGTCAGGGCAACAGCCAGTAACTGGAGCGCAAACCTGAGATTTTGATGCCCTTCACCTTGGTACCTTTCTGTGATCAAGTGTACCAATATTCACCTGCTCTGGGAAGCACTGGATTGGTGGTCTATTTTCATCCATCGCTACTGCTGGGCCAGACACTTAAGGTTAGTGGAATTGTTTCATGCGTAATCTGAAATAAAAATAATGTTAAAAACTCTCCAGTTAGTAAAGGCACAAAAAAACTATTTTGAGCTTTGATGCACTATATCCTACGGTATCAAATACTCATGGAGAGCCTTATTGTGGTTGATTCCAATGATCAGTCATAATTCTCGAAATTTTGGATTGATGCTGGAATATTTTGTTTGTAGGATATGTCAAGGTGGCACTTTCTTATCTTTTAGAGACATGCAGGAAAATTATAGTTTTCCTTAAACGAACGTAATAAGTATGAAATCATATTCAATTTAACACACAGTGTATTTCCTAATACACTACCTGTTACAAAGATTTCATAAACTGAGACATTTGTAAAAATATTGAAGTCAAAAATGGAGTCCTCACATTCAAGATTTATAAGAAATTATTATCTAATGATATTTCTATGTCGCAAGCAATTCATGACATTAGGAGTATGGAATTGTCTATTACCTGTTCCCTTACAGTATGGCAACAAATATTGCTTAGTAATGTATCTGGTTGACTACCTTTCTCGGTCTATAAGGCAAATCTTTTTATTCTGTATAATTGTTTGTTGTCATCTGTTAAATTTTGTAAGGCTAATTTAAATGTTTGTTGGCACTGTTACAATAATGATGGTTCACTAATAAGTCTATTATATGATTGTCCTATTATATTTACATTCTGATCGGAATTTTGCGATGCGATGTGTGAAATTATGTTTTATCATTCTATGTTATCATCCGTAAATCATTTGCACATTCTTCTTCTTTGTCTATTGTACATAAGAAATTGTTTACTTTTTTTATTCCTTTGACAAATATGTCCATAACTAAAGACAGGAAAGATGTTTTATTAGATTATTAGCTATTCATAAAAGGTGGGAAGATGGGATATTAACTTCTCTTAATTCCACTCATTTGTTACATAAATGTAAATTGTTCTGGGAACCACTCATTTACTATGTTTATTAAACTATATAATGCTATACGAATATCTACTTAATAGAGATATCACTTATAGTTCTATATTGTTTTCATTGAAAATAATATAAATCTACATAACTCAATTTTTCTTTATTTTAGCTTTTCTTGTTTGCTGTTCTAATTAATAATAGAAATTGGAGTTCTTGTTTACGTGATAGTTTGAATATTTAATTAACAGCATTTCATTTGTCTATGTGGAACAATTTTTTGTATGGTTATTGGAATGATTTACTCTTTTTCTAATATATTAATAAACTTGTATGAACAAGGAACTGAAGCACTACTTGCATTGCGACAAGATGCTCAAGGTCTGTGGTCTCCCATTCAATGCGACTGCAAGTGTCTATCTACTTGACATGATAGGCAAAGACAGCCCAGAAGAAAATAGGCAAACAGGCAAGGCATTAACCCCGTAATTTAATGTATATGTTCCAAAAACCACATCCTCAATCAATTGGAAACAGCTGATGACAGACAAACTTTTACGTAAAACGGACTCATCGAAATAACGCATTACATGCAACACGTTTCTATCAGATTTTCCTAGTATAATTTACTGTTCCTCCAATTGTTAAATTGAAGCTTCATTTAAAAATGTACAAAAGCGAGAGTATGAAAACATTAGAGTTCCAGACTAAACAGAGACTGGATAAAGTAAAACAAGATAAGAATTGGATTGAACTGCATAGTACATGGAAGTCTTGTGGACACTCAGGTTTGAAACTGTGCTGATTACCTTGCAATGCAAATTTGATTATCTGTATAATTTACAATTTTGTGTCCTGTTTTCTTATATTTGTAAAATATATAAATGAACACGATTTACAGTACTTGTAAAGAAGGAAGTTGTGTGCCAAGATGGTTCCCGAAGGCCTCAATCGGTCTGGTTCACTTTCACACACCATGCATGTACCATGCAGGCCACATAAACAAAAGGTACAACATACATTTGTGATGTTAGACCTAGTGTCTTGATAAACGAATAAAAGCTGATCTTCACATGATTGGGCCAGAAGGTCACAACTTTAGTGACACAGATAAAAGGGTTTGGTCAATTATGTATTCAAAATTCACAGTATGCTTCCACCACTGCTCTACATGCTAATCCCATGACAGGAACAGATGTCCGTTGCAGTGAAGTTAGGGCATCTTCAGATTCAGGATAAGTCCAGGACCTCACTCATGCCAAAGAACAGTTTCTAGTCCTCTTCGCACGCTCTAAATTAGTGTGAGGCTAGAGCCAAAATCAAAAACCAGGATACCAAATGCATGGAATTGGGCACTCAGAGAAGGGGACACATGTACATCATGCAGCGTCCATTCCTGTGACAACAGATTTTGGGGCATATTATCAAGGGGGTTTATCTCCGCTTTTTTGGCTTTAAAAGCCAAGAAAACGGAGATAAAATTATCTCCCTATTACCTAGCTGTCGCTAACACCAGTTAGCGACAGCTAGTAGGAGATAGCGACCATCTTGGGCCCCACTTTGCATGTCAGTGATATTTATCACTAATGACATGCAAAGTGGGCGTGCCAAGATGTTAGCGACTGAAAACAGTCGCTAACATCGCTATCTCCTATTACCAACTTTTGGAGATATTCGCGCTAAGCGCGAATATCTCCAAAAACTAACACTTGCCCTGAGCAGTTCTTAGCCATGTTATCCAATGGGAGGTGGATAACATGGCTAAGAGCATTAGCTCGGTAATGCATGAATATCGCTGACTTTTCAGCGATATTCATGCATTGCGGCGATTTTTATCGCATTTGTGATAAACCTTGGTAATACCAAGGTTTATTTGCGGTAAAAATCGCCGCAGCTCAGCGGTAAAGTTTTGTCTCTAACCAAGAAATAGCGATAATTATCGCTATTGCTTGGTAATATGCCCCTTTATTCCTTATACTGCACTGTCAGACCATCCCATTTAAAAAAAAGAAGCTTAAACCATATGTCTCTCAATCCTTCATATGAATGAAATAATAGGTTTAAAGCTGCATAAAATAAATGAAGATTTTGTGGGTGAGAGTATACACACATATATTAAGCAAGTAATATGTTCCAAAAATATATTATAAGCAGTTCCATGTCTCATTGAAAAATTACTATAGCTCAGGGTGTTCGGTAGCATGCAGAGAGATTTGGGCATTTATACAATGAACATTAGTAGTGTAAAAATCAATCTATTGCATACATTTCTTAGGAACTTCTTGTGGCTGTTCGCTTTCAGGATAAAAAAACGTAAAACTAGTAGAAAAACTAGTTCTTGGTTTTGTTTTTTAAACGGCAGCTAAAATACAGCTCCATGATTTGCCTTTCATACTGTCTACTGTCTCTACCATCAGGGATTCATGACTTCACAATTCAATTGTAATAAGTTATTAGGACAGAGTAGCTATGTCATTTTAAGATTACAGGTTACTTGCGATGTCATAAGTAGACAGCAATACATAAATTATAAGCAGCTTTCTATAGTTATTGCAGACTTCCATATATGTATATATATGCATATATGCTGCACAATAACAAAACGGACCATCTTCCAGCACACTGTTGTAAATACAACAATATGTGGTCTTCTGAACGTTCCCTGCTAGAACCTGAATCTAGACCCCATTGCCTAGTGGTAAGAACCTCGTGTAGTAGCAGTATATTATGCTAGTGCTAGTTGAGTTCTCTTTCTAACTTAACAAAAATAAATCACTTTAACAGCATTAGACTGAGACTTTGGAACAGTACAAGTACCAGAATGATTGAGGGGGTAACAGCTGCACCAAGCATCAGCCAGGTGCCAATATTCTGAAGAGAGCGCTGCCAGAGCCTGCAATAGTTAAACATTAGAGGTTCACGGTGCTCTTTTGAGATGAATCGTATTTCTTGGCTGAGTTAAACTGACGATGACTTCAGGAAAGTATACTGTGCTCTCACCCTGAAAAGACATGACTAACCTAATCTGATGATAGCCAAAAACACGAATATACATAGAATTCTGCAATGAACTTACTGAGCAGTATTTGCCAGCATATAATATTTGAAAACGTCGAGGGGTTTGTAATGACTGAGTGGAAACTTCTCTCCTGCCAACTTTAACAGAAATCTCCTGACAGGACTGAGTTATTCTGGTCACTTTAACAATAACTGTTCTATGTATGTACTGCCACGGTCTCCCTTAAGCAGTACACACCAAAACGTGTCCATTTGGGCAATCTAACTTTTACTCGGCAATAATTTCCCATGATAGTTTTCAACATAAAGGGAAATGCTTCCACTCTTCAATGCTCCTCCACAAATGTAGATAGGCCTCAGCCCAGAAAATTCAATTGACTGACATTATAACTGAAGAGACCCAAGTCAACCTATCCCTCAGAGAGGTTTGACTAAAACCAGTGAGTCAGACCTCGAAGGTATCGCTGGATTCCCAAGGCTTCGCCATAATTCACCTCAATAAGGGAGATATAGGAGTGTCGCTCACTATTATATATAGAAACAAGCATTTGTTGAACAAGTTCATACATGTATGGAAGCAAACTTGATGGATCGCAAAATATCAATTTTATTAGACATATATTTTGATTACAGACTTTTTTGTGTAAGACCCTGTGTATTGACTATGCAACAATATGTGTGCGCATAGCTTCATATTGAGAGGGACAGGGCACTTCACTGTGGTCATAGGTTTTGGATACAGATTCATGAACACATCCACCCCATATTTCAGGCGTAAAAGTAACCCCTGTTTAAAGTCTATTGAGCAAAACCAGTTGTAACTATTTGGAAGGATATAATTGATCGCACAAAAATATATTGACGCCATAACAGCTTAATTGATCAGATCCTCGGGAAAAGCCTTCTTAGAGATTTAAACATTCACTAGTATGACAGGTCTGATACTCAAATATTTAACTTCACCTCTTTTATAAGTAAAAATTGAGTCAATTAACGGTGCAACAATATCCTAATGGACTGGTATCTATGAAGGGAAATCATAACAAACACGTAGATCTGGTAAGCATATCAATTTAAAATGCAGATATTTCAAATTGACAGTGGTGGATTCTTTTACCAACTCTAATTTCATATCAGTAGGGTTGACGAAAATTACTCAGTAGCATATTTGAAAAAATATATGATTCTAGTATGAAAGAAGTCAAGCGAAGACAAATAAATAAGGTTCAGGACTATTTTTCATTATAAAAAGTAAACTACCAGTCAGTATTCTTTGTAAGCTTTGGGGTTCAGCCAGCGGAACAAACAGAACAATTGAAATTCTTTCAATATTCTTCTCTGGATGTCTTCTTTCTTCAGGGGTTCCTCTTCCTTCAGAATAGTGCCCCTTGGAAGAGGAACCAAAATGTTCAACAATCCTCTGATTGTGAGGACTGGTTAGTGATTTCTCTTGTTAGGGAGAGGGCTGAGAGAGGTTTCAAAAAGTGGACTGCTCCTGACAAGGTGATGTAAGGATCTGATTGTAGTTAAACCAGTGAGGGAAATATATCACCCACTGTGCCGAGTCTCCTTCTTTGCTCTCTCATGTCCCAGATTCTGTGCTCTCTCAGAGTCTCACCACCTCAGAAATCCTGTCCCTTCCCTTTCCTGTGCCATCAAATGGACACCACTTGCCTTAAACCATGACCAGGGCTCTGGTTTGTAGCAATGTTAGGTACAGCGACTAACCCTTCCTAGATACTAATCCTGTCGTTCTGGCTAGAGTCCTCATGCTTTGCGGAGGGCTATTGGTGGACGACTAGGGAGATTTTTCTTATGTCAAGCAAAATGGTCTTTGCAGTCCTCTCCATTGTTCTGGGGTTTCCATTAGGATTCTACCCTTCTTCCCTTTTGTGTGTATCAATGCAGCTCCTCCATAGCTCCCTTCCTCTGACATCAGCAACACTCCTCTGACATCAGCAACACTGAGAATGCTGCCAAACGTCTTCAAATCTCTACCGCCCAAGGAATGGAGCATCAGCAAGGGCATTCCTGTCTTAGTGGGAGCTGCAAATTCCTGGGGAAAGCAGAGCACAAGACCCTGGTGTCATCAAGATAGTCTAAGGCCTACTGTTATCAAACAGGGAAGTAATGAGTGGTTGTACACTGAAGGCTTGATTCACAAACTACACTTTATAGTATGCTTTGTGGTACTACAAAACTTACTATGAAATGCATTTCACAAACTATGTGCAGAGCTGTATGACTCTGCACGCCCTATACATATTTGTGTGGAGTTCTCTGTCCCAAAGTCTGTGAATACCTAAAAGTAGTAAACTTACACAAAAGTGTAAACTTACCTTTGGTGAGTCAGGCTCATAGTGGGGTGAGACAGGGATAGACAATTTTGTTCTTATATTAAATTTACTCAAGGAACAAATGCACTTACCTTTCTCTCAAAAATACTTTCCATGTATGACGAATGTGCACAGTGCCCATATCAAACTTACATTTCTAGTGTTCAGTCGGGAAATTAAATTGGAGGCTAATTATAATGCTACCATATTGTTGGGGTCTATGTAACCATCATTACTAATTCATGTAGATAGGCTACGAGGATCGATGTAATGTAGAGGTCCAAATACCCAGATGTGACATATGAGATTGATCTGCATCTGATGCTCTGTTTTGTTTTCAACATTCATAAATTTTAAGTCTCATGCAAGTCACACATAACATTACATTGTTGGGTTAACCTATTTTTTTAAACTACTGCAGTTTTTCAAATAACCATAAAGAAGATGCCTGATAAAATGTATAGCCTGTTGTATATGAAGCAAAATAATCTACAGCTTCTTCGATTGAATGCAAGGTTTGCTTTCAGTAGTTGTCAACCCTTGGAACCCTTTGGAAGCATTAAAGCAACTAGCAATTGAAACCCTTGTTTAAAGCTGGTGACTTTCTGTGCAGGGTGAGGGAGAGGAGGCAGGTTACTAGGACATTTTCTTGAGGTGGGATGAGGATTCTGTTTTGGGGTCCAGCTGACTACTAACTGATGCCAACCCTATCTTTGTCCTAAGTAGCGCCACACAGCAGTGGGAATCTTTTCTACTGCTGCAGTGCAGAGGGTCCTTGAAGATTTCCATTTTTTCCGATTTGGAAGTTTACACTCACAACGCTCAGGGGATTATTAGCCACAAATGCAGTGTTGTGACTCAGAAGACTTTGCAACTTCACACGAGAGTTAAGAGACTAGTGAAATCAGACTAAAAAGTAACATAGCGACCATGTTTGGGAGTTTTTCAGCTTAGATATAAATGTATGGAATGCAGATCATCCACAGAATATTGATCGTATCTAAATGGCATTACCGATTACCTGGTATCACAAGACAATAATGTCATGGAAAAAAATATCAGCACATCAGGAATATTGTAGAACAGAATAGTGAGATTAAGCATGTTGTTAATTTATGCTTGTTGAAAACAATGGGGGGAATTTTCACAAGGATCTAACGCCGAATTAACAGCACATTTGCGCAGCCAAAGTCGTGATAAATTTACCCCACCATTCACAAGCTGGTGCTAACAGCCCACAGCACCAGTTTTCACGCGATAGCAGCCGCAAAAAACATCGCCACAGAAGACCCCTGCAACTATCGCTAATGAGATGCAGAGTAGGTGTTCCCTTGACAAACCTCGTGACAATACCACACCTCAACATTCACAACGACCAGCCAGATCGTTGATAAGAACACCAAACACGCGATAAGGCGCGTTAGCAGCAGGAAATTTACACCTGCTCTGACCTGGTGTAAAGTCGGAAGGCAGCCTGCACCACAATAGGGAGCCCAGCCCAGAGCCATGCCTGAAAAGAAACAGAAGCCATGGAGCTACTGATCATGCAGCTCGGACACCGAAGAGGGCCACAACACCCACCCGGCACACCCCCCCGGACCACCACAGAGACAGATGCCCCCCAGGAAACACAGCTGCCTCACAGGTAGAAAGGGACAACCATCCTACGCATCCTGGCCGTCATCGACCAACAGGCCAACGGCACCAATACAGCAGACAACCAACATCCCACACCAAGCTGCTGGCCGTGCTGTACCTGTTGGCCCCTGGCACACCCCAACCAACACCCGCCAGAGTCGGCAGAGTCTCACAGACAGCCACATCCAAGTCCCCCACACCTGTCCTAGACATCACCATCAGCCTGGCACCCCAGGCCCGTACGGCCAATACAATGCGCATGAACCGCTGGAGACCAAGCAAGAACCATACACTAAAGCCGGATGCACGCACGTGTTGGGGGCAATCCACTTCACACATGTCTCACCTGTGCCCCCTGGTGACACAGCACATAATCAGCACAACAGGAAGCACACGTCGCACAACTATGTGCAGGCAACATCAGAACACTGTGGGACCTTCACCAATGTTGCCTCCAAATACACAGCCAGTGTGCATGATCCCTTCAACTTTCGACATTCCATCCGCCACAACCTTCCCAGGATGGCACCCAGGGATGTGCACAGCTCCTTACCAAATTTCCAATTAACACCGCACTCACCTCAACTCCACACCCATGCGATCCACAAACCCTGGCAATGCACACATCACAAGTCCACAACTAACATGCACAAAAGCATGCCCACCCACCAGACACGATTGAACAACTTACAATGGTAACATATTCTACCTGCGTCCTCTGCGGCCCAGTGGGTCTCATATGTGAAACTGTGTCCTGGCCCCTGAATGGCAGTGACCTCAAATCCGGGACAGCGGCCACAACATTAGACTTCCTTTGATCGTGAGGCATAGTTTGATATGCACATCTTCTGACACGCGGTGGCACTAACCGTGTTCAACACCATCCAGTGACATGTGGTGTCTCAAACCCTGTTCAATGCCATCCGGCAACACATGCTGCCACAAACCATGTTCAACCTCAACAAGCTACACGCGGATGAGGGACCAGGACTACCCTGCGGACCAGTAGGTCTCACATCCAGCACCTAGTAGCGATTCACGAATGGCAGAGTCCACACCAGCAGTCGAATGGAGAGGAATAAGAGGAAGATGTGCTCAGTCCGGCTGAGAGCCGGGTCACGTTCACGGAGGTGACCGAATACGTGGTGCCACTGAACCTGATCCACGCATGCCGGTGCGGCACCAACCTATGCCGGCAGCACTCGATGAATGGCCCGTGCGGACGGCTGACTCCGGCCTACACTGTTGTCCAGTAGGTCACAGAGTCGTGATTCAGCAATGACGGAGGTCATATCAGTGTACCGGCATCATTGCAGACTACACCCCTAGTCAGCCCCGGTGCCACTAAGTCTGTTCCCCGATATTCATGGACACTCTCTGCTCGAACTGTGGTGTCGTCTGAGCCTATGGACTAGGGGGCAGTTTTCATCCTCATGTAGCTGATACAGAATTGGTGATGGCAACGGGGCTGTCGCATTCTACTCCTTCATTTGCTGCTTCCACTGTCCCCAAAACACTCCGAGACATACAGCTTGGACAGTGATGGTGACCGGCTCAGGTCGCATGGCCCATCATACTGCACCGCAAGTCACCGTCCCTTGGCTGGGTGCCTGTGCCGGCCGCACTGCATCCAGGGCCACTAACTCTGTGCTGGTCAACTTCGAAACCCCTTCTCCAGAAACATTGGATGGGCCATGAAGCGTAGGCCTTGGGGTCATCAACGCCATTTCTCTGTGGCCTTGCGCTCTACGCAGACTCCGGGACCGAATGCGTCCTGCCAGGGCTCACACACCAAGGTGAGTCAAGATCGACCCGGATGACGCATCACCGCAGGAGGCACACTCCACCACTGCAAGGACCACCTCCAACTGCCATCTGCCAGAGTTGAAGCAGGGGTCCTGACAGACTTCAGAGTTGCATAGGCCGCTCGTAGATGCCATCATCTACCTGATACATTGCTCAGTACTCCAGGTGCCAGTGACTCAGTGCAACCCAGGCCATTGTCCATTGCTGAATGTGTTTTGTGCTGTGGAGCAGTTTCGCAGGTATGTCACATCAAACAGCGTGGGGGCCCTGAGACATTAATGGGAACGATGATACATCTGCATCAGGAATATATTGAAGGGTTACAATCCAAGACTTTTTCTTCTCATGAGTGAGCTCATCTCCAGTGTCCAAAGCCCAGTGCACTGCAACTCATGGACACGTCTGTTTGCATGTTGGCTGTCCTCTGGACTTCCTCCGCTCACTCCATATTGCTCAGCAGTTGACTGTATTGCATGTGTTTTCTGTTTCCGTTGCACTTGGTTCCAATGATCAAGTGGTTGCCAGCACCAGACATTCTGTGTGGAATGGCTTACTCACCCCACACACATCCAGCACAGGCATCACTGTACATGTGGCCCTGCCAATAAAGGGGCAGGGCGCATATGTCCGTAGCCAGTTCAACATGACATATGCGTGTGTCCCTGTGGTCTTGTAGTGTGCATGTGGCCCTTGGGCCCTACGACATTACATTGTGCTGTGTGCATCGGATGCAGACATGTCACCGCAGGTAGCGGGTTGGAGCTTGGACATGTATCTTTGTCATCACCCACTCAATTCATAAGGAGAGTGACCAGGGATGTCATACGCACAGCCAACATGGGTGTGTGACTGCTGTTTGCACGCACCTGGGCAGGGTTCTGGGCTGTAAATGTGCATCTGCATGTGTCTCTATGGCAGTGTGGGTCTCCTTATTGGGGTGGGGGTGGGCCCTGAAGGGTGATAGACCCCTACGTTTGTGCCCTGGTTTGCATTTCATGGGTTCGGTTCCTACCAACACCTGTTGGGCTTTCTCCATGGGTGAAGTCTCGTGAGCGAGCTGTGCTTGTGTGTGCTTCCTCCTGTGTGGTCTGTTGCAGGCTCAGTGTTCCCCCCTGAATTGCTTGGCTGGCTGGGTCCTGGTGGGGGGGTTGCGTGAGATATCCATGGGCTGTTGTTTGGCGTCAGTGTCGACGGTGAGTGGTGGTCCTTCTCGACATCTCTGATGTGTGTGTTCTGTGCTCTGCTGGAGGTGTTGTGTGCCCCTCTGCAATGTGAAGGGGATATGCGTATGGCATTTGTGTTGGCATATGTGTTGGGGCATTGTGCTGGTTTGCATTCAGACTGCATGGCAATGTACATTGTGACTGTTTGGGGGGGTGCTGGATTCAACTGCAGGACAGTGTACATTTGGACTACATGACGGATGTGAGGTTGTATGCATACATTTCATTTTCACTGTTTACAGCACTGTCAGATGTAGTGGCCATGTTTCTGTGCATGTTAGTAGCCAGTTGGGTCCTGTGTTCTGCAGTGTTAGCTATGCACATTGTTCCACGTTGTTGTCAATGTGGGTGTGCTGTTCGTGCTATGTGTGTGTGCTGCAGTGTGCCAAGGTGATCTGGGACATGCTCCTGGGTGTTTGTGGATGTGCATTGTGCTACACCTCATTGTGCATGTATGCCATTGTGCCCATCTCCCCCATCCACCCAGTCTCTATTCATGGCACTCTCTGTTGATGTTGTGTCAGGTCCTCTCGAGCTGTGTCCGTACTCCCTACTCCTTGCACTGTCTCCACACTGATGTCTGTGGCATGGGTTTCCTCCAACTCCTACGGGCACTGGACTGCCACCTCCTGTCACCGTTGCTGCCTTCCTGTTGGCAGTGGGTTGGTGCCTGGTGTAAGTAGTCACGTCATGCCGGCGCCTATCGGCCTCCTGGATTGGCCTCCTCTGACTCCGACTGCAATCCAGGTGGTCTGCTAGTGGGTCTGTTGTTGAAAGTGTTCTGTCACCTCCGGCCCGCTGGTCTTGTTTTCCTGCGGTCTGCACCCCGCCTTCCTCTCCCTCTTCTTCTTGGCCTTCCTGATCCCGTTGTTCCTTGCTGGTAGTCTGTGGGGGTTGTGGGGTTTGAGTTGGCCTCTGCGCTTGGTCAGGGTGAATCCATGTTGCTACATGCTTTGGCTTGTTTCTGGTGTGTTTTTTCTGTGGTTTTTATGGTGCAATGTCCCGCCAGACATGTGGGATTTGCAGGCCTGTGCCTGCTTTTTGCTACTTTTTGTACCGCCTTTGGGCTCATCGCATGTTTTTTTGCATTCACGTGTCGCATTTTTGCGGCGTGGCTTTGCTTTTCACGCGGACATTTACTGCGTTATCTGGTGTCTATTGCATGCTACCACCTGGTTGTGAATTTAACTTTGCCACAGGGTTATTTTCCCTTGATAGACTGCGATGTTGAAAGTTGTGTTACGCTACGCTTGCGGTAGTTATCAAACGTTCTTGTGAATATACTCCTTGGTGTTTAAAATATAGTAAACGTAAATACACCACTTCCAAAAAAAACGCCCTTAGCTCAATGTTTGTGGCATTGGAGTTAGATTAGTGAATCTGACCCCTCCAAATATGTACAATTGCCCAAATCTTAGTGCCATCAGAGTTCAAAAACTAAATCCCCCCAAAACCTCAACTTTATGCACCTAGCACATTATTTGCTGGATTGTTGCTATAATAGTAAACATGAACCCAAACATGCTTTTTCTCTAATGTTTGTGAGTTTTGATTTAGAATATTAAATAATAACCTTCTCCCAATGTATGCACATTCCAAAATGTTTGAGGTATCGGTGCTAGAATAAATATTTTCCTCTCAAGAATCTGTCCACTCTCCCTCCTGTTTTGGTGATTGGAGCTAAAAAAAATAAATACGTCCCCCTAAATTAGTGATATTTATTCGAATTAGAATGCCAATTTGGCACCATAGATATATGCCTTACTCCTTTGTTTGTTGAACTAGTGTCAAAACAGTGAAAATTATATCTCCAAATATATTATTTTGATCCAATACTTTTGAGATCAGTGCCCCAATTGCAAATCTGACCTCCTTCAAATACATGCACTTACCCTAATGTTTGTAGATTTGTAGCTTGATTAGTAAATTATCTCCATCGAAATATATGCCCATGAGGGACATGTACATAAGAAAAATATTTATAATAATTATTATTTTTTTACATATAACGTACATTTTATAGTAGAAATATTTTAATTATATTTTTTATAATATAAGTCAAAGTTTGGTTTTGAAAAATATTTACCATAAATTTGTATAATTAGTATAATGCAATGTAAATTCATTGTTATTCAAACATCTTTTTAATACATTGTAAAAATATATATAACATAATATTCTTCCCATTGTAGGCTTTATTTATAACTGTTGTTCTGCCATTTTGTTTTTATTACATTTTACTTTACATTTGCTTTACATTACATCGGTTTGTAGTGGTTGGCACGGATGGTGGTTCCAGTTACATGGTTCTCTGTTTCAGGTATGGGCACCTAGGTCCTCGTCAGAAAGCCATGTTTGCATGTGCCATGCACATACCCTCATGAGAAGGTATACACTTAGATATAATGTATGGAATTCACCCTATTTATTTGTATGCTTACACCTAGATGAAGGTTTTCGAGTCTTCACCACTTTAAATGATGCAGACAAGAAAAACAGGTTCCTCGTGCTGTGAGCAAATGAGGAGCTAGAGACTCCTACGTCCAGCTGTCTCTGGAAATCTTTGATACCCGGGTGTGATCTTTCACATAGAAAGTAATAATCAATTTTAAGAAAATGAATGTTATATTAAAAATAAAGTGTATTTGTTTAACTAAACAATATTAATCAATAACAGGGGACAACATATTTACACAAAAACTTAACATCTTATTACATTTTAACATAAATGCAGTTTTTTTAAATTTTGTTTAACATTTAAATTAAATTAAATTAAATTGAATCAAGTTAAAGAAAATGTGATGTTCGCTTTCTTTCTCCATTCCTTGTAGTATAATTATGATGAATATTTCACAATCTTGGATGCAAGTTATGTCATCTTTTATGTTTTATATCAATTGTTTAAAAATATTATAACTTAACATACATTTCTTTCATATTGCAATATGTATATTAAAACATTAATATTTAAAATCTTATTTAAAAATATTTAATAATAAAGTTAAAAATAACTTGCATAAAGTTTAATGTAAAATTTAATTTGATTTATTAATGCAATGTATTAAATCTTTGCCTATGTGTTGGTGTTATTACCCACATTCGCTGATTTTGTGTAGAGTGGGTTGCAGTACCAGTAGTTGGTCTTGTATGGTGCTTAACTTTCTCCAAGACAGGGGTGAAGTACATTTAAGCATGTTTTGACAGTAAGCACTTCTAAACATTGAAAATTGTATTTTGAGAATGTGTGTGTTAAACAGACTGATTTCGTACTAACTATTCCCTATTTTTCCAGCAGTTCTCCTTCTCCTCCCACATTTACTACTACATCCTATTCTTATGTGTGTGGGGATTTTGTCTAAAATAATAAATATATTTTATTTAGATATTTGTAATCCAAAACATGGACAATGAAAGGATGAACATATGGCTTTGTCTTCTTGCTTGACTGGAAAAAGAAATGTAATAATTCCGCATATTTTCATTCAACGAAATTGAAAGTACTCTGCTGAGCATTTGCACTGCATGAAATCAATATTTTAAAGAACAATCCTCAGTGGAGATAGCTCATTATTAATGTTGATTAGCATAAAATTGTTGCTAACATTGGAATAAGCGGGGAAGACAGTAAGTAAGATGAGATAGAGTTTTTGAAGTAATATTGCACACAGTAAAAGAGTGCAACAAGGAATGACACTACTTCTGAATGGGGAATGTGCAGACAAGTTTGTGATTAATGAATTGCTCTTGGTCATAGGGTGGCACTCAAGTTAGCACAGAAAAAACAGGAGAAATGGTAAGAAATATTAACTAATGGAAAGAACGTAGTGGTGTTTCTAGTTTAATGTTTTGAATATTCATGTCATCCATGAAATGGGCTTGCAAGGCCACCTAGGAGGGTGCTTCATATAAAAAAAGGAGCACACTACATATATGAAAGAGTGCGCTCGGTGTTTCTGATGAGCCAAAAATGTTTTCCAATCTGCAGGGTTGGGCTACAATCTCCAGGAAATGGCCTTCGTAAAAATAAAAAAATCTATCACCAGGGGATATAAAAGCAAAATTATTATTTTAGTTTTCTAAATCTAATTTAATGGCAGTAGATCCAATTTTTACAACAATAGTGGAAAAGTAACTTTTAGAAATATATATACTTTGTGCTGCTTGAGCCAAGCCAGGCTGATAATCAGTTGTGCTCCTCAGCTCACTTCCAGAGATTTACTACACATTCTTGGTTAAAGCCAACGACCCTACTCTTGAGAGAACAACAGATTGGCCTCTGTAACTCTTTTTGAGTTGGATATACCTAGTAGGGCTGGCAGAATTTTCGCCCATTCATTTTCACTGCCTCATAATTCTCCAGGCACTAACCCCAGTAAACGAGAGAACCAGTTTGAACCCTCATGGATGTGTGATTATTTCATCTAAATAGGGGATTGGTGCCAAACATGCATCTGGTGAACAAAAGAGCTAGCCATCTTAGATTAATAACATCTGGAAATGTCTACAATAAGGTGTAGCAGAAATGCTGTCAAAGGTTGTGCTTCTAAAGTGAGAAAATAGAATGGGAAAAATACTCCAGTAACTGGCTAGTGCACAGTATAAGACTGCTACCTCACTAACTCCTCCTCAGAACTTCCTGAACATGGGGATACAGAACTTAAAGAGACACTTGGTGGACAAAAGAAGACTCAATGACTCCTGCTGGAACCCAGGAACTGAAACTGCTCTCTAAGGGTCAGGTTGCTGACCTACTGATGCAGGGGGGGGGGGAAAGGAAAGACCCCTGTCTTCCACGAGGCCCAACTGACTACAGCAGTCTAGAAGTCTGGCCTGAGACTGTTGAAGCCCCAGAAAGAACCTTCCCAGAAGTTGGAGCAAAGTGGAACCCACTTATTCTTTCCACATCCAGAGGACCAGGGCAAGACTGAGAGACTTCACCAGTGAGAGTGCCCCCGAAGCAGCCAAGAAAAACTTTATTTTTCTGCTTGGTGCTTTTTTGCTGCAGTGAAAGTGGGTTCAGCATGACCTCACAATTAGGGCATCCAGCCTCTTGGAGCCCTGCCTGATTACAGCTTCAAGCTCCACTGGAGGATTTTCAGAATCAAAAAGTGACTCATGGTTTGATTTAAAGTTTGGTTCTATCACAAACATGACCACTGCTTTGTCCACTTTACTACAATTCATCAAGATATATTACATTTGCAGTAAGGCATATTAAGTACGCAACCTGTTAGTGATGGAGTACCCATCATGTAAACTCTATATCAGGTGCTAAGTCTGAAAGCAAAGTCTTGGACCCGGGTGAAGTGGCAAATCCATGCCAGCAATGAAGCCACCTCATCAGTTGAGAAATCCAACTTTACCCCACTCTGAACTTTCGCTGATGAAACATTTAACTTTGAAATGCCCTTGCTGGCATCTTGCTTGGACCTTTCCCCACTGAAGTGGTTTAACTTCCAGAAAAAAGACTTTGGTGCAAATTTACTATGACACAGTGACGCAACCCCAACACAAAATCATTTTTGTCATTTGCTAAACTAGGCAAAGTCACTTTGCATGGTTTAATAAATACAAAGTAACACAACACAGTTCATAGCAAAATGGTGCACCTACCCAACAGAGGCACAACAAGGAGAAATATATTTTCTTCTCTCATCTTTACTTACTTCCTCTTTCCATGTGTGCTGTATCCTGTCGTACACATGAAAAGACGAAAATGTCTCTAAGGATTCAATTTGTGCAGGAAGGTGTCACTTGCACAATACTGCAGGATTGAACTACAGAGTGTATCTGAGGGTCTTATTTTCATACCTGGTGCCAGATTTGAAGTGTATGAACCCTCTGGAGTTTTCCCCTCATAGATGGTTCTGAAATGTCGTTCCTCCCTGTAGAGGCTCCCAAAGGTCTGGGGTGACAAAAGATTAACGCGAAGTTCTTTATGAGTATGCTGAGGCAACTCCTTGGAAATGTAAGTGGGGCAGCGAACAGATCCGCCCCTACTATCCTGTCAGGGGGTCCATCCTGCACGTCCTTAGTCCCCTTTTGTCTCACTGTGTGAATTTGACCCAAGAGACACAGCCTTCAGGCACCAAATGGTTAGGATAAGAAAATGTCCAACTTTCTATAAGTGGAAATTGCAGAATGGTGACTTAAACGCGACTTTACTATTAAGTAGGATTTTCAATTTAATTTTTTTGAGGCGAAACATGATATTTTCACCTTTTCCCAAACAAAAGTTATCACTTAATGATTGCAATATGGTGATCCAGTGTTTTCCTAAGAGAGGTAAGCCTCACAGTAGCAAAAAATGAAGTTATGAGTTTTTCACTACCAGGACATGTAAAACTTAAAAGTGCAAGTCCAACTTTTTAAATACACTGCAGCCTTCCCCTCAGATCTGTTTAGGGCCTACCTTATGGGTGACATATGTATTAAAAAGGAAGGTTTCAGCCTAGGAAAAAGGTTTATTTTGACAGGTCGAACTGACAGTTTTAAACAAAACATAGGCTGCAATAGCAGGCCTGAGACATGTTTTAAAGGGCTACTTAAGTGAGTGGCATAACAAGTGGTGAAGGCCCACTAGTAGCATTTAATTTGCAGCCCGAGGTACATTTTGTACCATGTTACTAAGGACTAAAAGTAAATTAAATGTGCCAATCAGATTTAGGCCAATTGTACTATGTTTTAAGGAGTGAGCACAGTACGTTATCACGGGATGGCAATCGTAAAGTGCACAGAGTCCCAAAGCTAAGAATAGCGTAATTCAGCAAACAAGAGGTGAGTGGACAGAATGTTTGGAGCAAAAACACCCAAATCTTGACCTGTCTAACATTTTATTTTTTTCTAACCTGCTTTGGCAATATTATTTTGTTGGCTTATTGACTTTAAAAGAGTTGGTTTTCCTTGAACATCATTGTAGTTCTCTGAGGATTGCCTGTTGCTTATGACCTACCGAGGTTTTGAGTAAATATTTTTTAAGATCTCTTTTTTGGCCTAACCAGATTGGAATGTATACGTTTGTGATGGTCATCCCGTTCCAAAATATTAACCCAATTTCTGACAACCATTGACAAGAATAATAGCTGCACTGAGAGTTGTAGATGCTCATTTGTGTATGTATAACAGTGCTACTAAGATGTGCTACTAAGATGTGCTGATAGGCTTCTGATGTAAGAACAGTAGTCCTATTTAGAAGTGACTGGGCGCTGCATTTAGAAAAGTAAGAACAGGTACTCCTAGTACAACAGTATCAATCCTCTAAGTGATTATCAACCTAACTTTAAACACATTATGGTAATGAAACTACGCGTAGAAGTGTAACTACTAACTGCACAGCATAAAATAGTTTGCATCCTTCCTCGTTGAGTCATTCACCAAGTCAAACTAGGTTCTTTAATGCCATAAACCACAAGGAAAACCTGTAGGGTGCCACAGAGATTACTGACACCTTTTGATGCCTACACAGTACCTCTGTCAAAAGTCCTCAGCAGTGTGGAGAGTAAATTCCATAAGTATGCCCTAAACAAATAGCCACATCTCAAAGTCACTGAGGAAGCAGGTGGAAATCAAGGAGTTGCTGACAGCATCATGGGCATCAAGTGTTTAATTAAAGAAAACCCCCCTTTGCTTGATGCGTCGAAGATGGATGTCGAGCCGTGAACTAAGGCTCTAACAGTTCAAATGGCCACCATTCTACAAGCTGGAAGTTCGTAAACTGAGTATTGCCTTCAATGCAGGCATCCCCTTCAAAGCACAAGAGAAGGCTGGCTTGACGTATGAATTCTCCCATCTGAGAGTCCTGTACATTATCCTCACGTTGCTCCTGAAATCACAGATTGCCCTGGTAATGGTCATTGTCATGTCATGGCTTGGTAATGAGCGGTCTTCTGGGTTCACCAGAGCGAACCACACTAGAAAGAGTATTTTTTCACAACCAGGAACAGCCTGGATATCTCTAATGATATTTTAGGAAAACAATTGAACAGACATGAATATGAAGTATTGAAATTGTGTACATTACTAACTGGAGTCTGCATACCCTATCGGGTGATTAGCTACGCTTTATAAATCCTGATTGATTGATTGACTCAATTAACAGTTATTTAAGCCTTAATTTCTAATATTAGCTGATAACCTCATTTTTAAAAGATTTGCCTTCTTTATAGTTAAATAGTTCTCACGCCTGTTTATATGGATATAGGAGAACTATACTTCTAAGTTTGTTTAGTATTCATTTCAAGGTCAGTAGGAATATTTATGTACAAATACCTTAATAAACATAGGAAAATGAAAGTTAAACCATAGCACCAAAACGAGTAATTCCTTAAACAGTCCTTACATAAGCTGCCAACCGAAGAATGCACTGACTTCAAAATCCTGTGCTATCCGATAAAGCTGTTCATGGCCTTTGTCTGTATGCTTCTAGGTTACCAGCAAACCAGATGGCTAAACTCAGCCTCCCAAAAGCATTGGGCATGTATTCGCCGTACTATATCCACTATGATGGCATATGCAAACGCCACCAACACTTTTCAAATGCGTCTCCATCTGGGACAGGAGCATTCTCAATTCAAAACACACAAGTCTCTCTACCTATCCTTACTTCTTGAGCTCCCCTGATTTATCTGCAGGCTAACACTGTTAATTCCCCTCTTCCTAAATATTGTAGCACTTTGAAGTGGCCATTTGGCAGTCCAAGCGCTATAGAAAAAACTCATATACATAAGCAAGCTGCCACTGCTTGAAACCTACGTAGTTGATGAGGTGATGATCTCATCTCATGAAAATGTAGAAAGAAATTTAGGCTCCTCAACTAAAATGTATGTGAGACAGCAACGGAAATCGTACTCAATTTATTTCAAAAGTAGGCCATGCATCTGGCAGGGATTGCTTGGAGTGTAGTCTAGAGTGCGTTCGAAAGTAGGTGTGCAGCTCAGGTCCCACCTGTTGCATTATCTGTAAGCCTGAAAATATCGCTTTTGGAAAGCGATATCACGATTAAAACTCATATAAATGTAAGGAAAACTGAAAAGCATTTGCTTCAATGCACACTACCTACCAAACTGTTGCAGAGCAGGGCCTTTTTTGAAAAAGGTATATGCAAATGAGCC
Organism: Lissotriton vulgaris; assembly: GCF_964263255.1. Lineage (NCBI taxonomy): Eukaryota > Metazoa > Chordata > Amphibia > Caudata > Salamandridae > Lissotriton > Lissotriton vulgaris. The sequence goes on along the minus strand of NC_141685.1, from coordinate 1,935,281,148 downwards.
CTCTTGTTTATTCAGCCAAGATAAGCTCCTTAATCTTAAAGTATGGGGCAGCTGCTAGACTGGTATGGAGGTTTTACTGGTAGTCATCGGTGTATAAATATCACAGTGCATTTACAAGTAAAATCAATCGACCATGCAACAAAGGAATTTATCACAAAGCAAACCTTTATTCTTTATTGCTATTTTACAAAAGTGCAAAGAACGCGAGGTACTTTATTTATCGCCGAGCATGTGCGAGGGCCGACCACATTTCCAAAACCTGTCAGACTCGAGTCTGCTTTAATGGCCCTCAGTGTCCCTGAAGAGCTACTGTGTGCCTTTAAAAGCTGAAGGATCGTCGCGGTGTCAGGGGTGCCTGTTCAGCTGTTCGGGATCATGAGATGGGATCCTGCCCTCATAAAACAGAAGATTCAGAAACACTGCTGCGAATATCTCAGCGCTGGAAGTCTGTCCACGAGAAAGAAGACCTACTTAACTCACTCTTTGCAGAGGGAACCCGAGGGCTCATTCAGGAGTCAGCTCAGACTTCCGTGTTTAAACTGTCTCACAAGAACCTGTTGCTTACATTTTACAATATCCAAAATGTTTGCTAATTTGCTTTGAGGAAAGCCCACCTCAGCTCTATGTGAGCCAAAAGGATCTCAGTATATAAAAACAAGCGACCACCGTTGCAGTTGATAATTATTTGTGAAGGGGTTAATCCAGGGTGTGGCGGAATTGCAGAAAACAACCCCTCTCTGTTAGGAACAGATAGAAGAACTGAGTGGATTGCTTTCCCATCCACCCAGCCTGTTGTATGACGTTATAACGCATGCTTTTACCACGCATGCTGTTACAACGCAGGTTTTACTACGCATGCCATTACAAAACATAGCGCTTTGGGTGCTGGATAGTGAATAGTTTAATTTACTATTCCAATTCCAGTCCCCGTGGACACTAGGGAAGGTGTTGGATAGTAAATTAAATCTATTCTCTATCCTAGAGCGCCCCCCAGCGCAATGCGTTGTAATGGTTTTCGTTGTAAAACCTGCGTTGTAAAAGCACTGCGTGGTAAAAGTTGTGTTGTAAAGGATGTTTCCCATATCAGCAGGTGATTGGGGGACTGGCTCGTGGCCATGCACACAATGTTTAGATTTAGGCCTGCAAAATAGCGGTCTATTCCCGGGCTGTGCGCTCACTTTCACTGCAGGATTGGTAATGCCAATCCAGTATTTGCACTAGTGATGGAAGGAACAAGGCCACATTGGCATAGTAAACATCATAGAACAAGTTGGTTCCACCATCAGTGAGGGTTCCTACCACGTGACCTCCATCACTCACCAGGGCGCTCTATGCATTGGGTGGTGGCTATCACCCAACAGAAGCAGGGGCATATTTATGATGGCTTTGCATCATGCTTGCACCACGCAACGTCGTACATTCACAAAGCAAACCTCTCTGTCATATGTATGAGGCCACGCAAAGCCACTTCATGTGGCTTTGAATGGCTTCACAAATATGGATTCATGCAACGCAGCGCAAATCACTGCGTTGCCTTACTCTGCACAAGGGAGGCGTTCCATGGGTGTTGCGGGGGGTGTTCCCACGCAACTCTCATGGTTTGTGATGCATTCCCAGATTTACAAGACCTTGTAAACCTCGGAATGCGTCAAAACCTTACGTCTCCCCAGGTGAGGCATACCGAGGAGAAAGATGCTTATTTCTCCTAGTTTTTTCCTCTATGTGTGTTGCATCAGAGACGGAGCTCGCACAGGGGAAAGGGACAGGAATGTGCCGTATTGGATAAATATGGTGCAGTGCTGGCCTTTCCTTGTGACACAGAGCGGCGCAGCAAGGTAACTTGCTATGCTGCCCTGCGCCACAATTCCAGTAAATATGCCCCACAGTGCCTGGTACTGGGTGGGTGGTACCACTCTTTTTCATAGGGAGATCACTAGACATTATTGTTTCAAGTGTATTATTAGCTGCAGTGCTATCATTAAGATTGCTTTTCAGGAGTGAGAACTTCACCTAATTTCACTTTGCCCTTTAAATAGACTGCTAACGTTGATATGTATCTAAATTTAGTAGAAGCAGAGGTTTAACTGACAGCATCAGACTTCAGAAACTCTGAAATCCCCCCGACCTGTGCTTGAGTGAGAAATCTCAAGGTGAATGCAAGTAGGTCCGGGAAACTTAGACTACAATGTTGGCTGCAGCCTCAGACCCATAGCGCAAATTCTATAAGGAAATATATTGATTTAATATCGAGTTATGTGAGGTAATAGGCAACATGGAACTTGGGTGTAGATGCACCATCCCTGAGATAACAACACTTGCACACGCTATTCTTGATCAACTGCATGCACACTGGCATTTGTCAAAGGCCAAACTAAACTGAAGCATGTCAGTGCAACCAATTGCATCATTCACTTAAGTAAAGCATGGACTTTCGCTCCATTCTGCATGGGCATTACATGCACAGATGTTTAAGGGGCTGTCCTTGTGTTATTTTTAAGAAAGCCACCCCTCGGCGTAGATACAGATCTCATGTATGTGATCATCTGTCTCGCTGTAAAGTTCAATTCTAATGGAGAGTTCGCCATTTTTTTGTCTGCCTTGCCCTGAAAGGAGCTCACAAATCACATGATGCTATGGTCTACCTGACTTCAAATGACACAACTGGTCAGTTTCAGCTTAGCGCTGTATCATTTATTGATATCTGGCATGAAACCGAATGTTCTAGAATGGAAAGAGCTTGTGTACAGGAATGACCTTACATTGGAATGTTGACAAATGACATCTGTTTGAGTGCAATTTTAAAGACATAAATGTATTGTAATGATTTAAACAAGCATGCACAAGAACATTGAGGGGGCACATTTGGCCCCAGGGATCCCTAGAGTGGTGGGTGCGGTGATAGATGGCATGTCCTCATGGTGGTATACCAAGCCCATCTCCAAAATCAGCTATGAGAGCGCCTGCGAAGACACTGACAGCGAAGATCACACTCTTATGGTCTCAGCAGGAGCCCCCTTCACCATGCCTTTGAAAGTGGGCCTGAGCCACTCTGATTGGTGGAGTTGGCCTCCAGCAGAGAAACACTAAGCAGCTGTTTGATTTGCTGCTCCTTGTTTTGCTGCTGCACCTTGTCTACCATATGCTGTAAATGCTGCACTAAAATCACACCCTGGAGATAGCCCACATGTTTTTATTGTTTTGTCACACTGTACGGGTATTCTCCAGGTGCATGCTACTGATGGAGTAGGCACTGATGCAAGCATGGGCATGCTCCGGAGTAATAATCTGACCCCAGCATTTGTAATTAGCAGCAGGTGACTCAGTAGAACTATGGGGCATATTAGCAAGAACCTCGTTAAAATTATTGCCATTTTAGCGATGTCCTGCATATCTAACCTGGGCTTCTATTGGAATTCTATAACGCATATTAGCAAGCCCATTATCGCCATTTTAGCGGCAGTTTTACTGCCGCTAAAACGGCGATAATTTTAACGAGGTTCTTGCTAATATGCCCCTTTCAGTGTTACAGGAAGTGACATTATTACATGATCTGTAATGCGGGTTCTTTGTTTTGTGAACATTATAGTAAGGTCTAATTGTGTACTTTAGAGTAGAGTTCAGCTCTGCTTGAAGCCATTTGGTACATTGTTCAAATGCTGTGACCTTTACAAGGAGACTATGGATATCACTGGATTCCTACATGATGTCATTTCACAATAGAAATGGACAGTAAAGCAAATCTAAAACAAAACAACCACACTGGGACATGACATCCGGAATAATTTTTGGCCCTATGACGTATTTAAATGACATATACAGAACAAACAGTGTGAGTTCAAAGAAAGAGGATTAACTTAAATATGTTATAGTCTTATTTATCACAACTGTGCAAAAAGATCACATATATTTATTGAGGAGATAGTCGCAAAAATAATTTAACACATTTACTAAGGCACAGCAATTGTCAACAGACAAGGTTGTATTTTTGTTCTATTTTCTTTCTTTCGTCTCTTCTGTTTTCTCTAGTTCCTTCTTTCTTTTCCTTTCCTCTCTTCCTCTTTCACTTAATTTTATTGGAGAGGGAACACTTTTGGCCCCTGAGGCTAGAAAGACTGTGTTGATCTTTACATGGTTGTTTCCTCCCATTCCAGCTCAACGTCTCCTGCAAAGGAGAGAAAAACATTGTCTTAAAAGAAAAAACAAACAAAAGCTGACAGACCACCTTAGTAAAAGAGATTTGAAAAGTATTATCAAAATGCAGGTATTACATGTTATGTTTCCTATGCATCAGTGTTTTGGCGCCATTTTGTAATCCCTTTATATTTAATGGTTTTCGAAGCATCGTCAACCTTTGAGCTCTTAACTAAAGACACATGACATTTTGTTGCAATCAACTCGTCGCGATGGAAGAGCATTCATATCTTTTTCCAGTAAACCTGATTGCGTCATTGTATCACAAACAGCTATTGAAGTGATGGGGGACATGCTATGGCCTTGTGGTACACCCATCATCTAAAAGACGGACAACAGACCTCAATACAATGACAAAGTGTTCTTCTTAAAAGAGTACACTGTTGGACGGCAAGAGGTTCTTCAGTGAACCACTCCACAATTTCCTTCCTGTTTCATTCTTCTTGCTTTTATTTTGTATACCTATTGCTGTGCTATGTATATTGCTTTCACAGTCTTGAGAGTTACTTTCAGTTTTTTTGAAAAGAATTTGTAGATGGTCATCGGATCCTGTACATCTTTTCTGATTATGATGTATCCTGTAATAATGCCATATCACAATCGTTTTTCTTTTGCTTTGCTTTGTTTTGCTCTGCTCTGGAAAACCTAATAAAATTCTTAAAGAAATTTAAAAAAAGATGACCCCGTTGTGGCAGCATAAAAAAGTATTGATTCTATGACTTTTGACTTAGCCAAATAGCAGTGGAAAGCAAATATCCATATTTCATGGAATTTAGAATGCACCCAACAGCATCATTCACAAGTCCTTAAATGAACACATCTTTTAGAGATAACCAAAGCTCATGTACAAGCAGTGCATCAAAAGGCATGCGAATAAGAACGCTGCGATCTGGTGAAGGATTGGACTCTAGTCACACAGACACTAGCTGATTAGAAAACACACTGCACATGCATCTGCCATATTCCTGGCAGATGCACATTTACACAAGGTATGGATGGTAAAAAGAGCACATGATGATGTCATTAGCAGTCAGACAATGATGTGCAGGGCATTGTCTTGAGACAAAAAAGACATAGTGAGAGTGCAGCAACCACAAACACAATAAGTGGGTACATGCTTGAATGGGGCACAGTGGTCAACATTTAAGTTCAGAGTTACATGTGCAAGAGGAACGGGCCCTATTCTGAGCAGTGCACTCACCTCGCAGGTTCTTGGAGAAGCACTGTGTGCAAGGCAGAGTTGTGGGGTTCGAAGAGATTTAGGGCCAGATGTATCAAAGGGTTTTGCCCATTCTGTGTCTATGGGGAAATGTGTTGATACATATCGCCTTTAGATTATTTCAGTGCTATGACCAGCTCCAAAACACAAAAAGGGTCAGAAAGAGCCACGCAGTTACCTCAGAGGTAGATCAAGCACACGTGAAGGACATTTACAAACGGGAGGGGACATTATTGTGCAAAGTCTAAGGATTTGTGGTGTAACCCAATCACTTTCATCCAGATGCATGCACATAAACGCACAAAGACATACATGCATGCAATGTCATTTCTAGTAACACAGTCTTGCTAGAGACTGCACTCCATTTCCTGGGTTTAGAGGAAAAGGGAAGTGTGGCAGGAGATAGAGTCATTGTACGACAGTGATGGCTAAGCATGATGTGAAACTTCCTATCACCACAACTGTTGACTTCTATCACAAAGCCAGGCATACATTCATAAAGTAGACAGTGTCATCCTCAGTGGTAAGAAGGAACCTCAGTGCTGGAATTTTCATCAGAAATGGTATATCAAATAATGTTTTCTTTATGAGGGTTAGAGTTGCAAATAAAACCAAGCATTTGCAATACAATAGGTCTCGCACTTGCGAGAGTTTAAACTATTGGCACTGTAAATGACAATGCCTTTTATTTATCTGTGTTGACAATTAACATATAAATGAAAGGCATTGTCATTTACAATGCCAATAGCTCAAACTTTTATAAATGCGAGACCTATTACATGTCAAAGAAGTGGCTGCCACTGGCCCGAGCTGCTTGCAAACGTGGCGCGCTGAATGTTGCAGGAAAGCATGCCGAGCCTGCAGTAGCTAAAACTCATTAAAAAAAATAGTGCTTACAGACTGGTTAAAGGTACCAAAAGAAACACGCACATATCCCCAGTCCTAAAATCCCTTAAATATTTGCCTTACTAAGCTCTAATTCAGCTAAAGATGGCTTGTTTGGCACACAAAGCCCTCCATTTCAAACACCCCAGATACCTAGCGCAAAAACCTGAACTATCAAGGGGTGGTAGACCCTCAAGAAGTGCGAACTCTTTCCTCTTGAAACCACAAATCTATAAAAAAAAGAGAACCTGCCAACGAGCCTTCTCCGGTGCTGCCCCGAAGATCTGTAACTCTCTTCCACCAGAAGTACGCAGACTCTTCTCTATGGCTGCTTTCAAATTGGAAGCTAAAAGATTCCTAATGAACAAGTTCTTACCTTAAATGGGTTATGATCATCCACTCGAAGTCCCTGATCCTACAACAGTTAGACCTTCATTTGATGCTACTCTTCTCTACCTTACCGTTTGCCCTCTTCTTAGCCCGCTATATATTAGCTGTTGTATTATTCTCCTTTGACCCCTGTGTACAGTAATCTTGTTTGTTATGCTTTTGCTGATGTCGATATTGCACTTCCTTCCATCTTTTTGTAAAGCGCTCTGATATCCTTCGGGATCTTGTTCGCGTGATATAAAACTTTGTAAATAAATAAGATGTACCATGTACCACATGAAATAAAAGGGCCAGTACTCATGGGAGGTTACAAATGAAGACAAGGCGGTACTAAGGAGGGACTAACATTTAGAAAGGATAATGACACAAGCCAATGACAAATGTGGGAGGAGAGTGGGCGGGGCTTCAAGTCCATACTCGAATACAGCATGCCTCGCAGGGCAGCGCATGCGCTGCCCAGGCTCGACCTAAAAAGTCTTTCTTACTTCCTAATCAATAAAGGAGCAATCACCAAGCATGTTTCTTTTTATGGCCCACTTATGCCTCTTTGGGAATTTCATCAAGGATGAACAGTGATCCAAACCCTTTAGCTTCACATTTGTGTAACTATATTTCTAGCCTTACCTCCCCACCATGTCCTGCATCATTACCACCCTCACACCACCCCCCTCCGACCCCTACAGGCAATCAGTCCGCCCTCACCAAACACGGACCCAACTCCTGGACTATTCCATATCCTCCTAGCCTTTCGAAAAATGCCTAAAAGAAACATACATTTCTAATCCAACATCCAGAAACCCTCATTGAAGACAACTGTTTCAGCCCCACATCCCCCATTAAAATTAACTACATCTTCTACACCAAACGCCCCTCCAAATGGAAGAGCACCTTTATACACCAACTCCCACTAGCTAGCGCAATCAAAATCCCCCATGGCTTTAAACTTGCCACCTCGCCTTCCTCATCTTTCCCGGGTGAAATAACCATCTCAATATACAAAACTGGAAATATACTGATCCAAGCCTCTGAACAGCACCTCACAATTTTTAAACTCTTCTTCAGCACTCTGTCTAACCAGCTGTCACTACCCTCTCCTCCGTCAACAGCCATAGCCCCTCAATCCTTCAGAACACCACCCAACCTCCACAACTTCTAACCCTCTCCCTAGCGCCAGCCCCCCATCAACTAATACCCTTGCACCCTCACTTGATAACTCTCCTGCCGCAATCTTATCCCCTCCACGGTTTCTAGCTACCCCCCATCCACTCCCTAATCCCCTCCTTGGGAATCACTCTGCTACCCCATGACACTCCTTCCGGCTATGACTCTCCCTTCTCACGTACTCCTAGCCCACCTTCCACTCTTTCATCTGCTCCCCACTTCCCCCCAAATACACCCCTCCCTATTTCCATACCCTCCAATGCCCTACCACCCCCACACCGAACCACCTCCACAGCACCTCTCCGCCCCTTTTAAACCGTCCCATAACTACAAAAACTCCTCTTGTCCTTGGCCTGGCTTCGGCATCCTCAAATGGAATTTCTATGTCACCCTCACTCAAACCCTCCCCTGTCACAATCTGGTGCCCTCTCCTCACCTCAGCGCCCCTTCCCAACCACTCCCAACTTACTTCCATTTCCCAGAGACTGACCCCCCCCCACAAGACTTCCCCCCATGAAGACACTTCCCCCTCCACAACTCCGGCTTCACCCACTTCTCCGGAATCATCCCCACCCTTGTCTGCCATCCCACGCCCTCAAACTTCCATTTGTCCTACTGACCAGCCATTTCCTACACCCTATCACCACCCTAACACCCCTCCTCCCCTTATAAGCCTTCCCCTCATAATGGTTACCCCTCATGTCCTGACCCACACCTCCCCTATCCCTTCACCCACCCTCTATGCTGTTAACACTTCCCCCTTCACACCTCACGTACTACCCTCACATTCCCCCTTTTCCCTTCCCTCACCCCAAACTTTCGCACGTAATCCCCATCCCTCCCTCCCACTCCCGAGCCAGACTACTCCCCCATCCCCTGGCCTCCCACATTCCTCTTTCAAACAAAAACTCACCCACATTAACCCCCCCCCTTGATGAACCGCGCACTTCAAGTTGTCAACCTTACCTCCCTTGTCACTCTGCCCCTAACACCCCTCCACTCCTATCTCCTCCACTTCCCTCCTTTTTAACCTCAGCCAGTCACTTCGTAATCTGGACGATAATCTTGTTACCCTAGCTACTGAACTTACCCTTCTCAGAAAAGATTTTAATCGATTAAAATCTTACAAACCCATTCCTCGCCCCTCCTGGCCACTCCCCAATGTGCTAATCCTTGAAAACACTTAGATCCCAAACTTGGGTCAAAAACACCACTCCTTACCCTCTCTCATAGACCCCTTCGTACCTCTAACACCTACTCCGCCCTTGACCTCTCTACACTCTGCCTCACCTACCATAATGACCTCCAACTGAAAGAATATCCCCCCTCACTCTATAATCCCTCTTATTTTGGGCACCAGCAGCTCCCCTGAGCCTCCTTGCTCCCCCAGACACCCTCACAACTCACCAGTATTCAATTACTCCCCCACCCTATCGCCAAACCAAAACCCCTAACCTGCATGCTCGTGGACTGCCGTTTAGCAGTCCGACATGCGATATCTCAGAAACCATTCTTAATGAAGGATCCGCCATCGCCTTTCCGCACGGAAACCTGGCTCAATGACCATTCGTCACCTATCATCGACCTTCTGACCCCCCCACCCCTCCCCCCCCCAGGCTACTCCATCATCAGAAGAGACAGACCTGGTAAAATAGGGAAAGGCCTAGCAATAATTTTTAAAGAAGAGCTACATCTCTCCCCCATTAATAACACTGACTACACTACCTTCGAATACTTAGGCGCCAAACTCAAAATGAAGGGTTCCCCCTTAATACGACTGCATAACATCTGTCATCCCCCTGGTGAACTCCTTCCCCTTACAAAGGAATTCTCTGACCTCCTTACCAAATCGTTACTCTCCAGTTCCAAAAACCTCTTCCTAGGAGATCTTAACCTCCACTGGAACGAACCTCATGACTCGGCAACCAACTTCATCAATAATCTCCTTAGAATTAGCGACCTCAAACAACTTTGCCTCTCCCCCACCCACATCAAAGGAGCTATCCTAGATGCAATCATCTCCAACCTTGATCTTACATCCCTATCCAACATCCTCCCCATCGACTGGTCTGACCACCATCTTATTCTGTTCACAATATCCCCCCCAGCCCCTCCTGCCCCCTCAAAAACCAATAAAACTACAATTGTTACCAGAAATTTTAAACAAATCCCTCCTGGTGCACTGGAACTTAACCTCCTATACCAACTTATTTCACACCCCCCTCTTCTAATGCAAATGAACTCACAGAACATTTCAACAATACTGTTACAGAGGTACTAAACCAACTGGCCCCTCTGAAAAATAAAACATTAAAAAAAGCCCCCTCTAAATCATGGTTTTACCTGGACCTTAATAAAGAAAGACGCTCGCTGAGACTAGGGGAAAGAACGTGGAGACAACATCCCTCCCCATCTCATCTTGCCCTCCTTAGAACTGCGAGATCCTCCTACAAGAAACACATCTTTTCAAGGAAAGCTTCTTTCTTCCGTCTACAACTCTCTCGCGCAAAAAAACAGACGCAGAGAACTGTTCAACATTAAATGAAATCAAACTGCCCCTGCACCCACTAACCCGGTGGCTTCCATTAACAAATGTGAAGAATTTGCCAACTTCTTCTGTGAAAAAATCGTGAAAATAAACCACGCTTTCCTCGATACTCTTCCCTCTCCCAGCCCCTGCCTCCCCTGACTATCCCTCCTCTCACACCTCTCCGCTGGACCATATCCCTGCCTCCCCCAGGCCCCATCCCCTCTCCTACCCCTCCAGAACCCATTTCCCTCTCACTTAAAAATAACGCATTATGGCATAACTTCTACCCTGTCTCTGAACAGGATGTCTTCAACATTTTAGCCAAAATCATGCCTTCCTCCCGCACCAAAGACCCGCTCCCCTCCACAATCAACAAAGATCTCAAACATGTTATCGTCCCCTATTGGACCAACATCATCAACGCTTTGCTCTCAACAGGGAGTGTGCCCATCTCCCTTCAACTCAGGCAAATCACTCCCATCCCCAAAAATCCCAAAGCTGATCCTAACGACCCGAATAATCTCCGCCCCATCTCCAACCCCCCCCCCCTACTCTCCAAGACCTTGGAAAAATGCGACCTTTTCCAACTCGACAAACACATTGACTTGTTCAACCTGCTTGACCCCCTTCAATTGGCTTCCGCAAAGGTTGCAGTACAGAAACTGCACTTCTCAACATAGTCGATGGACAAGGGCGAGACCTACCTACTCATCCTTCTCGACCTTTCCACGGCTTTTGACACAGTCTTCCACCAAACCCTACTCAACACACTCAAAATTCGCTTCAGCCTCAGTGGGGCTGTCCTCAATTGGTTCACCTCCTACTTCCAACATAGAACCCAACAAATTAAAATCCAAAACTGTCTCTCTAGCCCAGCCTCTGTCTACCTTGGTGTCCATCAAGGCTCCATCCTCTCTACCACGCTCTTCAACCTATTTATGGATCCCCTTACCCTGATACTCAAATAAGAAAAATTCAACTACCACCTTTACGCTGACGACACCCAACGGTACTACAAAATTAAATCCCAGACTGATCTAACGCACCTGAACTCAACCTTAACAGAAATTCAAACCTGGTTCCAAAACAATCATCTGAAACTCAACCCCAGCAAAATTGGGTTCATCCTCTTCTACCCCAAAAATAACCCTCACCCCATTCAATCTTGGATCTCTGACCTTGATGCACTAAACTGCTCTCTCTCCCTAGCCGATTCGGTTAAATCACTCGGCATCACAATCAACAATAATCTCACACTTAGGGGCACATTAGGATTGCGGATTTTCCGCATCCTCCGGGCCGGCGGAAGCCACCGCCGGCCCGGAGGATGCGAAAAACCCGCAGCGGACCCACCAAAGACCCACCGCCGCATTAGGATGGCTGGTGGGTCCCGGTTTCAGTCCGCAGCTTTTCCGCCGCGGTTGGCTTACAACCGTGGCGGAAAATCCCTAATATGGTGGCAGTGTCTCTCAGACACTGCCAGCCATATTAGGATGCCCAAAAAAATATGCTTTTTCGCGGCGGATTTTCCGCCGTGGAAAAGCATACGGACCTTCACTGCGGGGGCCGTTGCGGGCCGACTGGGTAAAGGAGGGGTGGGGGGTGCACATGGGGGGTACCTATGGTACCCCCCTGCATTTGTATGCAGAAATCGGCAGGCACCGTACGGTGCCTGCCGCTTTCTGCATACAAATGCATTGCATGCATTTTTAACATTGCGGTGGGTGCAGCTTGAAGACGCACCCGCTACAATGTTAAAAATAGAGGATGTGACCGCCATGGTGGCGGTCACATCCTAATTGCACAGGAGGGAACTCCGCAGGATATGCGGAGGTTCCCTCCTACTCAGTGATCGCGTTCGGACTCAAGTCCGTCAGCGATCATAATGGGCCCCTAAATTAACATGTTAATAAATCAGCAAAAAATGCACTCTTCACTATCCAGCACCTCAAAAAAATCAAACCTTTTATCCTAGCTAAAGACTTCAAATTAATTATTCAGTCTCTTGTTCTAACCAAAATCGACTATGGAAACGCTCTTCTCTCTGGCACCACCAGTATCCACCTGGCCCCCATCAAATCCATTCTCAACCTCGCCGCTAGACTAACAACAAACTGTAAACGCTTTGACCACATCTCCCCCGCCCTCAAGTCCCTTAAGTGGCTCCCCATTGAAGGCAGATCCTCCTATAAAATTGCCTGTTTTATACACAATTTCCTTTTACCAGAAGACCCCATCCTACCTCACAGCTAAACTCAAAAAAGCTGGCGGTACTCGAAGACTGAGAAGCACCAACCCTCTTCTTCTCATACCCCTTCGTACTTAAAAAAACAGCCTCAAAGTCTTGCTCCTTCTCTGGCAAAGCCCAAACCATTTGGAACGCCCTCCCCAAAGAACTTCGGTGCAACCCCTCCTATTCCAATATCAAAAAAGACCTTAAAACTCATCTTCTTACCAAATTTTGGGGAAACTAAAACCCTGATCTCCTTTCTGTCTATTTCCCCTCCCCTGTTGTAGAGTTGCGCTCTAGTTTATGCACATCGCACCATGATGCGACGTGCCGGCGGCCATCTTTAGGATGCGCGCGCACCCTAGGCAAAAACGGCGTGAGTGTCTGAGCACAGAGGTTCCCGGCTCGGCGCTCTCTAGTGAAGATCTTTGATTAAATAACGTTTAAGCCCAGCAAGTGTCCTGTCGTTATTCTGGGGTACAGCAGCATCATTTCAATGGCGACGAGGTCGGGATAAGACCTAAGGAGGCACACCAGTTGGAAAAAAAAAACGACCTACACAGGAGAAGGATCACGGCTGGGAGCCAGACATCCGAAGCATCTACAAGGGGCCTGTAAGTAACACCCCACAGCCCAGAAATCACCAGAGAGCGCGGCAGAGCCTGCAGTGACGCGAGGGGAGCAGTAACTGTGCACAGGGGAGGAAATACAGGGTGCGCGCAGGGAAGACCACCCAGGGAACCCCACGACGCAGCACGGCCAAGGGCAGGAGCACTGGCGACCGAAGGGAAGAGCGAAGGGGCAGACACAGAGACCCCCCAACTGAAAACAGAGAAGATAGAGGAAAACACTGCACCGGGCAGCCCCAAAAGTCACAGTGATACCCCGCCCACGGAAAAGCGCGAAAGAATGTGTGCTCATGCAGCGTCGGCGACGGCCCCGTACAATTTTTGCCCAAGCCAGGAGAACCACTGATGAGGTGGGAAGATTGGAGAGACTATATTGACAACTTCATCAAAGTACTAGAAGATGAAAATGAAGAAAAGTTCTCAAGCAAGAGGAAGAGGCGAATATTATTACACAATCTAGGCCCGGAGGGGCTCAGGATCTTCAAGACTCTAATACCCAAACAACGGGGAGCACAGATGACGACGTATACGCCCACGCAATAGAAGAACTGAATGAACACTACAAACCGGCGGTCTGTGTTCCGTTTGACAGGTATAACTTCCAGCAAAGAAAAGAATGACCTGGAGAATCAGTGGAAGAGTACGTGGCAGCGTTAAAGAAATTGACATCAACGTGTAGATATGATACGTTCCAAGACAAATTTATCAAGGATCAAATCGTAATGCACACTACTAGCACCGCAGTGCAAGACAAGCTGTGGGCCAGGGGTGACGCCACGTTACAAGAAGTGAGGATAATCGTCAAGAGAGCTGAGATGGCGCGTAGATGTGCAGAGGCGGCAAAAAGAGAGGCTGCAACGACACCTGTGGTGAACAGGATTGAAGACGAGGAACCCCGCAGGGACAACAGGAGCAAGGGGCCCACATCGAAGGGACCGAATAGGTGGCAAGGGAATCCAGGACCACCGGGAAAGCAAACTGGGAACAACAAAAAGGCCTGCTACAGATGCGGAAGTTGGGCACATGAGGCCCATGACAGGAAGTGCCCGGCGTTTCGATCCAAATGTATGTATTGTGGAATCATAGGACACTATGAGAAAGTATGCCGCAGGAAGTCATCCAGAACTATGGTTAAATACATTGACCATGGACAAGAGGACAAGGAAGGGAGTGACCATGAAGACGAGGATACGGTACTCTGCATCTACGACCAAGTACTGAGCGTGGATAACAAAAGGTCGACCAAGCCAGTACTGGACATGACGATCGGAGGAGTGCCGATAAATATAGTCGCGGACACCGGGTCACCCTACACCATTGTACAGAGGACGGTGTGGAATGAAACCTTCAGCCCACATTTGGGCCCAGACTTGGAGAAGTTAGACACATACAACGGAGACCGCATACCCATGTTAGGATTCCGACCGTTAAGGTTTGAATTCAGAGGGTAAAAGTAAAACAAAAGAGTTTTCCCAATGGGGTGTATTGTTTCCTGCTCCTAAATCAGGACTCACACTTGACAACCATCACTCACACCATTCATTATGTGGAACTGGAGAACACTTACCAAAAAGGAACATGCCCAAGCATAAACTATTTTTTAAAAAAGTATACAATTTATTAAAAACTTAGTTGCACAAGATAACAATAAAGGTCAAATAAAAAACATATACACAAATAAGAACACAGAATGAAGCACAAATTAAAAGCCACCTAATGTGGACGTGGAGAAAATTAGTCTAGAAAGACACTCCTATCTGTCTTTTTCATTTCATTTCGGAGCATAGTTTGGCAACAACAAAAGGAATATTATTCCATTTAGATTGAATTCGTTATTGGCAACGCCGAATATGACTTGCAGATTTGCGTCGACGCGTTTCGGAAGCAACAACTGATAAAAGCTTCCTTCTTCAGGACAGTTTCTATTTTTATTCTCCACACATGAAGATGTCAGACCTAATGCATAAAAATACAATACAGTGCAACTGTTACAATACCATATGTGTTCCTTTGAACAAACCTCCTATTTTTTCACCTTGCTTTATCTATTGTACGTTCTACGGGTTGGTTTGACTGTTACAAAAGTTTGTTTCCAAAGCATTTCATATAATTGCTGGTACCAACAAAAACATTCACCCTCATTAGCCCCAAAAACCTTCAGTTGATTTGCCCTGGTTATAAACATTTTTTCAAACGCCACCCACTTTCTATTTCTATTGGTAAGGTGTACCCATTTGTTCTATACATCATCTTGTCTCTACACATTTTTTTCTCAAATAATTTTTTAGGGGAGGCAGTTTTGTGTTCCCCTCCACAGTATTTTCTACCATCTATAAACTAAAAGAAAAAAGGGGGGGGGAAAGGACCTATATGTAGCAAGATATTCTATACACAATGTTCCAGACTATTCAATATGGTAAGCTATAACCTTTTGGTTAGTGTTGTCCACATTTTGTTCAATATCCACAATATACCACACTAAAATCATTCATACAAAGTAATATATATATGCACTGACCCTGGGGGTTCTGTTACTACTGGCGGTCTGCACAATCTGTATTATCTGTATTGATCCGCCGTTTTATGCCTGTGTAGTCATCAAGCTTGTTTCCTCATTTCTATAATTGAGAGGAATATATTTTGATAAGTATGAGGGTATGCCCTAGTTTGTCAGGTTCTCGTTAGATAAATTTTGCGCCGAAATTGTTTACCTTTATCTCTGATTAAGCGCTTTTATTTCACAATTTGTTTCTTTAAAAATTAGTCCGATGCTGGTCTGGCACAATCCTGCATAGGTTACAAAAGGTAAATTTGCTTATTTGTCTATAATGAATAGAGTCTCATGGCTATATTATTACCATGTTGTCATGAAGTATTTACCTGATTATTTATGCAGACGGGTGTATCGGATATGGCGATTCCCTTCTGTTTTCAGGTCTGTATTTCTAAAAAATATATTTAGAAGTATACTGTTTATATATGTTTGGATGAGGACCTAGTCTCACGTTGTTTCTTCCATGTTTAGACATAAAGCGTATTTTTTGTTAAGAAAAGGACCTAATATAATCGTGGTCTCTCTACTTAAAATTCTGACAGGCTTTTACCTTAAAGAATAGATCCGATTTCCATAAAAGGGGTTCTGTATTGCAGCCGGGTATTTCAACACTCGTGGCTGCATGGAGAAATAAAAAGGTACAAGGACTCAGGATTTTTCGTTTGTATTATTGGGTTTTCGTACACTGTGGGTTTCGAGCAGGAAGGCTTTAATTAAATAGCCATCCCGTATTGCTACCGGCAGTGATTCGCATGGTCGGTCTCTTACCTAATGTTCGCACACGGCGGGAATTCCCGGAACTGCTCAACGTGGCGTCTCCTTGATCACCGCTTCTTGTTTCGAGATATCGACTACCCTGTTTGCGGGAGTCGCTTTTAAGCCACGTCACCGGGTCACGTGGTTTTTAAACCGGTCATGTGACTCGTGTTTGTAATCTCGAAGGTTACGAGTTGAGGGTTTTGTTTCCCTTTTTTTTAAAATCTCCCACCATGTGAAACTTTATAATTCCCTTCGCAGGGCTCGACATGTGAATTCTTTTTTCTTTTTTCTTTTTTTCCCCGTGCTTTGTTGTCCTAAGTGCATCCAAAAAAACTCAAAGTTGGGAAACTGATATAGGTCTTCAAAATTAATAGCGGAAAGCTTAATTTGGTCCCTACGGGGGGCTCAACATATTAATCTTCCTTCTGTGAATTGCGGTGTTCTAATTTATTTTAAGAGCACGTGGAAGGCTTAAAGTTTAAATGACCACGGCACCCTCACTATTCCCAGATTTTAGGGTCATGTCAATATTATATATATATTTTCGGGGGCCCACATATATAGTTGGCTGATGAATCATAATATACAATAGGTAGGCATTACATTCGCCTCTATGGGTGAACTCTGAATTGCTCTTGTGTGGAGGCGGAAATAATCCTCCAAACCGAATATATGACACTCTAATGAATCTATTGGGTTCATAAAATGTTTATAATCCTAAGCTAAGGTACAAATGAGATGATAGAATTTCTATCCATTTTGCTGTTTTTTGGTATAAGTGAGATGTCCACTAAATTTACTGTGCTATTCTCATCCAGTCTTCTTTAGTATTCAATCCACGGTTGACCGTATCTAACTTGGAGATGTACCACTGTTCCCTATTTTTACGTTTTATCTCCACATTGCCTCCTCTTTTTGAGATGGTTATCCTCTCGATTATAAACCAAGAGAACTCTGTGTGTTTGTGTTGTAGAGCTTTAAAGTGGTCAACCATGGGGGCATTCTCCTTGTTGGTTTTCAGGGCAGACCTGTGTTCCAACAGACGTAATCTTATTTCTCTGCCAGTCTCTCCCACATAGGCCAATTTGCAGGGACATAAAATTATATAAACAAGGTTGCTGCTTCTACAGTTGTTTAGAGTTTTTGGTGTTACAGTATAGTTATTGTAGGTTAGGGATTTTCCTACAATGCAGTTTTCGCATATTGAGCAATTACTGCACTTGTGGTTTCCCACAGCTTTGCTGCCCTTTATTGTTGACTGATTGTTGTTGTTTTGCTCTCTGTAAGTGTGCACCAAATTTTGACGAATGTTTTCATTCCGTCTAAATGCGAAGATTGGTTTGGCCAGTTTTACTTCTTTGCCATCGTTTAAAATGTGCCAGCTTGAGTGGATGGCGTTTTTTAGCTTATTACTAATATTTGAGAATTGACTGACAAAGACTAGTTTTGAGTCATTTATCGGTTTTTTCACCTGGGAAGGATTTGGGTGTATCATTGTGTCGCGATCGTAAAATCGCGCCCTTTTGTTAGAGTTAGTAATCAATTTTTTAGGATACCCCCTTTCCTTTAATTTCTCACTGAGTTTTTTGGCATGTTTTGTATAGTCTGCCAAAGTCGAGCAATTTCTTCGGAGTCGAAGAAATTGTCCAAAGGGGACATTGTCTTTTTGTGAGCAGGGATGATAGCTGCTATAGTGCAGTAAGGTATTCTTGTCTGTGGGTTTGGAGTAGAGTTCCACTTCCAATTTGCCCTCAGTGTTTTTAATGGTGATGTCTAAGAAATTTACAGCTTCTCGGTCAAACACTGCTGAGAAGCGAAGGTTTTCATCCCCCAGGTTCAACCACTCGAGAAATTCTTTCAGCGTGTCAACCTCACCTTCCCAAATAAAGAAGATGTCATCAATGAAGCGCCGCCATATCAGGATGTTTTCAAAGAATGGCGACGCTTCATTGAACACATGTTTCTCCTCGAATTTGGCAACGTATAAACATGCCAAGCTCGGCGCACAGGTAGCCCCCATGCTGGTGCCCTTACGTTGTAGGAATAACTCATCTTGGAACAAAAATAGGTTGCTTTTCAGGACAAGGGTTATGCATTGCATTATAAATTCTAGGTTGGCTCCTCTGAGGTCTACACTGCCTAGTATTTCTTCCACCACATTGATCGTGTCATTTTGCGGTATATTTGTGTACAATGCCTCTATGTCGAGGGTTACCATGATCTGAGTTTTGGGATTGTACACTAAGCCCTCTACTATAGAAATCATATGTGCCGAATCTCGCACATATGATTCTTGTTTTAATACAAGAGGTTTTAAGAAAGTGTCCGCATATTGACTCAAGGGTTCGACACGCGAACCGATGCAGCTAACAATGGGTCTCATGGGGGGATTTTCTTGGCTTTTATGTATTTTGGGGAGCCCATATATCGCAGGTGTTCTTGCATCTTTACTGTATAGGAAATCAGATTCTGCCTTACAGATTTGGTTTCTATCAAAAGCATTTTTTACTATTTCACAGACTTTTTTGTTCAATGCCTCCAGAGTGGAGAATGGAACTCTTTGGTAGTGTTCTTTCACTTCTAGTAAAGCTAACATCTTTTTATTATAATCCTCCGTATTGAATACAATTACACCACCGCCTTTATCAGCGGGTTTAATGGTTAGTTGCAAGTTGTTTTTCAAGCCTATCATTGCTGTTCTGTGGTCTTTGGACATGTTGTTCTTATCGGGAAAGGTTTGTTGTAGGATTTTATTTATTTTGGATTCAACTACTTTTTCAAATACTTCCACATTCTTGCCCACTTGGGAAATAGTGGGGGTAAATGTTGACTTTTGTTTGAGTCCTGAAATGTTATTCGGAGGATTATATTCCCTTTCTTCAAAAAATTCCTTTAGTCTGATTTTGCGGAAAAATGCTTTAAGATCTTTTTCTAGATTAAATTTGTTTACATTGGCAGTAGGAGCAAAGGTGAAACCCTTCTCTAAAACCTCCAATTCAACCCTATTTAAGTCATAGTCTGAGAGGTTGATTATTGGAAATTTATTGGAGTTATTTGTCCCTATTGACGGTATCGCTGGCTCCTTGTAGGAAAATCCCTAACCTACAATAACTATACTGTAACACCAAAAACTCTAAACAACTGTAGAAGCAGCAACCTTGTTTATATAATTTTATGTCCCTGCAAATTGGCCTATGTGGGAGAGACTGGCAGAGAAATAAGATTACGTCTGTTGGAACACAGGTCTGCCCTGAAAACCAACAAGGAGAATGCCCCCATGGTTGACCACTTTAAAGCTCTACAACACAAACACACAGAGTTCTCTTGGTTTATAATCGAGAGGATAACCATCTCAAAAAGAGGAGGCAATGTGGAGATAAAACGTAAAAATAGGGAACAGTGGTACATCTCCAAGTTAGATACGGTCAACCGTGGATTGAATACTAAAGAAGACTGGATGAGAATAGCACAGTAAATTTAGTGGACATCTCACTTATACCAAAAAACAGCAAAATGGATAGAAATTCTATCATCTCATTTGTACCTTAGCTTAGGATTATAAACATTTTATGAACCCAATAGATTCATTAGAGTGTCATATATTCGGTTTGGAGGATTATTTCCGCCTCCACACAAGAGCAATTCAGAGTTCACCCATAGAGGCGAATGTAATGCCTACCTATTGTATATTATGATTCATCAGCCAACTATATATGTGGGCCCCCGAAAATATATATATAATATTGACATGACCCTAAAATCTGGGAATAGTGAGGGTGCCGTGGTCATTTAAACTTTAAGCCTTCCACGTGCTCTTTAAATAAATTAGAACACCGCAATTCACAGAAGGAAGATTAATATGTTGAGCCCCCCATAGGGACCAAATTAAGCTTTCCGCTATTAATTTTGAAGACCTATATCAGTTTCCCAACTTTGAGTTTTTTTGGATGCACTTAGGACAACAAAGCACGGGGAAAAAAAGAAAAAAGAAAAAAGAATTCACATGTCGAGCCCTGCGAAGGGAATTATAAAGTTTCACATGGTGGGAGAGTTTTAAAAAAAGGGAAACAAAACCCTCAACTCGTAACCTTCGAGATTACAAACACGAGTCACATGACCGGTTTAAAAACCACGTGACCCGGTGACGTGGCTTAAAAGCGACTCCCGCAAACAGGGTAGTCGATATCTCGAAACAAGAAGCGGTGATCAAGGAGACGCCACGTTGAGCAGTTCCGGGAATTCCCGCCGTGTGCGAACATTAGGTAAGAGACCGACCATGCGAATCACTGCCGGTAGCAATACGGGATGGCTATTTAATTAAAGCCTTCCTGCTCGAAACCCACAGTGTACGAAAACCCAATAATACAAACGAAAAATCCTGAGTCCTTGTACCTTTTTATTTCTCCATGCAGCCACGAGTGTTGAAATACCCGGCTGCAATACAGAACCCCTTTTATGGAAATCGGATCTATTCTTTAAGGTAAAAGCCTGTCAGAATTTTAAGTAGAGAGACCACGATTATATTAGGTCCTTTTCTTAACAAAAAATACGCTTTATGTCTAAACATGGAAGAAACAACGTGAGACTAGGTCCTCATCCAAACATATATAAACAGTATACTTCTAAATATATTTTTTAGAAATACAGACCTGAAAACAGAAGGGAATCGCCATATCCGATACACCCGTCTGCATAAATAATCAGGTAAATACTTCATGACAACATGGTAATAATATAGCCATGAGACTCTATTCATTATAGACAAATAAGCAAATTTACCTTTTGTAACCTATGCAGGATTGTGCCAGACCAGCATCGGACTAATTTTTAAAGAAACAAATTGTGAAATAAAAGCGCTTAATCAGAGATAAAGGTAAACAATTTCGGCGCAAAATTTATCTAACGAGAACCTGACAAACTAGGGCATACCCTCATACTTATCAAAATATATTCCTCTCAATTATAGAAATGAGGAAACAAGCTTGATGACTACACAGGCATAAAACGGCGGATCAATACAGATAATACAGATTGTGCAGACCGCCAGTAGTAACAGAACCCCCAGGGTCAGTGCATATATATATTACTTTGTATGAATGATTTTAGTGTGGTATATTGTGGATATTGAACAAAATGTGGACAACACTAACCAAAAGGTTATAGCTTACCATATTGAATAGTCTGGAACATTGTGTATAGAATATCTTGCTACATATAGGTCCTTTCCCCCCCCCCCCCCTTTTTTCTTTTAGTTTATAGATGGTAGAAAATACTGTGGAGGGGAACACAAAACTGCCTCCCCTAAAAAATTATTTGAGAAAAAAATGTGTAGAGACAAGATGATGTATAGAACAAATGGGTACACCTTACCAATAGAAATAGAAAGTGGGTGGCATTTGAAAAAATGTTTATAACCAGGGCAAATCAACTGAAGGTTTTTGGGGCTAATGAGGGTGAATGTTTTTGTTGGTACCAGCAATTATATGAAATGCTTTGGAAACAAACTTTTGTAACAGTCAAACCAACCCGTAGAACGTACAATAGATAAAGCAAGGTGAAAAAATAGGAGGTTTGTTCAAAGGAACACATATGGTATTGTAACAGTTGCACTGTATTGTATTTTTATGCATTAGGTCTGACATCTTCATGTGTGGAGAATAAAAATAGAAACTGTCCTGAAGAAGGAAGCTTTTATCAGTTGTTGCTTCCGAAACGCGTCGACGCAAATCTGCAAGTCATATTCGGCGTTGCCAATAACGAATTCAATCTAAATGGAATAATATTCCTTTTGTTGTTGCCAAACTATGCTCCGAAATGAAATGAAAAAGACAGGTAGGAGTGTCTTTCTAGACTAATTTTCTCCACGTCCACATTAGGTGGCTTTTAATTTGTGCTTCATTCTGTGTTCTTATTTGTGTATATGTTTTTTATTTGACCTTTATTGTTATCTTGTGCAACTACGTTTTTAATAAATTGTATACTTTTTTAAAAAATAGTTTATGCTTGGGCATGTTCCTTTTTGGTAAGTGTTCTCCAGTTCCACATAATGAATGGTGTGAGTGATGGTTGTCAAGTGTGAGTCCTGATTTAGGAGCAGGAAACAATACACCCCATTGGGAAAACTCTTTTGTTTTACTTTTAAGTATATTGGCGCTCTATTTCCCGTTGGGTTATCAAGAGCCCCTCTCTTTCTTTTATATTGAATTCAGAGGGCGCAAACTGTACATTTCTGAAAAAGGACCATCGGTGCTAGGTTGGCTAGACCAAAGGGACCTGGGCATCAAACTAGACCCCGGAGGAAAAGAACAGATCCTCCTCACAGAACCGGAAGAATGGCCGAACATGGACAAATGGAAGAAGGAGTACCCCAAGGTGTTTGGAGGCACGGTGGGGAGGCTCGAGAAGTTTGCACACAAAATTGTCCTCAAGGCAGGCGCCATACCGGTGACTCAAAAAGTGAGAAATATACCTCTCGCAGTAAGAGAGGCAGTACAAGAAGAATTGCAAGAATTGGAGAGAAGGGGAATCATCGAACTGATCACGTGCGCAGAGTGGCTGGCACCATTGGTGGTAGTCATGAAACCCAGTGGAAAGGTCAGACTATGTGTGGACCTGCGTGAATTTAATAAGAACATTGTGGTAGAGAAGTTTCCCCTACCAAGGATTGAGGAGATGCTAGCCAAGACGAGAGGGATTAAGTGGTACTCCACCATCGACCTAACCTCAGCGTACCATCAAATTGCATTGCACCCGGAGAGCAGGAGGTTAACATCATTCATTACCCCCTTCGGGTGCTACCAGTTCCGCTGCATGCCGTTTGGACTGGCATCGGCAGCAGCGGTGTTCCAGAAGTTAATGCACCAACTGTTTAAGGACATGGATGGCATCCAGTATTTCCAGGATGACAACCTTGTGATGGGCCGCGACAGATTAGACCACGATGCCAAACTTACCAAGGTGTTGAGAGTATTAGAAGGCAAGGGCCTCAGAGCGAGTGGGAAAAGTGCCGCCTGGGCATGGAATCGGTGACCTACCTAGGGCACGAAATCGGAGTGCAAGGGATCACCCCCAAGGCAGAAAATGTGAAAGCGATCAACAATGCACCACCGCCCACCAGCAAGGAGGAGGTCATGTCCTTCTTAGGAATGGACGAATACTATAGTAAATCCAAGCAGCATTTTGCAACAAAGACCCCCCACATGAGGAAGCTAACGAGAGAGAACTCGGTGTTTTGCTGGACGGAAGAAGCACAAAAGGAAATCGAGAGGGTAAAGGAAGACGTGGTGAGAGCCATACCCCTGCAAGGATATGACCCCCATGGAAGGACTGTGCTCACGACAGACGCCAGCGACAAAGGCCTGGGCGCGGTGTTGATGCAGGACCGGGGACAAGGGGTGATGGACACACTAAGCTTTGCTTCTCGCACTGAGTGACACGGAAAGGAAATACATCGTCATCGAAAAAGGAGATGCTCGCAGTAGTGTGGGCAATGACCAGGTTCAGACAATTCCTGTGGGGTACGCGAATTCAGCTAAAGACAGATCATAAACCCTTGGTGAAGGTACTCACCTCTAGTGGGCACGCGAGTGCCACCCCCAGGATCTCAAAAATTTCATTGAAGCTGCTAGAATTTAGATATGATGTGGAGTACATTCCAGGCATTCGGAATAAAGTCGCCGACTATCTCAGTAGGGCGGCGGCCATGGAACCTGGAGGAGAAGAATCGACAAGCGGGGAAGAGATGGTGGCCCTAACAGATGACCAGGAGAAAGTCATCAGCAACCAGGAGTGGAAGGAAGCCTACAGTGAAGACCAAATGATACAAGAGGTGAAGAGTTTCATAGTATAGGGATGGCCGGAGAAGAAACACACCAGCGACACCCTGAGAATGTACTATGAGGTCAGAGAAGAGTTGTCAATGGACGACCAAGGAGTGTTTTTGTTCAGGGGAGACAAGGTTATTCCCCCAGCTGGCATAATCCCCAAACTACTGGCCTTACTCCATGAAGGCCACTTAGGGATAGGCAAGATGAAATTGAGGACTAAAGAAGGGTACTGGTGGCCAGGCATGGATTTACGAGCAGAACGTCATGTCAGAGATTACCCACA